>NW_028262331.1:668333-1286666 GCF_047370975.1 Nipponia nippon | reverse complement strand
CCAGAAATAGTAGAGGGCTTTGAGGACCTGGAGAATGCAGGTCCTTGTCCCACCAGCTGTCCTCACCAAGCCCTGGTTGCTCCCGAGTCCTTCGTGTCTACTCTGACCTGCTGCAGCCACAGCTATTGCACATGCGTGGTAGTGGCTGGAGGAGGTGGTAGAGAAGGGAAGAGGGAAGCCACCATGACAGACTCTGGTTTCTCCAGGTCTCAGAAGAAGTCCTGGTGTCCAACTGTTAGACCAAGAGCCTGCTGTGCTGTACAAACACCAATGCAAAAGGCGCTTGCTGTGGTTTACATCACAGCCGCCTTCTCCACCACTGCTTGAGGACATATCTCAGGATCAGGGGAATACCAGCATGTGCCTCCAGCTTTAGACTTCCTTCACAGCTTCCTCTCACATGCTCTGCCATTATTTTTACAAACAGACCCTATTTTCTTCAAGATTTTTCTCTAGCAGCACGTGAGACCAGATGAATGGGATACCTACTGGGGACAGTCCGTATGACAAAGATAGGGCCATAGACAGTGTTGTGTTGCTTTACAAAAAGCCCACTGCAAAGCTCCGTTCTCTGACACGTGATTTGATTTCAGTTCAAAACCAAATATTTCTGGAAAAGCCCAGAGCAACGTCCCCAACCTTCCCCTCTCCTTCCATTACTGTACCTTCTGACAGCAGCGCCCATGAAGCACTACACTGCTTCCCTCTCCTAAAAAGCCAAGCCATCAATCAAAAGAAATCAAATGTGACTTTTGGAGATCCAAGTGTTCCCCATGTCAACCAGACCAAGCCAGAGGTGTACCTGCGCCCAAGATGACCATGGGTCCTATGCCAGTGTGACAGCAGACTGAAGCACATGGAGACCAAGGTCTCCAGCAACCATGTCTGCTCCCAGGGTCCCAGGCACTCCTATGCCGTGTTGTTCATGGATATGCATGGACACATAGTGGCTCCTCTCATGCCATCCTACCTGGGACATTCTCATCTGGACACTCATTATATGATTGCCAAGGCTTGTCTGCATCAGTGGTTTTGACAATTTGCAGCTGACCCTGGTCCACCCTCGAGCAGTCTGTGAGGTCCATCTCTGACCCAGAACAACGTCTGCTGGGTTTTTAATAGCTGACATGGGGCAAAAGTCGCATCAGTGTTACCAAAGGGATCAGCAGGATCGTTCAAGGTTTCTTGATGCCTCTGGCTGCTCTCAGCCTGTCTAGAGCAGTAATTGTTTTCTCAAGCATTAAATGAGACCTGAGGTGGAGCCCCTGTTGTCTTTTGTGCCGCAAATGATATAAGCCCATATCACTTCATCATAAAACCTCTCATTGAAGTTGCACAGTTCAGCTAGGTTGTAAAGAGCAGTGATAGTACTTTCCATAGATCCGTCTTCTTCTTGTACCCTGGAGAAAGCCTGTATCTCTCATAAATTACATTTCAGGAGGGAATAAAATATTTATCTAACTTCCTGATGACAGCACTGTACGATTTCGTTTCTTCAATCAGCAGATCACAGGGCAGAATTGCACCTTCAGTCCATGGTCCAATCTGATGGAGTAAAGAATCCAGCTACTCTTTCAGCTTGCTTTTCATGGGTGAGGATTATCTAAAATGCCTGAATCTTCTTTCCCACTCCATACGGTCATCAGAAACTCAGAAAGCAAACAGCCATGGGGTGGGGCTCCATGGGGCGGGAGCAGTATGTCTCCTGGCTGTGTCTTACACCCCAGCTGCACCACCATGGCCCAGTGGAGTGTGTGTCCCCCAGCTGCGCGGGGTCCTGCCCCATCAGGTTTTTCTCTGGATTTTTCTCAGAGGCCAGTATTGGTTAGGATTAATCCTCCTGGTGTTATTAGCATTACAACAGATCTTGGATCTTCAGCTTTTGTTTCAGAATACGGGGTTTTGCATGCAAGCTCATTGAGAGGAACTTATAAAAATAACATGGTTTTGCATGGACTGCATGTGTAGTGCCAAGGGCCAATGCCACCCTAATAGAAGCTTCTTGGCACCACCACAGCTCACACATTAGAGCATGTTAACGTGTATAACACTCACATGTTATAACAACGTCATCTCCATCACCAGCCCGTTGGCCACAGCACAACTTCTGCCTTTCCCAGGAGCCACCAGCTGGCAAACAATCCCTCCCTGTGCCGACATGCTCCTGCTTTCTCCTCCTGGGCATGCCTGCAGATCTGGAGCCATTCTGTGGTGTCAGCGGTGTTGCACATCGTTACAAACAGCAAACATCCATGGGGCAGCCAGACTCGGTATCTCCTCCATGAGAACACCTCTCCTGTAGCACAGCAGCTTTCTCATTCTTAAACCTTTTCTCGTCTCAAGTTAATCCTTTCCCAGCTTCATAGGCTGTTTCGCCACAGTGTATTTATGAGGGACCAAAAAGAAAAATACATTTTAAATAGATTCCCATTTCATTTACAGGTCTGCGTGTGCCAGACCGTTCCTGTCTTTACTCCCTTAATAAAGTCTCCAAGAGAAACCTTTGCAAAATCACCTGGGGGCATCCCGCCAGCTTCCAGTAAAGCATCTGCAGCCCCTAAGGGCTTATTAATCCGCTTCGAAACAGTGCCTCAGGCTCCCAAAGCGCTTGGGCAGCTCTCAAACTGGAGTCAATGCTTTGGGTAGAGCCAGAAGTAATTCAGAAAAATTCAGTTCCTGAGCAGACCAGGTCGCAGCACAAAAGGATTTAAAGGGTGAAACCTATATCAAACTGGGCAACGTCTGTACGTGACTTTCTTGAAAACCTGCTTTCAAGGATCCCCAGGGCTTCTGATACAATTTGGCTTCACTTTATTTAAAGATTAGCCTCTAGCAGACAATTGATTTTTGGCAGTCTCTGGGTGGTCATGGAAAACAAGGTTTACATTGTCTGTGCAGCCTCTTACCTTCTTCCATTAAAATGTAGGTTTTAAATAATACACTGAAAGTAGCTTATGTTCAAAGGGCAAAAACGTATCCTGAAGGAAGACAAAAAAGATAAAAAATCAGAGAAGAAAATACCACAGCAGATGGTGGATTAGCCTGCACTGAAAAGCTACCTGAATCCAGCTAGACCATCCAGATGATCAGCAAAGATGATCAGGCGATCAGCATGATCCACATCTGGATCACGCCGAGTCCTCTGGATGTGACTGCTCTCATCCTTCTAGACTGACATGCCATGCTAATGTTTGTATCTCAAACATTTCGCTTAATAACTGTGCATTTTCATTCATATGATACATTTTTACGATTAAAGACCTCTGTAGAATTTTATGACTGTTTTTAATTTATCATACTAATTCAAACTGTAATACCCTGCCAGAGATGTAGAATGGGGTTGACATACGTCCCTTGCTCTGAATAGAAGAATATATTAGACTCTAGCAGCTAGAAAGAGTAAATTTAGGTTTTGTCTCAGTCAGATCCATTTTGGTCCCTTCCTGCTCCAGATATCCTGCTATTTTTCTTTTGTTTAAAGGTGGCTGGCGAAGAAAAAGCAAAAATGAGAGCTATGCCTTTTGTGTTTATGCTCTTTCCAGTGTACGGTGTAAAGGAAGTGGGAAAGGTTATTACCTACAATAAAAAAAGATTTATTTTTCTGCTTGTCCTTCAGAAATTCAGGTCTTGTTTGTACTAGGAAAATCTCAGATAGTTGGAGACTGACAAGCAGGGGAAGACGGAGCAAATTGCCTTCTGGGACTTTTATGAAGCTCTGATCTTTGTGCTCACTTGGGGTCTGGTCTCTCTTGGTGTTACCAAGTAGCCTGCGGGGAAGGAAAGGGCTCTGGGATTACAGAAAACTTGTTGCACGGATAATTTTTGCAGGATGTTGGTGACTGACCACCAAACTTGCTGAGGGCTGGCTGCCCGATCGGGGTTCAAATTCACTCTTTCCACCCACAACAACTTCAGTGGCCATCTCAGCCCTCCATCGCATCTGCCCAGATAGGGAGAGACAAGCTCGATACTACTTATCATTCATAAGTGAAGAAAAGAAAAAGAAAAGGAAAAAAGAGGCCTTTTCATCACCACAAAGCCACAAAGAGGAGTCCAAACTCAATTTTCTCAATTTAGAAAAGAAAACCTTATGCAGGTCACCTTTGATTTGAGTGATGCCAGGTGAGCGATTCTCTGCCTGCATCTGCCTGCCAATCCCTCTAATTCCTTTTGTCATCATGGTTCAAGAGCGTTATTGAAACGCAGAACGCAGAGCTTAATTACGGAGGACAAAGCACTGAATTACACTAACTGCTGATCTCGAAAATGGCTTTCCCCCCCGCTTTTTAATCTCAATGTTCATAGAATTAGAATGGAAAAGCCAAACCTGGCCACCCAGCCCTCCCCTGGGCTGCTCCCCTCAACATTCAGATATCGACCAGGAGAAAAATCCAGGCTTGGGCATCAGAGGTGGCTGAGGGCGACATAGCTGACATTTAAACGCCATCCTCCAGGCAGGTTCAGCTCCTCGATGCTGCCCATCTGTTTTCGGTGAGGTCCCAGCCTGGCAGGGCTTTGCTGGGTCTCCAGGCTGCACACTTGGTAGCGCTGGAGATGCAAAGGGCCGGGCCCAGGAAATATTAAGTCGTGCCAGGATGCATTCCTTGATAGTCAGCAAAACTTTTCAGCCCTTCATTTCATTCTATTATTTCTGCTGATGGCACTATAAATAATTACTCCCCACCCTCCGTGTGCTTGAGAGGCTTGAGTCACTTTGCTGAACCAAGATGTACATTTTGTTCATCTTTCCTCTCCCCACTTGTATTTGTTGGTGATTTTCAAATCCTACTCTGGGTTTTCCAGCTCCACAGGGTGGAAGAAACAGGTTTTGGGGACTTCACCTAAGAATAGTTTGTCTGCAGCCCTGCTCGGACCACAGGAACAGGTTTTTTTACTTTCAGGCACTTTCAGGTTTCCTTGCCAGGTCGTTTGCTCTCCCGCTGCAAGCTGGAAACAAGGGAGCTTTTATCCTGTGTCTCAGTCGCAAGGGCCAAGCTCCTTCCTAATGTTGCCGAAAGTCACAAACAGTTAAATCGCTACCAAAGGGAGAGGAACCACTGATGAAAGCAACCCTGACCAGGAAAACCAATAAATGCAAAACCCCAGGGCACACAACATTTCTTTTCCTCCGCAGTCCCGCACCCCTATGAGTCAACCGCAGAGCCTGCGCTGCAGATTTCACTCTGCCCTGGCATCTTTGTTTTTGCTTGCAGGTGCCGTGCCTCCTCCTCTCTAAGTTTAATTCCTTTGACTGCTCAAGTTGAAACGTCTTGCTGCCCACAAACCACCTGATACCTCCAGGTGCTCTTGCTCAGCTGCTCATACACCAAGCTACGGCTCCGCTTCCCTTGCTCACTTGCAAGTTTCCCGTCCCATCGCTCTCTCACTTACGGCAAATGCTGTCGGTGAGAAAAAAGCCCATTCGTTTCCCATGTGCTTTGGGCCATGCTGAGTTCACAGTATTCCCTACACAAGCCCACTGCCCTGCGAAATGACGGCAAGGCAGAGTTTTTGCCGGTGGATTAACAGAAGGATTTTTTTTTTTGCTGTGCTAAAGTCTCAACATGCCATACATAAACAGCTTGTCGCCTGATTTACTGAAAGTGGTGGCCACCATCTAGCACTTCTCAAGGAGATTAGTGGCTGCTTTTTCAACCCTATTTCAAGCCTCGAGGAGGTCTGCTATTTGTCAAAAGTGTTATTAACCTCCGATAGGCACCAGGATAAATGTTTTCCTGGCAGAACCTCTGTTCCCCTCCAGGGATCCATGCAGGAGGGAGGTTCCTCAGGACCCACGCTCACCTGGGACCTGACTGCAAAGATGAAAACAGGCTCTCACTAAGGTCAGGGCATCCTAACTGTGCACCAACCCGAGACGGCGATGGAGGAACGGCAATACATAATTTAAAGAAATAGCTGTGTTGCATAGAAATACAAATGAAGAGATCACTCAGTTAGGAGCACAGGGGGAGAGAAAAATCGATCGGTGAATGGGATAGTTAGCAGTTAAATGTTCTCCGTGCACAATGTTCCTGCTGAAGGGCAATTTATAAGCCCAGCTAAAGCTGCTATGGGTTATGCTGCTGAAGAGATGAGACTCCGGTGTGAATACAACGCCGTCTTTCCTAATAACCCCGGGATTCAGTCTGTGAGGCTCTTAAGAAATGCTCTGCATTGAGAGTGCAATGCGCATGAAAGGATATGGCAAAACTCTCTTAACCTGGTGCACTTACAAGGGGAGGCAGAGGGGAGAGGAGCCGCGAGCGGAGCCGGTGGGGGCAATCGGCGGCGAGAGCGCGACAGGGACCAACTTCTCCGCTGATTTATGAAACAGGCATCCCAACTTATCTTCTGCTGAATGGCAGCTCTTTGATTTAAGGAGCAAGAAAAAAAACACAACAACTCTAGGTCATGCACTTAGTTATTTAAAAGGGAGGGAGAGGGGAGGGAAGAGAGCGGCGGTGGCAGGATGGGGAGCCCCTCATCCCCAGGTGCGCTGCGGGTGGATGCCTCCTGCCACTGTCCCCGCACGAGGCGGTGAGCCAGAAGAACGCATTAGACTTTCTCTCTGGCAAACGAAAAAGCAAAAAAAAAAAAGGGGGGGGGGATGCTTCCAGCTGACAGCGAGGAGAGGGGGAGAAGCCATGCAAGCAGCCCCATCCCTCCGTGCGTACCTACTGCCGCTGGTCCCAGGTGAGCAGCTCCCCCCATCCATGCCACGGTGCCGGCGAGCCCCAAGGTGTCCTGAAGAAGCGAGAGTGACTGCCGCAACTTGGGAAGACAGAATATGGTACAAGCTTTAATTAAAAGAGTCTGAAGGCTCTCTCCTGCTTGCTCGCCCTTTTTTTGCAGTATCGCATTGGATTTAAAGGGCTAGAACCCCAATTTGGTGTCGCTGCTCCCCCAGGAGCGACTGTCTCCCGGCCCGGCCTGCCAGCTCCAGCAGCGTCTCATTGCCCGTCGGGGGCATCCTGGCAGCCGAGCAAGTCCGTAGTAAGCAGCAACAGTAGTTACTCAGTGGCAGGAGCAACAAATTGTAAATCAACGCTCTGGAGAGCAGGCACAGCGGGTGGCGAGCGGGGATGCTATTGGCAGCGGGGTGGGCGAGGGGAGCCCAAGCACTTCTGCAGACGCAAGGAGGAAAGTTTGTGCTCTTCCAATGCTCCGGTGAGTCGGGAGGAGGGTCGTGTCCCCTCTGTCCTGGTGCTGCCACCACTCTGCGACGGTGCCCAAAGGCATTGCCCTCCTGTCACCAGTCCAAGCTCTGGGTGGAGGGGGGCTGTGGGGAAGCATTGCGTCACCCCAGCTCAGCTCTGCAAGATGGGGACCTTGACCTTCTCCTGCCTGTGCCCAGTGAGCAGGGCAGTGTTTCCATTTGGATTTGGTGGCCACTTGATCATGCCAAGGCAGGGGGGAGAGGACCTGGTGCTGTCTGGCGTGCAAGCGGCACTGATCCCTTCTTCGGTTTCAGGTTCCTCCAGCCGTTTTCCAGTTCTCCATCAAAATGCACGTCTGCAACAGTCCAGGCTGTCAGAGCATCCCAGTTTGCTCGGCATGGCAGGGACGGCCAAAACGCACTGTCAAGCCCTGCTGGACTGCTTTCTCATTCTTTCCCCAGCAAAGGGGTGCTGAAGATTGAGTGCAGAGTTTTCACTGAGCACTACTTGGTCCAGATTTTGAGGAAAAAATGAGGAAAAAACAAGGGGAACAACCAGGAAAGAATGAATCTCATCTCCTCCTTCTTTTCCCTGGTTTGGCCGCAAAATGCAACCCACCCTCGCTAAGGCCAGCTTCAGAGCATCCCGGCCGCAAGCTGTGGTGCTGGCCGTGTCCAATCAATCCCTTCCTTGCACTCAGGGCTGACCCGCATGTTCTGGCTTTCTCTTGTCTTATTAATTACACGAGGCGGTGGATGCCAAAAGGAAAAGCTGGTTTTAATTCCATGCTGCAACCCAGTTCCAAGCTGCTGAGATAATTAGCAGGTTTTTAATGAACGAGAAGACTACCAACATGGAAGAAGGAAGGATGGGGAGAGCGGGGAAGTGCAATTTGGGCCTGGTAAGGGAAACCGCATTCAAGTCAGAGACTCCCTTCTCCAAGCCAATGCTTTGAACCGCCCTCAGTGCCCGGCAAGATGCTCCCAGCCTCAGGGCTGTCGGACTGTTCTGCAGAACAGTGCGCTGAGGCATCTGCTTGGCCGAGGGCCATGCCAGGGACCAAAACGGCTCCATCTCATCACTGTAGCCTGTTGACATCCATCTGGATCCGGGGAGCAGAGAGGAAGCAGTTTTGGAGCCTGCTTTTTCACAAGTCTTGGGCAACTGCAGCTGTGAGTCACCTTGACATGAGGCTACCGGGTTTGCTGGAGCATCACCTCCACTCTGCAAGGGTTTCTGCTGGTGGCTGGAGGGTTTGACCCCAAAACACAACTATCCAAACCGCTCATTAGCTATGTGAACACCTCCACGTCTTCCTCCAAAATCAATCTGACAACATGCATAGATACAGTTTCCCAGGCTAACGCCGAGGTTAGCCATCAGCTGCAAATTGCTAGGTAAGACGTTCCTTGGCAGAGGCTGGTGGGAAAGTGCTTTTCTAAGTAATGAGGTATACAGGGCGGAGGTGAAATACCAGCAAAACCAGTGCATCCCCAGAGACTCCAGCCTCCGGCCTGAGCTGTTGCTTTCTTGTGTGTATCTCGGAGACATGTGGCTGTTGTTCCTTTAATTATTAATCCTTGCATTGACGTATTCAAGTGTGCATGCGCTTCTAAAGGATGCTCCAATGTAAAAAATGAAGAATAAATTTCCTTCTCTCCCTTAAAACTTGTCTCAATCCCATGACCAATTTTATTGCCGTTCCGCTCTAATTTTAAATATAACGAGAAACATTAAGGCTTTCAATTAACAGATCCCTTCCGTGAGATACTGGAAAGTAGCCTGAAGTATAGACCACTTGTGATATTTTTCATTGGGATGGTGTGCGCTATATCTGATTTCCAGATCAGATGCCTTGGCTGTTGGGCACGGGCTTGCATGCTGGCTGACTTGGCCAGGCTCAAGCAGCAGTGCTGAGCCGTTCAGCTTTTGGAAGATCCTCAGCCTTGTTTGTATTTTCAGCCACAGACCTGTGTTTCTGAAACAAACCTTGCATTTACTCTATCTGTTTTGGTCAACCTGGAAGTCTACGATAAGGGGCAAATAAACCTCAGTGTGATGACACCCTTGATTCTGGGATTTTTTGGCATTTGACTGTGAAATATTAATCTCTTTCCTTTTCTTCATAATGGGCTGAGCCATGGCCACAACAAAGGAGGTCTTTCTTCTGCAATGAGCTCAAAACCCCTCATTTGCCATGATTTCAGTGTTGGCTTCATTGGACACTATGAAGTGTGAAGTTTGGTTCATTGAAAGTTTTGTCATGTGGTCTTTTCTCCAATAACCTAAATCTTGCACTTGACCTCATCTGCTCCTGTCTCTGCAGGACAACAAGTCTCCTGGAAAGTCTGCAGCCAGGGAGATATTTAATCTCAAGCAGAAATCAGTGTTTGCAGGTATTTGCATTACCAAGGTGCCAGGCAACGCTAGACCCAGCTGAGCTCGCGAGGTTGCAGCGCTGCGAGGTTGCATCGTAGCAGCTGGCAGCTCATTTTGCTTCTGGTGGGTTGCTGCTTTCTTAATGGAAGTGGCGTCACTTTGATTTTATTACCTACGAGGATGTTAGAGGATAGCTTCTCATGAGGCTGGGGAAAACAGCAGGTTTCTCAGAACGAGATGAAAAGATAGAGCTGGGTATTATAGCAACATGTAAAAAGCACCAAGGCAAAGGCATTTTAGGTGAGAGGAGCTGCTAGACTGGATCAGACCCTGGGTCTTACTTTGCCCAGAGCACCCGGACTCTGCAGCAAGCATGGACGCTGCTTTCTCTTGCATGAGGCATCTCTCTTATTTACACCAGCTCAACCGTCATTCCCCGGATCCTTGGATCTGACTGCAGAGATCGCATGCAATCCAAGCAACGGGGTGGCAGAAAACCCATCAGCCAGATGCAGAGCTGTGCAGGATCTTGACCAAAAACCACGTCATGTTGCTGCTAAATTCCTTCTCTGACCCAAAGGGTGAGGCTGTCTGGAAAGCCAGGGGTGGCCGAGCACACAGGCGAGCTGACTCTTCCACTCTCAAGCCAAACAGTGTTAACTGTTGCCATTACTGCATGTTTTACATGCATGGGGGTGCATCTTGTCTCTCTATATCACGTTTTCTGGAGAGAAAACCATCTTCTCACTTGCATAGGTTTTGAGGCTGGAAGACCCCATTGCTGCTTCTCTCATTCAGAGTTTCCCACAACACAGACGAGAGAGTTTCATTGATACAACATATTGCCACGTATTGCCATGCTGGCTGGAGACCCTAAATCTGATTTAATTAATTCATAATCCAAGGAGGAGTCTATACGATAATCCTTTTTCTGCTGACATGGAAGCAAGATTCAGTGTATCTGCTCTGGGCAGACAACGGACTCTCAAAGTGCAATATTGTGTTAGGCCAAGAAAATAGCCATATGCATTTGCAATTAATCACACAAATTACAGTCCTTTAATAAAGATGAAAAGCAAAGAGAATAAAACATGCCGGAACCCTACAGGCAGAGGTTTGGTCTCCTGAATTCAAACTCAAAGCTTTGAAAACCTTGTTTGCTTTCACCAAGTGTCACAAGGGATTATTTAGAACTTCAAAAGGAATTTGGAAACAAACAAAAAAACTAGTTAAACATGGAGGAGCTGATGCTTAATCCACTTTTGCATATCTGCCCCCAATCCCTCCTTTTGCTGACTTTCCAAATCCCTCTTGGACATTGATGTCCAAGCTCAGGCCATGGAGATAGTTCTCATCCATCTCTCAGAATAAAGGGGTACGTAACTAATCTAATCATAACTTATTCTTTTTACCCAGATTTGAAAATGAAACTAGATTTATGCCATGTGGATGTGCATGTGTCCATCTGTCTCAACAGCTTCTGCATCCCTGGAAACAATTTAGCTATATTCAGCAGGGTCATGCCCAGCTTCGGCCTGACCCTGACAGATGCCAGGCTGTCCTCCAAGGAGAGAGCCCTTCAAAGGGTGCAAAATCTGGCAAAAAAGCTTCACCTGGGCTTGCAAGACAGAAATCAGCAGAACATTAAACTTTACTGGGTCTAGTGCAAGGGGATAGGATGAAGACACGTAAAATAACAGTGCTCCAGATAATGGTTTTTCAAAATTGGAAACAAAAAAAGGGATTTTTTTGTTTCCGCGTTTAGTGGGTGATATTTTGTGCAAGGCAGGCGGACAGCAAGGGCTTAGCAGAACCCAGGGAAGGACTGCACAAGGGCAAATGATGGGAATCCCTACTTCCACTGGCAAACAGTTTGAAAGAAAAATGTGAACGAGACCTAAATCATCCTGCTTCAGAACATAAATCAGCCTCTACCTAACAGTGGAAACAGAAGAAACCTTATTGATGGGCTGGTTTAAGTTTTCAAAATGTAAAAGAAAAATTAGGAAACTGTTTGCTGACAGTTTTAATAATTGCTTCTCATTTTATGGCTGTTCCTAGCTTTAGTCTAAGGAAAAGCCAAGGTCACAGAGCCAGTGCATCCACTCATTTAATTGTCTATCCTTCTTCACTAAAAATAATTTTGCATACATTGGCTGACTCAAACTCAATTTCATACCAGAGCAGAGATCTTGGTGATCTGCTCTTCCAGCAGGTTTCACGACAACTAGCTGGATAAGAGAGAAAGCCCAAAATAATGTCTGTAAGAGGAAGAGGCAAATTCAACTCTGCCACGTACTTACAAGACAACACGTCTACTGTCCAGCCCATCAGCAAACACGTAGCTCCAAACCAGTGGCAATACATGGTGCCACCTGCCCTGCCAAACTGGTGGACGATAAGGGAAGGAGCTGGAAGTACTGGGTAAAGAGTTTAAGGTCATAAGTCCATAGGAAAGCAGGTCCTCTTGATTCTGCTGTTCCCAGAGTTATTTGACTGCTATTTTGGCTTTCGACTGAGTTAGAGACACAGTTGGAAAATTTCAAGTTGCCTTGAATCAGGAAAAAGTTCAAATAAAACCCACCAAGGCTTGGTCCATGCAATCTGTTCTGCTCCTGAGCATGACCTTTCTGCGCAACACTTGCAGGATTTGCAGGGCTCATCCATCACGGCAATTCCTACCTGCCAACCTGCGCTGTGGCTATAATGTGATCACCGTCCCTTTATTGCTCAGAGCCAGGCTTTGCCTACAGGAGGGGAAAGCCAAAGGGAACCTCTACAAAGAGCCCACAATGTCTTGTCCCTGATGCATGTTTCATACTGTTGTCATCATTTTGTTCTCTTTTGCTCTTTCGGGAGGACACAGAGCAGCCTGCACTCACACGTACGATGGAGCAAGCCAAGATGCTGGTTTTGTTACAGGACCCCAACAGCCACCTCCCTGTTCGTGTGGTTTTACCATGTGCTTGCTGTTTCACCAGCTCTCCATCCAGCGTGGCCAAACCCAGCTCTCAAGCAGTTCATGCCCAGCTCCAGGAACCCTGTCCTGGGGCCACCAGTCCTGCTGGGTGGCCCTGGGGGTGCCAGATGGACTCAGCCCTGGCATGGAAAATGTGAACCTTCAGCATTATGGACATCAAGCTCAGCCCTTGGGAGTCCAGCCGCTGCCATCTTCGTCTGAGCTAAATCACATATGAAAAGGACATAGGAAATAGCAATATTTTCACAGCAGCTCCCTGCTTTCCAGACCACCAAGAGCCAAGAAAAGGGGCTAGTAACACTCTAGGAGAGGAGATGAGCAGTAAAAGGGTGCTCAGATGCTTGCACATGGCAGCAGCACCTGCTCAGGAATGGGGGTCCCCCACCAGCACGGGGACCTGGTCTCAGCGTCCTACCCTGGCTATGTGCAAGTGTTCCCTGAGAGGATGAGAAAGTTTGTCTTCCCTCTTCCTAAGAGAAGAGAAACATATCCTGACAACCAGGGGGTCTTTCAAACACTTTCCAGCCCCTCCGTTCTTGCTTCCCGCTGTGATTTTGGGTGGATATTGGCACGCTGGGTGCCGTGGCAGAGGGTGCTGTGGCCACAGGCTGCAGCTTGCCCCGCAAAACCCCACCCAGTGTTTCAAGAACCACAGCGCGCTTGCAGCTGCTAATTGGGTTTTTATGAGCTCCTGCACTGCTCTCGTGTAAGCAACTCAGAGGGCTCCGCAAAAGAGTCATTAAGCAATTCTTTGAAGTGTAGCTATTATTACCTAAAATGCTAAGCACGATTTAATGCTACCAAATTGTATAACCCGCATCCGGCCGCTTGCTACGCAACCTGTGTTTGCTCGTTATGTGCAGCTGGCACGTGAGTGTGTGCAGGAGAAGGAGGAGGAAGGTTTCAACCTGTGCTTGAATATTTACATCCCATAGGGAGCTGAGGCATTTGCTTAAAATAAAAGCACGAGCAAACTGTCCTGCCAGTGATGCCAAACTGTGTGTTTGCGGCTGGGAGAATGCATCTTTCCCCGCTCTCCCGTAGCAGATGCTGCAGGACTCGGGGTGAGGTCCCCACTCCCGGGATGCTGCCAGGAGCAGCGTGCCTCCTTACCTTGGCTTTCTGTCTCCATGGCAATGGCTCTGCGTCATTCTTTTAGCACAGCAACCTCAACCTATGCAAAATCTGGCCTCGTTTTGAGATCTCAGCGCGGAAACAAGTGCAGCGAGTTCTCACTGTCACGTGCTGGGTGGAAGATGCTGTCCCGCCGAGATGGCCATCACGTTGGGTGCATGGTGCTGAGCTGCCTGTCCACGTCCAGCACGCATGCACGGGAGGGATGGACAAACCACACTGCTCAAGGTAGTCCATGGTGCCCAGCGGAGGGGCTGCAAAGTCACCTCCAGCATCACCTACCTTTGCCCCGCGGCACGGTGGGTGAGTCAAGCTGAGGAGGGGTTTTGTCACCCACCACCTCGTCCCCTGGTGCTCCCTGCCAGCAGGGTCTGGGCTGGCATTTCAGGCTGCTTTTCAGTTCTTTGAGCCCTGCAGATCTGAACCCTGGAGAGGGGACGCCTCACCAAAAATACCAGTTGCAACTGGTGTTTTCTCTATCACAGGCAAAGAAACTCTCAAATGCAAAGGCAAAACACCAGGGGCCTGCCTGACCTGCGTGCCAAGGAAAGCCCAGAGGCTGTTCAATGGGCTGTGCCATGCAATGACCTCTGGGCCTTCGTGCTGCCCCTTCCCCGTGGCTCCGCCTGGGGCTGCACCAGGCAGGGCTGGGTCCCTCCTGCTCCGCGCCTGCTGGGAGGTGCAGAGGGGCTTCTCAGCACAGCTGAGAAAGTGCGGGGCAGCGACAGGGATGGGATGATGCTCCCTCATTTTGTAGCTGTGGTTCAGGCAGATGTGGCAACTGTGTTCATCTGCCTCGATTCATATGTTAATGGAGTCCCCAGAGCAGAGGAGCTGTCCTGAGTGTCTGCTTGGGAAAAAAAAGAAGAAAAAAAAAAAAAAGCTAAAACCACAAGGTTGGGAGGAAGAGCTTATTAAAGGGTCTTGGAGGGAAAAGGGCAGAGAAGAGAAATGTGTTGAGTTTATTTGAAGCAGCCATCGGTGACCTCTGTGGTTGCCCCAGACTCCATCCATCACAAGGCTGCTGCTGCCCCATGCCTGTATCCTTTCCTAAATCACCTCCCCTCAATCACCAGAGTGATTTTTTCAAACGCATTTTAGATTAAAATTAAAGAGTAAGAGATTCTCCCTCCTAAATCCTTATTTCAGGTTAATCTTGTATTTATACTAAACGTGAATGAATCAAATAATTGAAGGACTAGGACATGGCAACAACTAATATCATCATACAGAGCTTCCCATTAGCGTATGTGGGATTACATCAATTCAGTTTGGTCCTGGAGAGCAAAGATTAACCCTTCGTGTGCTGGGAAACCTCTCTGCTGGCTGCCCCTTGCCAGACATCCCCCATGCTGGAGGAGAGGCACGAGGAGAGCAGCCCATGGACCCCCCAGCCCTCCTTTTTGGGGTGAAGAAGGAATCAAAGGGTGCTGGTGGGTCCAGAATGTGAGCAGATGGGGTGATAGGATGGGAATAAACTTAAATGACCTGAGGAGAACAGGCGGGTGACACAGTGCTCCAGTGCCACCCTTCGCTCAGCCACTGACATTCTGGCCATGCTGCAGCCACCGGGGAGCTCTTCAGGGATGGAGGGTATAAGAGGGCCTGTTCTGCAAGAGAAAAGCCTTCAAACACATGTTGACTTGTGGTTCTGGTAGAGGAGCTGGTCAGAAGGGACCATCCAAGCAAGGACAGCCCTCGCTGTGGAGCCAGGTGGGTTGGCTGAGCAGAGGAGCTCAGAGAAGGGACTGTCACCATGAAGCCCCTCCAGCCTGGTCCCAGACTGCCACCCTGAAGAAAGATCCAAAAGGATGCTAAGGACAAAAGGGATGCTGGAGGTGATGGGAGTGAGGGGACACAGGGACAGCATGGTGGTGATAAGCAGGAGGTGGGAGACCCACGTGATAGGCTTGTTCCTGGGTGCGTGGTCAGCCGTGGCTGTTCCTTTCCAGCCCCCTCCCACGGCACAGGCTGAGCCAAAATGCTCAAGCCAGGCTCGCCTGAACAGCATCCGCGGGGCCATCGCACAGCAGCTGGGGGAGGGCCCATGGGCTTTTTTCCAGATGGATTTACAGGCGCATGCATGAGCATCCCTGGCACATGAGCACATCTTTCCAAGCAGGAAATCCCCCAGCGAGGAGGGTGCTTAGGAATAATCCCCTGGCCTTTTCCACGAGCAGAGAGGCAGGGGTCTTGCTACGGTTCCCTCTCCAAAGGATTATCTGAGGAGACGTCTGCAAGACAACCCTCGCAAACACCTCCTCCCCTAGAAGCATTTTTCCTCCTGTAGTTGTTCAGCAAGTGACTAAAGGCCTCAGGATTTTGCCCATGAATAATATAAAACAGGTGCAGGAGTAGGAGCGGGTTGCTAGCTCCATTACTCCTTTATAGCTCCTGGCAGTTCCAGAAGGAGCCTGGCTTTGCACGATGCAGGACTGTGGCATGCTAAAAATGCAAACCCAGTTCTATGGGGTTTATTCAAATTGCAGGAATCCTTGAGTTCAAAGGAAAAGAAGCAGCACACACCTCTGCCAGGTTACCTGCCATCAGGCCATTACACCAGCACAGTCCCGCGCCACAGAAATGCTAACTTGCACAGTAACCCCTTGATCTACGGGAAACACATTTCCCAGATTGAACTGACAGTGGAAATTTCTGGGCAGTAGTCCTGTTCCAGTTTCCCATATGTACTCACTTCTAGTGGTGATCACATTATTATTTTTACAGTTGCACTTGATACTAATCCATTACTGATATCACCGTAACATGGTGACCGCTACTTGCGGCGCACGCTGGCAGCACTGCGGGACTCTGTTACCCGCACAACTTCCATGGCACAATTAAAGGGTCAAGGAAGGCTGCTCTGACTCTCCAGCCTTGTCCTCTTGCTGGCACCAGCCAGGGAAGTCCTCCCAGCCACGTCCTCAACATTACCGACCACGAAAATACCTTTGCCAGAAAGACAGCTCTACCCGCGCCTCTGCCTGGGATTCACACCGGTGCACAACTAGTAAAGGTGGAGGGCACTAGTTTCTCCAGTTCAAGGGGAAAGGATTGATGTGGTGGCATATCACACATGAGCTCAGCAATTAAAAAAAAAAAAGCTTTGGAAGAAACAAAGGGGAAACAAATCCCAAACCCGGGGTTGTTGCAGTGATGGGCACCCCGAGCGATGCGCAGGCATCTAATGAAACTGGACTGAAGGCAGCGGGTACAGAGAAGGACAGTCCAAAAGCCAGCAGTGAGCCCGAGCTGGCAGGACGGTGCTCAGGGAAGGCTGTGGAGGACACCCGATTTTGCCTCTGCCCATCAGTGCTGCCTGCTTTTCCAGCTAATTTTGGGATGTTTCCTCATCCCTACCCTGTGCTCTCCTTTCATGCTTTTTGTGCAGACAAAGCTGAGCACCCAGAGCTGCCCTCAGCAGGGGATGTCTCCCATGGACTGTCCCTCCACGACACCCTTCCTATCAGGTCTCCTGCGGACATGGTGCCATAGCTCGGTTTTGGAGCAGAAGTGCCCTTCCTGAAAAGCTTTTGCTGGAGCAGGCAGCAATTGCAGGCAGCTGGCTCAGCGGAGAGGAGATGGGAGATAAAGGCACAGGGTGGGAAAGGACTGCACAAGCCCCGAGGGATTTGGCTACCCCAGCCCAGGACAGCACGCTGCCAGGCTGTGATCCAGGGTGGCGTGATGCCTCCTGCCAGCGAGGAGCCACGGACACCACACCATCATCCGCACTGCGAGTTGGGTCAGAGCAGGAGCTGTCATGGGTCAGGGGCTGCACTTTGTGCCCTCACCATGGGACGGAGCCTGTGGTCGCACCGGGGCCGGTGGCTGTGCTAAACCTGCTGTGATGGTAGCATCAGCCCCGGAGGGATGAAGCTCTGTCCCACCTCTCCCCAAAACGAGACACGCATCTCCAGGTCTGAGCACAAACACAAAAAAAACCAACCCCAAATCCTGGCTGAGCGGCGGTTGGGTTTGTCCGCATTTCCCAGCACATCGTGCAGTGCCCTCTGGTGCACGCTCAAGCGAGGGAGGTTTCGGGTTTGCAACAGTCTCCCACTTCAAACATCATTGCAAAGCCAATTCAACCTTCTCTTCACTTGAATTGAAAAAAAAAAAAAAAAAAAAACCAACCCAAAAAACCAAAAAACCTAATCCAAAGGGTTGGGTTTTTTTGCCGGAGCTCAATCCATTTAAGATGGGATCTTTTCCAAAATGATAGAAGCTATTCAGCATTAAAAAAATATCTATGTCATAATATTTCTCATATGACTGATGGCATTACAGGCGCTGATAGAGCATTAGACATGACATCACACATTTCTATTATTTAAAGGGACAAAGTCAAGTTAAAATTAACAGTCCCGCCTGCTCGTTCAGCAATACGAGACAGGGTAACGAACCCGGCTTCAGTAAAATTGCTCTTGACTTCTGTCAAAGAGATGTGATTTTTTCAAAAACGTATAATTTCCTTTCCCATTATGTTAGGACTGGAGAGAGACACGGTGTCAAAATCCAGATTGAAATGATCAAGCCGTAACAGAGACGGCAAGGGCTTATCAGCTGGGGCTGTCGCTCAGCCGATAGCATCCCTCCAGGAGTGGAGGTCGGCGGGGAGCTGTGCCCCATTGCTCCCTGGGCTCTGCCCCATCACCCCCAAACCGCCTCAACACCTGCATCTGCTGAAAGTCCTCCCCTGGAAAAGCCTCAGGGGAGTGGGGAAAAAAAACCCACAGCATTTCATGCCTGACTCTAGAAATCTTCTCTGATTTCTGGAGTTAGCAGCAAGAAGCTCCAGGGATGCTCAGGCTTGGCAGCACACTGTCAGTTAGAGTCCAGGACATAAAGCGTAATGAGCCAAAGTGAGCATGACTATTTGATGGGATGGAGGTATAAAAGAAGAGCGAGTGACCAGGCTGCTCAGCCTGCTGAAGCATTTAATGCTGTGAGGAAAATACTTAGCACCTAAAATGAAAAGGGACCAGAATCTGAAGATGCCAGGAGAGTTAGAAACGAAAATTTGCCATGGAGGGTCCAGGTAAACAGAAATAAAGATGCAAGTAGAGACATTAAGTGACAATTTCAGAAGTGGTTTAGGAAGCCTGAATTCCATTTTATACAGGACTTTAATTTCTATGGGCTGTCAATGAGGTCTGAGCAACAGGGGTCCTGACTTGAAGGATATTTAAACATGAAAAATACAGTCCTGAGCTTGGGGGCTGCAAGTTATTCACTATGAAGAAATTTCTTGGTGCAACCAGCATCTTTAAAAACCTCTGGCCAGGCTCGTGCAGATCAATTCCACCTCTGTCCCAGGAGCCTCAACCATTTCAGAAACAGGATTTGGGACAGCCTGAAAACTTTGCCCAAAATCCCATTTCTACGAGCGAACGTCGCTGAGAATTTGGCTCAAGTGTCATTTTGAAAACCACTCCAAGTGGCTCCGAGCCACTAACAAAAGCCCAGCACAGTCTGGGCAGTGGCTGCACTTACAGCTTGTAGAGTCCAGAAGCAAGGAACAGAGGTCCAAAAAGGACTTAAAGGTAGGAGGCTGCAGACATGGACTCATATAACATGAAAAAGGAGAATAAAGCAGTGGCAGGGAGGACCCAGGTCCTGCCCAGAGGATGTGTGGGTACCACGTTTATCAGGGACACGGATGTGCGCTATGAGGAGATGGAATATCAGAGCTGACCGGCACAGTAATACAGCAGAGAAGATGTTTAGTGAGCACAAAAGGGAGGGACGGCTGGAGACAGCCACTTCGTTACTGTGATTCACAGAATGGGTGCCCAGGGTGTGATCCAAGCACAGCTCCTTGCTTCAGAGACCCATCTGTTATTTCTCCATCAGTAAATCAGCCTTGCAGGAAAGTCTGTCTGATAATGCTGCCTAATTCCCAACAAGGAGGTACACATAAACCCCTTCAGTGCTTTTTTATTTTTTTTTCATTAGTATTCCTGTTGTCAAGGAAGCTTATTCTGATCCATTTGATCTCCTCTTAGTCATCCAGCCCAGGACACGGGCAGCTCTGGAAGCACAGGCTCCACCTTTCACTCAAATTTGCATTTCCATTCATCCAGATGTTTTCTCCTCCAAATGATCCACCGGCCCATCAGCTAGCAAATGCACAGGGCACCCACAGGGTGTCTTGTCCAGCAACATCCGTCAGTGACAGTCCCACATCGCTCATCTCTTCCAAAGCCACTTGCAGCCAGCTCAGCCCAGCGTCAGCATCTCTGGAAACTCCACACCAAGGTCCTAACAGGATGCTTCTGGCTATAACAGCCATGTTTCCAGACATCCCCTCTTGAATGTGACACCCAAGTCGGTTATTAAGTCCCCTTCCAAAAATCTACTGGAGAGGGTCCAGCATTGCCCTCAGTGCGTGCAGCTGGGAGTGCTGCCAGTAGGTGAAACCACCCTTGGGAATCACATTTTGAGGCCCATCAAAGCCCTTGCTCATGGATTTCCTCAGGAGTCTCCACCACCCAGAGACAGAATCAGTGCAACATAAGGAGGGCCATAGAGGGCAAAAATAAGCAGAGGAAAAGAGTCAGATATGACTCAGCTGAGGGTCTTTAAGATTTTGGCTGGCTCTTACTTGGAGCTGGCTCAGCACATTTCTCCACCTTGTCCTGGTCCCTGCCAAAGCTTTATTTTCTCATACTAGAAATACGAAATGAACAGAGAAGCTCTAGAGGACTAAGGCACTTGCACACACCACAGACGTGCTGCTTCATAAATCCTTGTGTGGCTGAGACGTTTGAAGCTGGAGGAAGGAACTGAAGGATGGTTTATTCCATCCTTATTCTGCCGGTCTCAAACCAACTTACTCTGCAGCCATAAGGCCTTGTTGCCTCCTTCTTTCTCTCTTTGGGATACTGAAGAGCTAGATCTAGGGCAAAATGAGAAATATGCCTTCTCCTGACATTTCCTCAGACACCAATCAAACCATCTCACCACTTCAGGGTTTTATCTTCACACTTTTGCAGGTGTTGTTCTGTTGGAAAATTCATGGTATACCCGTGGGGCCTGAGGTAAGGTCTTGATGTGCCAGGCCCTCCACACACACATGAGCAATTATGACCTTCAGCTGAGCAACTCCCAGCCTGTGGTTACAGAGCCAAAACTTCCAGCGACATGATGGGTAAAGCTCAGTCCCACAGGCACTGAGCTCATCAGGCAAACCACCAGCCTCCCTTCCCTCTCCACTACAAAACTTAATATTTTCTTGCCTTCAGGTGAGAACATAACATCTCGAGTACATAATTCCCGTCGGAGTCAGGGATGATGTGGCTGCAGCCCTGAGCTGTTACTCTGGCAATGGTGTTCATGACTCAGCCACAACTTCAGGTGTGAAGCTGGACAAGTCTAAAAACCCTTATGTCTCAGTCTGCCACCTGCAAAAGCAGGAGAGTTAAGGACTAGTTTTCTCCAAGTCTTTGCTATTTTTCTATATTAAAAATTATAAACTGCCATGGTCAGAGATGGTTCACACAATCAGATTGCCTCTAGGCTTTTCTGTAATGCAAATAAATACTTCTATTATGGCTCCGGTAAGCAAAAGCTCAATAATGCTGACACAACATCAATAACTGCCTTAAGTGAATGAATTACAATTTGGGGTCTTTGAACAGTCATTCCTTATACCAAAGCTTTCAGATTTAACGTGCTACTACAAAAAAGCCTCGGTGAGGACCCTTGGCAACTTGTAAAAAGGCTGATAGTACCTGGTAGCCATCAGTGACATGCTGAATTACCTAGGTTGCCACGTGTTTGGGAACGGCAGATATACCTGGCAATTCTCCTTTGAGAGGTAAAAGAAAAATGTCAAAACACCCCATCTGAGCCCGTCTAGCTCTGTTATTAGAAATGCAAAGAAAGTAACCAGATGCATGCAGGTAGCACCGGGATGATTTATATTATTACTCCTACAATTATTATTAGAGCTGAAAGGATCCTTAGGCACAGCAAGACCATTTATAGAATAAAATATGAAAGTAAATTGCAGAGGAAGGCAAAATAATTGAAGTAATAAGTGAAAACACATAATGCACAAGAAAATACTGTAATCCAACAATGACTTTCAGTGCTGTAAAACTGGAAGGCTTCCATAGGAAGAAAACCAAGGAGCACTCCTTTAGGAGAACCTCCATAATGCTGAAGTGTTTCCGTGAGCTTTAAAGCAGGCAGCAGAAAGCAATTCTGCCTGCACAGCTGATTTTGGGGGAGAGCTGGGGGGGAAATGCTGAGGCTGGGGTATCACAGGTGAGGAGACATTGTCTCTGAGTCTCTGCTGGAGAGCGGAGCATGGGCTAGATGGAGCCAGCTCTGGGCTGACTCGCTCAGCCTCAGGGCAGAGCCAGGAGCAATGCAAAGCCGCCCCTCCAACCCCTCCCAAATTCAGGGTGTCCACCGGCGTCCCAGTTACAGCAAGGGGAGCTGCCTGGGGAGTCCTTATTTCAAAAGCAGCAGTGAAAACATCTACATGTGTCTTACCTCTGTTTTCTGCACTTTGATGCTCTCCAAGCTTGCTGGGCTCCTGCTTGCTCAAGGGACCATGGTGATTTTCCCCACCTCGTGTCCAGATTTTGTGTATTAACCAGCATGGTTCAGGCTTGAAGAAAGCTCTCCCCTTATGCCTCCTGAAGCAGCAGCTCTGCCTGGGTCATTAAAGTACATCCCTGTGGCCTGAGAAGATGGCTTTGCAGTGCCAACACCCACACATGAACAGAAGAAAGGTCACCACAGCTTCTTACCTTGCTCCAGCTTTTCATTCCACCTGAAGCACAGCAGATCCAAGGCTGCGGCATGCCCACCGCAAGGTCCTGATGGCTCAGGAAAGGAGAAAGGCTCACAGCAGAGATGACAGACTAAAGGGACGGGACTTGTCATGCCTGCAGCATAAAGTTTGCAGCTGTTATAGGTACAATGAGTCTATAGAGCAAGATGCTAAAAAGGAGCGTAAATGAAGTATTGGCCAAGAGCCGTGGGAGTCCCAAGTGGAGAAAGGCACAATTTTCTCTTCACAGTGAAGGTCTCTCCAAAGAATTACTGCCATTCCCACTAATCTCTTGACTAGTAATGGTGTGGCACTTCAAATAATGGGACAAGAGCACCTCATGGTATTTTAAGGATCATGCAGAGCAATTTCTTGTTCTCCTGCGGGATTTTTCTTCTCCTGCTGTTTCCAAGCAGCAGCAATCACAGTGGTCTGTGTGTCAGGGTTATGCTAGCAGGTTTTACAACTGCCACAAGAAATCAGAAACAGATGCAGATGTTGGACACCATTCCTCGAGGGCACTAATGATTTAGTGTCATCCCCTCTACCTCCACCGCTGTCAGTGATGTTGGCAGAGGATAATGGGCTACCATGCAAAGAGCACCTGTGAGGAGGTGGGAGGCTATTTATGGTTGCGTTTTGTTCTTCCCAGCTTCTTTACACCCCTCTACATGGGGCTGGAAGGGTTTGGTCCTGTTTTAAGCTGTATTTCTCACAGCAGCCCTCCAGCTGTCCCCTACCCATGAGGGTCAGCAGGATGCTGTGGGGCAGGGGAAGGGGGTGATCTTGCTTCTTCCTGGAGTTCAGGTGGCTCCCCTGGCCCTCACGAAGAGCAGGTGCAGCAATCCCACTTGGTTATACCTGGAAAAGGCAAGCTGCATTGTAATCACAGCTTTTGCAATACAGGCTTAAGGCTGCCGAGCTCACAGCAAAACAAGTTGTCCTCCTAGTTGAGTTCAAGCATGGTGAACCTCTTTCAAAGCGGGAAAGACTCACATTTTCTCTTGCTTTTGCATAAATGTTATTTCAGATGCATATAAGAGGGCTACGTTGGGTAGGAGATGAAGTTAACATCAAGCAGTCCCTAAACCCTTGTCTGAGTTCAGAAGTACAACCTCACGTGGTGCCGTGGAGGCCCAGCTACCCAGTGTAAGATATTTACAGCAGCTTCTTTGCTGGGAAGAAAGTTCCTCTCTTCACTACCATGCACCAGCAAGACTTTTTTTTTTTTTTTAGATCTTAGACTATATCAGTTTTTTCTCTCGTCCCTTGTTTTGTTGGTTGGATTGTAGGGAACTTGCCAGTGTGAGGTTATCAGCAAAGTTTTTCCACACTTACTGATATGATGCTGAGGGATAGGTCAATGTGCGGTTATCCATTCAGCCCTTCCACATCAGCTGGTCCAACGTGGCAAGGCAGAGGACTCCACAAAGTCAGTTTCTGGACCTTGGGACCTCTAGGTAGATCTTTGGTTGTTGGCTCAGTCGCTACAGCTGTCTTCACGTCAAAACACAGGCTTGGGCAGATTATGGGCTCAGCTGCATTAGTCTCCCAGAAGTGCAGCTCATTTCTGAAACAGCTGGATTTCTCAGGAGCTGCAGGCCATCTCTGCACACAAGGACACAGGGCTACACTGTGAAGGCATTTTGAGGCATTTTGCCTCTTGGTACAGTGAAGATGGCAGCGGGCACGTATGGGCAGGACTCCTGGAGAACTCATCTCCCAGCCAGGCACCAATATAAGCCTCAGTATTTCAAACATCCACCAGCCTCTGACGGGAAGCTAACAGGCAGATGTTCAATGTGCAGTATGTGCACCATGTGCTTTTGAAAATCTGACCTTTCTGGGTTTAATGGGTTTTTCACAAAGAAATGAAGCAGAGGACAAAGGGAATGGTTTTGTTTCAAGCAAAGAAACAGAAAAATGTGAACTTTCCAAAGCTGCTGGCATTTGCCAAATTGCAGTGGGAAGAATGAAGTGCAGGGACTAAGCCTGACTTCTTCCTCCAGCATTACAATTATAAACAAATCACTCCTGTTTTCTCACCATTCTCTTTCCAGAGCTGTAATTTTTTTGTTGCTGCTATTTTCTTGTGACTTTAACTGGAGTGCTACTTCGCCAGCTAACACACAGCTTCCAAAACTCTGCGATATCGGGCTTTGAGACCGCTGCAAAATCCATGTCAGGAGTGACGAGTGTTATCACCAGGGGCTTTGCATTTTTAATCAAGGAGCAGAGCTCATCCTGAAGGAGAAGCTCTGGCCAAGCCATGAGTGCAGCCTGTCTGCCTTTGGGACCTGGGTTTTGGAGGTGAGCTTAATTTTATCATCATTAATTTCTGCAGAACACGCTGTACCTGCTGCTCTGGAATGGCGGAGCTGGTACCTCAAACTCACACCCAGCAAAATCACCAGAACTCGCCTGTTTTGCAAAGACTACAAGAGCAAGCCATGCCCACCCGGTGCTTCTGGACTGCTCAATGCACTCAGCCAGCATTTGCAAAATAAAGGTAAAGATGTGCTATGCCACCATCCTTTCCTAGAGGAAAAGGCTGCTGAGGAACCACTCAATAATTAATGCAGTCTCTTAACTCCACTTAACTTGTATCGTTAATATTTACAGCCAAGAGAAGACAGGTCGTGGAGCGGAGCCATGCAGAGACCAGACAACCTGGGCTGGGGATGCTTTCCTGGCGTCACGCTGGGATGCACAAACTGGGATAGCAGCGCTCAGCAAACACAGCCCACTGTCAGCCCACCACCAAAATGCAGACTCGGGTGTAAAGGTCCTGGAGGGAACAAGACCCATGGATCCAAGAGGCCGTGCCCCAAAGCACATCTCCCAGATCAGGGGGCTCATTGTCCACCATCCACTGGCGAAGGGGCTTCCATATCAGAGGGGACTGGAAACGCTTAAGAGGGTAGTCAGGAAGGGGGAGGAAAGCAGACACAGTTATTGCAGCTGTTTTCTCACTACCCAGCTCACACATTTTCATTGGAAACAAAGACCTTTCTCCCAAAGCCTAGTTTTAGCGTTAAAGGTTTACCATCAGCAGAATAAATCAATGGACATTAGACTACCGGAGAGTGTTAAGGTCAGCTGAATTAATCCAGTCCAAGGGTACTAAAATTTCATAGCAATGCTTATTTGGATCCGTTCCCTCGGCTGTAGCACACCGAGGACACGACTCCCCGTGCAGACCAGGGCGGTGTGATTCAGCCACCCGCTCCCCAGTATCTCACAGGCAGCAGGAGTCAGAGGCAGGGGGTGTCAGCGAAAACACCCACCCTCCAGCCCTGGCATGGTTGCAGACAATATTGCAGGAGTATCTGTAACCCTTTGGAGACGGGCGATATCAGTATGTAAAGTGCGTGAAACGTCTGATAACCTGGAGCCACAGTAACAGAGAGGTTTCGGATGACAAAGTAGCTCCTGCACTGTGGTAAGGGATGCGATGAATATCCTGTAGCTACTTCTACATGCAATGCACACCAGATTTACAGCCTCATCTCCAGACATCCCTCCAAGGAGACCAGCTCTATGCCCTATGGAAGGACAACCACTGCCTCTCTTTCCTCTCCTCAGCCATCAGCTCCTTCCCTGGCACCAAGACCTCACAGCTCAAGCTATTATCCCACCTTCCCTCCAGCTCAGCTTTTTCTTAGTCCAGATACCCCCACAGCCCATCAATCCAGAGCAACACCAGCCATGTGCCACACCAGCTGCGCTGTTTGCTCTTGCAGGGGACCAGCACACAGTCACCCCTAGCCCCTGCTCCCTTCTTCTATCTTATTTTCAGACACGCACCTCTGGCTCCCCGAGGCTCCGTCTCACTGCTCTGCCTTCCAGACCTCTTGTGCTGGTGTCTGTGCCCAGAGGTGGCCATCTGCATCCTCCTTGTGCATGGTCTTTAAGGAGCGGTGACTTTGGGAGCCCTTCCCTGAACCCCTCTTTCTGCACTATGCACACACACATACACGCATGCACACATATATTTAGATCATTAACTACTGATGAGATTAAGCATTTTCAATTTAGCAAATTTCAAGAGCCTGAGGAATCTAGGCTCCCTTTGTTTTCCCTCTCCCTTCCCACCCTCACAGCTCAAATACCATTTAAAGGAGGTCTGTGCATTGCTGGCCTGGCTGGGGGACCTGGCACATGCGGGGGGCCCCAAGAAGGGCTCATCAGCGCCATTGCTCACTCTGGTATATGCAAAACAAAGGCAAATAACATCATTCAACCCAGCTTACTGAACCCTCATACCACCCACCCTCCAAGATGTTCCCTGAGGCTCCCTTGAATTTTTGCCACAAGGTTTTAGTTTGGTTTTGTGGTTTTTTTTTTTTTTTCTTGCAAACATGAAACGTCCTGATAAATGACATCCCTGCTTTTATGGCTCTTCCCCTTGTCTCTCTCATATATTTTCCCCATTTATGCAACTCTTTCTTTCCCCTCCCTGCTGTCCCTAGGCTTTTTATCTTATGCATCATTCATCCCAGCTTACTGTCTTCTTTTAACACAGGCTTCTGGGAGATGCATATCTCCTTGAATTCCTTTTTCTCCTTCTGCCTTGCCCTGATTTGCACTTTCCCATCTCTAGAGCTGCCTGCAGCGTTGCTGGGAACACTACATCCACAGAAGAGCAGAGGGAAGGAGAGCAGCCTCAACGCACCTTTCACCAAACCTTGGAAAATATCCATGTGGTTTTAATAACCACAGCCTGGCGCTGGGATATCCAGAGGGATAAGCTGCTGCTTAGCAGTGTCCACCAGCATTAACGCATGGGCAATGGAAGGGGACAGGGCAACATAATCATGTTAAGCACAGTAAAACACCAGGGTAAATTAGCAGGAGACCTGCCAGGCACGTTTCACCAGGCTTTGGGCATGTTCTGATGTTAAGGAAGGCTGCTGTGGAAGCTTCACAGCAGCGCTGGTGAGGACACCGTGTCCCCCCACCAGCGTGCTGCAGGGCGATGCTTGCATCTCAACTCGGTAGTTGGTCTTTGCCCGAGCAGCATCTTTGGGAACAGCCACTACAGAAGCCATCCCTGAACCTGCCAGCTGGATCTTTAACTGTGGTTCAAACACCCGCAGGCCACCGTGGCGTCCTTGGTGTGCCCACCACAGCACTGTCCATTGCAACAGATGCTAATATTTCCATCCTGCATATTTCTACTGCATTCCTCCGTTGTTTGCCTGTTCTCAAGCAGGGGACAAGCCAATACGTGGGCACTGCTCTGGGGTAGCTAGGTCCCTCCTCTCCTCTCACCCTTTCCCTGTGCTCCCATTCAAAACCACAGTGCAGATTTGCCAGAAAACCCAAGTCCTCCTCTGGTGGCATCTGCCACACTTGCCGCATTACAGCTGACAGTTCAACACACCAGAAAGCTCCCTCAAATTCCCCAAATGTGCTTTCTTCTGAACAAAAATGACAGTCTTGGGTAACATGAACTGAAAGGCAACAGCAAGCATGGAAGTAAAAGCTTGGGAAGGGCTTTCCAGTCCTTTTGTGAAGGCTGTCTTCTTTCTACAAGCTAGAGAAGCCTGTAAATGTCTAATTAAAAGGGTAAAAGCTTCAGAGAAATTACCACCTATACCCAGGGCTGTTAGGAGAGCTCACAGCTGGGGATTTGGCCTCTTGCTGGTGAGAAAGAACAAGACAGAGCCATCTCCATCTCCTTTCATCAGGTACTGGCCCCGGTGACTGCACTGGGTGTTATTCTCCAAAGTGCTCACGCCTGCCAAGTGCGTGGGACTAGCACATGGCCCGCACTTCTCTATCGGGCCATAAATACACATAACATTTTAGAGGCAGAGCATGGCAAACTATTGCTGAGGAGACATAACAGCTTTTCAGACACTTTTTGCCTGTACTGAATGAATTAATGCTGCAGGTTCCTCCTTCCAGCAGCTCCTCTGCTTACCGGTAGCTCAGAGACCTTGTCCAAGCAAGTCCATAGCTCTTGTGCCTTGTAAAGCTGATAAACACAGATGTAGGCAGGTGTACGCAAGTGTGACGTGGCTTTCAGCCTTTCTTTAGGGTCAGATGTTTAGAGCCACTGTTGACCTGCCCAAGCAGAGTCAGCAGAAACCTCCTCCACCCCAGCACCGTGGACATGGGTGCTGTGGAGCAGAAGCAGGGCTGAAGCAAGGAAAACCATCAGTGAAGTCAGAGCTGGACGTGGGGCAGCCTAACGCCAAACCACCACTGGAGACCTTCTGGGAGTGATGGACCTTCCCCACGGTGGGGAGAGACACACGTGAGATGCTTCTGGAGGCAAATTTGGCCATATTCAATCGCAACTCCCATGGACTTAGTGGATCAGAAATGCTTGGGCACATCCTGAGGCAACGCTGTCAGGCTCCACCCAAGGCCTGACATCCCACCACAGGAGCGGGGACCCATCCAGCTGTTTCAAAGCACATCTCAGGAGTAAAGCAGGGGTGACCAGCCATAATGAAGGACACCAGGATCACTCAGACTCTGGCCGAGGGCTTATCCCACCTGGAGCTCACTTCTGCATCCAGGCATGGGGTACACAACCAAGCAGGACCCTGGGCAGGTGACTAGCTCACGGTTCCCTTACTCAGCATTTCCATAGTGCAGTTCACTTCTGAGAGGATTGCAGATTAAGCTCTTTAAGTAACAAAGCAAGATTTCTCTTTTAAATCTCTATTTAATCACATAATCCTGAGGGAAGACCTCTCTTCCCCTTGGGGAAAGAAAGAGAAGTAGGTTTGCTGAGGGAGACATAATTACTTTATCCCCATATAACTGGATGATATTTGCTGATTAAACATAGAAATTCTTGGGGAAAGTTTGATTTTTGATAACAATTTAAAGATCTTTAAGAAAAAAAAGCAAATATGCCTCCAAAAAGCAAAAAAGAAAACCACAGGAAGAGCCGATGAAGAGGCTGAGAAAAAAAAATGGGTCATCTTCTGGTGGCTTTGTGGTGCAAGAAGCAGAGCATGTTTTGCCTTTGCTGCAGAAGGATGCAGAAAGGATTCATGATGACTCCCATTATGGTCCAACGTGGCAAGGACCTAAACCACCCCCAAAACCTGGCTGGCTGTGGTGGGGACTGGAGGGGCTCAGTACCAGGGATGCTGTCATTTTGGATGACCCATGACAAAGCTCAGCTCTTAGATGAAAATGATCACCAGATATTTTGGGTTGGCAGGTAGCTCCAGAGGTCTCTGGCCCAACCTTCTCCTCAAACATGGCCAGCTATGGGATCACACCAGCTTGCCCAGGGCTTTATCCAGGTGGGTCTTAAAACCCTCCAAGGATGGAGGCAGCAAGGCTGCATGGAGCCAGAGCTTCACCTCCACCCAAACACAGGAGGCTGCAACACTCCCATCTCCCACGTTTGCTAACGCCAGGGCTGCTGGGGGATGGAGTAGCTGCAACTACTCCGTGTGCATAAAGCCTGTTGCACAAGGAGGCTTTAATCATCAGGGCCTCCAAGGAACAGAGAAACATAGAGAATGAGGACCACAAAGCCCACCCAGCACGGCCATGTGGGGAAGCATGTTTCACCGAAGGCAACGAAGGGCTTTGAAGACTTTAGATGGAAGATATGAAACATAAAAAAAACCCCCCGCATTATGTTATCAAAGCAACAGTGAAGCAAATCTGGAAACAGTCTAGGAAATATTAAATACTACTAATATAAAATATTATTGAATACTTAAACAATATTAAATCTCATTTTCTGTCTCAGACTCTCCTGATTTTTCTATGAATCTTTGAGTCTACTCAGCACTACTTATATTTAATGTGATTTCAGCACATATATACAAAGGAAGCAGCTTATGTGAGTTTGAAATCTATTTCTTATGTGGAGCAGTTCACTGCTGCCAGTGTTCCTGCAGAACTGATCCTCCATCCATCAGTTAAAATTTAGGATCTCAGTCTACAAAGTTGTTAAGATAGTGAGAAAAACACTTACACCCCTGGTAGCTGCTTTTTATAGGACACTCAGACCACAAATGGTGATACAAATAGCAATATTTGCACATGTTACTGTTGGGGATTTAATGAAAATGAATACATTGGGCAATTACACATCGCACCCAAGAAAGGAGCACACAGATGCGTCGCGGTCATGAGCCCACACCGCAGCATCACCTGCCACAAGGACAGATGAGTGTTGGGACCACTTTGTAAGTGCTCTGTGGAAGAAGCCAGCTGCAAGGAAATCCCAGAAGATTTCCCCAAAGCCACTGAGCCCCAGAGCCGCCGCCTCTGCTGCTGTGATGCCAGCAGCCCTTGCACACGCGATCCCTGCAGAGCCCCCTCCCTCCTCTTGCTGCAAACCCAGCGGCAGCGATGGCCAGCAAAGAGGCATTAGGGACAGCCGTGCTGGGAGACCAGGATGGGGTATGGGCAATGACCAGGGCCCAGCACCTTTCCGTGGTGGCCCTCCAGGGTGGCGGTCCCCGGCGCATCACCTCCCCAACACTCCCAGTCCACTCTGCGGACATCCAGATCTCTTGCAGAGACAAGACTTCCAAGACTCAAGTGATTGAGGGAGATTTGGTGCCAGGTTTGGGTTAACAGTTTTGCCACGAAGCGATGGCTCAGCTCCTGGGTAACCCAGGACCCTCTGCTCCCCTTCCAGCGGTGGAGACGGCTGCAGCGCTGCACCAGCAACATCCCACCCACGGCTTCGACAAGCCCCGTAAGGAAAACCTGCACAGCATCATTTACAGCAGACATCAAACAGGGCCTTTGAAGAGATCACAGCTTTACAAGGACTGTTCAAAAGGGCCTGGATGTTCCCCGTGTTCTCCATTTAATCTTGGGAGGAGGAGAGAGAAAACAGGGAGGAGGAGAAACACAAAAGCAAGAAATATCTGCTGCACGGGTGAGCACGGGCAGCTGGGGTAAGGCACCAGCCGCAGTCCATCAGGGGTCTGGTAAGAAAACGCTTCCCATCCCCTAGCAACAAAACTGATACCCGAATTAACCCCCCCATATCAGCTGCAACTGGGGAAACCCCTGCCCCATCACTCCTCACTCTCTGCTATGGTCACCTTGGTACGTGTTGACAAAGCCTCTTCCGAAGGCAGCTCAGCCCATCACGGGGTTGGATCGGGTGCCCAGGAAAGGCTGCCAACACAGGCAGAAAACTGACCGACCCTTCCTCACTCCAAAGAGACTGACTATAAAAATAACATGAAAATGTGGTTTAAAAAAAAAAAATTACCCAAGACCACTTCAGAAAGACACAGCTGGCTGTACAGAGCTTATTTGTTTTTTTAGGGAAGCCTCACAGGATTACAGTTATGAACAATCATCAGTTTGATGCACTCGGTTATTAGAATATTCGCGGGAAATACATACCTGAGACAGGCTGGCCAGAACGACGTTAGGAAAGAGACACTCACCTACAAATTATTGTCTGAAACTCAAGCTTTCAATATAAACATTGGCAGTTTTGCCTTATTTTTTTTTCCACTGCAAGTGTTGCCAGTGCTGATGTGTTGCCAGACCCAGAATTTGGGCCAGAATTTGGAAAAACAGGCAGTTTGGTATGCCCGGGCTTTCCTGTGGCTGGTCTGAGGTCAGAGGGGTCCTTAAACCCGTACGTGCTGGTGGTGCGTTGGGTCGGACAGTGGGAAGCCCCGGCCCGAGAGGATAAGGGGGATGAAGGCAGCGAGAAGCCCCTGCTGCCATGGGGAAGACTGAAGCATCGCTGGAGGCTCTCAACATCCCTTGGGGCCATCGCTCACAGCCAGGAAAGGAACACCCAGAGTCCGACCCTGCAATTGCTTTTCTACGACAAAGGAGAGGAGCACAAGCTGCAGAGCACGAGCACCCAGATGGGGCAGAGGGAGGACCAGCAGGATGAGATGAAGTCATGCCAGAGGTGGGAGGGATAAACGAGAGCTTAAATACAGTAATATATATATACACACACACATATTTTGCCTTTTCTGGGAAGTCAGAGCATGCTTCTGCAGCTCCTGCCCAACCCACCCCAGAGCGCTGAGGTCACCCAGCCCCCTGCAACACATTTCCCGTCGTGCCAAGCTTTATTGGAGGGAAATAAAGGCTTCAGGGAAAAGGAGATGCATGATCAGTAGCACACTGTTCCTCACAGCCCACGGGGGTCTTGGCAGCACTGCAGCCCCCAGGGAACTCGCCCATGCCAGGGCTCCCAGTGGAGATGATCTTTCAGCCTCTCAGAGGCCAGAGCAGATCTCAAAAGGATCCTAGCGGTCCCTTTTTTCTTTGCTCTTGAAATTATAACATGAATTTTGCTAATGCTGTAAAACACCAGAGCAATTGCTGCTCTTTCATGGCCATTTCCCGGCAGGTTTCCCAACCGCCACCTACCAGGATTCATTTGCCACCTCTAACCCCACTGCCAGGTGTGGGGTGCACCCTCCTCATCTGCCTGTAGCAAAGCCTGGTCTGGCAGGGCAGAGCTGCCCGCAGCCCTCACCTCATGGGTCCCCAAGAAACGCAGCCAAGGGGTCTCAAAGCCATAGTCACCACTAACCCCACCAGCACAGTTTGTCCCATGTGGCACCGCAGGTAGCACATCCCCACCCCTGGTCCCACCAGGCTGCAAAACTCACCTCAAGCACCATCCACAAGCAGTGACACCCTTCAGCATCAACTCCCCCATGCTCAAGAATCTACCTTTGAAGCTTAAAACCAACCTCCTTCCATTTAGGCAGCCTCAGTAGCTTTTATAACCTTCCCAAGCGCCCTGCCTGAGTCCCTCCCTCCTGCTGTCCTTACAGCAAACTGGGTCCACCTGTAGAGAAATCACCTGCTGCTGGTTTTCCTCCTCCAGAGCCCTTTACCAGTCACATTGCTGCTTCCACGCAGCTGTATGGCCCTCACAGCTGTGGGAAATACCCTGTAACACTGACCTGGGAGAGCACAAATTGCAGAAAGTGGAGATTTTATGAAAATAACTACAGGGACCGAATGGGTTTTGCTGTTGGCCATGTCCACCTTTACTGCAGTGCATGAGGGTGCAGGTGGAGATGGATGCTCATTGCTGCTCTCCAGAAGCACCCTCAAGCAGCTGTGGTGGGCTGCTGGGGAAGCAGCAAACACCTTGAAACCATGGATAAACACATCTTCCCATAGATTTGATATTACCAGCTGCCATAGGAGTGTGTATCCCTGGAGTCTGGGCTGAGCATGGGTCTCCCATACCTGGCACGCACTGCAGGAGCACCAAACATGATGCTTCCAGCCATGCACAGCGCGCTTGCTGCGAGTCTTCCCAAAATCTTTAGGAAAGTATAAAGAAGGAAAAACACGTAAAGAAGGGAAAACGTGGAAATAACCTGTCCTTAAGCCACAGCACAGCATGCAGCAGAATGCTGGCAAGCCCCGCTCGCCTGAGGAGGTTCTGCCTGCAGCGGTGCGATCAAAGCCAGCTATCCCAGCAGGGAAGACAACGGGACCCAACTCCCATTTACTCTTTTCACATTTTCCCTTTTAAAATAACAGGCAGATCTTGGTCCCTTTAGATACGCCCAGGACGAGCAGAGCATCACGGGCTGGCAGCCTGGCAGTGGGCACAGACAGCCCGCAGCAAAGCCAGGGCAGGGAGGGCTGCTCCATCCCTGCTGAGACCCCAGCTAGGTGTTAGCCCTCATTTTGTTAAGTGAAACTTGCTACTTTCTTACGCAGCTGTTGAAAAATCACATTGTGTCCACTCCTTGTCTTCAAGCTCACATTAACCACCCCGCTGGGGCTGATGGGACCTGTCCCATCCTCTTCCCAAGGGCAGGGGCAGACCCAAAGGGAGTGAAGGAGAAAAATGAGGTGTCCCCATCTACTCTCCAGCTGTAACCCCCTTTGCAGAGAGCTCCAGGACCAGAGGAAACCCAGGGACAAGGTGATCCCCCATCCCCAAGGAGAGCTTTGCCCCAAGCATGGTCCCTCTTTGCAAGGTGAGTCCAAAAAACCGCTGCAGACTTCATCATGGAGGGGCCACCTCCATGAGATGAACCAGTTGGTTTAGTTACAGGGAATTTGAGCAACAAGCTTTGTCCCTGACATTTTAAAAGTAGCCACAAATGCATTCAAGGAAAGGTGGCGGTTATGCTGGCGCACTCCAATGATGTGTGATGCATGGTGCCTGCATCAAAGGAAGCAACAACGTTGATTTTAGCTCCATGTCTTCACACCGCGCGTTATACAGCTGCACACCGAGGCTACGCTGCTCCTTGGGTGCTCTCTGCTTCAGCAGTATTCGTTGTGGCCAGAGACATTCATCCTTGCTTCCTCAAACCAGGAGGCACGATTTGGTGCTTCATTTTGAGCAGCTTTGATCCCATTCTCCCAACCCATGGGCTTTTTCAGCTTATTTTCTCCCCTTTCTTGCCGAGGAGAGAGGGTAAGCGAGCAGCTGGGTGGGCACCTGGCAGCCAACCAAGGTCAACCCACCACACATATCCACGCATGTTTCCTCCTTTTCCAAGTGGGCATTTGCAGATCTTCTAGAAACTGTGTGCTCCCCAGGGTACAAGGACAGCAGGCAGCTCGGCACTGGAGACGGCTCCCACCAGATGGGGGATTTTGTGCTCCCATGTCCCCAGGGGCTCCGCTTGGCCATTGTATGGGGCCATGCACGTACCTGCATGCCACCACCCTGAGATGTCACAAGTGTGCCTGGACTTGGAGACCTCACCAGGAATGGAGCTTGCTGGCTCCATCCCCCATCCCTCCAAGTGAGGCTCGAGATGAAAAAGCTGGATAACTTCAATTTCTGTGGCCTTGCTTTCTCACTGCTGTTTCTCCGTGGTGTTTAGCAGCTTTTGTAGCTTATTTGTTTAAAGAAACCAAAAAGCTTTGTTCTGAGCAGACGTTGGGAGAGCAGCAGCGCGGGTATTTCAGCACTACCCGCATAAGCTGAGCAGAGCTCAGAGCAGCTTTTCTTGTAGTGCTGTAAGGCTGCTGCCAAAGAACAATGTTTTGTTATTAGCGTGCTAATGCCACGATCCGGCGTTTCGCAGCCTCAGCTCCTGCCTGCAGAGATCACTGCTGGTTTTCCTTCTGAATTAATCTAGAGAGTAGATTTCCATAATATGTGGATGATATATCGTATCATTCACGGGGTGGTCTGCTGGAGGAGACCAAAGCACACTAGAAATCCCTCCAGGAACCCCATGTTGAGCTGAAATATGCCACACAGCATCAATTCCATGCAAAGGTTCCGAGGTGGGTTTTTATTCATTAGCTCCCTCGCAAGGACCACGCAGCCTCAGTGCAACAAAACCCACCATCACCACATGCTGGAGAGGACAACTCTGTTATAACCTCTATCACCCCGACGCTGCAAGCACAGCCCATGCTGGCAGATGCCCCACCAGCCCCTGATGAGGTTTGACCATGGCCAGGGGGAAAAACAGACCTTGGCATGCAGCGGTTCACAGCCAGAGGGCTGGATGTTAATCAGAAAGAGAAAAGATGGGTTAAGGCTTTCCATGCCCAGCCTGCACCTGGGCAAGAAGCAAAAAAAAAAAAAAAAGGAGAGAAGTCCAAGTTAAACCCACAGACTCAAGAAAATGTGTCTTCACTTCTCTGGCTTGCAGCCACAGAGAGATCGGAGCCAGTGACGGATGCCTGGGAAGAGCCGTCCCCAGTCTTGGAGGAGCTGGAGTGAGGATGGGAGCCCCTGGCTCCCTGAAACCCGAAGGGCACCTTGATGTGCCGGCAAGTGTCCATCCCCTAAGGGGAAGGAGAAAGCAGAATCTGAAGCCAAAGTGGCAAATAGAGCCACTATAAGCCACAACTAGTTATCTTTGTTATTATTGTCTAATTATTTAGTGGTTTATGGCATTATTGTTGTTAGTTAGCCTATTTTCACATTAAAAAAGGACTTGCAGGGTCTCCTTAAAATGATACATAACCTGTAATTTTTATTTTAAAAAGTCAAGGAGAGTTATTACATTTTCATTTGTGGCAGCCTTAATGCCACGTGTAAATTATACCCTTACCTGTTGCAGGCCGACGTGGCTTTGCCCTGGCAGCGGGTGCTGCAGCCGCCTCGCAGGGGAGCGGAGGTGCCCGAGCCGCAGCGAGGGGCACGGCATGATGGGGGGCATCGCCAGCCGACGGAGCCGGACCGCCCAGCTCAGGATGAAATGCTTCTTCCGATGTGGCTTGCTTCAAACCACACGGTCGATTAGCAGATATCACCCTTAAATCGGTTTTTTTATTTGAATCACGTTGTTCCTAAGCATGATTTGAGGGATGGAATAAACATGGGATTACTGGGGGCATCTTTTCCCGTGCTAAGCATACGTGCATCTCAATGAAATAAAGTGCTGGTGGGTCTGTTTCTGTATTTCTGGACTGAATTCCTATGGATCTTGCCTTTTATTGAAGATAAACGCCAAATGAACATATTTCTGAAAACCCTAAAGCTGCTTGGCCCCAGGAGAGGATGGGTGTGTGGGACGCGGTGGCAGAGTGGGGAGACGGGGAAAAGAGGAATATTTTACTATCATCATCTTGCTGGGCAGCTGCCCTGGGAGGGTTTCGAGCAGGACCACAGGACCTGACCCAAAAAAAAAGCTGAAATTTCTGCAGTTACGATTCCTGCGACCTTCTGGGTGTCGGGGACACCGTGTCCCTCCTGTGCTGCCAAAACATCAGGGCCAAATACAGCCGGAGAGGGAAATAACAGCTAATGGGACGGAATGAGTAAAACTCAGATTAAACAAAGATTTAGAAGCAAGTGGCTGTGTCTTATATCACATATTTAAGCAGGGAAGGTAGGAACAGGTGATTCCATGCAAACCTCCCTGCAAGCTCTCCATCCCCCCAGGACCAGTGGCTTTTTGGTTTTTGGAGAAAGAAGTGGAAGTATCGATGCTAGGGCTGGGGAAGCAAGGCAGCACGGCCTCTCTGCCCGCTCCCCCACGGGCGTGAGATGCTCTGGGTGACACACCAGCTGCCCAAAGGCATCGCTCCCCCGTACAGAACTTCATGGCCGGGATGTAGCAACACCACAAGGTGCAACCAAGCCCGTTTCGCTGCAAACCTTCACAGCCAGGTCCCGTCTTCGTGATTACAGGGGAAACCTACCTGCCAGCAGGGTTTCACCTGCCGTCCGCCCCCCGCCCCAGCCGGAGGAGAAATCACCAGTTGCTGACAACAGCTCAGCAGCTTGGGGGGCTGCAGATAATTTGACAAGCGGCTTCACATTTCCTGGGGCAAGCCACCGCGCGCGGCTGTGGCATTTAACAGCTAATTATTCATGTCTTTGATGCTTTCTCTCTGTTTTCCAAATAACATGTATTTAGCGCTAAGATGATTTAAACAGCTGATCTAATCTGAGCCCCTGGCAAAGAGGATGAAATTTAGTGAGGCAGCAGCAGTTTAAGCTCCCAGATGGCTGCCCCAGAGGTGAGGATTATGTTATTATCAGCATCCCAAAAAAATCCCAGCGATAGGAAAGGCGTACGGCGATGCGGTGGCAGGATGGAGGTGATGGAGCCGGCACCGGCGCAGGTGCAGGTGTTTGGAGGAGGCGAATGGACACGTCCCTTGTCCCCCGTGGTCACCCGTGGCCGAGGGCTTCCCACCCACCCTGCAAACAAGGGACTAGTCCTCAGCTGGTTTAGGGAACTGAACCAGCTCACGCTTCGGCAAGCTAGGCTCCATTGGAGCAAAACACCAGCACCACATTTGCGGGGATTTCTCTGATCGGCATTTAACCATAATTTTTTTCCAAGCAATTGCTGCTGTTCTGCATTTTTTCAACGTTGGGTTTTTTTTTTGGCTGGAATGGTTTCTTGCAAGCCTTCTCATCGATTTTGATCTATCCTGAAAAGGTTTTTTTGGTTTAGAAAGTTTAATTCCAAAGAAGCCACCAGTCACCGTGCAATGGGGGAGCCGGGGCTGTCCCGTGGTCCGGCTCCCGTGGCCAGCACGTCGCGGCAACGAGCACCCACCCGCCCTGAAATGAGGTGGGGAAGATTGTGAAAATACCAAATCATTGAAGCAGAAACTGTCCATGAGAAAAGACTCTTCCCAGCTCATCTCCTAGTTCAAACGTTCATTTTTAGGTCGTGAAACCCTTGAAAAGTTTCCTTCTTCATTCAAAAGAGCAGTTTATTTAAAAAAGAAAAAACTTTAGTTACTTTGTTCCTTAAAGAAGGTTTAAAATACATGAAGGTAGAGACAAGTGTAGGAGAAAATAAAATTTTAAAAGGTCTAATTAAATCTCCCAAGAGATTTAATCTAAATTTCATGGAAAACCAGAACCAAGCTTTTTACCATTTATTGGAAAGCTTGGATCCGCAGCGTGATTGCTCCCGGCTCCTCTCTGACCTGGACCGCACCATGGCTGGGACGAGGGATTAGTGGGTATAGCTTGTTCCTGCCAAAACAAACCCTCTTGTACTGGAGATCCAGCAATTTTTAGCATCTTCTGTGTTGCATCCCCCCAAAATTTCCCAGTGGCGAGCCCTATGCAGGAAGGCTGTCCCCAATGTGCACCTCAAATCCTGTGCTCAGCGCTGGGCCCCTCACCCCACGAAGGCCATGGAGGGGCTGGAGCGTGGCCAGAGCAGGGCAGCGAGGCTGGGGCAGGGGCTGGAGCCCAAGGCTGGGGAGGAGCGGCTGGGGGAGCTGGGGGGGCTCAGCCTGGAGAAGAGGAGGCTGAGGGGAGCCCTCATCGCTCTCTGCAACTGCCTGAAAGGAGGCTGGAGCCGGGGGGGGTCGGTCTCTTCTCCGCAGTAACAAGCGATGGGACGAGAGGGAACGGCCTCAAGCTGCGCCAGGGCAGGGTTAGGTTGGATATTAGGAAAAACTTCTTCACCGAAAGGGCTGTCAGGTACTGGCACAGGCTGCCCAGGGAGTCCCCATCCCTGGAGGGATTTAAAAGCCAGGGAGATGTAGTGCTTAGGGATGTGGTTTAGTGGTGGCCTTAGCAGTCCTGGGTTAATGGTTGGACTTGACGGTCTTAAAGGTCTTTTCCTACTCAAACGAAACAAAATGATTCTATGCAGGGCTGCATCTTCACTATCCCTTCAGAGCAGCCCACAGCATCCTTTGGAGGAACCCACAGCTGTCCTGGAAGATCTGCCCTTGGGAATAAGCATTTTGGACACTTTTAGTACATGTATGGAGCCATGGCCTTGGCAACCTAAAGACAGAGAGGCTGGGAGGCAGAAAGAGAGAGGATGCTCCAGTGCTGGGGTAGGGTGTCTCCGGGATGGGGTGTCCCCAGGGCTGGGTGCTGCAGCCAGGCAAGCATCCTCCAGGGAGGCGGTATCGAGTGGCATTTCCAAGCCACCATGTAGGATTTTTAGAGGTATAAAAGGAAAAGGCCAGGTCAGACACAGCGATATCCCATCAGGGATGCACACGCCAGGTCCCCCTTGGCTGCCACAGGCAGCACAGGGAGCTCTGGGTACGTCGGACCCTGGGGAGAGGGCCGAGGGTCGGCCGGGAGCCAGGGAAAGTCACGGCCTGGGTAGGAGACCTGGGGGATAATGCTGAGACCACAGGGCAGGCTTTTGTTAAAAAAAGAAGAAGAAATAGTAAAAGTAATAGAAAGCCTGCTGTGACAGTAAATTACTTCCAGTCTGACACGAACAGCAGCTTCTGGGGGAAAGGCTTTAAATCGCCAGACTAAATACGACTGTTCCCGGCATCTGCCTCTTTGCATCTCCGGTGCCCTGCTGCGTCTCTGCCCGCCCCGCAGGACTTTGGGAGCCCTCCCCTGTCCCCTGCCCCGGCTCTCCCCACCCCGGGCACCCCCTGCCCTCGCAATCCTGTGGCCTCCCTCCACCCGGGGCTTCCCCACTTGCAGAAGATGCTGATAATTAATTTAAACCAGCGATTTGCTCCTGGAGGTGGTTATCCCACCTCTGCCATCTTTCTGCAAACCCTTCCCAGCATCTGCTGGGATGGGAGATCATCTCAGCATCACCTTTTTGAGGACTGCTCATGACATGGAGTCACCAGGGCTGTACAAGTGGCAGAACGACCTTTTCTTCCTCAGTCTTTCCAGAGGAAGGCTTTGGGACGAAGCGAGAGGCCGGGATTTGTCTAGGCACCAGGGAAACAACCCAAGCACGGTGGCCCTGCTCCAGGAAGCTGGAGGACACAGCCACATGGACTTGTGCCCCACACTGGAAGGGGGACGTGGGCATCAGGGATGGGGCGGTGGATGGTGACAGCCATAAAATCACCTCTGTTTCATGCTCTCATTGGCTTCAATCGTGCCGCTGCTCCCTGGATTTTGGGAGCGAAGATTCAGACTGGCTGAAGGAGCCAGGTGGTGCCTGGTGTGCGTTCCCTGCCTCCTCCTGAATGTCCCATCGCTGCTGGAAATGAGACCCAGGAGCTCCTGCCACCTCCGTCCCTGCTGCACCCAGTGGTTGCTGGTCGGTCTCACTTGGCCAGGGAAAGGAGGAGACAGAGATGGAGCCAAGGAGGAGGAGGGGAAGGAACCAGTGAGCTCCCACCTCCTGGAAAGCTCAGCTCCAGAAAAGCAAGGGCTTCCTTTGAAATATTTCCCCAGGATTAATTGCCTCCCCTTCATCGCAGCGAGCTGCTAGAGCAGCACATGTTCTCGCTGCTGGGTCGGGTCCCCTCCCGCGGGGCCCGCAGCCTTTGCCAACTCCTGGCTCAGTCTGCAGTTGACGAAATGAAAAAGATGCCCTTCCTTCAATTAATTCAGATATCTTCTTCCTTTCCCCTCGAGGCACAATAGCGGCTCTAACATCATAAATGATTTAGGAGCGGAGCCAGATGAAGACAAAGCTGATGGATGACAATTCTCTGTTTGGAGGATGTTTTCTTGCTGGAGATTTTTGGAAACAAATATATTTATCCTCATACAAAAAATGAAACGCAACCCCCATCCCGAATGACTCACCCCGTGAGTCAGGGCACAACGGCAGCGCGGCCGGACAGAGCCCGCAGCGCGGCGAGGAGGGATGCCAGCCTGCGCCATGGAAGGATGAGCCGGAGCAGGCGGAGGAGCTGGGGCACAGGGCTCCTCAAATGCTCCCTGGCTTTAAGCAGTTAAAATAATTTTTGCCCATTTTGCCTTTAGGCTGGAACCTCCAGGTTGGCTGTTGAAGCAATGGGTCCCTCTTTGCTGGAAACGGCGCCCAGGAAGCTCATCGTGCCCTGGCTTTGGGCAAAACCCCCCAAACCGGAGGGAGGGCAGTTCTTTGGGGGGTCCTGGGCAGCCCTGGGGGCAGCGAGGAGGATGGAGACCCCCCTGCGCCCCAGGGATGTGCTGTTGGAGGGTGGCTCTGGTCCAGATCGAAACCTATGGAAAATGGGTTGGCATTACGCGGTTATTAAGTCAAATATATTTAGAGCGACAGAGCATCACCATCGCAAGAGCATGGGCTGATCCTGAAATCGTGACTTCGGAGAGGTTTTCCTGGACTGGGATCTTTCACCGATCTCTGGCAGAATAGAAAAGACCTCATTTAACTAAAAATCACTTTTTTCAGAGCACATCCCATACCATCAAAGCTTTCCTCTGAGAAACGCACAACCTCCAGCCCGCACGAGCATCCCGGTGAGTGGCAATCTATTTTAAATCTAAAAGAAGCAATTTCAGGTGAGGCATGAAACGCTGCTGTTGGAGAGCAGGTAAAAAAACCAACCCTCCCAGCAGAAGCGAAGCTCCCTGGCCCCAGCACACCGGCAGCACGATCCCCGCGACCGCCTGCAGACGGACGGAGCTACAGCAGCCACCCACGCCGGCTGGCTGGGTCTTCAATTTAGCGTGTCCCCGAAAGAGCTATAGATGGCGATTGGTATTAAGTTGTACAATTGAAAGCTACTTGTGTAAGAGGATTGCTTTCAGATACGCGCGTCGGAAGATTTGCTTTAAGCACAAGGCAATTCAAGTGTAATTGCAGGAGTGAATCCTGCCCAAATTGCTCGCAGAGCAGCTTCCAGATGTCAGATGGACCCCAGGAGGGACGAGCGGGCAGGACGCGGCCCTGGTTGCCATCCAGCCTGGTATTTGGGGCTGTGTTTTCCCCCTAGCTGCTGAGCAGGTGAAAATCATGATTTTTCTACGACACCTCAGCTGCCAGTCCCCATAGGGACGCCGCAGCATTGGCCTTAGCGCAGGTCACCCACCTTGTCCCTCCTCCAAGCCCCAGTGGTGGTGGCCCCATCAGCCCCATCTCCAGGGCTGCAAACCCACCACCAGCACCCGCTCAGGACAGACTCGCCCTGGAGCACAGTGGGGAGGATCAGGGAGAAGGATGGAGGGAGTGTGTGGACACAGGGAAGATCAGGGAGAAGGATGGAGGGAGCACGGGGAAGATAAGGCAGAAGGATGAAGGGAGTGTGGGAACACAGGGAAGATCAGGGAGAAGGATGGAGGGAACATGGGGACACAGGGAGGATCAGGAGAAGGATGGAGGGAGCATGGGGGAGACAAGGGAGAAGGATGGAAGGAGCGTGAGGACACAGGGAGGATTGGGGAGAGGCCTCTTACAGCGCCAACAAGTTATTTCAGCTGAACCAAATGGCCCATGGAGGAGCGCTGTCTAACAGGAACAGCAGCAATTTGTGTGCCCCAAGCGGGGCCGGGAGAAGGAACACCGTTAATGCCACAGCACAGAGAAAACACAGACAGAGTTTTCTTTAGGGCTCCCCTAGGATTTCCAAGGGAAGGCACTGTCAGGGTTTTATGGAGCATTTCACATGAAGTGCTAATCACTACGGCAGCCGTTGAGGGCAGCAGCCCCGGGGCTCCTCCGGTGCGGGGGCCGCCTCTCCCGGGGCAGCACCGGCTGCTACCAGGGCTCACCGCGGACGAGCAAGACATTGGGGTGAACACTGGTGATTCGTGGCTGCTTCACCTGTCAGGGAGGTGGGTGCAGGATGGAGGTGTCTGGCCCAGAAAGGAGGAATAGGTGCAGAAGAGCTGGCATCCATCGAGGGGAATGTGGCGGGTTATGGCGGACACCAAACACACCAGCCCAAAACTCCAGCTGCGCCCACACGTAACTGATGCTCCAGGGTTAGCCAGAGTCCCACAAAAAGCTCATGTCTGGCCTAAGCTGCTGATGACCTCAGCTAACCTGGCCCACAGGAGGCTGGTAATGAGGAGGCAGTGAAATACTTGTGGACCTTTATTTTGGCATGAACAACTTCCCTTCCCTAGGACTTGGCTACAGGAAGGTCCCCCCATGCTCTACATTCACAAGAGGTCACACAGAGGAACGAGGATGACCGTAATCGCACAGCTGATCAGAAACCAGGGAAGATCACTACCTAAACATATATCTGGTGGCTTGGGAGATGCCCTGGGACAACTGCCTGGGCTGGCAGATGTGAGCCAGGTCTTCCAAGAGTCTTGCAGAGCAGAGCTGGTGGCTGGAGAGGTCTCTGCACCTACCAAACATCTGTGTTCAGGTAGCTGCATCTCAGCCCTGACATTTTTACTCAAACTGCTTGAGTTCTGCAAAATAATCCCAGAACACAACAGTTTTTAACTCAAACATTGTCCAACCCTGGGAATTTCTGAGAAGTCCCCTTCTCCACACAGCATCCCTCCCAGCAGAAGCAGGAGTCAGAGTACAGCTCTCACTAGTAAATGTATTTTTTGCCTGTTAACAGCTTCAAATCTTTCCGCACGGAGCATCTGGGCCTTCGAGTGCTGCTAACCTTCACTCCAAAGCCCAGACAGGAGTTAAATGGTGTCAAACGTGACCAAGAGAACAGAGGAGAGACAGAAAAGGATGGAATCGCTCCTGGTGAAGCCACGGTGGGAACAGGACAAATCCTGCCCAAGGGGAAAGGAGAGCATCCTTTCTCTAGCCTGTTTCTTAAGGAAATCAAATCCCTAAGACTAACCTCCCATGAGGATTTAGGAGGTATTTTTTGAAAATATAGTCAGGAAAGGAAGAAAAAAGTCATTTTGGAGACCTTGCTTGAAGACAGGTGCCCACCACTGACCCAAATATGCAAAGATCCTCACCCAGAGTTTTCAATGCCTTAACGAATCCATCTCTTTCCTCCACCATTCACTGAACAGCAAAATGTATCACCAAGAACACAATAAAACATTTTCTGGCGGAAGAAGGCAACAAGCAGCTGCCCTCCCAGCTCAGCTTGGTTCTCGCCAGCTCCCATGAATGGTGCAGTAAAGGATGAAACACGTGGACATGTCTTAGCTAGGAAGCTGCACCAGCAGCCCAGAAGATCAGATCTCACCATGACCATGGCCTGGCTCACCCTGACGGCAGCTTTCAGGACAGGCCATGACACATGGTGGCCTGGGCACAGGGTCTCACCAGCCTGGCTGGGACACTCGGCAGACCGAGCTCAGCCTCCAGCCAGATGCAATCGCACAGCGTGGACACCTTGGGGTTGGGAGTCTCACGGCTGGACTTTGGTGATGCAACGCACACAATGCAGCAACGTTATCGTATCAGGTTTCTGTTGTAGGAAGACGGGCAGGTGGCTTGAAAATGTCCTGTCCCTCCTCAGGGCTTGCTGGTGGCACCTGTGTCCTGCTTGGCATTGGCCTGAGGAAGCGTGGTGACTTCTTCTCGCCACCTCTAACCTCCATTCAGTGCTCTGGGGAGAGGAGCCAGGTGACCAACCTGTTAGAGCAGCCTCCCATCAGCCAAGCCCTCTCTATCGCCCACGGATACGCAGATGCTCTGCCTTCCACTCCACGTGCTATCAAGAAAAAAGAAGATATTCTGCAATGTTTGTGCTTTTGATCTTAAAAGCCCTTTAGCATCCCCTCTTACAAAGTCTCATACAGCAAAGACAACAAATGCTGTAGGGAAAATGACTTTATTTTCGTTCTTCTTTAGAAACAATTTTTACAGTTCAAGAAATGAGGTTCTTTTTTAAAAAATAATTACAGTCTCAGGAAGTCCTACGCATAGTGCCGCGGGCGCTGGGCATCGCAGGCTTGTGGACCTTCCCATTAAGGTGGGAGCATTGTGAACGCCTCTGATCTCTGCTTCTGGAGTCCAACACACATGACTGTGTTTTAATTCCCCCCAGCAGCTGGCACCTCTGGGTCTAAATTAAAGCTCTTTCTGCAGCTGGTTCGGTCAGGCTCCTCAGCTGAAGGGCTTCAGCTGGAGCAGGTCAAGCCCCCATGCAGCAGACTGGGGTAACGGGGGAGCCCCGTTGCCCGCTGCCCTCCCACACCACAGCCCGTTCACCGCAAAAGGCTGGCTGGGCACAGGGAGGAGGAGAGCGGCCAGCGCTGCCCCGTGCCTCGGGGGCTGCCAAAGGGCGGAAGGCATTGGCAGAGGCGTGGGAGGCTAGCTGGGAAGCGGTGGCATTGTAGCCTAGTTCAGCCATCCGGCAACTGAAGGCACAGCTGGACATGGGGGGTCTGCCCTGGGTGTTTGCACACCGATCCTTTGCAACTCCTCAGGGACTGCAGCCAACGTGGATGTTGCATTAACGGAAAGGGAAAGGTCGTCGGCACGTGAAAGCGGGGGTTTTCCCAACAGAAAACAACCCACCCCCCTCATTTAAATGCAATTTTCCAGCCAGGCTGCAGTACCTCCAAACAGAATGCCAGGCATGGCCCAGGGTCTCCGAGAGCAACACCCAGCAACATGTCACTGGACCTCGTGCCTAGATGTCACCTCTCCAAACTAAAAGAGTTGGTTTCTTGACACAAGAGATCTCAACCACAGTCAGTTTTCATTTACATCTGATCACCCCCTCCACCCAAACGAGCAGCAACACTGCCGAGTCGCCCGCGTGGAGCGAAGGAAGCCATCCGCTGACGCCCGAGCCTGCTGGCTCCCCGCAGCACGTCCTCACCATCAGCAGGGCACTGGACACAGGCAGCGGGAGCCTAACGGGGCTTGGAAGAATTGTACGTGTTGTTTAGGGCTGCTGGGGGAGCAGGATAAAGCTGCTCGGAAAATAGTCATTGCCAAATCCATGAAATTGGAAAATATTTGGAGAGATATCAGAAGCTGCAGACGATATTAAGAGTGGTGCTGTTACTTACACCATTCCCAAGCTTCAGCTGCTTTGGGTCTTTATAGGAATTGGCAGTGTTTAAAATACATAAATCTTTGTTACTGTCTGTACAATGATACTTCCAGCAAGGCTCAGGCTTTTAGATCCAGATCCTTCTGCAGTCCCACCTGCACAGATCCAACCAGCCCGTGGTGTTGAAATCCCCTTGGCACTTATCCTGATGGATGTGGAACGTTTTGCTGCCGCGTTCGATGCCAGCACGTGCCGGGGTCTCCTCGCAGCAGGGCACAGAAGTCAAACGAAGGCTCCCCCTCCACATCCAACTCCAAACATTCTCCGCTGCAGAGACCACAGCCACTGCCTCCCTCACCACGCTGCCAGTTACGATAAATTGCTGGCATGCACTGTTTGCGATTTATCTTGAGACAGAGAGCATTATAAATATTTTCAACCAAGAAGCCCTAAAAACAGGAGGGAAGGGTTAAATAAAGGCTTTACCCTCCTTGTCAATATCAAACATCAGAAAAATCTAGGTGAATAGATTCAAAATTGGTGCTAGCCTAGAAATGGAGACCAAAACCCAGCAGCCAGCCAGCCCAGAGTTTGGCGAGCCCCAACCTAACCTCAGCACCCAGAGATGTCTCTCGCTTTGTTCTTCCGCTGGTATCTTACGTCCAAGGGATCGAATCCCCTTTCTCTGGACCCAAACAGCGCCCAGCGAGGAGTTCTGGCTGCGTAATCGGCCGCCGTGAAAGTCTTGGACCCGCCGCTCCTCTCGTGCTCTTGCACCAGCTCCTGGAAGCGGTCGTAGTTGATCCAGGTCCACCACTCGCCATTGATCTTGAACTGGAAGGAAAAGAAACCCGTTACTGAGCCAGGGAGCGGCGAGGAGTACCAAATACCACGTTTATGTGAAGACAAGCTGGGTGCATATTAAAATGGTTACCCAGCTGTAGTCTTTTTTAATTTTCTAGCCACATTAAGGTCCAGGGTAAAGCCATCCAGAAGCTAATGTAGGATTATTGCTTTAATAGAGAAAAAGATCTTTGGGTGGACAAATACCCAGAACCTACTGTTTCTGAGCCACATTTCAATCCACAGGGGTTGACCACACACACACAGATAGAGGATGGCCAATTTTCTTAGAGCTTTAATCATTTAGCGCTGTCTACCAGCAGATAACCTCCATGAGGGTTTGACTGTTGGGTGCTTTGCCGGACCCTTCAAAGTACCAGATCCTACCACCACTCCAGCCCCACTTTGCCAGGAGGAACGCTTCCACGGCGCATCCCAAAGCCTTCCCAGGCGCTTGCCAGGCGTCACTTATACCTGAAAGCCCTTGGCTTGGGGAACTGGAAGAGCCCTGAAGGAAACGTGTAAATTTGAGAGCGATGCCCAGGTACCCCTTGGCGAAGGGACCTTTCCAAGGTCAACCGAAGCCCCTGTTCAGAGCGTGTGACACCGACTCCAGGGCAGCCACAGCCTGGCAAAATGGTACAGGAGCAACACCAGAGCCGTGTGCTGTGGTGATCGGGATGGATTTGGGTGATTCTTGAAAGAGCCAAGAGGGCTGTGTTTGGGACCAGGGGAAGATAAAAAGGTTTAATGACATGAATCCTCTTTCCATGTGAGAATTTTAAGAATTGCTTATTTTGACAAGCTGAAGCTGCACTTGTCTAGCAGACCTGCTCTGCTAATTTAGCAACAGCCTTGACTGAATCCTCAATTAGGATTTATCTGAGCTAAAAGCTTATTATGCACTTCATCCAAAAAAAAAAAGAAGAAAAAAAAAATAGGGAAACCAGACTGACTCCCTGTTTTTTTTTCCAAAACCTGATGGCTATGCATTTAGGCTATGCATTTAAAACGGCACTTGACTTTCTGCCCAAGAGCTAAAAGCTTTTTTGGTTGGAAAAACTGCTGACACCTGCAAAATTTTTGCAATCAAACATTGCTAATGCTAATCTATTGCTGCCTGCGTAATTACAGCGAATTCTTGCTGTGCACAGTGCGGAGATGTGAGACTGCAGAGTCATAACAGCGGGGAACAAGTCTCGCCGTAAATAAGCTCGCACCACGCTCATTCTTCATACGCTAAGGTGCAGGCCGTGTTTCACCAAGGCGACGCGTCCTTCCCAGCGCGCGCGGCCGCAAGTAAAGCAATAGCAGAGGAGACAACGTATCGCCCGTAAAGAGGCAGGTGCCAAACAGGACCCAGGCTCAGGAGACCCGAACTTCCCTCCCAGTGTGTGCGGAGGTGCTAAGCGACAAGTTCACGCCATGCGTATGACTCCCTGCTCCCCCCAGATTTGATTCGCTAGCACTCGGCAAATTCTCACACAAATGAAGGGCAAAAAAACCACCAACCCACAGGATCCAGCAAAGCCTTTAACACACATGGCACATGGGAGAGTTGTCCAGCACACGAGCTGTTGAGCTTATTCCCACGATGGGTCCCTAGATAGCCTTGAGGCCACCTAAAACAAGCCTAGCATGTAAAGAGCAAAAAAGCCGCTGAGACTTGAACTCAACTGAATAGGTAATTGGGTAAAGCCCATTTTCTTGAAAACCAACGGGATGCTCTAAACTCAGGATGGAAGGGAGAGCTTGCAACGAGGCGTCAACCCTGTGGTCAAGAGTGGCTCAGCAAGAGCACCAAAGCCACAGGAGATACTGGTGCCACCCAGAGCAGCTGAAACGAGGGAATGGACTGTAGCCACCACCCCCAACCCAGACACTGGTGTAGATGTTTACCTCTCCAGAATCTTAAAGCTAGAAACTGCACGAAAACAGCATACTATTACCTGCAGGAGACATGGAGAACTATTTCTAGAAGAAGCCCCGCTCAGACCATCGCTGCGTCAAGCCAGTCAATGGTTATGCAGCTGCACTCACAACCGGTTTAATTGGCAATGGGTGGGTAAAAGCCCACCACCCTATGAATGGGGTGGCATCAGTGGTGGCACTTTCATCGTCCACAGCAGCTTCAACACCAGCATAACACTGTCACTGCCCAGCTGAGGGCAGAAGCGGTCTTGTACACGGATGAGAGTCTGACATGAGTTTCTGGGACACAATCAGATAGTTTCTCTCTTTTTAGAAGCAAACTACGTTTTCCCACCCAGTATCATGGCTGTATCTCACCACATCGGCTGTTCTTCCATGGAGTTAGTGACCTTTGACGAGGCTAGCAGCAAAAGGATATAAAACCAAAGATCTCCCAAGACCAGTTCCAAAAAGCCCCGTCACCTGGAGCTGGGCAGCAAAGCTTTCAGAGGCCAGCAGAGGAAGGGTGCAGTGGAGCGAGCAAGGACGCAGCTGGCCCAAAGGCAGCGTGCCCAGACCCGCTGGCGTTTGGGCTGTGCTCCTGTGCAAGGGGGGATGCTGAGAGGTGGCTTGGTCAGTGGCCAGAAGGGACCTCTGCCCTCTTCTCCCCGCATCGCTCGCTCCCCTTAGCATAAAGCACTATGTACGCTTTCCTGGGGATAAAACCCTCCGGGCTTGCATAAACCACGTGCGTTGCTCTGCGTCCTGAACTGTGGCTAGGTCACCAAAGTGAGATTTTAAGCTATTTAATTTTGACTCCGTCTGAACCTGCAGCTCCCGACACAACGGAGCTATTAAGGCTGGGAGCCGCCGGCTGCAGACTAAGGTGACGATACCGTTCCCACCAGAACAACCAAATGAAGGCTGCCTGGGATTCATTATAAAAGCAGATTAAATAATATTAAATATTTTTAGTGCTGCAATAGCACAGCTATAAAACACACAGAAATGGGAGCAATCCTTTAAGTGTGTCATGGAAAGCAATTACTTCTGCTGAGGAATAAAAAAAACCAAACATGGGGTGGGGGAGAACAGTTTCAATTGCCCGAAAGATTTACAGATTGGATTTTAACAGTTTTGTGATTGTTCCATAGACAATAGAAGATTTAAGACTCAAAATAGTTTCACAACATCCATATAACAGGTGAGCCAATGTTAAACATTGGTGTTATTTCAGACTAATGCAGTCAGGCTTTTACTGAATTTTTCACTACCTGGTTAAGTCTTTTAAGGTGATAAATACATCGACAAAAGACAAATGGCTGAAACCCTTCCCTCTTTTTTTTTTTTAAGCTAGGATCATTAAAAAAAAAAAGGGAATAAAGCTCCTTCAGCTGGCTCTGAAGCCAGGCTGTGTTGTCTGGAAATGCAAACTCGCCCTCCCCGAGCGCCTTGCTCAAGCAGCGAGATGAGATGGGAGCCAGTGCACGCCTTCCCCTCGGAGCTCGTGCTCCCAGGGTCCCCGAGCTCTGGTCCCCAAGCTCCGGTCCCCATCGTCCCACCACCAATCGCTCCCTACAGACGGGGCACTGGTGCACAGCAATGCAAAAGCTGCCCGATTTCTGCAGATCCTACAGCCAGGGCAAGGGGCACTGCCCCGAGCAGGCGTTAATGCGGGGAGAATGAGAGGCAAAGGGAACGAGGGGAAACTCATAATGGCCTTCAAGCCCAGCAAAGCAGATCTAGGCGTGATGCTGGACCACCACTGGGGACATTTGTCAAAGGGTTACACGTCTCTGCCGGGAATGGCATGGCTGGACCCAGGGGAGCCACAGGGCAACGGTGCAAAGGACAGAGCTACCTGCCTGGGCTGTGCTGGCCATGGACACGGTCAGTCCCTCAGTCTACAGCAAAACTCATACATATCCTGCAAAGACAATCAGGATCCAGGACTAAAATGGAAAGCCAAGTTACCTGGGAGCATGGCTAACACCTCCCTTTTCTCTTATAACTCACAAGAGTGGACATGAACGGGAAATTTCTTTAAATTATCTTTTGCAGTAGGTTTACAGCTGCTCCGACTGCAGACAGAGAAGCTTCTTGCTACAGAAACCCATCAACATTCATGAGGGAGAAGTCACACTACATATTTCTTTTCTTATCAACATATTTGCATAAGCAATTTTTTAGGGGTAAAAACGTATGCATATATTGAGGACAATATAGTAGTACAATTTACTACATTCCTCCAGACATGCATAATTGCCGAGAAATAAACACAGGGTTTATACGAAGGGATAAAATATAGAAGAGAGGCAGAGATGGTGACACATGAAATGCTAACACTGAAAAATGGAAGTCGGCCAAAAATCAATTAGTTTGTCCTAAGAAGGATAGTGTTATATCTTCTTCAGAGAAAAACAGACTGAAATGAGGAGGGTCCTCTTCATCCCTTCACTCTGGTCTTTCTCTAGAAAAAAAATAATGTATTTTCAGGAAAGGACTAAATAGTATGGGCTGCAGAAGAGAATAAAGCAGAGCAGTGGGGCAAAGCCTGCCGCGGCCCCTTGCAGACCTCATCCTCGCAGAGCGACCCCGGGTTGGAAGGACAGAGCCCGTCCCCGATGGGGAGGGGACCCGTGGGAAACCTTTCTCCCATGAGCTGTGTTGCAACGCAGCATCCCCGAGGAGCCGAGGGAAGACTGGGAAGAGAAAGCAGAGCTTTGGGCCTTGCAACAGCAACTCTTTAATTACTCGAGGACACGAAATCCAACAAATGGATTCTTCCCCAGGCAGACGCACAAGGTTTAATGGTTAAGTACAGCAGTTCTATGTGTAGCTTTAAAGACCACACACAAAAAAAATCAATCAGTGGTAAGCAGGGAAAACAGCACGTGCTTCCGTTGCAGGGAGGCACAGAAACCGGCGTACCATCATGCAGGAGGGCAGGGAGAGCCCGCTGCTCCTCCGATGCCTTTTCTAGTTAATGTTTTCCAGCATTTGAAAACCTAGCTTTGCCGAATGTTTCGGGGGACGCTTATTTTGCTTTGCACGTAGCATGAGACATTAAAGGAGCATTTTGCAAAAGCAAGTCTCAGCAACTCAGCTTTTATAAGGCCAGCAGGTCCGATGCTTCCCAGTCCACACTTTTACGTCCCATCCCAAAAACCAAGTTAAACCCAACAGCCAGCTCTGCTGTTAGACATTCAGAAATTATTAAGCCTTCTCCCTGCCCGAGTGTTAAAATCCCTGCCAAGCAACACAAGCTGAGGGCTCAGGCAGGGGCTCTGTGCTGCCGGGGTGCCCCGCTCCCCGTCCCCTCTCCCTGCGGAGCAGCTGGATCCAGCACCGCCTGCGGGGCCCCTTCCCCGCTGCCACCTGCAAACCAAGCGCCAATGGCAGCGCCACTGCCTGCGGCTTCGGCGACCCAGGGCTGCAAGATGCATTCGGGGCCAAAAAAATCCAAAACCAAAATCATTTTGTGCACAAAGAATTTTTTTTTTAAGGGAAGTAACGCATTCAGTGCCTGCAAACATTACAGTCCCTGAGCATTTAAACACACAGAGGGATTTTTAAAAACCCACTACTATACTCCATTTGTATTCTTTCCTGAGAAGAAAACTTATCTTTGAATTATCTTTGGAGAAGCAGTAAGGATCTCTCCAGTCTGTTTTTCAGTGGCTTTCCTTGAAATACGTTTTTTGCTGAGCTTAAATATATTCTTTTGCTATTAAGGAAAAGCATTGTTCTGGGGAGATGGAGTACGGCTTTGCACACAGGTCTTAAGCAGATTTATTTATTTTTAATTGCATGCTTACATATCTATGGTCCTGAAACTCAACCCCTTTTTTTTCAAGTATCCGTGCAGCCTCCTGCCAGCTGCGTACCTCAGGTCGGGCAAGCTCCCAGCCCACAGGGTCGCTGAAGACCACTCGTCCCACACGGGCACGCTACAGGGCTTATATGAAGGGTATTTTGAGAGGAAAAAAAAATAAATCTGTAGTAGAAGTGCTCCTCTCCTTAGAACCCCTGGCAGCAGCTGGAACAACTCAGCAGCATCAAAACACCGCAAGTTTCATCAAACTGCAGTGATATATGTGAATATTCATATGCATATGTGAATATACGAATACAAAAAATAAATCCATCCCGGCTACGTTTTACACTGGCCACAGCTGGCCGTGTGGCAGGGCAGGAGGTAACACCCATCATCCCTTTTATTTCCTCCTACATTTTCATTGCCACCAAAGGGACCAGGGGACATTTACAGCCCCCAGGGCTGCTGCAGTGCATCGGTCCTAAAGAAACAGCACAAAGCTTGCAGAGAATCGCTCTGTGGACCACATCCACACATTCGGTGGGGTAACGTGCGCATCTGGATTTCCTATAATGGACAGACAGAAGTCTCCTGAACTTTCTAGACCGTGCAGCTGGGCTCTTGCAGGCTGCGGGAATTTAAGTACCGCAGCAGCCGAGGCCGTGCGCGAAGCTGGGACGGGGAGGTTCATCCCGCTCTCGCCGTGGCTGATTTGCCGGTCTTGACCTTTGTGATTCCCCTTCCAAAAAATAAAATCACATCTTCCCACTCCACTCCACTTCCCAAGGTCACTTGGCTCAGAAGCATTTAGGACCGCTGGTACCTGACACAGGAGATGTCTGAGCAGAGGGCAATGCCATGTCAAATCAGTCACTTAGGAACTGGTTACCACTCCAGATTTGCAACGCAGCAGCTTCCAGCTACTGGTTTTCTATTGCTGGTCTACACTGTCAGCCACTTCTCTGGGCTCGACATCAAAAAGGCAGCTGGAAAAATGGTCTTGATGGCTCCAATCCTGAACTCCTTAATTTAAATTTGAAGACGGCCCATCATTGCAATAAACAAAACAGCTTTTACACTTTCACACAGGGTGTTATGAAACAGATCATATATAATGGGAGTGCAAAGCACCTACATTACACAACTGCTATGACTATTTTCGCCACCTGCCAGTGTGAAGCTCTCCAAGTCAAAAAAATAATTAATTGAATTATTACACACAGTGTCTCACCTAATTAAGGCTCACAATTATTTAAGGCTCCCTTTGTTTGACATTGGGAGTGACTGAACTGGAGTCGCTCAGGAAAAAAAAGAAGAAATATTGTAGATAAATTAATCTTAACAGGGTCATATTGCTTGTTAAAACGCTAAAAAACCCTTTTCTTTTTCATTACAAGTTGTAACCTCAGGCTTTAGGAGGGAGAAATTAAGATTCAGCTGGTTATTAAGTTACAAATGCGTGCAACAGAAGGCAATAACCAATGCAACAGGACGCCAGGCACGCGGAGGTGAGAGTCTCACTGCATCCCATGTCCATGGGGCTAAACGAAAATCCGCAGTGACACCGAGCCCTGGGAATAACTGAGCTCTAAACCCCTCAGCAACTTTGCAGGCAGCGTCTAGGAACAGTTAACAGTACCAAAAGTTTCCATCAACGTCAGATGGAAACAAAAAAGGAGCCTTACAGTTACACATTCAGTGACTTAAGTGCTCGTTAGCCATCAGACACGTTAAAGCAGATGAAACGCCTTCCAAAGCTGGCAACTAGGATACCTGGAAGCGGGGCTGGCTATTGGGTTTTCCAAGAGAGCGAAACAAAAAGGCGACACCAAACCAAGGCCGACCCGACCCGACCCGCGCACTGCTGGGCGGCACCGTCCCTCGCCAGCGCCGCGTGGCCCCGCGCCCGCGGGACTGTTCCTCTGCACCTCGTTACCTTCTATTGATTACATCTAATCTTGCCTGAGTTATTCTAAAGAAAAGATTCATTATTGCAGATTTTTTTTTTTATTTAATCCCTACCCGCTGCAGAGCAGAACATCGCATCTGCCAATTAAGTCAGGACTACATCCAGACAGTTTTAATTCCGAAGGATGAAAAATGGATTACTTTAGCACAACTGTGATCTTCTTTTAATAACTAACAGATCAAGCACAGCAGAGCCACCTTCCTATTTGGAAGGAGACGACGGAAGGAAAAAAAAACCCTTCAGGAAACGTAAGATTTCGTGGTCACGCCTGCACTAAGGCTGGTCGTTGGCTACGGAGACACCTGGTCCTCAGCTGGGGAGTAACCCCAGCCCCTGCGTCTGCTGCGGACACGGCGACGTTGCACCTATTTGGTGACCTTCTGGCACGAAGCAGCAACCCAGGTTTGGTTTTCCCCTGGCACTGTAACGCTGGGACAGGTACAGGGTAACTGAGGGGCGAGCAGGCAGGGAACACGATCCAAACCCTGGATCTGGGATGCTGGATCGCAGGGACAGCTTACACTCTCCAAATGATTTGCAAGGCAGGAAGGAAATAAAATGCGATGGACTATTTTTCTCTGATATAACCCTTGTTAGTCGATCTGCAGCTGGTAGTTAAGTGCTTCCTTTTCCTCCCTAAATATAGATGAAATGCTCAGCATGGAACAACTTCAACGCCTTTCACCCAACCTCTCGAGCCTTCTGCAAGCGCAGCCAGGATGCACGTGAAGCCTTCGCGTCCCATCCGAGCCCCCACGGTACAGCCACGGGCGGTGCTGGAAAACCCAGTGGGAAGGAAAAGGCCGATTCCCTCTGTGCTGGGAAGATTTCGTGGTTGATGGAGAGTGATGAGCACCTTTGGCCAGGCTATCACCCCCCACCTCATTTCAGCTCAAACTACCCACGCCACCTGCCTTGGAGGTACCCTGTGGATGCTCAGCACTGCATTTTGGTTATGGGAAATGAAATTATTACAGGGACCTTCCTAAAAGCATCTGCCTTGGGTCATGCTGTGGATGCCAGGCTCACCCTGCCGCGCTGGAGAACGCAGCGCTAACCCAGACCACATCCACCAGGGAAATAATCCAACTGGCGAGACAAAGCATCCGCACCACGAGGCAACATCTGGATCCAGGGTACGGAATCGGATCTGCTTGTGCAAGTCAGGCAAAAAAGGACGATGTCAGTCACCTTTCTGAGCCCACCAGCCATTTATTTCACCCTGTTAACTGAGACCTCCAAAGAAAGCAAAAAGCAACAGGATTTCAGGACTATTGATGCAGAAATCAATCCCGGCACCACAGGGAAGAGGCAGGGATGCTCACAGGTACTAGCAGACTTGCTAAGGACCAAACCGAGCGGCAGCACACGATACAAACTGCACTAACGAGAAACTCGTGGCTGTAAAGCATCAGGGAGAACATGGCTGGAAAACAACCCACGTGCAAAAGCAAGGTAGATATTTAACTGAGTGTAATAGTAATTGGCAGGCAAGCGTTTCGACATAACGGAGCGGGTGGTAAACACAGGCATAAAGCAAATTCAACAAAGCGGGACAGAGGGTTTTATTCTAGAAATTACCAAGATGCTAACTTTCATTAAAAAAAAAAAATAAAAAAATCCTTGCTGCAAGGCAGCTGCAGCACATTCCCCCTTCTTAGGCACTTGTTATGGTCATCTCGAGGATACATTTGTTGTTACAACCCAGGAAAAGCAGCCGCCTAAGGTCTCTCTCTGGAAAAGGTTACTTGAATTAACTGTTAAATGATAAAGTTGCTGCTGTCTCAATATCTCAGCCAATTAGTTCACAAGCACTGTAATAAATTAGATTTTTTTGTACCATGGTGTTTATAGGATTTGCTACAAAGCAAATATGGTTACTCAAGAATTTAGTACTGTTGCTAAAGAAAAGAATCAAAGCGGATGGAGCCAAAACCCACCGGGCACCTCTCGAGGAGAGCTGGAAACCAGCATGCAGGGGGGAGGCTGCAGAAAAGACAGGGAAGAGGAGCATTCCCACCCGTGGGAGCCCAGATGAAGCCAAGGGAGGGCTGCGCTCCACCCAGGCTGTCCTCGCTTGCCCTCCAGGCTTAAGGAGCTGATACAGAGTTGGCCCCCCAAAAAAGTGGAAATAGCAGTAACTAGTGGTTTTTCAGGTCATGGCGAGTGGGGCGCAGGCATTCTCTGTGTTATTTTTTAGGGCTCTGTGAATGGTAACTGGAAAACAAACATTTTGCTGTAAGGCTTAAGTTTATGAGACTTTTTAAGCTGGCCTTGAATGGTGCAGGAGTGCCAGAGCCAAAGCTCTCCGAGGTTTGGTGGGACACATCTCGCCTCCCGAGACTCACCGAGTCCTGAAGGCTTTCACAAGTGCCTCACCTGTAACCGCAGACAGACACTCAGACACCAGGAACCCGCTTCTGGTCCGCGGGGAAAAAAAAGGGGGGGACGTGTGTGTGTGGGAAAAGACTTGGAAGCCCAATGGTAGATTTTTAAGACACTCAAGTACCCCAAAAATGCAACAGCTCCTATCTCTGTATCATCTCTTGATTTCCCAAGAAAAGAAAATAACAGCAGACATACAAACCGCAGTTTCCTCTACCTAAAAATCCCTTTTTCTACCTAAATCCCTGGTCTTAAGAGACTTCAGAGCCTAAGTCCTCAACTATTTTTCATCATGTAAGCAGGTGCCAATCAAGGATTCTCCATAAATCAAGGAGTAGAGGCTGCAAGCAAGATGCATTATTCCTCTGACATTTCGAGACTCTTTCGTACAGGCTGGCATTTCAATACCGGCGTTTAAAATTATTAATAAGGGCATCGTTTGAACACCTCAAAACTCAGACCTAGAAGGACACAGTGAAATAAATCACATTTCCTAATGCTTTTTATTACCGTCTTCCTGCAACTCCTTAATTTTTTAAAGATACCTTTGATTTTGTAATTACTCACTACAGTTTGATTGCTCCCAGAGTACAGGTTTTCTGCAAATAATATACACTGCCAAATTTTATTCTCCACTGGAGCCTGAAATTCAGAATTAAACATAATAGAAATAAATTTATTTTTTATTAGTTATTTTAGTACCGAGTATAGATTGTTTCCAAAAGACACCCTCTCCTAATGGCTTTGGAAAGCAAAGCAGCTGTTGAATCCTGCCTAGGCCGGTATCAATCTCTTCTTGTTACTGACGGTGTTACTTAAATTGTGCATCAATAAGTTAGGCGGCAATCTGTTTCTTTTTTTTTCCCTGGGCCCTTCACCTTAGAATGGAAAAGAATATTTTGCATTCAAGGATTTGCTCAGGCACGGTTGCCAGTGGCAGCAACCAAGACGGAGGCTGTAAATAAAGCAACTTTAAGGTGAGTTAAAACAAAAATCGTGCCAGGTATCCCGTTTTTCTCTGCTCTTTTACAGCCGTTCCCATAAAACTGCAAATCGCAAAAGCAAGCAACAGTTTTGTAACTGTGCAGACGTTTTCACCGACGAGATTCTAATAATTTTCAAACATGGATCTAAAGTATCGCGGACCTTTCACAAGTGGCGATTTTAACGAGTTATTCCCTGTGCATACCGTGAATCACCTCGCAGGGAAAGCCCTACGCCACCACTCACTAAAACCCGCTCCCCTTTAAGCGAGGGACGCAAGAGTGCTCGTGACTTCAGCAAACACAAGTGAAGAATATGCAAAGAGCAAAATCATCACAATTAGCATAATAGCTGCTCCATCAGTTGCCAAGCTAGCACATTATCATACATTTTTATTACCTTGCTATTAAGCTTTTCTGAAGCTCAGAAAGCAAATTGTACTTGATACTTTTCATGTCCTGCATCCTTTAAAATTAATTTTTTTTTTTTTTTTGGCGTTTCGCTTGTATTTCAAATCATGTTGATGGTATTTATGAAGGAACCCAAGTTCCAAACAAAACATTTGTTGTTGCTGCGACACGCTTGGCCTGCGAAGCACTCCAGTAGCATAAAGGGACGCTGGACTGGCGTCAGAAGGCAGCACCACTAACTCCCCTCCACCGTTAGGATGGAGAATGCGTAGAATTGTTCTAGCTGCTTCATTTGTCCTGCAAAACAGTTTTGCAGAAAGGCAGCTCCAGTTCAAAAGGAAAGCATCCTCTGTTAACATCCACGTATCAATTTCTTTTGCCAAAACTATTTCTCCAAAGGAAGAAAAATACATTATCTTAACTCTGGTTGAAAGGAAGGAGGTCTACGGAGTTCTGGCAGGTATCACAAAGATCCAGAAGAGGAAAAACACAACCCTAGCCTATTTTGGTGTAACTTCCTTAGCAAGCTACCTATACTACTGAAAACCGTCGTGAAAATACAGAAACAAGACAAAGCCAGCTGACCCACCTAAACAGGATTTGTTCTTGCCTTTCGTAAAAGGCAAAGCGTGTGTGACAAAGCCCGGGAGCTGTTGCACTGAACTCCTCCTGGAGCCGTTAAATGCCTCTTGCCTGGATGGCCACGGTGGTGCTGTGAGTTATCACGACCGGCTGCAACCTGCAGCAGCTTCAGCCACTATTCCACAGCGCGCTCTGCAATCCATGCTATGCTTTTATTTTTTCCCCAAAAAAGCATCCAGCTAACTCTAGAGAGAAAATGTGTTGGAACAAGGCAATTGTGCAACACTTCCAAGAAGATACAGCACCTGGTCTCGCACCCTGGCACAGTCTCACCTTCTTGTGAGCTATCAGGAGACAGTTCGAGTGTTCGTGCTCGCACGCGATTTCGTAGTCGGGGATGAGGTCGGCCAGCTCCTGGACGAAGTGCACCACCTCCTCATGCCAGGGGACGTTGGCCATGGTGAGGTTGCTGGCCGAGCTTTCACCGCAGTATGTCACGCCCTGAGAAGAAACATGGAAACCATCATCGTCAGCTTAACCCTTCACAAGCTCACGGCAGTGCCGGCACATCAGCCACAACAAACCCCAAAAACGGTCTGTTTTGTCCCCCCTTCATGCTGTATCTTACAGAAAGGTAACACATTTGGAGACAGCGTCAAAAATTGGTCTCTCCCTCAGTAACACACCACCAAACCACTGGGTGCCCAGGCTTCCCCAGCAGTAAAAGACAGCTCAGTCACTATCCTGGAAAGTGGCTTTAAAAGCATGCAAATGGAGGATGCTCGTGCTCCTGAGCTACCAAGGGACCTTCGAGAAGTCCCAAAACTTCGTTTTGAAACACGACATGCCTGGAAAAAAGGCTCGCAAACAACCAACGCAGCAAGTCACTGTGACGCTTCTAGAGATAACTGTCCTATGAGCCGCAGAAGTAAGGACCTCTCCCCTTCCAAGCCAAGGCTGCCATTTCTGCCACTGTCCTCTAGTATCCATCCAAATCTCGTTCCAGGCCCTTGTAAAACCATCCCACAGACCCTCCTCCCTAACTGCGCCTGGGGAAGCTCCCGCAGCCACACAGTGCCGGCTCTCCCTGCTTCCAGCTGCTCAATTTAATTATGAGAGAATTACACCCGCCGATTTTAGCTGCAGACAATTGCTGCAACCGCCCCAGATAAAGAGCGTTTTGGCAGTCAAGCTGAAAAGACGGTCCCTGCGCTCTGAGACCCATTTTCTGTCTCCCCCGTGGTGCCCATGCAATGAGACCCAGGTAACCGTAACCGAGGGCACTATGAATATTGATAATATTGGAGATTTTGATTGTTTGGATCTTGAAATCTCAAAGTTCTTCCCGACTACTGGGCATTTTATAGGAAAAAGTAGGATTCTCCCCACGTTGGTGCAAGAAATGGGCTTTTGCAAAGCATTACGCGGCCATGCACGGATGGGCCGGGCAGAGTCCCACGGAGCAGCGGTGCCCAGACCGAGCACTGGCAGAGATGTGGCTCATTAGGAGAAAGGTGTAGACGCAGATGCTGGCAGCTTGAGCCCAGAGAAACAGCAGATTTCTTTTAAATGCCTTTCCCTCCAAAGAAAAGGGAGGAAAAAAATATCTGCAAGCATGCAAATCATCCTTCTGGGCATGCACAGTGGATGATTCTTGAGAGCACAAAGAGCAAAACCACTAAAAAAAAATTAAATAGTGCAAGAGTGGAACAAAGCAGAGGATGTCTGTGAACCTCGAGGTCTTCTGAAGACAAGTGCTAATTTTACGTTCAAACCAAAGGGATGGAATTGGGCTTTAAAGATGCAGAAATGGTGAATTTGCACGGTCTGGTGCCACATCGCCCCTTTCCTTCTCTAAGACCTTTGCTAAACCAGAAGCAGCTCCATGGGGATGAAAGCATCTTCACTGGGTGCAAAAACAGAGTTCCCCCAGAAATAACAGGGCTTTGCTTCTGCCCCTCTGCTCTAAGCTGTTTTTCTGCAGTAGCCAAGCACCTAACGATACTTAACGAAGCCAGCAAGTCAACACCTCTGGGAAGGACATGTGCTTACCCTCTTTTTACAGCCTGGACAAAAAGGAGACAAAGATTTGCATGGGGCCCATGGGGGAAGCTGTGGGGGAGGAAGGACGGCCGCCCTGGACAGCATCCCGGCACTGCTGAAACCTCATCTTCCTAATCCAGCCTGCTTCACCTCTGGTCTGCTCCTCTCCACGGCAGCGCTGCTCCTCCGACTTCCAGTTAGGACAAGACTTACAAAACGGTAAGAAAATTTCAAGGCTAGAGGAAGGTGCTGCTCGTTGCTGTTCATTCGCTCCTTGGGAGGCAGAGGCGCCCCAGTCGCTCAGCGATGAGCTCGCTGTTTGAGGCGACCACGGCGCAGACCACGAGAGCTGGTTCGCTGCTGGCTCTGCTGCTCCCTCCAGCGATTCAAGGTTCCACCAAGACCCTCGACGCCGGCGCGAGAGGAAGAACACGAAGCCTCACGTGGCCAAGTGCTTCTAGAAACCAGGTGGAGAGCTCTGCTCAACCTCCTCCATCTAGCTAAAGAAACACAAGTCCCCAGTTTCCAAGATTATTCTTTAATTCTCTGGGTTGGTAGCGGCAGCTCCGTTTGCATGGAGGGCTGCAGGCTGCTCACCAAGTGCCTGCCAGGAGGGGTGGCAGCTTTTTACCCCAGACCTCAACTACAGGAGAAGGCAGCTACAGCGACTGCTGGGCATTCAGCGCTCCAGACCCTTGTAAAAAATAAAAAAAATATATAATTAAAAAAAAAAAAAAAGAGATCGGGGGCACTTGTCCAAACTGCTCAATATCCCCCCTGGATATCTAGGGCCCTGAGCTAGATAGAAAAACAACATTGGCACAGTAAAGCCAGTGCAAACACAGTCAGTAAACACAGATTATTTTTTTAGGGCTGAGTACATGAGCGAACACCCAAAAATATAAAGGCATTTGTAAAAACTCCCTCCAGCTCATCTCACTCCTACTATCTTTTGCTTAAATTAACTCAGTAAATACTGAGAACTGTTTGGAAAAAAGGTCCCTCTCTTGCCTGCGCCTCGCGCACACCCAGAGGGAGGGTGAAAATCCAGGCTTAAGTTGGGGCTGTAGAGAAATTCTGATTGTTTACTGATGAGTAGAGTTGATTTGATGACATTAAAAAGCAGCTTGTGTTCTTTTGGTCAAAGGCCACCAGAACAACTGAGGAATTTCTGTAATCCTACCACTCCACAAAGAGTCCGTGCTCCTTTGTGGAACGCTGAGAGCTGAAGTAATCGTCCCAGAGCGAACGTCCGCGGGAAACATCGAGGGATTTTGTCATAAGATTGATTTGCGCCGATTGCAGATCTCCCACCCGACGCCGCCTGCCAGCCGAAAGGCCAGCACCATCGCTCACGCACCCCCAAAGCCCCCATCGCTCCTGATCTCCCCCGGCTTGGCAGAAGTAAAGGTCACGCAGTGCTGGCACGTTGTATCTGCACCCAAAAAAAAAAAAAAGCTAGTCCGTGGGGTGGGAAGCACCCAGCACGGGCAGACTGACGTGACGAGCGCGACGAGCATCCCTTGGGCAGAGCACAGAGAGAAGTTTCCCATCGCACATCGGTCTGCAAAGCTCTGTAGCTCACTAGGGCGAACAGGCAGGAGCCAGAGTCTTTGGGGAAACAGCTTTTTTGATCGTTTTCTGGAAGCACACTCAAACTAGTCGCTAATTTAGAAGCGGCATTATTCAAAAGACACCTTCATCTCAAATTTAATTGTATTAAGTCAACAGAGATACTGGGTTCTTGCTTTAGCTCCCTTCCCAGCCACCCAATACCTCAAACGGACCGAAGGAGAGCGCGTCGGAGTGGGACACGTGTTCCTGCTGTGCCCTACACAAAGCCAAGACATGAGCACTGCTGGTTTGGGTGATTTACTTGCAAGAGAAGCCGAGGTCCTGAGGGCCACTGCGATACCCATGCCCTGCAGCAGCCAGCTCCGTGCCCTGCAACCATCACTGGTCAGTGAATGCAGCCCCTCAAGTTCTCCTACACCCCACTCTACCCAACATCAGCCTCATCATTTTGAGATCAGTTGCTCTTAATTTGGAGATTTGATCACTTGGACCTACTGAATTACTGATTTAGTCTTAGCCATGACCCCAAATTCACTACTGCCTTCCTCCATCTTTAATGGAGTCAGTAAAGTTCTCATAAATTAGCTCAGCGGTATGTGGCTTGCTGAGATGTATTTTTGCTTATTTCTTTCTTTCCAGATAAAATCCATTAAAGGCTCATCCAACTGGTTTAACCTGTGGTATTGCAACACAGGTCACAAACCCACCGGCGCCCAAAAGGGCAAACTCGCACAAGAAACGGCTTTTCTTCTAGACAAAAGCCCAACTCCTCCGTACCTCTCTAGGTGGTTTCATCACCTTTGCTCTTTGGCCAAGCTATTTTATTCCAGTCACAAAATCCTATCAAGCACCGGTCTTTAAAAGAGAGCACACGCAATTTTATGGATGATTATGTTTTGCATTCTCGTGTTTTTCCTCCGTGAAGAACACTTCTACTTATTTTAAATGGCATTTGCATCCCTGCTATGTTTATGGCACCTGGTCCCAGCTGACGCTGCACTCCCAAGACCTAATTCACCTACGTTAAAGTTGAACATGTCATGTCCAGCAATAAACAGAGACAGATCCTTTGCAAACACTTAAAATTAGAGCAAGGTGAAGCACACAGTGCATAAATAGGGCTACAAAAGGAACAGACTCACGCTAATTAAAAACTGTACAAAGTTTTGGAAGCAATTACTTTCTCGCTGGTAAATTTATGAGGGTCTTCCCCTATTAATCTGCCCAAGCGAAGGATATTAGACCTGCACGCCGTAACTCAGAGCCAGCGTGCAAACAGGTTGGCTGTGCACAGCCGCAGACAAGTCGGGGGAGCGCCGAACAGGGAAGTACATTAATTTTTTAGCCCGGCTCTGAAAGTCTAACGAAGATTTAAAATGTTCTTATGTTAGAGCAGCCAGCCACGCAAATAATAGGATATGTATCTCCAAAGTTCAGCTATATAGACGCAGCTCCATATAGCAATATTTTCCCTGTGTTCATTATACAGATTATGATTTGAGCAGCATGAAAAATGTATGACTACAGAGGGGGAAAATTCTTAAGAAGCTACAACATGACTCATTCTTTTAATAAACTTCAAAGATATCATTTACAAGCAAAGAAAGCACAGAGGCAAATGGAATAACTAAGTGCTCAGATGGCTGATTAATTCACAAGCACAAATCAATGAAAATCAGCTTAGCAGCACAGCGAATGAAAGCACATCAGCTTTCAACTTCCCCAACTTCTTAAAACTGGAGTTAATTAACAGTGCTGATACCACTTAAAAAATGTGAACAGTTGATTAGGGCGGTCATGTTATATTTTTCAGTAATCCACAAAGACAGTTATTAAGACATCACGTATTAAAAAAGGAAACCATTCTACGGCACACCCTGAGCTCTTACGCCAACTTCCCTGCAGTAGCAACATCCACGATCCTGCCTCTTCATTAGTCTTTCATAAGGGTGCTTTCAGCATCCTACTCGTGCCACACAGCTTTGGCCAAATACCTTGAAACGCAGAAGCCTTTTGAAAAGCATCTCGGCTATTCTGGGTTATGGCGGTACGAATCCAGAGCGACCGCGCTGGGCGCGCTCTGGATTTCTGCGCTGCTGTACCGGAGCCGGGCGGGCACAACTGTATTTAAGCAATGCCTTGTGCCAAGATGATTATCGCTGCAGCGAGAAGCACATTTCTTCCACCGCGATCTGGCTCCTTGCCGGAGATCTTGACAGCCAGCAACCATTTTAATCCATGAGGCTACGAAGGAAAGATTACTGGGGAACTAAATATGACAGCGCTTTGTTTCTCAACTCTGAAACTCCAGGCTTCCCAACTTAATTACCAAACAAGAGAATTTTCTTAACTCCTAGCCCACAAATTATAAATTTGTTTAATTGAGGCTCGTGTGAATTAACAGAAGAACAAAGTGTCGGCCAAGCTGCTGAGTGACAGAGCCACTGTTTAAAAACTGGGGCAGCCCTGACCCAAGACAAATACAAAAGGCCTCAAATGACACGTTGATAGATTGCACTCTCTGCAATAAAAACACTTATGATCCGAGCATCAGCATCGTCCAAATTATATACACAAACTCCCATGCACGTCCGCTCCTCGCTGGAGTGGATGCGGGCTCGTCGGTTGTTTTTAATAATCGCTTTCAAGTTGATTTAACAAAAGACATCGGTTTATTTGTGTCAGTTAAATCTGAAAAGCAGGAATGGAAACGGTTAGTTACGCAGCATAACCCCAGCATCCAACACCAGCTCTCCAGATGCACCACGCGTATGGCTACATGCAGATCCGTGCTACAGCAGCCCATAAATCTTCAGCGGCTCCCTTGAAGTCAAAGGAACTCCTCCTGTAAAAGCTAAACTCTGAAACGCTGGTCGCAGCTCTTCAAAATCAGCCATATAGATATCGGGAGAGAAGCGGCCGCTGTTAAATCACTCCCCCCCTGCTCCTTACGCCCCGTTAAAGACAGATTGCAAAGAGGGAGGCGGGAGGAGCAGAAAGACTCGGACGGGAAGGCAGGAGGTGAATTTTCAGCCAGCGACCTGCTTTGCTACGACCCACGCCTACCCTGCCTCAGTTTCCCCAGCTGCAAAACGCAGTTCATGGTGCTAGCCCTTCTCCTGCCAGCAAGCACTCAGAGCCACAGACAGAAAGTTATTATCTACAGACGGTTAATTGAGCACCGCAACGTGGGGCCATCACACACAACCGGTCTCCATACGCTCTTTATTTCCCACAGCTTCCCCTGGTCACATCTAAAAGCCTCACAAGCCTAATGCAGTTTCCCTGCCTTGCACTTCCCACTTGTTTTGGATACTAACGTTTACTGAAATACAAAAAATAGATGACAACAATCCATTTTAGCTTGGATTTTCATCAGGCTTACATCTGCGCTTAAGCCCAGTGCTGGACTGCAAAAACTCCTCCTCAATTTCAGAAAGCTATTTGTATCAACAGGTTTGGACGAAAGACTGACTTTGCAAAGAAACTGTGTGGCAGGGTCACTTGAAAATTCAAAATTTAATCATTCACCTATGTTTGCCATGAAACTCGTTATTGAGTCTTACTATGTACTCATAGCCTGAAAAAACCCACTGATGTCAAGCCGAACTCCTCGGACACGTCTATTAGCAACCTGTAACCTTTAGCTGGATCAACAGAAACAGCAAGCTGGGTCCCTGCCTGTCACCCAAAGCAGCAGCTTTCAGCCGTGGCTGCTCAGGACCCACCCGGAGGCAGCTCTCCATGGCAGCCCAGGGCAACTGGGATTGATCCTGCAGAGCCGGAGCCCTCGGAGCCTGGGATTTACCCGGTCGGGTGCCTGGCCGCCCTGCAGCTCTCCAGCACGGTGGGGAGGGGGTGCAGCCCCACCACCAGCCCCATGCAGCCGGGCCACTGCCTTCCCGGCCACCTTGGAGCACCCACACCTCGCGTCTCGGCCTTGGGAAACGCAGGCAGGCTATTAGACCCACGGCTCACAGCTTAGAGAGAACAGTAAGCGGTCAGTGGGGTTTTTTTTTCAGGCAGGGAAATTGTACGTTGTTTGGATTTATTTTATAGCAGGCACTAGGACAGGAGATTTAACTTCACCTTCTCTTCATCTAAATGCAGACTGGAATGGCAAGACTCTGAATAGCTTTTTGACAGGTGGGGGCAATCGCCTCTTGCTGCATGCAATTAAAAACTCATTAAAGCAGAGCTCATTTTCCTCATTATTTTAAGCACTTAAATAATCTTTACTGTTTAATATGACAAGACTGAGCAGCCTGGGACAGATGCTTCCCTCTGATCCTTCCTTCCAGACATTTACTTGCTCATTTTAATTTTGTAGCAAAGCTTCAGACGCCAAGAGCGGGAGCTGCAGTCCCAGAACATCATCCTTAACTCCGCCGGACACCGAGCCCATCCACCAACACGAGCTCAGCGCGAGGGTGCTGCGCTGGAGCCGGAGCTGCAGAACAAGCACCAAGGACGAGTGCTTTCAAGTGGCTGAAAACCGATTTCACGAAGGCTTGAGGAAATTCTGCGCAGGGCCATGACTCTCATCTCCGCTCTGCCCAAGTCCTGCCCTCGACAGCAGCGTGGTATGAAGAGCCCTCAAACAAAGGACAAGCCAGGCAGGCTTTTGGGGTTTTTGCCTTTCTTAAACTGAAATGGATGGAGAGAAGCAGCAAGGCTCTGCTCAGGCAGGAAGCCACGCTGCTGCTGAGAGCCGCACGATGAAGCTTCGCTTCAGCAAATCAAGACCACTGCCCCAGGGGCGTCGTTCCGCTTGCCGCTCCGAGCGAGCGGCTGGGTCTCCCTCACCGTTGCAGAAGCCGCTCTGAAATGCAAAGCCGCGTTTGCAAAGGCCGAGCACTTGACACGCACGCTTGCATATGCACAACCTTAAAGCTACTGACAGTGCAGAGCGAACACCGCTGTCCGCGATCTGTCTGCGACGACCAAAGGTCCGGACTGGGTTTCGGTGTGCTCATCTGGCCTCGCACTAACGTGACCCTGCAGCACGCTCCACTCGCATACGTCTGAATGAGTTCTTTAGGACCCACGTACGTTTCGCTTCAAAATCCTTTTGTGCCTTTGGTTTAAGAAGGAATAGAAATGGCAAAATACTGCACGTCAAAAAAAGCCTCTCGCTTTTGAAAGAAAAAGAGGGTAACGTTACAAAAAGATGAGGTGCACGTTCTAGATCTTAAATATAACAATGAACTTTGTACAACTGCGACAGTGACATTATGGCATTAAAAGAGACTAAGGCAGTAAATAAAATTGGTATTTAATAACCGCATGACTGATTCTTTCTTTACTTGGGTTTTATACAAGGGTAATCAAGGCTAATTTCTATTGGCTTAAATAAGAGAACAGGGTCCCACAGAGTTACACTGCCGTAAGATACTCATGTAAATGAGAACAAGTATTAAGCCCTGCAAGAATCTAAATCTCCATCCACTCCACCCCGTGAGCCTCTCTGGAGCAACAGGGGATTAGCTACATTCATTGTAAATTAACGTCACTTACCTCAAGTATTTAACCAGGAAATCCCACTGAGATGAGCCTCATTTTCTGGTAGATGCTTTCCAGTATATCTCGTAATATTTTTTGTTTATTTGCTTTGAGCAGGACCTGGACTTTGCCTTTTTAACCTATCACACTGGGGGTTTGGGAAAAAAAAAATGCTAAGCCCTATCCACATGCCAAATAGATTCTTCAGTATGCTTCATTCTCAAAGGAACACAAGAAATTACTTTTAATCAAAAATATCAAGCCTTTTAGGGAAAATTTGCAGGTCACAAATGCTGTGTGAACACCACGACTGCTGGGGCTGGACTAAAGGCCAGGGACACGCTGGCAGGAGTTTTTGTCCACGTGCCGATCAGTACATGGAGTGCGTGAAAGGAAACACCAACAGCAACAAGAGTGCTAGATGTGAACCCACCTCAACCCTACCTTCTTCCTTTGGGTCAGAATTTAACTCCCAGCTTTATGTATTATTGTATCAAGGCATCACCTTGAATGCTGTGGGATTATGTCTGCGGGATCACTCTGCTTACGTACACTTTGCCTGCACAATCGCAAACGCCCAGGCTTTGGGGAGGGGGTATGCTGCAGCCCCTCTTCTGCTGTTCTCCTTTGCTGAGAAGGAGATCTGCTCACCTTTTACTCCAGAGCAGTCAAACATGGCAGGGACAGAGGCCCCAGCTCTTTGCTTCAGCCCACAGGCGCACAGCCAGAAGCAAGGAAGCACCTCGAAGCATTCTCGACTCCAGTTTGCTCAACAGCGCAGCACAGATGCCTCAAAGCACCGCAGCGGCCATCTGCACCACCATCCTGCCGTAAGAGACGGCTGATCTCATGGGTAGGGCATTGGCCGAGAGCTGCGCGAGCCAGGATTAAAGATCAGAGGCAAACAAGCTGTCTGCAGAGCGCACAGCTGAATGCAAGGGAGGGTAACCTAGTGAGTCAGGTAGGACAGACCATGGGGTAAGGGTCTGAGTGCAGGCACAGCAGCAACACGACCGTCTCCAGCAGCGTGGGGGGGCACAGCCCTCCGCCAGCAATCGATGGACGCTTCGGAGGACAGCCAAGGAAGCCGTCCTGAAGATGGCATCCCCTCTGTCAGCCTCTGCTGCTGGTGCCTGGCTGGACTCTCTCGCTACCCTGCGGCAACACAACTCGTCGTTCATCGGCCACTCCAGAGCACGCCGCTTACTCCTTCTGGCCAAGAAAAGGGAAAAATTGGTTCCACGCTGGAGGTGAGAAACCCTGGAATCCCCTCGCATTCCAAAGTCACAGAGACAGCGCAGCAAGAGGAGAAAGCCGTCGCACCTCCCTACCGAGCCAAATCTTCCGCACTTCAGAAACGCTGCTGTTTAGCGGGAATCGGCAGATGAAACTACGCAAAACAAATAAGGCCATGGACCAGGCTAATACTATATTTAGTGTGAGCTGCTTGCCCTCTGCAAAGCACCAAGTGCCCACCTTTTGGAACATTACACTTGCTCCAAAGAGGCAAGGAAGAAAGGCAGCTTTGTTAAAAAAAACCTCTTGCTCTCGCATAAAAACATCTCATCTAAAAATCTGTGAGCAAGACCTTTCGTCCAACTTAGGGTCTATTTAAACACAACCTAGTGTCAAGCAAATCCCCTGCTCCAGGGAAGCCATCACAAAATTCTGTGGCTTTTAAAAGGGATGAAAATGCCATTTAAACCCCAAATGTTGTGCCAGCACAGAGTTGCACCGTTTGTTTCAGGCAGTGATTAACATCAGTTCAGCTCCTGCTGCAAACGGGTGCTCCAGCAACGCTGCTCACAACAGCGTGCTTCATGCTTCAAGTACATGAACCCTGCTTTCCTGTCTTTGAAATTAAGATAACGGGACAGCACAGCTCTATTTAAAAGCTCAATTAAATGGAAAAAAAAAAAAAACCAAACACGAGAGACTATTTCAGGGCCTGCTGGTGAACAAGGCAGAGCAGCGCCCTGACAATTCATTTCTGCTGCTGAAGCTGAAAAGGAATTAGTCTGTCGTCTCGTACTCAGCTGCTCGCTTCTCTTGTGGGGCTTAGCTGCTGTCAGCCTTGCTGTATGGTTTTGAGAGCTTTGGAAAATCGTCCTCCTTCCACTAGACCAGAAACAAAGAGCAAACTGCACAAGACGTTTTTTTGGACTTTGAGCATACAGAACGCAATGAAGTTGTGCAACACTGTACTGTGGTTTGTAATGAGGGCTGCAACCAGGGAAGACTTTCCCCATCGCTCCCAGCCTAACTACAGCACCTAGCAGAGACAAGGGAGAGAGATGCTGCGTCCTTTGGAAAGGCTTAAACCTGAGTTTCCCTGTGTCCCTGACTACTGCTTTTGGGACTGGAAAGACAAGAGACTTTCCACATGCCAACCGCAGCCTGCTTTTGTGGCCGTCGTGTAAGCACAATGCTAAACCATACATGGAAGAAGAAATGGAGGCGTGAGATGTTCTGTCCCTTAGCTTGAAGACACCAGGATCTGACAAGGAGCAGCACCCTGGTAGACAGTTCTGTCCTCCAGCACTTGCAGAACTTCACTTACCTGCTGGAATATTTCTGAGAAAATGACGTTTAGATCAAAGCATCCCACTTGCAAGTTTAATTAAGTAACATTGAACAGCATACACCCTTCTTTAAAAAAAAAAAAAAAAAAAGAAACAAACAAACTGCAAACTTACACTCGTATCGGTCCACGAAAAGACCCAAACCCACCCAAGAGCACATGGCCAGCAGGTGTGGGTGCACCCCTCCGCCTCCCTGTCCTGCACCCCTCTGAGCCCCCTTTGCAGCTGGTGTTGGCAGGCACACGAGCGATGCTGGCCCCCCAGCTACACGACCGTGCTACCTGGCTTCGGGGAATGTCACGCAGCCCCTCTCTGCCTCAGTTCTGACTTTTGCAAACAGGGCAAAGTGTTCAATCTATATCCCTTCCTCAAAGAAAGTCCTCGCTGGTTGAGATCTGAAAAGCACTTTGAAGCACTTGGAGTGCAACAACGAGATTTTCAACTGAAGCAGTCCGGGCAGGAGCCCGTCCCAGCCAGAAGAGTGTCAGGAGTACATCCACGACCACCTTGGGAACACCTCTACGACCACCTCTTTTCTCAGCCATTTCCCTGGCAGTCTGAGGCATGACTTTGCCAGGGAAGAGCTGCTGGGAGAGCTGAGCTCCACGCTGCTGGGAAACCACAACCGTAAGGCTGAATCCTTCCCCAGGCAAAGGGAACAGCAGCCCTCTGCCTTGGAGGAGACAGATGTTTCCCCTGGAGAGCGCTCAGAAACATTGATTAACTTACACCTGACTCCTTTTACTAATTAAAGTCGCTACACATGACAGAGCAGCCTAAGTAGGACGTACGCCGACAGCCTCACACTCCACGCTGGCGCACACGCTCATCTCTGCCCTCCTTGCACGCTGGAAGGATCTGGTACTACCAGGCTGCAGTAAGAGTGTCGGGAGAGGCAAGGTGGAAGGGCCCCGTAGGAGCACTCCTCCTGCGAGGTTTTACCTGGGGAACATAAAACAGTCTGATACACATTGTGAAACTGAGGCTTTTTCCCCAAACCATACTCAAAATCTTATTTTGTATTAAGCTATCAACTTCAGCAGCACATTCAGAGAGAAAGAGACCTCTCAATACTGGTAATATCAAAACCTTCGGGTTTTGTTTCATAAGGAAATTGCAGCAAACTCCAGGTTTTTTTTCTTCAAAGCAGCGGTAAATAAAGGTCAAAAAAAAAAAAAAAAGGAAAGAGAGAAAGAAAAGAGAAAGGAAAGAAAAAGTCCAGAAGTAATAGAGGTGCAAAAACACAGAGCTAAGTGTGCTGGTCTGCAGGGGAGTTGCTGGATGAAAATGCTGATAGTGATTCTGTACAGAACACTTTGTAATGTGCCTTTTTTACATTCTCTAAACACTAAATTGATTAATCCCAAGATAAAGCACCTCCTGCCCCGCTGTATCTCACATGCTCCTGTTAGCAGCTCTTCCAGTCCCAGAGGGTAGTATTTCCCCCTGTTCTGCACAGCCTGACAAACATCGCATCAGTAAGCCAGGCGTTATCACCTTTTCCCCTGGCAGAATTCAAGGCCAGGATGGGAAGAATAACACCACAAACTACCAGCTTGTCCCAGAATATTTTGTTTAAAATGTTGCTTGACATAAAAGAAGCAATATCTATTTATCAGTCTCTGCTTTCATGAGAAATACAAAAAAGACCAGAGGATTATGATTCTGTTGGGCAGAAATTGATGCTGGCTGGTACAAAGCTTGTCTTGCATAACACTACTCCAAATGCACACATAAAGTATTAGAAACTTGGCTGCCTAACTTTACAAGCAAGAGGTAAGTTCCTTACGCATCACTGAAATCTTTGGAAGAATTGCATTTACTTGTATGAAAGTGTAAGACGGGGGGGTGGGGGGGGGGGGGCAAAATGGGGAGGAAAACAGTAAAATACTGATGGGAAAAAAAAATAGAATAGTTCTGTGCAGCTCACCTTGACCTCAATGAAGTCTGGTTTACCGAGGGATATCAGGTCAGCATAGGCTTTGAGTTCATCCACATTCCAAGCTTTCACCAGTGTCAGCCTGTAAACAGTGCGCTGTTGCTGAAATAAAGGAAAAATTACATTAGCAACACGTTGTGACACAGGGAGGATGTTCCAGCCTTCCACGCAGCTCCAAACAAGGGAAAAAAAAAACCCAAACCACTAATTTATTCCAAGAACGCAGGGGCTAAAACAAACCAGATCCAAACCAGGAGCCACCTCACTTGTTCTTTCAAGAAAGCTCCTTGCAGTATCTGTGAGCTGAGCCACCTTTCGCTGTACAAAGACTTCTCTTCCCTCTACATATCCCAGGCAATTTGTTTTTACAGGAGCTTTAACTTAATGGGAAAATAACCAGGAAGTTTCTCTCTCTTTGATTTGCTTCCCCAGGCATAAAATCTCACCATTAGTTGCTATACAGGTATTTTATTTCCTCCAGCTGGATCATCTGGCATTGGTGACTTTTGGACAGGACGAACAAGACTAGACAGACCATCGCCTGCCCCTGCCTGTGAACTCTTCCAGCACATTAGGTACTACATCGCAGAGAAAAGGCTCTCCTGCGATCGGTTAGGCAGAACATTTTATTGGAAGCACAAAGCGACAATTAAAATCACAACCGGGAAACATTGGAAATACCCTACTTATGACCTCGCCTTATACAAAGCGTGGTGCAAGCCATTAGGAACAAACACGGTAGCTGCAGCGCTACCGACTGCGAGAGCGGCACCCGCCCCTCCTCGCCCTCCGCGGCGGGGCAGCTGGATGGCTGCCTGGCAGCATCCCCGCGGGGACCCGTCCGCTCCATCCCGCCGCCGAGCGCCGCAGCTCCTCATCACACCGGGGCCTCTCCGAGATGCCCGGACCCGAGTTGTTTCTGTGCAGGGTGGCAGACAGCACTCTGAGAACTTCTTTGCTTGGAGTTAGATTCTGAGTTTCCCTCTAAGGGCTGCTCACCAAAGAAGTTACTGGTGACAAAAGGACTTCTACTATCAGTATAAGCACTTGGCCATGGAACAAATCCAGTGTCACTGCTTGTGTCTGCTTGGTTCCATCTTTCCCCTCTCCTTCCTTTCATCTTCCACTAATGTTTTATTTCACTTATCTCTGGAATTTATTTATAGAGCAATCTTCCAGCAAAATTGTTTTTTGAATTAACTCATTTTCCTTCCTTGGCACACTGTAAACAGTAAAACGTGACAAAAACACCAGTTTAGCCAGAGCGAAAGCACCGTAACAAATCCACGGCATCCCAAGACTCCACAGCTGGGGCCAGGCTGCATCCCAGGGCTGGGACTTCACAGCGCAGCAAGGGCTGGAACCGAATTCTCCTGCTCCAGAAAGTCCAGGATCAGGCTCAGGTTGAGTTAAGAGATTCTCCCTTACCTATTAGCCATGTCATGCCTGTGGCACGAGGTTACCTGAACTTCAGGGCCACGTGTGGGAAGCACGCACACTATCCAGTTTTACATTTTTCAGCCCAGAAGGATAAGCTAATAAGGAGAGCTGTTCCTGAACTGAGCTTTCCATCAGTAAACCTCAGACCGTTTCCCACTGCGATACCTCTGACAGCATCCACTGGCCAGGGGCAAAGCCGAGATGGATCCCGGGACCCTGAGTCCCAGTCCAAGGCTATTAAAAAATTCATGCTATTACCCCTCCCCAGATAAAACCAGTACTTCCCAGTTCCAATCCCAAATCTAGCAATGGTTTACTTCTTCAGAGCCTCTGACCTACATGCCACCTATGTGAGTTTTGCCTCCTGTACAAAAATCAAAACATCGCTTACCTAAAACTCATTTCTATGTTTTCCACAGGGAAGAAAAATATTTTCTACACCAGTTTGCTATGGAAACATTCCAGATTATTTACTAACAAGTACCTAGAGGACAAACAAAGAAAAAACAAGAGCATCTTCTTCCTCCCACTAACATCTGAACACAGCCGGGGCCGGTTTTTGGGGTACGTACGTGCAGGGAACTAAACCCAGTGCCTGCAGAAGCCTCCCAGCGCACTCACTGCCTGTTGCCTGTCGTCCTGGGAACCTAAAGCACCAGGTAAAGCCGCAAAATTCGCCGGGGAAATAAACACAAGCAAGGATGCGATACCTACAAGGAGTCAGCGTCTTGTGAAAATAATGAAAGGTAGAGCTTCTTTTAAAGAAAGTCTGTGGAGAGTAAAGAATTATTGAGAGAATGATTATTGAAGGCTAAATATTGAAAGAATTAAAATAGCTGCCCTCTACTTTACTATTTAAGAACAAGAGACTCATGATTTGAATGGATTGGCAAAAAGGTTCAGGCCAAGAGACAGCAGGCAAGTATGAAATCCACAGTTGATTACTAAAGAGAAAAACAATGAAGGAACTAATACAAAAAAATAAACGCATCATTTGCCATATAACAGGGAAAGAAGAAACCGGAGAGAAAATATCTAACAAGTGGAAAAACTCCAATACGCACACGCCTGTCAATCGTCTGAAGCGATTAGATACCCAATTAATCGAGAAATGTCTCCCCAAAGGTCAGCTCACAGTGGTAAACAAATGCAGGCAGCTTCAAGGCAACAGTAAATAAAAAAATCATATTTTAATACCAGCCCCTACCAAAGGCTGCTGATCCCGACCCAGTCCTCAGACTGGGAGGTTGGGTCCCCAGTGCAATGATGGAAGTGGGGAGTCCACCACGAAGCGAAGGCTTTAGGGGTGGCTCTTTTTTGGCAGGGTGGTTTTGTGCTAAAACTAAGAGCAGATTTCTGGACGTCTCTGTCGCGCATAGAAAACGCAGCTTGGCAATGAGCACAGAGAGCGGGACAGCGCAGCCTGTTAAATCCAGCACTGCTGGCTGTATACTCTGCAGCAGCGGAGGATATAAAAAAAGGGAAAAAAGAAAAGAAAATCTCAGCCTTAACACGGGGAAATAAAACATGGGAAATCCATTTGTGGGATGAAAGTCTTCAAAAAATCCACTTGATCTTCAGACAGCAGATACTTGCTGCTTGGGGAACTTGAACACGACGTACAGATAATGGGAGACTGGACCGGGCAGAAACTGGTCTCAGGTGCTGGAATTAAGGGTAGCGAATGATATCAATGGACGTATGGAAAGCTCCTATAGACCAATAAAAAAATATTTATACCTAGCCCAAGCGTGAAGTGGATCAACTAGAGCTTTGGATGTCACCTCTGCTGAGCAGCGAGAGCCAGACCTTTAGGTAACTGATGTGCTGGCAGCTCAGGAGGGCATCTGCTACCCTGGAGGACACGAGTGTGACAAGTGCATTTACGGTACCACCACATTGCTTGGAGCAGGCTTAGAAAATGCCACCAAGTGTTCTCCCAAGGTTCAATTCCTTTATGAGATCTCCAAAAGGATGAAAAACATTTTCTAAAGGCTGGAAAGGACCACTCGCAGCAATAAAAAACGAATAGCATCTTAGCAGCAAAAATTCAAGTTAACTGATCGGAGGGAGATGACTCTGGGAGTGCCATGCTGTGACTTCAGAGGACCACTCTGTATTTTTGGGGGGTGACAGGGGTTCACCCCTCCATCCCTGCTGGCAGAAGAACGTGCCAAACACATCTACACCCCACAGGAGACTGCGCTGGAGGGGACTGCCTGCAGCTCATGTTTCTTGCCAAAATACAGTGGAAGTAATATATTTTTTTAAAAAATCCAAGTCTATTCTATTAAAAATGGATGAAATCAAATTGCAAAGATTAGCATACATGATTATTAAAGAAGAAACAAATACACACTTGGGTTCTTATTCACCAGTCCTCAGCCCTGCGCTTACGGCCATCTCTGGGACCGCTCTCCAGGAGGCAGCGCAGAGGACGGTTTCTTGCTTGCTCTTACACGTGTGGCTCAATCCTCTGCCGACGCAGAAGCCAGGGGTCCCCTGGGGTTGCCAAACACGGGACTGACCCCACGGAGCCCTGCCTCCTCCTGGGATCACAGGCACAGCCTCCAGCACTTGGTGACTTCTTTTACACACGCCTGGGTGTTTCCCAAATCATCCCTGCAACTGCCAGAGCAGAGGGGGAAAGGTTCAGGGAAGGCTACAGATTACTGACAGCAACTGGGAGAGCCGCCCTGCTTCCCAGTGCCTGCCACCAGGACAAAGGGAGATGGCGACGTGAAAGCTGGTGGTGGTTGTGACGTGGAAAGCTGGCACATAGCCACCAACGGCTGCTTCTGGCTCGAAGCAGGGGGACATGCACACAGCTGTGACCAAAACCCAACCGGACCAGCAAAAATTTCGCAAAAATACAAACATTTGCAAAAAATCTTACGTTGGCAGAGGACGTGCACGTGCGATGACCACCATCGAGCAGTCCGCCAGCCCTCCCTCCCCTTTCCGCTGGTGTCTGAAGTCCAGTCGCTTGTCACCCTGCAAGCCAGGGCGAGCGGGGACACTCTCTGCCCGGCACCTCCGTACCTCCACGTGCTGGGACCATCGCACTTCTTCCCTCTCTAATCTAAAAAGTGTTTTTTAGGGGCTAATCTCCACTCACTCTCCATGCTTTCTTCTTACAACTAACAGTTTGTTCTCTCTCCCACTTTGGAACTGGGCTCAGGCATGCAAACAGTTCTCCTGCAAAAAAAATATTAATTGTGCACTCATTCTGCAGAGGGACTAAACATAAAATGCCACCAGAAAATGGCTGAAAGCTCAGGCTGACCGGCTGAACGCACGAGGAGGGCTGGCAGAGCTGAGTAAATGCAAAAAGAGGATGAAACCTTATCGGTTTACTTTTATCACAACATTTTCTAACGTACATTAAGTACAAAGATTCAGCGATCATTTCTTCCTACAAGAATAAACGCCTGCATGAAGGGAGGGGTTTTCTCCTGTCTAAATCTCATTTTTAATGCTCTCCAATATACATCCTAGATCATTTTAGAAGTCAAACTCTGAAGTTCAAGTACTTCATAAAACTAAAACTGCTACAAGCGCATTAAAAGGGCTTTTCCCCCCGTAGGGCAGCACTAACTGACAAGTAATAACTGCAGTCTCTGTGTATTATCCATCACTTCAATGGCTGAACTATCACAAAAACCATCACAAAAAATGTATTAACTAATCATGACCAGCGGTGAAAGAAACAGGTAAAGAAACTGAAACATTGCCAAAGGGATACAGGAAAAAAAAAAAAGGTAGAAAAATCCGAAATTAATATTGCAACTGAAGAAACCGCTTTCCAGAGGGCAACGTCTCTCAAGCGTTGCCTGAGCAGAGAGAAAGCCACTGTTTTAAAGTGGTAGAAGAGACACATCAAAATGACTAAGGGCCTAATACCGCAAAATGTTACATACAAGTAATCCTTACAGAGTGCCGGCAGTACAAATACACAATCCTGTTTTATTAATGTATTATTTGTATTTGGTTGTACAATAGGGCCCCAGGAGATCCTCTTATAAGCACTGAAAAACAAGAAATAAGAGCTTAAGCCCTGAGAATTTAATGATCTAAACCACCAGGATATAAAACCAGACTGCAATGCTTTACGCCCCGCGTTTCCAGGAAAAGCAACCATTATTTCACTTCAGACAGCCATCAGAATAACATTAGTGGAAAAGAAAAAGTTAATGTGATAATGAGCCTTTCGAACGGGTGAAAGTTGAGGGCATGGAGCTGCATCTATTTTATGCCAGAAAGCTCTTCATGCAGACCACCGGCCTCCCAGGAAGGGGCAGTTCCAGGGCCCAGCGGGACCACGCGTGCCCGTCGGGTGGCGAAGGAAAATGAGAGATGGAAAAGAAAACAAGAGAATATGTCCTTGTAAATAAATACCTGGTGGGGGGAATCAAGCAGATGGAGCCAGACTCTTCCCAGCAATGCCCAGGGAAAGGACAAGAGGCAACGGGCACAGGCTGAGGCACAGAAAATTGCCTTTTTAAATGAAATTTCTACAGGGAGGGTGACTGAAGACCAGAAGGGGTTGCCTGGAGAGGTTGAGGAGTCTCTATGCTTGGAGATATTCAGCATTCAACCCACGAGCTGATGCTGCTTTGAGCAGGAAGGTTGGACTAGACAATCTCCAGAGGTGCCTTCCCACCGCGACAGCTCCCACCCTGCCCACCGAGGAGCTGCAGATTTTTCTCAAGTGCCTTTCAGGAGGAGAGCCAAGGGCAGCAGGCAGACCACCTCCATGAAGGATAACAAGCAGGAGCTTTTAGAGAAGGCTCCCTTAGATCGGGTGAGCATCGGCACAAAACAACAATTTGGGAGGGCAACGGAGGGCAACAGAGAGCGCACGCTGCAGCCGAGCGGCCTAATTACAGCCCGAGTGGGAGCCCCACCGCCCGTCAGGTTATAGCCAAGGGAGACGAAATAACCAGTACATCAGAGCTCAGCGGAGAGCCAGGAGCACAGAGAGAAGAGCAGTTGAATATGCTGAGGCAAATCGACTCAAGGCTGGGGAAGTCAGAATAACTTTTAAAGTAATACTATGAAAAGCACGGAGTTGATCAGAGCAGTTCTACGGCAGGATGCCCGCAGGCCTGCATGGAAAGCAGGACGCGTCCTCGCTCCAAGGCAGCCCTCTGCTCGGAGCACCGAGTGTGCTTACCCAGCCCGGGTGAAAGGCGAGCATTCAGCAGCAATCTTCAGCCTTTGCCTGACTGAGATCACGGCTGAAGAGCATGCTCTACAAAGAGCTGATCACAGAAACGGAATAACTGACTATTAAAGGGTTATTTTTTCAGTTGTGAACACTTGAAAGCCAAATGGAGCCTCTTTGGTGGAACTCCGAGCCCAAACAGTCTCCTCACAGGGCCACAGCAGACCATTGCACTGGACTTCTCAATGCTTCTGCTCCAGTCTCCAGCTACGCGGCGGAAAAGAGGTCATCTCTGTCTCTGGAAGGTACGCAAAGCTGTTGCATGGCTGCGGGTCACAGCGTGTTCACCATGCAGGTGAATAAGGGCTAAGGATGGAGGAGTCGGGCCCTGCCGAAAGTCTCAGCAGCCTCCCAAGAGGTTGAGTAGCATCACTGCTGGGTTCCTCCAGGTGCCCACGTGTGCCCCAGGGAGCAGCTTCCCTGCAGGACCACCCTTCTCTGCCAGGAAATCCCCTCTCTGTCCCAAAGCTCAGGGGTCAGCAAAACTTTTCCTCTTGCTCTTGGTACATCAGTTGACTCAGGAGGAGATGCTACTCTGACAGAGCACACCATCGTAACGGCAACGAGCACTGGTCACAACGCACGCCAGAAGTGCGAAGCCCATCCTCAACAGTGCCAGAATAGCACTGGGAAGGGACTGTGCTGCTGCTTAAGGACAATTCACATTGGGTTCTGCGAGTCCTTCACACTGGGAGTTGTTCCTTCAGGCTAGCGCACAGCGCTCTGGAGCAGAGGGACGACATGTTTGGGTGACCCTGCCCAGTTCCGATGAACTTCTCCAACTCTCAACCCACGACCTCAGGTATAGAAGGCAGTTAATGGGAGGCTGCTTTGTCCCACACCAGGACACTAAGCATATGGGTAGAAACCGAGGAGTTTTATACAAATACCCCTCGACTTCCCAAACCTTTGCTCAGGTTATCACAGCAGACTTCTCTAAAATATAGCACATGCAGTTTCTTTGGGACTGTATGCGGTAGTCGGTCCATTAAAGGCACTTTAATATAGAATATTGTCCAAGAAATACCTTAAAAGAAGGAAAAACACTGAGAACCACTTTGGCACATACCACACTATGACTTGTTCTCCCAAGTCTTTAAAATCTTAACTCTTTGGAGGACACAAACCACATCAGTGTTGGCAGCACACTCAGGAAAGAGATATTGCCCTTTCTCATTGCATTCTGAAAACTCTGTAGCAACTGCCACCCTTGTATAACGGGGTCTCAAAAATGCAAGTCAACAGGGGCCAGCTCAGCCTTTTGTTCCCCAAATGCTTAAGAACAAAGTAGATTTGAAGACAAAGGAACGAAGAACCAAGCTGGGGAAAAGCAATATTTTCCCTTCAGGCAACTCTTGCTAAAATCGTTCCAAGCTACCCCAAAAGACATTATCTCCCTTGAATGCCAGAAGAGGGTACAAGGAACAAAAATAAACTGAACGGGGTGAGGGAAAGATACTTATTATGAAAAAAAAAATATATATATTTCATTAACTGGACCTGAGATCCTGGTGTCTCACTCAGCAGACAGAGAGTCCAAAATTTTTATCTCGAGAGTGCCTCACACCCTGGCCCCAGCAACAGCAGTGCCCCATGGCCAGAGCTCAAAGTCACAATTGGGGCCAGCAGACGGGGATGCGGCTCCTTTCCTCCGTCCTTGGCAGGGCGGCCGAGGCGCGGGTGAGCCCACGGACGAGTCGCCGGGCTGCCGCACGCTTGCCCCCCTCCAGCAGCTCACGTTGCAACGCAACGCCAGGCGCTGTGGCAGCTCTGTAGCCCAGCTCGGAGAGCAGCGGGGCGACCTCCCCAGCCACCCCAGCTATCGAATCACGGGATCATTTACGTTAGAAAAGACCTTTAAAGATCATCAAGTCCAACCAGCCTCGGAGCAGCACGCAGCAGCACTGGTGCTTCTGCCCGTTTCCAAGGTGGTTACATTTTCCTTTGAGACCATCCTAAAATTTTCCTAGTCCTGTAACATTTGCAAATGAGCATTTTCTGCAGGCACATATTTTACCGATGGCCAAATCTCAAAGCCAAACCAGGAACACACCTCAGACTGAACTCGAGCCCACGAGGTGACACTGCTCTCCCGGCATCCGCTGGCCCAGGTGTTAAAATAAAGGATTCACGTGTCAGTTTGACAAAGTGCTCCCTTCTTGCTTAAATAACCAAGAAGGATTTGGGCTGCCTTTTTTTTTTTTAATCATTTCTTTTTAATTCCCTCCTCCTCAACATTCATCTTTTCGTAAATCAAATATAATTATTCTTCATAAAACATCCCAGGGCTAATCTCAGGAGGAAGAGGGAGGGGTGAACACGTCAACTGTGCTGTAAAGAGCAGTTTGATGGATTGACACGAGTTCAGCTGGGGCAGGGGAGCATCTCCTTTCTCCAGCCGGGGCAGGGAGGCATCGGGAGCAGGACTGGACCTCATGGGACTGCAGAAGGCTGGGAGAAAGGGCAAGAGGGAGACAAACCTCCTCCTCCAAACCATGCACTGAGGTCCTGCAAGACCCTTACCTTGGATCGTGTCACTTGAACTTGCTCTTTTGATAAAGCAGAGTAACAGTGGCTTACTGTTTGAAAATAAGCACAACAAAACCCAGATTTCTACTCACTAGCTCAAAGCCAGATATTCTGAACACTCCTATTCCTTCCTTAGATATAGCTAAAATAATTTTATTGCTAGAAAATGACGTTTCATTCACAGGCATAAATCCATATTTTGCAGCTAATGAAACTCAGGCAACAAAACCAATATTGTCAACAGAAACACTGCTTTGTTTAAATGGAAAAAGCTCTCTTGGGGGAGAAGAAATTATGGTGCAGACTCTAAACAGAAATTGCTCTTTCACACAACTTCACAGATCCTTTGCAGGTATTAGATGAAGAACAGGAAGCCACTTCAAAAGCCAGGTTCTTTGTTTCATTAAGATTTCTTATTCCCTTCAACGAACGGGAACGAAGGGCAGCGAGGCTGGGGCAGGGGCTGGAGCCCAAGGCTGGGGAGGAGCGGCTGGGGGAGCTGGGGGGGCTCAGCCTGGAGAAGAGGAGGCTGAGGGGAGCCCTCATCGCTCTCTGCAACTGCCTGAAAGGAGGCTAGAGCCGGGGGGGGTCGGTCTCTGCTCCCCAGTAACAGGCGATGGGATGAGAGGGAACGGCCTCAAGTTGTGCCAGGGGAGATTTAGGTTGGATATTAGGAAAAATTCCTTCACGGAGAGAGTGGTTCGGCATCGGAACAGCCTGCCCAGGGAGGTGGTGCAATCACAGTCCCTGGAAGTGTTCACAAACCGTGTGGATGTGGTGCTTAGGGACATGGTTTAGAGGTGGGCCAGGCAGTTAGGGTAACGGTTGGACTCAATCTCAGAGGTCCTTTCCAACCTTAACGATTCTATGATTCTGTGAAAGGCTCGACTTGCAAACTGACCTCATTTTCAGAGCTTCCCAGCTGGCAAGGACCCGCTCTGATCATGATACAAAACAGCCTAAAAACTGAAACGCATGTGCAATCCGGCAGCCCGGCGCAGCGCCGGTGCTCTTGGCAGGCTCCTTGCTCCTGCACAGCGGCAGTAGGCGAGCTGCCCTTTCCGAGCGACAGCCCTGTGAAGGGAGAAGCCGTCCTCTCCAAAGCCTCGATTCGGTTCCCTTGTTCAGGTTATGCAACGCCTTGCTAAGTGAGCGAGTCCTGGATAAAGATATCAAAGCAATTTTCACACTTGGAAATTACTTGTCACAGGGATGCAATCAGAAAAAAAACCTGCAGCCAAGCATCTATTCACCATATTCAGTAACGCGCATCTTTATGCATAAAACCCCATGAAGGATAAAAGATCCAAAACACAGCAAAAGGAAATCTCAAATGCCAACACACCCCAAATTTCACCACTTTCCAAACCCTTCCAGTTCAGCCTGGAGACAGAGTCTCTGTAAAAGGACTGGAGATCACCTCTGCCTCTCCCGAATCCGGCACTGCTGAGCTCCCGGAGGCTCTGCAGATGAGCTGTGGCACTCATCACGCTCCAGAACATCATCACGGAAAGACTCGGTGCCCTTGAAAGGATGGGTTATCAATCTATTCGTTTGGCAACCAGGACCCTCCCATTAAATAAAGGCTCATCACTTCATTCAGGCTCCTCTGTCACTACACAACCAGCCCTGAACACGGGCACTGGAGAGATGACATCCTCCTAAAAGTCACATTGCCATCACCTGAAAGCATTCCACTGGGCCGATCTGCACAGCAGAGGAGGTTTTTTTCCCCTTCAAAGATTAACTCAGCACACAGCACAAAAATTTTCAGCTTCCTTTCTTCAGGCTAATACAGTCATTAAAGCAAAAAACCTGAATAGGTTATGCTGCGTAGGTATCTACTAAAAACATACATTGTTCAAGCACTTGCTATTAATACACCAGTTTCAAGCAAGTTGAGGCTTTGTCTTCATTGCTAAAAAAGGTGCATATTACCATAGGATAATTAACGCATTAGCTACTCTGCTGTAAAACCAGAGCAAAGCTCAGAACTTCCATTTTAGTGCTAGAAAAGTGAGAGTGCTCAACCCCAGCACCTACCTGCAGGTCAGCACCGAGGCCCTCGGTCTTTGCCCAGGGCCTTACAGCATGACACTTGCCCCCATGTCCTCCCCAGGACTGAGGAGAAAACCAGCCTCATCACCACCACCCTCTTTTCAAAGCAGCAAGCAAAGCCCCTGCACTGGCTCCAGCTCAATATTCAAGTTCTAATGCAAAAGAAACTAGGATGTAAGGTTGATTTGTTTGGGGTTTGCTTTTGTCTTTTAAATAAAAGACTTTTTAAAATATGCCCACAAACCTGGTACTATCTTTTCATGCAAAAGCCATTCCTGCTCTTTGCGAGAGAATCGGGTAACAAAACCAATTACGAGCTGCATGCATCTAAATGACGAGACTGGTCCTACATCTCGTCTTCACACCCGGATCCCAAGTCGGTCCCCCTTAGACAGAGGCCAAAGAGCAAAGCAGATTGTAATTCTTTCAGTTTTAATATACTTGTGTAAGAAACAAAATTGTCTCTATAAAGTATTATTATTCTGAGGTGCCAAGTCTGAAAGCCATACCAAATTTTTTATTCTTCTAGAGCCTTGAAAATAAGATGAAAAAATCTGTCATGAATAATAATTACAAAAACGTGAAAGTTGGACTTTTGGTTTGCACCAGGTTTTTCTAAAGACAGAAATCAGTCAACGTAACTCTTCATGTATCACAAAATCGGTTTGTATTGACCAGCTTTGAAATTCTGCCTCGAAATAAAAAGACAACCCTGGAGCGAGACAAGCACATCAGCACTAATCCCCAAGCCAGAATTTTAAACCAGAAAAGCCCCTCGGCCTGTGAGCAGTCCTGCTGATGTATGAAGCACAAGAATAAGCGATCCAGCCTGGAAACCAAGGAGAAAACAAAGCAAATTTCATTATCTTACCTTCCTAAACCAGCATCCCAAGTCACATTCCCCTCCATAATCATTCCTCCTGTACTCGCCACCTATTGCTTGTAATCTACTTTATTGCTTCACACTTCAGGGGAAATTAATCAGTTTATTTAGTTAAAGATCTCCAGAAATAAAACAAAGTACAGCAACAGCTTTGTTCTGAACCCTAAAAACGTTTTTCTTAAGTAAATCCAGAACCATGACTGCTCCTTATCCATCTTCCATGGACTAGTTTTTAATACGCTTACTCCTAAATCAGCACCAACAATATTCTAGTGATTATTTATTTCTTTTCAATATTTCTAGGGCAGTTTCAAGGAATAATCACGTAAAATTTATACCGAGGGAAAAAAGTCTAATGCAACAGAACTTAAAATAGAAGAATAGCATTAAAACAGATCATATCAAATCATCAGCAAAAAAAAAAAAAAAAAACACTTCAAGCTTGCTGTTAAACAGACCACACAGCCTGATGATATTTCATTTCCCTGGGAAATAGAGTATGTTTAACACCAAACAGCCAGAAGAAGCATTAGCACGAGCCTGGGTAGCGCTCCCACCGAGCCCTGCGCCAAGGAGTTGTTACAAGCAAAGACGGGCTCAAATCTGAGCAGAAGTCGTGGGCTGTAACTAAAAAGCCCTTTCACCAGGATAAAAGCCTTCAGCAACGCTCCAAGTTTGTGCCCGGGTCCTGCTGACTTTGAAAGGACTTAAACCAGAAGCTTGACAGCCGATGCTCTGTGAAGGCTTCCAAATATAGGCGAGATCAGGACCTTTTCCGCACGGGCGTCTTCCTGTGAAGCGCGGCAGCGGTCCTGCGGGTCGGAGCGGCAGCTGCCACAGCAGCAGGGCCCTGCCGCGCCGGCACCGAGCGACGAGCGCTCTGTCCAGCTCCAGCTGCCGCTCTTCAACACAACGTGAGGATGAGCATGGGAGCTTGGCCAGCAGCTGACCTACTCGGCCCCATCCCATCGGCAAAACAGCCCCTTCGCCAAAGACGTGCAAAATCCAGGAGGATCACTGGATTTTGATCTGACCATAAAAAGGATTTCTATTTAAGCTGAGTAGGCACCTTCACTTTTGTCCGGGCCAGCACTTTGCGTGCAAGGCGACAGGACGGGGTAGACATACTTGTGTCTGGCCATGTGTGGGGAAGAGAAGAGGCATTCAGAACCAGTCCTGTGATGGGGAAAAGCTGAAGTTACCCTCTGGGACTTCCCACAGCCTCCTTTCATTTCACATTCCCCAAAAGAGGCACATGTCCCAGCTCCAGCTCCTCGCTGTCATGTCCCTCCAGCTCCATGACCTGCTGTCTCAGGCTTGGTGGCTTGGCCAAAGACGAGGGCAGCCTGTGGTACCTGGTGTGGTTGTCCTGGAGAGGCACCATTTCAAACATCTCGCTTAACAGGGCACAGCTGTAACCCTGGCAGGGCGACGACACCAAGAGAAGGACAACATTAAAACCAAACGGCAGACAAGGAGAGGAGCCCGAAAGAGGAGGGACAAGGAGAAAAGTTTGCTTTGAACAGCAATGTGTAAAATATCTTAACACACAGATTGGGGAACTTAAAGAAAAATCTCGAATGGCGTTCATTTGTGGGGAGAAAAAAAAAAAAAAGAAAAAGAGGGAAAACGAGGGAGAAAAGCAGTCTAAAAACAGAGTCCGACTTTAGCCAAACGCTTCTGGCTAAAGAATGAACTGAGGATTCACCAAAGTCTCTTCAGCTCCAACGGAGGAACCCAGTCTCCCCCACATCAGCTGCCAGGTGCTTGGTATTTTTAAGCCATCCCAGCGGTTATTTATACATACAGCCCGAGACTTGGACGCTTCCTTACGGACCTCTGTAGTTGGAAATCTCAGTCAGGAAAACAACATCCCACTGAAATTTTGCAGGGCTCTAAAAGAATATTCCTCTAAATCAGTGCTTTTGGCTCAGCAACGGGGGATACAGGAAGGAAGAATTAACTGAATTTTAAATAATCCTGTAATAATGATGTTTTAAATGAGCAATTGCAGGATAATGAAAAATGAAGAGGCATCACGTCCGTAAGGTAAAAAGAGAATCCACGATTTGACAAAATGTCCACACTTCCATGGGTGTAACTCACAGACGGCAGCAGCCAGCGATGCAGACACGGCGGACGCGTGACCAACGGCACGGCACACAGGCTCGGCCGAAGCCTGGGAAGGGGCTATTGTATTTAAGAGAACAAACTGACACTCGTTATCTCAGGCAACAATCAACCAGCAATGCAACTTCAAGAGTCAAACGATGAAAGCAGAGATTAATCTGCCATAAAAACATAATTACCTCATTAAAAATCACTCTCGTGGTCTGCAAAGCAAAGGATTTATAATATTTTTCTTCTGGGTTTTGTCCAAATCATCTAAAAATAGAACTGAAAGCCCCACCACGATTTGCTGAAAATCCTGCCCGTTTCATTTAACAAAGACAACATAAGCAAGGAGTCTGAAATAAATTTCTTTCTTATTGATTAAACAATCCTTGCAAGACTACTGCTCTCGTAAAGCCCTAACTCACGAGTTAGGCTCTAAAGTAACAGATATTATGGAAAGGTAAATAAGCTTTAAACATTTTAACTGCCCATCCTATTAACCAGTCGAGCTCCAGTTTGAGCTGGGGACTGAGCGCACTCCGGCACGGTGCTAGGGCAGCGAGACGTGGCAGGAGGCGACGCGCGGCGAGGGGACGTTCCCCACCCCAGCACGCAGGGGAACGGTGCTCCGCACGGGCGGCTTGCGAAGGCAGCCCCTGAGCAGCACCTGGACGATGCTCTGCAACGCACTCAGGGTCTGGAGATCAGTCCTGCTGCAAAACAGCTCTTTGGCAGTTGCTGCTGTTAACTCCTCTCCAAACCCTTCTCACTGGCACCTACCTGAGGGTTCAGGTGCAGCACTGGGAGCCTTTTAGCAGCTCCCGCAGGCTTTGTGTCTGGCTCTCTCTTTTGAGCAGTTAGCCTCAAGGAAGTGGACTCCTTTCAGCTCCCACTGGTTTACAGGATTACTCCCTACACATACACTCTAGGAAAATTTGCAGACTACCACCACTTCAGAGCAGGCAGCAGTACTTGAACTCCTTAGCCCCTGCCACATCACTTCCATCCACTGAGAAAGTTTACCCCCCAGCTACCCCCACCGTCTCACAGCCCGGGTAGGTCAGCATCGCAGAGCAACGTCTGGAGAGGCTGCAGACTGGCGGCTCACAAGGCAAGCATCGCTTCTGCTTGCAAAGGACCTGCCACTATGTTTCTGCACAGCACTCCACTCCCCTTGCAGCCACGCAAAGATGCATCTAGCAATCCACTGCAGGCAACCACCTCTCCTGTCTCGGCACGATGAAAACTGCTACAAGCTCTTTTATACCTCCCGCGACCACCAGGTGACCATCAAAGACTGCACCCCTGATCTGGACTGCTTCTACCTACTAGGGGAGCCATCCCCATGTACACCAGCTCTAAGGCAGGCAGTCACTGGCATTAGCAAAGTTCCTCTCTTCTCAGCCCCACTCCTGTGCTTGATGTGCTTTCAAGTGCAGAGACACGAGCATGAAGTAACGGAGCATTTCTGAAAGCTACCAGATAAGACCCTCTTGAAGTGTCACACAAAACATAAGAGCTCTCATTTGCCACCGTGCAGCACCCTGCCGTCCCCCCCCTCGCTCGAAGTGCAGTATTGCACCATCAGACTCGCAAGTCTGCTCCCCACAAACAACTGCAACAGAAGCAAGGCATGCAAGTGGAGCGTTTAGAGCAGAATCAGAGGGATCTGCTCAATGCAACAGAGGCTGGGTAAAGAAGAAAAGAGAATTAATATCTTAAAACAGATTGTAGAAGTAATCCATAGTCATGGCAAAAACCAGGGCTAGTGCCAGGGTCTAACTGCCAGGTCCCGTTCCTGCAGAGCAGCCAGCTTCACAGACCTGCCTGAACGCGTTGCTACTGACGAGCTCCATCTCCTCACCTCGTTTCACTGAGGCACAGGTTTAACTGTTAAATTACCCACCTTCCACAACTATAACTTATCTGCCTCTCTGGCAGCCTGAACAAAAATGGCAACTTTCTACTTGGGGAACTGCTGGCACGGCCAGAGCCTTTGGCAGGCACGCTGCCTAGCAAACGCCGGACGGAGAAGGTAGCTGTGCCTGGCAGTCTTCACCTTCTGTAAAGGAGTCAGTCCAATCTGACAATAATAAAATCTTGCACGTTTCAAAGGCATTCGTGAGCCTGATATACGGATTTAAAAATCATGTCGCTGCTTAAAAAAAATCATGACAAGGGGTTTAACAAAGTCCTAAGTGTCTCTGGATGCACAATGCAACTCCTGCTCCCACTCGAGGAGCCTGCCGTCGGGGGTAGATGCTTGACATTACCTGAAACTCCAACATCTTGAATTAAAGCTTTCTTTGAGAGACATAGTCTCTACGAAAAGCCTTCAGATCTTCCTACTTTCACAAAAAGCTGGGCTCTTCAGAAGAGCCCTACGGGGAGATGAGGCTCCTCAAGACTGTTAAGCAAATTTCAACACACAAAGCCAGAACGAGGTAAATGCAGTGAAGCAGACACACATTTTTGCAGATCTGTAAACAGTTGCATTAGTGCTACGGATCATCAACTCTCCAGTTCCAGGGCTCATCACCACCTATACTCTCTATGCTCCTCTGTTTTTAGAACTAAGCAGTCAGAGGAGATCATTTACAGTGCATCTAATACCAGTTCCTCCACCAAACAGATTTATGAGCAGCCAAGTGCTCTGCTGGCATAACAAGAAAGGGAGATCCCCGAATTAGTCAGCACAGTAATTGCACCCAACTACTGCACTTGGAAATGGCTGAACAAATTTGAGAGAAACCGAGCTTACCCATCACAAAGGCCTTAATTGTGTAAAAAATGAAAAATAAGTCACCTTTGATTTGTCGGTTTGGTTTGGTCTTTTGTCACTGTTACTAATTACCAGCTTTCGGTATTCAAGTATGTGCGAGACAATAAACTCCACAAATTTATATGAAAGATGTTCCAGCAATTTAGCAGCTTCAGAAGAGACTCTGAATCCGTATGTTGCAGTTCCTGAATTTCTTACATTGGCAAATCTAACAGCAGTTTCACCCAAGGAGAAAACACAGGACTTGGCTCTCAAGCGCACAACTTGCAAGTCAACAAGGCTCCAGATGGGTAACTTCGGCAGCTACGGAAACGATGGATGGGGCACGTGGTTTGGGAGGTCACAGACTACCCCACTGATCACAGCCATCACTTACACCCACCAACGAGTGTCCAAAGTTACAATTACCCAACTTACAACACCGGCTCCCTTTGGATTTTTAACGGGGGAGAGCCATACAAAGGAACAGCTGTGGTCAAGGCACAAACACCTACACGCAACAAGGCAAAAGAGCACTTCTTTACATGAGCTGGTTTAGTGCTAAAAGTCAATCTGACAAAAGAAGTTTAGGGTCAGATTCTGCTCTCGCTGGCACTCGGCTAACCCCAAGAAGCTGAAATGGGAGCTGAGGAAGATCACCGACAAGCAGAGCACTGAAGACACAACCGTTCCTTGAGCTCTATTACCACCTACCTGCTGCAGGATGCTGCCCTAAAGGAGAATCGGAGGAAGAGACCGAGCCTTCCTCAGCTGCTTCAGCCCCAAACCAACTAAATTAGTTCAAACCACCCTCAGCAGCAGTTTGAGCCAAGCATGCCGATCTCACCCTGAAGGAGAGGAGAGCCTGCCCAGAGCCCACCCCACCAGACGCCACACAGCACTGAACAGCCCTAGGGCACCAAGTCCATGTGTCACTTCAGCTGCTTCTGCAAGCCTGGACCCAGCAGCCTGGCCTCCGCCATCCGAACACACCTGCACCACTCAGGCCATCGTAGCTAACCCCTTACGAGAGGACATCTCACCCCTCTGAAGTGAGAAGTCTTCCTGATTTTATTTGCCTTGCACGAGTCCATGAGTACCTTCCCTCTGCTTTGGAGGGGCACCAGCACACCCATTACCGCATTCCCATAAAATCCATTTTCTTGTTTGCAGTGTTTTTGCCTCAGTTATACACTCACCATCTGAAATGAGAAAATAGATCACTCTTGCAGATGCTTTGTCAACTCATCTTTCCTGAAATGTCAAATGAATAGATTCAATGAACCCAATAAACACTTCGTATCTGAATCATCCTGCTAGAGCCATTGATAATCGGTCAGTGAGTAGAGAAATCCAACAGCTAATGCATTTAGCAGAATGGAACATTACGCGTGAGACTGCACAATCCCAGTCGATGGCATTTGGCCCAGTTAGTTCTACTTTATAGGCCTAAATAAAAACATGTTTTAAAAATAAAGTGCAGATCCTTTGCCTAGTTGCCACAAGCAGAATTTTAGGCTGACTCTTTCCTTTTTAAGACTTCACATAAAACCACACACAAGCTCTGTCTTCTCAGGGTGCTTTTACGTGAAGACTACTGCTATGTTTCACAACTAAAGCATGAAAAAGCGAGAAGACGTCTCCAAGACCACGGAGCCTGTTGGTGTAGCTGGGAGTTCTGGCTCTCAAAGCCAAGCCCCAGGGAACAGAGCAGCCCTTCGCTAGTGATTGGGTTAATAAACAACAGAAAGGCTGGAATAGAGACTGGTTTGAACCAAGTTCTCTAAAAGCCAAGTCTGGCATCTCTCATGCAGTCTCTGAGGAAGAGCTCAAGGCAAAAGAAAGATCACGTTTAATAAAGGAAAGGGATAGCGAATGCTTCTTAAATGTTAAGTAGCAGAAAAGCTAGGCAAGCTACACAACGTGTGCTAGCTAAGGAGTGAAAGAGAAGGGTGAACTTGGAAGACGAGGAGGACGGCCCTCTGTTTCTCCCATTTACACTTCACAGGTCGGAGCCCATTTCCAAAAGCCATGAGAAGGGGGAGAAGTGCCTTCCACCAAACAACAAGGGTGGCAGCCGGGCAGCCCCTCTGCAGCTGTAACTGCTCCCCTGGTAGGAACAAGCAGCAAACGAATAGCCCACAGGCCTGGCCACCCCAAAGCACCAGGCAGGCATGAGGGCGAGGGGATTGATGCCGGATAATGGACAAAGCATTGGGCAAGGGCTAAGGCAACACGGATTTTACCCCCACCTCCGCCTCAGGCTCGCTGGGTGGCCAGAGACACCTTGCCTCCTCGCGAGCCTCGCTATCCTGTCTTCATAAGACACGCAGTAACAACCAGCAGCTTGGAATAACACATCATTTTGATTGTGAAGCATGTTTATGAACATTTTTCCCCTTTTCTTGCCTGCAAGCAAACCAAGAGGTACTGGAACAGACAGAAGAAATAAGATTTCACTCCCTCCGCAGCCAAGAATCTCACTGAAGCCTCTTTTGGATTGCCGGTTGCTGTAAGCTAAACTGAAAGGAGATGATGTATTACAGAGACAATAACTTAATATTAAACATCGTACCTTTGTGACACTCATCATATTGCATTTCAAAAGGCTTACGCCAGAAGTCTCATTAGCAAAACCATTAAAACAAGCACACAGCTGGTTGAGAGCATTTACTGTGCAGAAGAGTCAAATTCTTCTAAATTTATAGTGGCAAAATTGATTACTGATTCCAGCATCTGTTGCAAATTTTACATTTAAATTCTCCTTAAAAAGTCACTTAGCTCAGAAACATCAGACTAGGCTCTACAAACCAGCTCTCCTCCCCCAGAAACCACATAAATAATCTCCATGCAAATCAAATGTGTTCTTTTCATAAAAGCAATTGTTACTGTCATATATTATATAATAAGCACTAAAACGTGCTTAAGATATAACTCAACGTATTTACACTAAGTTTGTAATCACATAGAAGCCAAGGCTAACTTTGAAAAAAGGATCGCAAGTAAACAGCACCAGATGCAAGCCTGAAAATGTTTAAATATGCAAACTGGCGTCTTCATCATCCAGAAATGTGAAAGGAGCTACCTGTAAGCAGCGTGCAAATGCAGGACTGGAAGACGGTAATAGGAGACATTTTTATATTTCATGTCTTTCTCTGGACAAACCATCTCTAGCACCTTCCAGCAGGAGCACGTAGCCACAGGTGCTAAATCCACACACTGTCAAATATGTGATATCCTAGGACAAGCAGAGCGATCAGTTTTGCTTTTTGGTCCTTTTTCAATAGGAAAAGAAAGGAAAAAAAAAAGGGGGGGGGGGGGAACATTTGCTACACATCGCCCACAGAGCCATGACCCTGTTTCTCTACGAAATCTTAATTCCCTTGAAGCAGAAAAAAAAAATTGAGGGCAAGGTTTTACCCAAGATCTAAACATCATATGATGTCTAAAGACACAAGTCTACCTGACCTCCAGAAAGTGCCAATAAGCTGTTTCTTTTGCTTTTTGTGACCCTCCTGGAAGGACAGGAAGGATAAGGTTCTGCTTCATCATCAGTTCCTGCAGTGCCATCACATCTATTAACCTAAAGGGTTTTTCCCCGCCGTTTGCTTCGTGCATGGCTCCAATCTGTTTGAGAGAACATTGGCACCTCTCCCCTCAAAGTTAAAGCAGTTCAGCAATGCCTACTTGGTGTCTGGCAGCACAGCAAGTACTGTAAGGTACAGTGTACCAAGCAGATTGGACAGGATTTATCATGATTAAGTCAAGAAGATAGACGGAAGAGGTCACACCACATCAAGGTTGGAAGAGTGCTCCTCAGAGCATGCGAGCCACACCAGGACCTTTTCCCCAACGCTCATCAGGACCATGAACATCCACGGAGCAGCCGCCACTTGCTTCAAGACTTGTCTTACTCTCTCAACAGGTGGAAAAAAGCATGCTCAGAGATGTTGCAATGTAGTGTTGAACCCCAAACGAGGCGTGTTCTGCTGGCATGTCCATCACCATCTTTTCTCCAGTTATTTTCAAAGTGCTTGGGTAGAAATCTGTAAGGACTCTTGCCATACTAGGTCACTGCATCCCCACTTCATTGATCAGCAGCTCAGTGGGGGATTCCCATTTGTCTCAGTCAACATCCCTATCGCTTGGGAAACCCCAAATCACTCGGTGATTTATGGACGACAACAACAAGAACAACAGTTTTCAAAGTTTCTCAGCCCTCAGAATCTGGCCTAGTAACACTGAGGGAAACAGAGCGCAAAGTCAAAACACAAATGGATCACAAGTCTGACTGCTGGTGGCCGAGAGCTCAAAGGACATCGGTTCCCTATTTTCTTGCTCAGACAGGACATGTTTGGTTAATTTAATTTAGTTAATTAATTAAAAAAAAAACACATCAACTTGATCATAAAACTCCAAGGTATGGAAAATCTACCTCTCTCCTCCTGAGCTTCTGGACCCTCATTATTAATTTGTACCTCATTTCTCATTTGGATATAGCATTGTGAAGAAGCAATGTCTGGAAGAAATGCCTTTCAACCACTGGAACAGAGATTTCTCATCCTAACGATGAGAATAAGGATTCACATCCTTAGTGCTTCGTCCCAGCGCTTGTCTATCAAGTCAAGTCACCTCTCAATCCTCCTGATGAACTCAAGGCTGTCAGAGGACGAGACTACAAAACTTCTCAAACGTAACGTTTGGAAAGGGCACATTCTAAATTCCACATTAACATCTTTTTTTTTTTTTCCCTCTCAATTTAATTCGAAGGGCAGAAGACACATGAGAAGAAACAAACTGAGCCTTCTGGGAGTCTACCTGCTGGTTAACATGAAGTCCTCCTTTCTCAAGATAAGTTTCTCGGCATAGAAAATTTACCACGAACATCACCTCAATCAGAATCACCCTAGAAAGGACAAAACTTGCTCCAAATAGCAGCAGACAAAGAAGGGGTTTCTTGCTGTTTGTTGCAGAAAGAAATATCACAAAAGATTGTTTTTCTTTTATTCCTGAACCTCTTTTGAAAATGTTGTAGCAACCAGTCACCAACATGCTGTATGACTACACTGGGAACAATTCATTATTAAATTCACTCCTTTACTAAGGGCTCAAGAACTTTGTGCAGAACTTCGGTTAAAATCATTATCAGTATAAGCACCTCTCCCTAGGGCAACTCGTTTGAAACTCACCTTTTTGCTCCAGCCCTTCCATTTTTATTTTTAACAAGAATCAGCCTGCTTTTTGGTGGCAGGAAAGAGAACAGCCAACACCCCCACCCTCACTCCTTTCCCATCTAGGACCGTGTCCTCTCCTCTTCCTTTCTCCCACTTGTCTATTTGGATTATCCACATGTTGCAGCAGGACCCGTCTGTAGCCACCCACCCCTGCAGCCCCGGGGACAGCCCGCAGACACACAGGCAAGCAGGGCAACGGTGCAGGAACAGCACTTGCCAAGCAACGCAACAGCGAGCACAGCAACGTACAGCTTCTGTTTTTAAAAACTCCTTTTGCCCATTTTTGTTTATTTTTTAAATGTGCAGAGATCAAACCTCTCCGTGATTCTTATTAGCGGTGACTCGTATCAGCTGCAACGCCAGCTTGTCTCAGTCTCAGGAGAACTGAGCAAGCCTGGATGGTTTGTCAGGCAGTGTGAAAATATGGGACTTGTATTTTGTTTCCAGATATATTAGCATCACTTTCCCAACACAATGCATCAGCATTTCCCCACCTATTCCGAAACAGGGGCTGTATTTCTCAAGCATCGGCAGATGTATTAGCTTTTACCACCTTTCATTCATCACAGTCCTACAGAATGGTGCTTAGCACCAGACATGAACACCAAGCAATGCGCTCAGAAGAAAAACAAAGGTGCTTCTACCAGCAGCAGTTCAAGAGAATTTCTGGGTACCACAACCATCTATAACATTACCATAACGTAACAGCAGCCCCATGCAATGCTACAGGCTTGGGGAGGAGGGGCTGGAGAGCTGCTTGGCAGAAAAGGACGTGGGGGTGGTGGTCAATAGCCGCCTGAACATGAGCCAGCAGTGTGCTCAGGTGGCCAAGAGGGCCAATGGTATCCTGGCTTGTATCAGGGATCGTGTGGCCAGCAGGAGCAGGGCAGGGATCGTCCCCCTGTGCTGGGCACTGGTGAGGCCGCCCCTCGAATGCTGTGCTCAGCGCTGGGCCCCTCACCCCAAGGCAGCCACGGAGGGGCTGGAGCGTGGCCAGAGCAGGGCAGCGAGGCTGGGGCAGGGGCTGGAGCCCAAGGCTGGGGAGGAGCGGCTGGGGGAGCTGGGGGGGCTCAGCCTGGAGAAGAGGAGGCTGAGGGGAGCCCTCATCGCTCTCTGCAACTGCCTGAAAGGAGGCTGGAGCCAGGGGGGGGGGTCGGTCTCTTCTCCCCAGTAACAAGCGATAGGACAAGGAAATGGGCTCAAGCTGCGCCAGGGGAGGTTTAGATTAGATATTAGGAAAAATTCCTTCACGGAGAGAGTGGTTTGGCATCGGAACAGCCTGCCCAGGGAAGCGGTGCAATCACAGTCCCTGGAAATGTTCACAAACCGTGTGGATGTGGTGCTTAGGGACATGGTTTAGAGGTGGGCCAGGCAGTTAGGGTAACGGTTGGACTCAATCTCAGAGGTCTCTTCCAACCTTAATGATTCTATGATTAAGAGAAAAACCTAACATACAGCAGCTTCCCCAGGACTTCTTGCTGTCCCTTACGTCTGATGATACAATACACAGCTGAGCCGGGGCTAGCAGAACATTATTTATTATTGGTGTATTACCAACTGGAGCAACTATTAATTGGCTCTTGTGTTATCAGTGTTTCAAGGACCCTTCAAAGCGCGGTTGCTTTGAGGAGAAAATGCACTTGCTAGTTGAGCTTCTTTTTCCTCTCCTCTTCACCTTGACCAGAGTATTTTTAGCTGTATGGACAGACTTGCCAATACTTTCACCTTCAATTCTTTGCAAGGAAATTTCTGACAACACAGCAACAAATGAACCATAGCTATGCAGGGTCAAGAGAGGCAGAAGGAAAGAAATGATGAGCAAAAGCAAGTTCCCAGAAGACTTTCAATAGTTTTGTCTTCCATATTTTAGCTCCCCTTCTTTCCACAGCCTCCTCTACGCACACAGAGAAGTTAGTAAGTTTGTACCTGGTTTCAGTAAGCTCAGAGTTTGGCCTGAGATTTTGCTTAACAAGATCAGCCGGCACACTTGCACGCAAACAGCTTGATCAAGCTACTCACGTGCCTTTGCAGAAGAAAGTGTCACTCAATTACACCGAGCCTCCCAGATCTACTAACGTAAGTACATTTGGCAGAAAATGGTCCAACATTGTCATCTCGGAAGGCAGAAAAACTCATTATTCAAATGAAACAGTCTCTCTTGTCTGTTCATCTCAGCAGGTAACATGTCAACTTCTGCCAAATCGGTAAACAGAAGTACTTGCTTCCATCAGAGCACAGTATCAGTAAATAAGAGAGGGAAGACAGGCTCATGAAGCACTATTCTTATAAATTCATGTGATGCTGGGACCACGAGTGCTTCGTTAATTACTACAAAAACTGTTACACAGTAGGCTAAGTTCTGAGCTGACAGCAGCAGACATGATCCCATGGGCCTTCAGGTCACTGTTCAGCTCTCTCAGACAGACACAAACTACTACAAACCACTGACAGTGTAAAGGGTCACCCTTGCCATTATGCTCAGATCTACTGTTTCGGGTGAATCTTCCAGAATTAAGCAGATTTCTATGTAGCAGGAGGGCGACTAGAGCTAGCAAACTCCAGCACACACACTTTAACGTCCTTTACGTACTGCAATCTCAAGGGAACCTTTGAGAACCAGTGCTTAGTGCCACATGGGGATTTATGACTCTTCCTAGGCTTCCCTGAATTTCCAGTTTTCCATCAGCAGCCTGCTTTCAGTGTAAACGCTTCAGTAGGAAATCCTCTATTATTTTATAATCTCTTCATCTCTCATAGCATCTTATATTCACAGCCGAGTTTACTGTCCCATTTGACACACATTCTGCTCTCCTTTTGTCATTCAGTTTGTCCCCACATGGAAAACTGATGAAACTTGGTGGACTTTATACACCTTAATGTACAAAACATGTAAATACGCTCCCAACACATCCAGAACCCACTCCACCATCCACCTTAAGCCTCTCAAGTCTTGTACTTCTGTCCTGAGTAGGTAAGGTGCAAAAGGAAGAAAAAAAAAAATGTTTAAGAATACATTTTTAACTGGGTACCTTTTCAGACAAGGCCTTTAAACTGTCTAGAAACCTCTGCCAGAAATCCTTGAAGAGGGGTCGATCAATTCTCTTCAGGCTCTCTTTGGTGCTGGCATCCACGCTAACATACAGCTGCGTTACTGGCTCAAGGTTCCTTGGAAATAAAAAGAAGGGAATTGTTGTTTTCAGACAGTACTGCTAGCTGAATTTGTGTTTTCCTACCAAAGCACACAAAATACAGCATCCCCGAACAAGCTGCTCCGCTGGTCCAGTAGCGTCAGGAACTATACAGTATTTACAGGGAAAACTATCAAAGTCCAGTGGTTCATCTCTGCCAAGTGACCATCATCTTGATAGCAGGACGTTACAACCTGCTTTCAATAAATAATGCACCCCAAAGCTAAGAACGTCACATACAGAGGCCTTGGCTGACATTTTAATTATCTTTTCCTCACTGAACTGGAACATATTTCACTCCAGTGTAGCAGTAACAGGTTCAGAAAGGCTTCCCAAAGCAGGCTGCCAGGGGTTCACACGAGGCACGGAAAGGCTCTGCTTCTCACCACAGCCCCCATGGTTAAAAATCATAAAGCTCAGCCCCTTCCCCCAGTTCTATTTGCCCTGGCCCATGGAAAACTAATGCCACTCAATAGAAATACAGCCATAATTCAGCCTCTTTCTAATACTGGACACATTGAACTGACCTGACCTGCAACTGGCATCATCAAATAATTTTTTGAAGGGAAATCAAAGCTGTTTAGAAAATAAACCCAAGCACAATCCCCCAACGTGTTCTCCTTCCACTTCCAAGGCTCTTATTTCATATAAATCCTGCAGTAAGTCTTTCTGGTCACATAATGCCGGTGAGCACAGCATCTGTGAGCCCAACACCGGTAACTTCTAAAAAGATTAAACCTCCTCTGCTGTGTGAAGAGCCTGGGTTGAGTCTAATCCCTTCCATAAACCCCAAGGGTATAAAGGAGAAGCAGCAACGCTGCAGTCCATTAGCAAAGGGATAATGAAGGGCATTAAGAGGAACAACCTAAAACGAGCTCCCTTGTCACAGACAAAACTGATAAAGCCAGCGAGCGTAACACACGTCCACCCCTCATGGCACCTTCCACCGCGGCGTCTCCGGGATGAAACGACAGCATCCTAATTGCACCGCGTAACTCTAGCTCTTAACAGTTTTAGGACAGCATTTTGCGAGCGTTTTTTTTCTGACGTCTGTTAATGAGCAGGCTATGGTCCCAGCTTGATTTGATTCTTTATAGATGATGAGAAGAAATTAGAAACTATTGTTCAGCTGCCAAACAGTGCTGCCTAAAAATACACCAACCCCCCTGCCCTCCCCAAAGGTGACAAAGTGACAAGAACTGTCCAGAATGAGACCGAGCAGAGCTCTTATTGTCCAGAAAAATCCACTTAACGTGGACACTCGACAACCTATCTAAACATATTCGCTCTGTATGTATTTAGACAGAAGAATGAAATAGCCCAGAACAAAATTTAACATTTTAGGTTTAAATAAAAACCAAACCTGTTTTGTAAACAAGCTTGTCTCAACTGGCAGCCCAAAGCCACAATCTCCAAAAAAATGACCAAATGTTCTAGGCGTAAGTGGACTGAAGTATTCCGTTTCAAAGAACATAGCCAAAATACTCTTTTCTCTACTTAATGCTGCATTTGCCTAATTAAAAAGGGCCCCACTGAGGATGCAGTGAGTGTTTTTCAAAACATGAGCCGAGAAAAACCATCTCTTCTCTGAGGATCTCAACCCTAAGGACAGGCAAGAGCCAGACGCACTGTTACACTAGAGAAAATTAAGGAATTAGAAGAGATCCCAGGGAGGGATTTCTGCCCCACATCGCTCCAAAACATAGCGGTCCACGGGGCTCTGCCCCAGCTGGGCCTGGAGCCAGGACGACCTCGTGCGTGCTCTGCCGAAGGGGAACAGGGAGAAAGGGCAGTCGTGGCTCCAGCCAGCACCAGGGGGAAGCAGACCACGAACTGATGTTCTTGGAACACAGCTACGCTTCATAGCGAACAGGAAATTTGGCTGCGTGGTACTAGGATGGATTTTCCAATGTTCCTCCTTAATTTTTGGTTGTAATTTCCAAGCTAGCTTAGACAGTTGAGATCGCATCCAGGAGATCAAATTCACAGCATTTACCAGATATGAACTTGGGCAGAAATCGTGACCGAGTAGCGTAGCACAACTCCAGAGCAATAAATTGACTTCAGGCCACCAGCCACGAGGTGGTTTCACAAGCCAGACCGGGCAGAGCCTCGTCAATGACAGAAAGAACAGAAACAACAATATAATAAAAATGAGCATTTACTTATGAGCAATAATAAACATCTGCTCATTATTATTATTGATGCTCATAAATGCAGACACATACGCAAGGGCTCTTGCTCACAGCCACTAATCAGAAAGAAGAGAAGGCGGAGGAGAAGAGCCAGGTAACTGTTCAATACGAGCTCACGCGCTGCGGAAAACCTCCTTCGCTTTATGAAAACATGCGCGTGCCTGGAGGCAAACGAAGCTGCAACTGAAATACAAAAGGAGGAAGAGGAGAGGAGGGAGGAAGGTACGGGCTGGAGACCCAGCCAGGGGGTTGGCAGAGCCAGCCCCAGGCCACGCTCCCCGTTTGCACAATGGATGCCGGAGGTCGTGCTGCCTATTTTAGGAGTAACTTTTAGACTACAGCTCCCCTTGAAGTGCATACCTCAAGTCCCATATTAAGCAAATCATTTGCTTTGATGAGGCAAAGATCGGTTGCAATTTTTAAGACAGCAAGACTAGCATTTTATCGCTTTTTTTTGTTTGTTTCTTTTTAAAAACATTCAGCAGATCCTAAGAAATGCAGCTTCAAAATAGAGTGTGTGCTCTCTTTTTAAAATGCTATTTTTAGGAAAGAGCAATTTCTGTCTATCAGGCACATAATACATGACTTAAAGTAACTTGATTACACAATTATTCAATCATTTGGAATGCCTTTGTAGTGTATAATTACTCACTCAAAAATTGCCTGCCCTCCCCCCTCACTGCCATATTCAGACCACCAGAAGGAAGCGAAAAGGCAGCTCTACCAGAAAGTGCTAACACGGAGAGGCATCGAGCTGAAACGACAAGCTGAGCGACGTACCAAAACCACCCTGCGTCCAGCTCCGCGAACGCGTTCACGTAACTCCAGGGCTGGACTTTGTCGGCGTTATTAGCCGACGGTGCTCTGACAAATTCCCAGCCACCTTGCAGCTCGCCCCGCATGCTGCCTTTCCTTGCCACATTGCTTCAGATTTTGTTAAAAGCAGCCTGGATGCTCAAGAACATCAGAAGCAGGGATGCTTTGCATTTGTAAAGATTCTGTCAGAGTTCATTAAAAAACTTTGTGACTATTTAGCTCAAGTCCCTCTGAAAGGGAGGTTAAAAACTACTGATCCCGCTTTTGCAGACGAGCGTGCGCTTTTCACCCATTCTTATCCTGCACTCTGGGTCCTGCTGGAGATGCTGGGCTGTATAGATTTTTTTTTTTTTGAGCCCTTACGGCTGGTCTTATGGAGTTAGAGCAAAGCTGAGACTGCAAGAGAAGCACACAAACCAAAAAGGCAATTTATACATTCAGTCTCCTGCTCTAGCTGTCAGAAACGCTCACACCGGTTATCCACGTCCCCAAGCACAAGACGCAGCTCACTCACTGTTCTCCTTCCCTCGCACCTCCGGGAGGTACTATATTACATTCTCTTCACTTTCAGAAGTAACCACACTTTAAGAGATATAGAAAAGAAAATCAAACTGGGGGAGAGAAAGAGACGAGAAAAAGCACAGGGAGATTAAGATTAAAATCATTTAGATGCCAAACGAGCTTTTTCATTGTCAGTGCTCATTCAGAGCTGACTCCGTTAAATGGAATTAAAACCCAGGTCAGCACTCAAATGTTGTAGTAGGGAGATATTTTGTCCAGCTCTTACCTAATCTCATCTGGGAACTGTGCGTTTGTAACCAGGAAACTGGAGATGCTGCACTGGTGCAGGAGCTTCACGAAGCGGTTGATCTCCGGGTACATGATGGGCTCTCCCACCAGCGAGAGCGCGCAGTGCTTTGCCGTCATCGCTTCCTCAAAGCGGTCTGCTTTTACTCCTGACACGCCTGCAAAAAGAGGGAAAACAGGCTTAAATCAACTAAAACCTCCTCCCGAACCATGCGTCCATACCTAAAATACACCCTGGCACAGAGAAGACTAAGCATAAACCAGCTGGAGCCCTCGGGAACCAGAGGGGGCACCAGGCCTCGGCCAGTGGCCACTGAGCCAGCTCTGCAGGAAGCCACAGAACAGCGTACGCCCAGACACGCAGAACCTGGGGCTTGTGCGCCCTGTTAACTACTGCAAGCAATTTTCTAGTAACATTTGAGTCAAGCTTCCCATTGCTAAGACCTCAGTGATGCCGCCTGAATGCTGAAACAGAAACACAAGAGTCAGTTTAATGCCACTTCAAGCAGGCTTCTTAAAAAAAGAGGAGCAGGTTATGTCTGTGCCTGCTGCTGACCCCCGTGCTCCCCCAGCCCCACGAAGACCAGCTCCCCAGAGGAGCTGGGCACACTTCGCCAAGCAGAGAACCCACAACCAGGTCTGAATCCATACTGGCAACCACGTGAAATGCAGCTCCGCAGAGGACGAGGTCAAAAAGAAAACCCAAAGCATGACACCGTCCTGAACAGCGAGAGACATTTCAGAACGAAGAGGCAAACACAAGGAGCTCAACTGTAGCATCCACGTAAAAACGCTATCTGCAGGTTTAACCAGTCTGAGTCACATTTATTATACCCACGGGAGGGCAGGGGAGAGGCGCGTACTCTTCCAGCCCATCCGTATCTGACCAAGCGCTCAGGACTCTGAATGAAATCTTCTGACTACAAACAAGCTTTTGTTCCAAATATGTCACTTCACATTTCCTTGCCGTGCCTTGATGTACTCGAATAATATCTGAGGTTTTGGATTGGGGGTTGGTCTGTTTTAAAAAAAAAAAAAAACAAAAAAAACCAAAGACTTGAGTTTGAAACCAGGTCCTCAGCTCACCTCTCGTTGCCTAGACGCTGGAGCTCAAGCAGTACAGAAAATTACATGCTATGCTGCAAAGCCAAGATAAAAAGAGGTGTTTGTGGATATTGCTTCAGCCTCACGTAGAAGAGCTGGTTTGTCATCAGAGCGAAGCTTAGTGCGTTTTAAACCAGCCAGGCTCAGTCCTGAATAAGTGACAGGACTAATGGTTATTCTGCAGAACCTTGACAGTACTAAATGAGAACTTTATTTGAAAAGACAGAAGCATCTCAACCACACACTGAGATTAAAGGACTAACTTTTGTATTCCTAAAGCTAATGTAAGTCATTTTTGGAATTAATTGATTTCTTTCTCTCAGCATCTAGCAATTGGACTACGATAATTACCATGCCAGCTTTATAAGCAGACAGAAAAAAATTCCAACGTCACGTAAAGTTTGAGAGTGACTTTCTCAAAACAGTTGACAGCAAATCTGGCATATAGTAAATACACTCCAGAGGAGGGCGGAGGTTTTGTATGCAATCATTTGACCATGTAAATCACAAGCTAGACAGGGATAAACCACGCAGGATTAGTGGGTATGCCACAGAGCACACGAACTCTCCTGCGCTTTTGGCTGCCACACCACTGCAGCGCTCAACCTCTGCTCCGTAGATGAGCCGCCTTCTGCCTTCAGTCAATGAACTGCAGCGAAGTCAGAGCCTGGGCAGGTTTTGTATGGCATGCAGCAGGCCCAACACAGGTGCCGGAGCTTGGAGCTGTAGGAACTCGAGAAGCCTCTGCAAGAGGCATGGCGTACAGCTTGCAGCTCCTGCGGAGCTCCGATCTCAGCAGAGCACGCAGCCCAGCTTCCTTCGATCAGCACATCTCCTTTGAAAAGCTGATGCCAGCTGCTCTCCTACTGGTGCACTTTAATTTGGGAAAGAAAAGCATCATCTGGCACATCACCCTAGAGAGGCTGGTTGTTGACTTCGGGTACCCCTCTGCAAGTACCTGTACACCAGTCCTCACAAGTGCCTGGGGACACAAGGAACCTGCTTTAGCCACTCTTACAGCAAGGCACACAGGTGGTCTTAGGATTTCCTAGTTCAGGTCATGCATTTTTATGTTTTCATTTTTCCCCAAGTTGAACCAGGGCTGTTATTATCAGACTCCCACTCTCCTGTTTTTGAACGTTGTTGCCGTTCTGTGTGCGCCCTTCGTAAGGGCACAGAGATTTACTAGTTGCTACCTAGAAAATGCATCCATCAAATAAACGACTTCACAACTTCCCACCTTAGCTCCCCATCAGTAAGATGTCTCGCCATCAGTTACTCTAAAAGAAAATTATGTGACATTAACTAACGTCTACGGTCTTCAAAAACGGTACAAACTATGGCAACAATAAAAGAGAAGATGACATAGCATCATCTCTAAAACCACACGTAGGGACTCTTACAAGATAGAGGGCTATCCTCTAGGATATCCTCTAGGATAGAGGGTCCCCAAGAATTCTCCTGTGCCTTCAAAGATGATCTCATTTTTAGTACAACGCATGGCATTAATAAAGCATCCTATTAACTCACATTTCCTTTGGCGCACAGAGATGTCCGTATGCGCGTACCTGAATGCCAAGCTGTGGTATGGTACTAGCGAGAGCACCGATTTATTCGGACAGCTTTGGGTGTTATCTGAGCAGCATTACCAGACACTCAACAACCTCGAGGGCTCTCTAGCTAAGACATTTTCCCCTGTGCTTTTCTTCTCCAGTAGCCCAAATAGTCTGGGCCGCTCTACGTTGCGGGTCAGTGTTCAAACATCTCAGCCGACGTGTGCAGCACCGTGCTGGAAACTCCTCCGGAGCCCCTGTGGGTGCCCAGCCAGCGCCCGGAGCCCAGCCGCAACCTGGCCTCCTCTTCAACAAAGCAATCTAGTCCAGCTCAAGCCTTGGGGTTTGGTGGTTTGTTTGGTTTTTTTCTTTTAAAATCAATCATAATAAAGTCTAACCTATTTGCAGAGTGCTGCTAAGTTTGCTGGAAGTAGACAGCCACGTTTTCTGCCTGAGGCACTTCAAACCTGGACCGAGCGCAGCTCTGGCACGGCACGCAGGGACTTCTGTCCTGCAAGGCACTGCGCATCTTTTAACTCTCCCCGGCTTCAGCTTGCCGCACAGTGTTTCAACTCAATTTTGCTTTCGCTGATTCTGCTCTAACAATATTTTCACATGCACCTCAGGGAAGCGACAATGTAAAATTCACAAAAGGTAACAGCAAGCAGCTGGGCTTTTCTTACTGATTTCTCTTCTCCTTAATAAACCTTTGGCTGTTAGGCTCCCAAGACAGGAAGCGTGTTGCCATCTATCACTCTGAAAAAGTAACACATCCTTTCTTTTTCCACTTTGCAGCACAGCCCTAGTCCAGAGCCTTTTTTTTTTTTTTTTCCGGTCTTTCTCCTTTCACAGCCCCAGGTCAAGGGTAACTTTGCCGAGGATGTACATGCAAGTTTCAGGAAAAATTTTCCATTAAACAAATTCATAAATAAGCTCTGAAAAGAGAGAATTAGGATGTCCTTACAGGCCTTTCAACACTTTGGGAATATTTTCAGATGCTGCCAAGTCCATCTATAACCTGTCGTTCTTGCCAACCCTTTTTGGGAAGACGCCAGGGGTAGTAAGGGGAGGAGAGGGTTATTCCTTCGTCTGAAGTTGGGTTTAAACAGATTCTTGCACTCAGCTTTCAGAAGAAGGTAGGGCTTTTGAGCATCTGCAAAATAACTTGCTTTTCACCTCCTTAGTGCAAGCAACGTATATTTCTGCCATACAGGGGCAACACTTCCACCACGCTGCATCAGTACTGCACAGCTCGAGGGCAAATCCTGCCTTCCCAAGTATACCCTCGATACTCCATCAGCAACTGCATGCAAATCTAGTCATCGCTTTAAACCACACGTGCCTTCTTCCTAAGCAAATATAAATGACGATTTTGAGTCAGGTCTTGCCTCATAAAAAGGAGGGGGGTTGTTATTGTTTAAGACTTTCAATTTTAACAATCATAAAAGTCACAGAATGACTGGTTAGGAGGGGCTCCTGCAGGTCTCTAGTCCAGCCTCCTGCTCAGAGACGGACCGGGGTGATAATGGCTTCACTTAACAGACTTGAAAGCCTCCAAGGTTGGAGGGTGCCCCAGCTCTCTGGGCACCACCTCGGCTGAACAAGCTTATTCTGATGTCTAACTTGAACCTCCCAAACAGAAACCCAAGTCTGTTGTCCCTTGTTCTACCATGGCAGGTGGGTCTCCCAGCACGGACTGACATGGGGTTATAACACTCTCATACAGAACCTTCCACTCCTTGCTGAACTCCACATGCATCTGTTGGCACAAAAATCCTGTTTCTCAAGGTCCCACTGAAGTAAAGCTGTGCCACTGCGTGTGCCTGCCACCCTCCCTAAACTGGTATCACCTGCAAAGTTGCTGAGGGTGTATTTGTCATCTGTTGATGGAGATGCTGTACAACATGGGTTCCTGGATCAACCCCTGAAGTACTCCGCTTGTTATCAGCCACCAAACTGACCTCGAGCTACCGATCACAATCCTTTCAGCACACCCAGCCACATTTCAACTCATCTAAGAGCCTGGCTATCCAGAATAGACTGAATAAAAGAGAAGAGTTTGAAAAGTGCTCAGTACCTTAAGTGTTAAACATGAATACTCTCGTTGATAGCTGTAACAGTCTTCTATGGTTGTGATAGCCTTCCAGACAAAATTTGACATCCTACATGCTCTTCACTCCTGCAAACCACCTGTACCCGAACTCCTGCTGTGCTGGCACGGCATCCCACCAGCCGAGTTACCAGGCAGCCATGAAACCCTGCAGCAGCTCGGGCCCAGCCAGTCAGGCAGCACCGCCGCAGGCATCCTGCCTTAACTCAGCCCTCTCCCCACACTGCCCACGTGGCTGCGGTGCAAAAGAAACATCGAGGCTAAGGAATGAGACCTGTGCTTCCTTACAGACTGCCCTGCCTTGAGCACTGACAGCCATGCTTTGCTTCATCTGAAGGAAGATGCACTGCTGACACCAACTACCTCCTCCACTGACTCCTCATCTCACTACCTCTTCCCCCAGGAAAGCTTCCCCTACCAAATTAACATCATTTTTCCCTATCCCACTACAGCACCTTCACTGCTTTCCCCTGGATGAGCTCTAGAGCTGTGACCCAGTCCACCGGACCACACGGGTGCAACAGGCAGAGTGCGGGCAGGTCCGGTTATTCTGGCAGCTCCCTATCCAGCTCAGCGCGGGAGCTCCCAGCGAACTGTCTTCCCTGGAGCTGCTGGTCTGAGTGCAAGCTGATTCAAACCAGCCACTTGATGAAAACGAAGCTCATGAGGCCCTAACTTGAGTTATTTTTCCGCCTATTATATAACTCCAGCGAACGAGACAGAGCAACTCCGCACTGCTGACAGAAGGGTTTTTTTTGCCTGTCAAATTTTTAATCCATTAGGTTCTCTCTCTGCACAGCCAACATAAACAAACGGGTTCCCAAAATGACAGCCAAGACTAAGGCTCATCTTGCACATTTTATGGATGCTTCACTCCACTCCTGCTGCTCGCACAGCCTCCGCTGTCAGTTAGGACGAGCGGAGTCCTAGACCTGTCCTGCCAAGCTGGCCAGCCCTCCCAGCACACAAAGCTGACCTTGGCAGAGTAACCAAGTTTATCACGTTTGGGAAGAAAGAAAAAAACCCAAACCATCTATATATATAGACACATAACGAATAAAGAACAAACTCACAAGGAGTTCCTATGGGAAGCAAAATACAGCACTTCCCAGAGGTGCTGTGTAACTGCAGCTTCAGTCACAGGCAGACGTACTGAGTAATTCCTGAAAATAACAACACCCTGAATGCTACTGCTCACTCATTAATGAGAAAAATGCAGTCTACAAGTTTCAGAGCTAACGCAAAATCTCCCAGGGGATTAAGGCTGGGCAGTATATTTCCTATCAGGTTAGAGGTTGATTCCTTTTGCCTTCTACCTGCCCTCACTTTTACATAAGAAGCAGGATTCCTCATCATCCAGGCCAGCTTTAATCCCTGCGGAAGCCTCCGTGCACACCAAGGGAAAGGACACGACAACTACCAAGATGCACAAGAGGCAACTCCGCTCTGCTCCCTCAAGGCAGCAGTAGATACCCAACGGCTGACTCGTGTTCTAAAGTCAAAAACAAGGCAGAACGTCTCAGAAAACAGTAAGTGTGCCAGAAAAGTTTCTTCTCCCTTACCTGTCTTTCTGGTATTAGAAATCTCACGCCTCCTTCCCAGCATTTCACAGATGACCAGAATGTTTACATCTATGCTTTGAAGATGCTACTGCTGGTTCTCGTCCAAAAGCATCATTAATAGGGAGGGAGTGGGAGAAGTTACCTTTGAACTGCTTGATCATATTCTGATGGTTCTCAATAGCCTCCTGCAAGATCCTTTCAGGTTGGTCCATCTTCCATCGCCACTCTGTGCCCACTGGATTTGTATGATGTCTGAAGGAAAAAGAGACAGAGTTATTCGCTGCCGTTTGTAGCATACATGGAAGAACCCATCTGTCACCCTGGGGACTTTGGCATTGTTTAATAATATTAAAAGCAACAAGAAATTCTCAGCAATATCCTGCTTCTGACACAACTTTGAGATGTCATCGCTGATCGCCATTCTCATACCCCTCCCCTTCCAGGCTGTAGTCTCCCCAGAAGGAAGAATGGACCTTGAAGCTTATATTAAACTTAACATACCCATTCTGAATCACAGGTAAAAGGTTTCTAAGCTAAAATGATGCTCTGCAGCCAGAAAGACCTCTGTAAAGAAAGGAAAACTGGTTCTACCTCCTCTTCTCACCACAGCTGCGCAAAGCACTAGAAAAGGAAGGTCCTAAGCCATTTTTAGTTCCGCTGCAAAGGTACCAATTGCCCCCCTGAGAAAGACAGGATTTGTTTCTAACCCAATCTTGGTGTAATGCTTTAGTAACAAGGCAGATGAGGGCAAACTACTTCAAACTAGATGAAGAGACTAGGAAGTCTGCAGTACGCTGGAGATGCATTGCTGGTGGATGGGGTTAATCTCCCAGATTTACTCAATAGGGGCTTCTCATCACTTCCGAGATCTGCTAGCTACCATGTGACTGAAACCCAAATGCAAAAAATAAAGATAAAATGTTAATGTCTCTGAGCCAAGCAGATTGCAGGATAAAAACCACTGATCTTCCATCTGAGGGACAGCTTGTGTCACACGGGGTTAGGAAGCCAACCCTGCCTACCTGGAAAGGACCACTGTACCCATATTCTGTTTTCTTAAAAACGGAAAAAGCCTACCCACGCAAATCCACCCAAGCAGCTGAAAAATATATGGAATTTCTCCCCATTCCTTATTTCATTAGCATGAGAGGATGTTACAAAGCCATTGTAAGTCATCTGGAAAAAAAAAAATGCATCCTGACCAGCAAATGAAATATTACAAGCAACTGGTGTGGCACCCATCATGCTCACCCCTGGACAAACACAACCTGGAGAGGGCCCGTACAAGGGCACAGACCTCTCCCTGGTGAGAGGAATTTCCCACTAACCTCGCTGCACTTAGATGGGCATTGAACAGGAGTAATTCAGCCTTTAAGTATCATCCCAAGAAAATCAACAAATTTCTGTGCTTTCACCTCCTTGTTCTCTCTCCATCTTCTCCTGCTTTTATCCAAAATATGCTACAAAAGTTCCTCCGCTTTTCCCCTACCAATTCTACTGCAGCTCATAGAATTATTTATTAATAGAAGAGTAGCACATTTTGCAGCGTCTTCCAAAACAGCACTGTTGGATTAACATAGCTCTGGACAAGAAAACAAGATCAACCAATATATATGCCTGAAACTCTTTTCTGACCAGCTGATCTCTGTTTCTTTTACCACTCTCCATCATCCCTGGAAGCCAGCCACGGAGGCGACTGTGAGGTTACCTGCTGTATTCAGCCTTCCAGCCACACCGGCATTAGGACACGACGCCCAGCATTTAACTAAAGCAGAGAAGACAGAGGGAAGCACTTTCTGAGAATGAAGTGGCTGGTCCAGTGCTTACTGAAGACAATCAAAAGCCTCCCACTGACTTCTCCAAGTGAGAAAGACCTGCAGCTCCACACTTTGACAGTGCTAAAAGAAACAAATTCTAGACCTGGCATCAGTAAAAACAGCCCTTTGGCCCAAACATTTCTTCATCTGCTTCAAGAGCAAAGATTCAAACGCTGCTCTCAAACTACTTTGCCATCTCAAAGATCCTTTAAGCTAAAACAGCTTTGCTTTTTGAATTTCCTTTTTTTTTTTTCTCTCCTGTCTGCCAACATGGAAAGTTTTCTGAATGCCAACTATAAAAGGCATTTATAAAACTCTTACATGTTTAACTACATAACTTGTACCTTGTGTATTTAATAGGGCAAGTTGGCAGAAAATCAATAGGCTCTTGATGCGCGCTGGACAGCTATTAATTATTAGTGTCTAACAGTCCTTGAATTTTTAACACATTCTAATTGCTTAACAAACATACCAGGTCATGTCTACAAAGCAGCTTATTTGGCAAAAAGCAGTTTCTCTTCTAATAGAGGGGGGAAAAAGTAATGTCTTGGGGCTGATGAGATTGTTTCACAGTCCCTGGCACAAGACAGAATTTCACTGTCACCTCCCCATTCCCCTGCAGGCTCTGTGACCCTCCGCATCATCTGCCTCACCAGCTACTCAAGCCTTGTAATTGTGCATGGTATCGCTTCCCTTCCAAAAATAACACAAGCCAAAAAAAAAAAATCTTGCCCAAACCCCCCCACACCAGAAAATCCATATTTTATTAGAGATTCCAGGTGCGAAACAGGTTTGATTTGATACCTCAGAGACAAGCCATCGCTGCCACAGAGCCCCACCACCACGGAGCGATGCAAGGCTGCATGAAATGCGGTGGGGAGCTCCCAGCTCGCTCCCGCTCTCCCCTGGCTAACAGGACCGCCTCGAACCCAGCCATATTTGCCTTCTCATCAGTCCTGGCATCTACCAGTATTATTTGCCAGCTTTACCACAGTGTCCCTGGCAGTCAGTCAGACCTCTGTGAAGGTGTATTCTTCGGGGGGGCAGTGCATCCCCCTCCCCAATCACTTGTGTATTATTTTAATAAATCCGCTTTTGCTTGATACCCTCTTTTAAAATGGTCGCTCGGTTCTGTGAGCAACGCTTAGTATTATGAAGTCTTCCAAGAAACTTTGAGGGAAAATACAGCACGGGTATGAAGTATCATTTACTCCAGGAATCAACTGATGGATGTTGATACCTGGTGGGGAAGATGAAGGTGAAGAAACACTGGTGGCAGTGATGGTGAAAGGACAGAGCCCATGGCTCCTGGGAAGGGACGGGAGGGAAAGAGCAGAACAAAGCCAAGAGTTCAGGAAAGCAGACTTCAGTGACCCCTGAGGACTGGCAGGTGAGATCCCAGAGGAAAAGAGTTTAAGGGCAAAGGAGTTCAGGAGAACTGGCAGTTTTTTAAACCTTATTAAGGCAGAAGTGCTAACGTAATAAAAAGCAAATAATAAAAAGTAATGAAAAGCAAAGACATGAAGAGTAGCAAGAAACCAATCTGGCAGAATCACAGGCTCTTCTGCAACCTTGCGATCCTCCAGCTGAAAATAAAAGGAAGAGCACAAGAACACAGAGTCACCATCGGAAAGGTCAAGGCAGAAAATCAGATACAACTAACAAAGGACATGCAAAAGGGCCAACAGGAAAGACTTTCCTCTAACAGCATGAGGAGTAAGAGGAGACGGAGGAAAAAGCTTGTCCGATGCACAAGCAAACAATGTTTAATGTTTCTCTGCGATAAGAAGCAGCCTGTTTGCGCCTTCTCTTCTACTTTCTCCTGATGGCAATGGGAAGAACCCAGATTGGACAAGGAAGACGACAGGTTGGAGATATTTCATCTAAATGAAATGTTTTCACTGGGATGGCTAAACTCACCCTAGAGCATGTTGGATGAATTGGCTGACAGCATCAGAGTCGCTGGCAATAAGCTGAAAGTTTGTGAGCATCTAGAAGTGATTTAAAACACACCAGAAAAAGTACAAATGCAATGCCCACTTTAGCAGGAACCACAGATTTCTATACCAGCCCCTCTTAACTTTTAATTCTTCAGGACATACTGGATTAGATGTGAGTTTGTGAGCCCAGAACACAGCACTGAGATAGGTAACAGCCAACATGAACCTGCTGACAGCTTTTCACGCCAAGCCCATCCCTGATCCTTGTAGGCAAAGGGAAGGGAGAAGAGGTTGGGCTTTTGACACCATCGTACCCAATATTCTCATAATCTGCCCAAAGAAACACTCTGTAAGTAGCACTGTTTTGTAAGAGAGCACAAATCAGGCACAGAAGGCATGGAATTATTCCTAAATGCTGATAAACAATTTCAGAGAAGAAAAAACTGGGGAAATAAGGCTGAAGTCAAATGTTTGGATATCTGAACATCCAAAGAAAACTCTCACTTTAAAAATTACAAAATATTCAGTATTTTTAAAAGAAAATTTGGACTTTTCTCATGTTTTAAAATCAACTTAAATACAAAGATTTTTCAGAAACAGATGAAAAAGCCCAAAAGGAATTGATGAATTTTAGATTAAACAAAATAAATCAACCTACAACCCCTACATTTTCACTAGGAGTGCACTGCAGCTGAACCCTCACTAACTTCCTAAGGTTTTTCAAATCAGCTGCTCAATCAAAATAAATTTAGTCTTCTCCTTGTGAAATTACTTGGTCATATTGCAACACCTAGCAGCAACTCATCATAGTACCTACAGTGAGGACTTTAGACCAGGTTGGTTTTGCCGGTTCCTCTGAACGAAGAGGACTGAACTTCAGAACATTTTTAGAAGAACCCACTTCTGGTACTGGGCACTGGTGAGGCCGCCCCTCGAATGCTGTGCTCAGCGCTGGGCCCCTCACCCCACGAAGGCCACGGAGGGGCTGGAGCGTGGCCAGAGCAGGGCAGCGAGGCTGGGGCAGGGGCTGGAGCCCAAGGCTGGGGAGGAGCGGCTGGGGGAGCTGGGGGGGCTCAGCCTGGAGAAGAGGAGGCTGAGGGGAGCCCTCATCGCTCTCTGCAACTGCCTGAAAGGAGGCTGGAGCCGGGGGGGTCGGTCTCTTCTCCCCAGGAACAAGCGATGGGACGAGAGGGAACGGCCTCAAGCTGCGCCAGGGCAGGGTTAGGTTGGATATTAGGAAAAATTTCTTCACCGAAAGGGCTGTCAGGCCCTGGCACAGGCTGCCCAGGCCAGGGGTTGAATCTCCATCCCTGGATGTATTTAAAAGTCAGGGAGATGTGGTGCTTAGGGACATGGTTTAGTGGTGGGCTTGGCAGTGCTGGGTTAACGGTTGGACTTGATGGTCTTAAGGGTCTTTTCCAACCTAAACGATTCTATGATTCTTTTCTAAGTCACACTTCTGGAATCTTAAGGATGGAAGATGGCCCATACTGAAAAACTACATCCCAACTCTAAGAAATGCTCACTTTTTTTTTTTAAAAGGAGCTCAGTTTCTAGAAAGGCAGGCAATGCTGATCACCTCCCAGAAGTCTGTCCTGTGCTTGCATCAACATATTTCATTCCTTCCCAGCAAACCGTGCTCAGCACACTCTCAAAGATTATTTCAAAATTAGCTTGCATGTCAGGCTGTACAAGGTTGAAAAGCATAGATTTCCATCCCAGTAAGTTGCTGGCAGGGTACTTTTTCTTCCTATCATAACTCTTCTGCATAACAGGAATGAAAATACTGCCCACTGCACAGTCTAAGCTGGAAATCCTCACACAGCAGATGCTACTTTGGGGACTAAGTGCATTTACAGTGACCTTACCCCCACGCTTCTGTGCCTGATTTGGCAAAACGGCGTCTAACTAACACCGAGAGCCACCCCGCGCAACGCACCCCTGTGCGCCGTACGGAGCAGCTGATGCAACCCCGTCCTGCGCAAACAGCGAGCACCGACCGCGTTGCCAGCGCCTCGGCACAGCGCCAACGCTCCCGCGAGCTCCGGGAAGACAAGACGGGCCCGAAGGACAACAAACGGGCGAAGAGTCAAATCTGAAGAAAACAATGAACCTTGGGTCATGATATATTAATTCTGTAAACAAAAAAATAACCAAATTGAAACACTGGAAGAAGAGACTATTAACTCAGCAGAACAAGGACGGGAGGCTGGAGATGCAGAGAGACTCTCTGAGCTTTTAGGCTCAGGTTCAAAGTTTTACAAGCCTGCAGCGTCAACTCCTTTGATATCATAATAGTTCACATTTCCCTGAAGAATTTAGCTTCTGGAGTCAAGTTACGTAAGGAGAAGCTTTTGTTTTAATCTATGTTTTCAGTTTCTCCTTAATTTTTTCAAGACCTTATTAAGTACCTCTCCTATGGGAGATGATCAATCTCTTCATTTTGCAGGGTTTACTGTGGTCTCTGGCTTTTGGCCACACACTTCTTTAGGTCGTCTGAACAGAACTTCAGCTGTTGTCTACGGTACAAGTTAAAGCTGAAGCCTTCAAGTACAGGTATAAACACCAAAAAGTTACAGAAGAAATATGAACCAATTTCTTTTAGGGATATTTCACTCTGCCTGGTTTGCCTCCTCCTCAGATGCAAAAATAATAAACCCTATTAATTTAAATCTTATTTAGCTGTTCCATCTCTCCACAATAATTGATTGGGCTTTAGAAACTCTGCCAGAAAACATAATCAAATCAGGTTTGCCTGGTGACTGTGCAGCAATACACAGTATCAGAAAGCCTCGGTCCCCAGACTTGCTCTAATTGATTAAAAGATTTGGTCACTTGCACATTTCCATTTAGACAATTAAGCTAAAGAGACATTACAACCACAGCGAGACCAGCTGAGAGCAATAATGGATAGTGACAGACTTTTTGTAGGGAGAATTATAACTTAGGGATGTTGCAGTAATTAAGGTGTTTCTTTCCCCCCCCCCCCCTTGCTCTTGATGCAACAGCCTCAGGAGTTCAGCGCAGCATGACTGCTGCCTTGCAGGGGGAACGCCACACAAACGGACGATCTGCTTTTCCTGCTCTCCAAAGAAGCTGCCACGTTACAAACCTGCATCACCGACCTCTCAGCCAGCTCTCTGAAGGGGAGAGGCAGGGAAGCACGAGCCAGCAGTCACACCAGTAAGGGTGCCCTGGCAGGCGCGATATCATCATCTACCAGGCGCGATATCATCATCTACCAGGCGCGATATCATCATCTACCAGGTGCCAGAAGGAGAAGGAAGGTCTCCAGTGCAGAGTCAAGCTACATCTTTTACAACAAACCTAACTTTCTGAGTGTGTTTGGATGCTGGCTCCACCCATGATGCCTCGTTCAGGGCCCAAACGTGTCAGTCACGACCAGCCAACTACAATGACATCCAATTCCCAGGGAAAGTGGCTGAACTACAGCATTTCTTGCCAAAGTGAGGAAAACAAACCGGCTCCTTGGCCTTTTCCTCAGCGATCCTGGGAGAGTTGCGGTGGTTATGCAGTTGGAAACATTGGCAGACTCTACAAATGTCAAAATCCTGAAAGAAGAGATCAAGGGAAAAAAAAAAAAAGAGAATCACAGCAGTCTTATCTGCAACTTAGTGGGCAGAGCTGCACGACGAGACCAGCAAGGCGTAAAACCTGTATTAAAAACATTTTGCCAACAGTAGATCAAAACTATTGCTTCATATGTCTCCAACAGCACAGATGGTAACTGCTAATAAGAAGGTAACATGCTTATCCTACCCAGCCCCTGGTGCCTGCGATTCTACATTTAGTCTCATATGGTTAGGAATCTGCAAGGCGTGGTGGGTTTAAAATAATAAAAATATAGATCGCTAGATAGTCCTGGCTATAGGGTTTGTAAACTGTGCTGACATGCAACTGGTGGGGAGGAAGGGGGGCATGGAAGTTTCTTCCTGCACCAAATGAACCTGACCTGGCACAGCTCACAGCCTCGTGAAGGCTGCAGCAGCCCAAGCACAGGGTCTGAAAAAGCAACCAAAGCAGAGAAAGCTTCTTTCAGTTCTGCTTTATGTCAAGCTTAAGGTGTACATTAAGCAAGCCTTGGAATGAATCTCAAACTGAGCCTTAAGTCTTCCAACTCTGTAGATGTCTGAGAAGAGAAGACAGACAGCTGCAGTCCATATGGAAAAGTCCAACAACTGCAACCCATTTCACCCACGGAAGGTAAATAAATGAGAATATTTTTCAGCACAGTCCCCTAGAAAGCTGTTTGCATTCAGGTTGTTACCATTAATAAAATAAGCATTCTAGCATTTGTTATCATTAGGGCTACTGTTTCCAGGATTCCTCTTAGAAGTGACAAATGACAGCTACAGGATGAGGAGTTAGAGGCACATGGAAGGTATCACACATGGCGATTTATCCCAATTACTGCACTTCTCCATTTGTACTAGTTTGACTTCCCTGATTCAGTCCCATACTCCAGACACAGGCTGCTGCTGCTAAGTACCAGAGTTGGATCATTTTGAAGGGGAACAGTGTTAAATGGTCTGCAGTGCAATACTAGGAACAAAATGCCTCGTTCTGGTGATGTTATTGCTTTCTATTTGGTGTTTATGTACCTTCTGTGTAGGGACGGAGGGATAATATGCATGGCAATCTTCTTCCTACCAGTGCAGAATTAAATGCACCATTGCAGGCTGATACATTGGATAAAAGGAATGAGCCGCAGATTTTTCTTCCCAGTCATTAGATTGCTCTGTAGAAAAGCAGCAAAACTTGCCCATTAAACATGCTATTTGCTGTGTCCTTTCAAGCCAGGCTATGATGAAAGCCATCAAGAGCACCACTTAACATTTTGGTATAGACTCCCAAATGTAAACTTAACAGGACGACCAGTGTCGAACGCTTATACTTAACACTAACGTGGGAGACAGCTTCAAAGTGCCTTCAAAATTATAGCAGTCCTTTTGCACTGATGCTGTCATTTAAATATTCTCATGAAATATTTGCATTATTAAAACTTGAAGACTATGAAAGACAGAAAATGGTACTCAAAGGAATTTGGCTGGTTTCGCATGGAAATATTGGGGTGCTGGACATCCAGGCTTAGGGATGGAATGGGCGTTACTGGCAGCCAGCTCCCTGAGGTAGGCATAAATACCAAAGGAAGCGCAGCCCCCACGGTTTGAATTAGCTAGCAAGGTAGAAGACAAAAGAGCTCAAAGAATAACCTCCACGTCCTCCCACTCAGCACCCTTTCACGTCACTGCTTTTATTTCTGCTGAGCCTCTCAGTCTCTCTCTCGCCGATCCCGTCCTGCACTCCCCCAGCCTAGCAAAAACCTCCCTCGGAAATCCAGGCGTTTCAGTGAGTAAGCAGTGCTGGAGCAGCTCACAGTTCAGATCCAGGCAAAGCTCATTTCCTTTGGGGAATCAACAACAAAGTAATTCCTCTGAGAAAAGGGGTCACTTCACTGACTAAAATGGAAAGTCATTTATTAGTTACTGTTTTAGGACAGCAACAGCTACCAAGTCATCACTTTTCACTCACTGAGAATGCAACTGCATTGGTGGGGGTGAAGGTACTTCAAATAAGGAAAGGGGTCCAATTTCAAAACAAAGACACTCACGTTGCTTAGCACCTTGGTGGCATTGCACAACATGAGCCAGCCCATGTCCTCCAGAGCACCAGGAGCCACGGGGAGCCTCAGACAGCGATCTCCAGAGGGAACCAAACCTCTGTGAAGCGCTTGGAGCAGGCAGCAGTGGGAACTGCAGGGCAGTAGATGGAGAGGTGTCTGTCTCCTGCCTCCCTGATTCCTGCTTCTGCAGGTCCCCAGCTACTCTAAACTTGCTGGGGCCCAAGGCCTGGCTGCACAGGAGGCAGATCTAGGGGAGGTGGCACTGGGGAGCCCTCAGATCCTCTTCAGCCTCCGAGCTGTGGAGCCCACCCACCCACCTCACCCCCACCATCCCTGACCCACGGGCTCCACGGCTCTCGGAAGAGCAGCAGTACAGGTAGGAAGGGGGAGCAACGCTGCTCCCTTCCAAACCCTTCCTCCCCCAATTTCCAAGTGTAAAGGGCACACAAGTAACACTGCTCTAGGTTGGAGGAAGAGGAGAGGGACAGAGTGGAACAGAGCTCCCATCCCTAAGTAAAACTGCATCTGTATTTTACCTCCAGCAAAAGACGCATTTGTTCGCACAAGCCAGGCTCGGCGTGGCCTCCATGCAGCGGTGGCTCTCGATTCCGTAAAACGTGTGTTTGTAGCAGCCTCCTCTGCCTCGAAGCATCGACTAACAGCAGAGAAAGACACATACAAATAGCAAGACAGTTAAAACACACCATCTGCAACCAAACTGAGTGCAAAGGTTTGAAATCTGCTCCCTGGGCATATTTGCATTTACTAGTCACTGGTATCGTTGGTGTTCAAAGTCACCTGCGACAGACATCGCAAGCGAGGTCACGGCTGTGGTACGAGTCTGAATAACGACAGATGCAGAGAGAAATTCAGAGCACGCAGATCAGTATAGGGTCTGATTGTTTATATCCGTCCTTACAGAAACAAGGCATTCATGATGTCAAGTTTACAACTGTTTTAGAGGAGAGAAACTTTAACATAATCAATAACTTCTCACTTGCAACACCACAGCATAACAAGGTGCTTTACTGAAGCGGCCAACAAAAGAAAGCAGGTGAAGCCACTTAAGCTGCATGAAATATTAGTGTAAAAGCCTACTAAAGAGTAACACGGATCAATTTCAAGGCTGCCCTACTGAACACTCAATTCTTTTCATTCGTCTAGTAGAGTTTTTCTTCTAGCACTGAATTAAATAAATACCCTGACCTTATAAACCCTCGTTCACACCAGTCAGCGGCTCCAGCAGGACGCTGGGCTTTCCTTCAGAGCAGAACCGCAGCAGCCAGCCCACCGGGAGGTATCTCCTATTTAGCATGCAAGTCGCTTGGAGCAAAGACTGTCTTTCATTATCTCAGTTAATTAATAATAAGTGAGAAAGAATCTTTACTACTCTCCAGAGAAAATTTGACACAGTAACTTTTAGTCTACCTTGCTCTACCTGAAGAGTCCTGGTGATCCAAGAGAAAGGCTCCACCGCGCAGCAGGGAAAGAATATACAGGTCACCCCTAACACGTGCACAGCCTTGTTACACAGTTGGGAGATTAAACAAAATGCTGTTTACTCTACCCATCCCTCAAACAATAGAGATTTCAGGAGATTCACAAATTCTAGGACAGCAAGTTACATTTTGGATTTCATAAGACAGGCACGTCAACCGACTCTTCCTAAAATTTGTGGGTTTTACACGCTTTTCCAGAACATGACAGAACACAATCATTTTAATCTGAGATATCGCTATGAAGCTCTACTTAATACTAATCCTTCTAGTCCTGCTCCTGCTTCCCGCTGATACAAATCTCAAACAAGCCTCCTGAAGATATTCACATATCGGTGTGAATCTGAGTCAAAGCCACTGCCTGTAACCAATTTCAGCTCAATTTATTAGAACACTTTATGTTCAATTCCTGCTTAAGCTAAAAATAGTGTGGTCCTATCTAAGCACACAGAGCTGCTATTTATCTTGTGAAATGACTTTACAGTGCTGCATTAAATTCCAGTTCTTTAATAAAAATAGGGTCTCTGGTTTTCTCTCTCAGTCACAGCATTGATGAAGTTTGACAAGTTTTTCTTTAAACATTTCATGGCCTTCTCTGACGCTAAAAATGATAGAAGAGAGAAGTATTTGTAAGAGTAAACAGCAGAAGCATCAGTGGGATCGGTACGTCTCACAAATATTCATGACAATACAGTGGTGGGCTCTTTAAACAGTTCACAAGAACGAGTCTTGATGAGACAGTTCATTGATATCAGGCATTTCAGTAAGAAAACCTCGCTGCAGCCACCCACTTTGGTGATTGCCATTCAAAGAGCTCTTTTCAAAAATAAACAAAGTTAATCATGCAGCAAAAAAGAGAGCTGAGAGACCAAGGAACTGATCACTGCCACAGTGAGAGAATTAGAGATGCGCTGGCATTTTAACGAGGTGATGATTCCCACAGTTTATCATCCCACGTATGCTGAAGGCTTTAGTATGTTATATCAATGTTACTCCCCAAATGTATAACATTATAGACCAGCCTTCAACTTCTGAGCTTCTTGGGGACCTGCAAAGGACAGCCGAAAAAATAAACACACTGAAGTGGCTGAAGTTTGGCCTACAGGGCTCTGTGCCTCTGCTGGGAACATTTTTAAGTCTGCAAACTACTTGAAAAGCTCCTGGCTTACATAGCCTACAATACACAACTGCAGGGCTTGGAGGATGACTTTTTCATATATATATATAGCAAACGCACAGATGAAAGTGGGGAGGGATGAACATAGAATCATATCATAGAATTGTCAAGGTTGGAAAAGACCCTTAAGATCGAGTCCAACTGTTAACCTGTCACTGCCAAGTCCATCTATACCATGTCCTCAAGCACCACAGCTATCCGTTCTTTAAATCCCTCCAGGGATGGAGACTCAACCACTGCCCTGGGCAGCCTGGGCCAGGGCCTGACAGCCCTTTGGGTGAAGAAGTTTTTCCTAATATCTAACCTAAACCTCCCCTGGAGCAGCTTGAGGCCGTATGTGTACATACACAGACGTATTATATACAACTATATACATAACATACATAGACACACACTCCCATAAGAGTAATTTGTTAAAAAATCCTTGCATTAAACAAGGGACAGGTACCTCGCTATCTGACTCTTACTTGATAAATGCTGAAAACCAGTGGAGGAGCAGTGAGTGTCACAAACCAGCTGTATCAGTCACAGAACAACCGGTTCAAACGCCCTTGTGTGCCCGTTGGGGTGCAGTGATGGACCGCGTTATCTTTGTTTCAGAAGACCTCACACTGGTGACGTAACCTTCCCACTTTTCCCTGCGGTGTTCTGCTCCTGCCATACATTTCAGTAGGCAGGAGATATTTTAGCAGACAGCAGAATAACAGGAAAAACAAGAGAAAATGATGTTCCCAGCTCTTTGCCATGGTCTCACTCTCACTCTTCACAGCGGGATTTTAAGAGCTTGAAATGCAAAGCTACAGCTTAGAAGATGAAATTTGGTTTTGTGCAAGTAATATCACATTTTTAAAGGATATTTCATCTGGAAATTGTAATAACTGAATAAGTCTCTAGCTTTTTTTTTTTTTAATTTATAGAATGAGAAAAGAAAAGAGGGCGTACCTTCGTCCACCGGCAGAGCTTCACCCCAGAATGGCTTCCAATCAGCTTGTAACCTGTAAACAAGAAATAAATCAAACCATCGATTTTAATTTACACAACCGATACACAAAGCGTATCAATTGGTACCCACAATTATTAAGCATCACCATCTCAATGCTGCTCCTCCCTGTTGGCCCAAAGGTGACACTACCAGCAAGATGTCAGTGCCCACCCACAGCACTCTCCGTTTCATTCTGGGGGCCTGCACATCAGAGCAAAGGCCACGGCCACCCAAGGGACTTTGGCCAGCTTGAAACCATTTCTCTTAATGGGAGATTGCTGTCTATTCCCCAGTCTTGTTTGAATCAACAGGGGGTGGCCACAACACTCTTCCATGTAACAGCATGGCAGACTAAAGAGTCTAGCCCAGCGACGTGAGACATCTGCAGTGACCCCAAGGGACAGCACATGGGAGGGAGCAGGACAGGGAACCAGCAGCATCTCCCTGGCCCTAAGCAGTCACCCCAGGACTGGCTCTTCCCCAGGACCAAGACGACACGTTCCCACTGCTCCTCAGCAGGTCTGACCAAGCCTGGAGGACAACATCCGACTCGCCGTGCAGTTGCGAGAGGGGAGGAAGAGAACTGAAATTCAGGGCTCAGCTTGAACCCAAACTTCACAGGTTTACCAGTTTCACCAGTCCTGTCTCCGCTGGCCTGTGGTGGAGCCACAGTGAGGGAGCCGTTCCTCCGTGCCCAGAGGAAAGCTGATTTCACATCACTTCCCTGTTCCCCAGCCAAGATCAACACAATTTCATTTAAATTTATTGGTCCAGGAGGATTAATTCCACAACGTTCGTTAAGCACTAAGTACTATTATTACCCAAACTGCTTGAGTTGGGTTATTTTCTTCTTTGAAAAACGTGCTTAGAGACCAATATGTCTGAAGGATTAAAAGTACTTCAAAATCAGCATAAAAATAGGAGGGATTTGAGAAGCCTCACTGTGTCATTCACACAGTAGCGTTTATACGTCAACAGCCTCGTCGTCCTGAAACCCAGTACGACTCAACTAGCCGCTTTAGGCTGATGTTCATATTAACACTTTCAAAGGAAATCAAATTTTAGGTACCGAGTCTCCTTCCTGACAACCAGCATGAACTTAACAGGGCGGAAAAAAAAAAAAAAGCCCTCTGTTCAGCAGAACTGGCCTTCACCTCCCCCTAGGAAAGGTGGCACAGTTACCCCTGCCCTGCTCATTTGTCACCGTGCATCTCCTGCACAGCAAGATCCCAGGGAAATGCCACTGCGCCCCAGAGTCCCCTCCACCTCCAAGGACACCGAGCCAGCCGGGAACTACAGTGACAGCAGATGCCACAACAGCTGCACCAGCTAAAAAAATCAAACCACGTGAAGACACGCATGGCTAACAAGGAATCATACAGCATCTAGACCCGCTGCTCTAGTTACTCTGCCACTTAAATCCAGCGGAGATCTGCCCGGTCTCCTCTTTCTTCTTGACCTGATGTTTACTCCTGCCTCCCGGCACTGGCTCTGACCTTAGGACAGATGCAATTTTAGCCTGATGGGTTCCCTGAGGTGACTCTGCAGGAGGCTGTACGAACGCGTGGGCCAGCACAGGGGAGCGGCTGGCAGCAGCAAGCAGTAGGGACCCCCGTTAGATGGCAAAGGGGCCGATTGCCAGATTAAGCAAGGCTTTGGCAAATTCAGCATCAGGCTGCTCCCACGTCCTGAGCTCCCCCTCCAGCTCAGTAGGAATGGACAATATTTCAACCTTTTCCTCCCTAAATGAATAGCTCCAAGCCTCAGATACATTTTCAGGGTTAAGCCAATATAGCAAGGAAGAACAAATTGCTGTAAGCCAAAAAGCCTTGGTATTTCACAAAGCAGATCATCCAATCCTTTCCTGGAGAAAGGCATCACTGTAACCCCGACCAGCACTTCTGACGTGGAACTGATAGTCCCCCCAAAGCCACACGCAGTATTTTGGACACCTTTATCTAGGGCTGGATCAGACCCAGACGACCTTGTGGCAACTTTTGACAGACGCTTGTCAGAGGCGCAGCCGAGTACGCGCAACTGCATTCGGCTGCGTCACATCATCCCCTCCCACCCTGGGTCCGTCCTGCCTATTTCTTCTACATTTCTTTGCAAACAGGCTTGTCCAGCAAGGTCTAATCTCAACCAAGACCCCCCTGCGCTGCTAGAATTCATGTCCTTACTGGATTTCTTGACGAGCATGGAAAAGGGCGATACATGCCTCCTGCCTCTAATACGGCTGTCCAAGCCAGACACTTGGCTGATGTCAACCAGCACAGCCCCAGCCGTATTTTTTTCCATTTTTCAGAATCCAGCAACAGCATTCACGCAAGATTATTCTCTCACAGATCACTTGTCACCAGAAGTAATATGGCTGCTTTAAAATGGGTTTTAGATTAAAATTAAATTGGAAATAGGACATGCTTGCCCAGATCTGCTACCGAGTTGTTTGAGAGAAGAGAGGAAGCAGCTAAACAGAGCAAGGTGCCAAGCTCCGGAGCCCAAAGCTCCGACATTTTCTCTTAAGTTGCTTAAATCAACTTCCACCATGTGGAGCGCCCACAGCTTCCTATAAAGGCCAAGAAAATTGTACACGTTCAACATCAAAACAGAGTCTTACAAACTTCAGCCAGCTTTAGTGATGAGAAGGGGTTTACTCATCTTATTTGCTGCTGCCAGGAGTCACAGCTACGGTTACAGGAAGAAACAGCATATTCCTGCAGAACTTCTTAAGAGCACTGTACGAAGCTGCTGAACTCGGGCCTTCACCATGGAGGTAACTCTGGTAGAAAGTGGGGTTACCCTGCTAAGCCATCGCGGTGAACACTGGCTGTGCCGTGCTTTTTCAGGCTTGGAAATGAAATAAATTAGTGACCAACGCTGAACACTCTTTACACACCTACTCTGGGTGAGCAGAGTCCTTCCACCTCTGTAAAACCGTTTCTTCAAGTACTTGCTTTACCGCTGGCTAGTAACGCAGGCAGCAAACCAATTCGGGCTAAAAGAGAGTACAAATGGTTAAGCAAGAACCAAGCAGCACTGAGTTTCAGACCAAACATGGGAGAAAAAGCGTCGGAGAATCAGTCTGAGGGTCTTCTCAGTTCTGTTTCCACATCGCTGCTTCTGCTGAACAACCCTTTTGAAAGGTCAGACTAGCTCATCTCTTCCATCAGCTTTGCTACAGCTTCACCGCGGCTCTGCCAAGGCAAATGGTGGGTGAATCAAATCTTACTGATGGCCCAGAAATCTGCACCTACCTATGCCAGGACTCGCTGTGAACACATTCGCTTCTTTGCTCTTAAGACATATTACTTGTGAGCAATAACTCTAAGTGAATATTTGGATACACCACCTTCCAAGCAATACAGCAGGGTGTTGTCTTGATGGGACTCTGCTCACAGTCCCTATGTATCTTCAGATACTAAGGCTGAACAAAACCAATCCATTCTACAGCCTAATATTCAAAGGACTCCTTAAATAATAAGCAGGCTCAAAGTAATCAGCTCGACTCCTGACTAAAGGCACAAGAATGTCTGATCGGAAGTCTGTGTTAGCTGATCCTGCTCTAGATGATAAATTTTGGAAGACCTAGAAGCCTGCCAAACTTCATTAAGTGTCATTTTTAGCTATAATAAGACATGAATTAAGCTTCTAAACAAGCTTTTGGGTGAAGTGAGCGTTATCAGGCAACACCACTAGGCGTTAAACATTCGGTGATTGCTCGCCCTGACAATCCAACTGGAGTTTAACAGCCCACAGACAGACTTTTAACCAAAGAGATGGCCAGCGTCACGTCGTCTGGGGCAAAACTGTTCTGCAGCCACTTAAAACTACATTGCAGCATTTCAACTCTATCATGTACATAATAGTTTGAAGAGTCCATTCTCTGAAACTCAAAAGAATTCATCGAGGGCCCCTACGGAGCTCTCAGCCACTGAGACAAGAAACTGCTATCTGCATACCCATGTCGCGTTCCAGGATATCAAGGTATTCTGGTTGTGGTGGTGCTAGTTTACCAGTGCCCTACACGTAACAAGTCTTCCTAAGCTCCTGAACGTGGATGAATTATGTGCATGTGAGCGATTACGTTACTTTAATTCTGAAAGAAGAACAGACATAGCCAAGATAAACCAAATTTCTACAAGTACATCTGTCCAAATCAGAGGCAGCATTATGATATCTGGAGTCTTAAAAAAAAAAAAAAAAAAGCATCTGTAAGACAGCCATACTAAACAGCTTTCAAAGATTGCTGACTATCCCAACGTGGCAAAATGTCCAGAAGAAAACCCAAAGGCACCTTCCAGTACAGACCTCTACCCCACCAAAACCTTGCTTCAACAGAAGACTCTGAAAACACAAAGTAAAAGATTTAATTATGAAAGAATGAAGTAGATCAGTGGTTGAAAAATCCCCAAAAGGTACAAGAAAAAGACTTAGCCATCTCAAAAAGACTTAGCCATCCTTCTCCAAGAGCGGAGTCACCGTAAGCTTGGTAAAAGCCAAGCTGATGTCACACGTGCTTCACAAACTCAGGTGACTTTCAGAAGGCTTTTCTCCTAAGAAGAGTAATATACAGCTGGCAAATCAGTGTGGTTCTATCAAGCAACCGCCAGAAATAAAAGCCCTCTGGTTTGAGGCAATGATTAACTGTTAAAGCTGAAGCTCCGCGCAGAAAGGGGAACTTCACACCAGGAGAATGTTTACAGGGAAAAACGTTTCCCATTTCCTGCCGATTTGCGGAGCGTGGTTTAAAAGCTGAAGGTCAGTGACACAGCAGTAATCCATCACCACCACTTTAAGGACCATTTGAAAGTTGTAACACAATTGCTACACTGGAGCCACTGCCCAAAAGACAACATTCTGACTAAAGCTAGAAAATTAATAAGAAAAAAACCCAAGAAATACTGTTGGTGAAAGGAACCTGTTCAAATTTTATCAGCATTTGATACCAAAATAGAAAGAAGTGGAATTTTTCAGATTGCCCAAGCACGATAGGGAAACCTCCAGTTTCATTCCTAGCATTGCTCAATCTTCAAGAAACCCTTGCCAAGCCCACCAAGACCTACTCTTTAGGCTTTCTCTTTTTTTTGAAAAAGAAGAAAGTGCTCTTAAAAGGTACAAAAGGCTCGTGATTTGTGGAAGGACTTGCTTCCAGAAACTCAAAGCAGGAGTGAGGACACGAGAAAGGAGTACGGGACAGTACCTTGTATGCAAAGATACTGTCGTTCCAAAATGGATGGAAAGTTTGGTCTTTCAGCGGAGCTGCTGAAATGCTGCTTCAGATCCTTCTCGTCATACACAAAACAAAGAACATCTTAAACATTTTTAACACATAGTAAAAGCCTACTAAGGTTAGTGAAAGAAGGACAGCTGCTTCAGCAGGCAAAGCAAATCTGACCTAGCATCAAGAAAACGAGACCGGCAAAGTTCAAGGGTGGGAATGTCAGTAGCTGTAATAAATCCCAGCCTCACAGCTGATCATAAAAGAGCTAAAAATTCTTAAAATGTGGCTTTTCACTTAAATCCAGATGTCCATTTTAATCCAAAAGCACCTTTTCCTTCGCAGCACAGAACTGCCTGGGGACTAGGAATACCAAACCTCCAATATTCAAATGGATGATTTCTTGTCAAACTCTGCCTTTGACAAAACCAGCCACACAGACCACTGATATTTTTACTTAGTACTGAAGAAAAACCAAAAGAAAAGCCGTCTGTATCTGGCACCCTTGACAAAGAGCAACGTGGTAAGCCAGACCATTTGCTGAGCTGTTGAAAAATGTTTGCCATGAACGCATTGTGCTGGTGACCTCCACTAGTAGCAACCACAGCAAAGCACGTCTTACAGAAGTGAGGCCATGGGCATCAACAACATGGCAGCCCATCCCATTTTAATCCATCCCCCAAACCAACTGCAGGTTCTTGAGACCTCCTCTCACCCAAGGCGAGATGGAGAAAAGATGTCCGTTCCTCAGCCCAAGTAGTTTCACCGTCACATTGGCTTTGCCATCCCAACAGGAGAACAGCTGCTCCCGTACTCCCAAAAAGGGATCTTTGGGGCTTGGCAAGCAAACATCCATCACCATCCACCAGAACAAGCCTAAGAAAACAGAACCAGCCATCTCCAGAAGCCACCTTCCAACTGCTCTCAGGCACTGCATCCAAGATAAAGACCTGCAAGATAAAAGTCCCTGAAATGTTCTGAATAGCAGAAAGATCCCTACACCTCTGTCTGGGAGTTTGGGAGGACAAGCTCTGCTGAGGAGGAGAGCACATGCCATTCACAATCGGGCTGTAAAGCAAGCAGAAAAAAAACCAAAACGGTATGATGGGACTCTTGAACAGGCTGTCTCACAGAAGAACCAGTTCCCCACAAACCCATGCCCTGCACTGCCTCCGCTCCATTGCCAGGACCCTGGGCTTTCCCCTCACACTCACCTACTCTCCCACAGAGGACCTTTGGGTCCCCCCCAGCACCTTCTGTAGCCCGGTCTCGTATCTCCAGCTCCCCTTGCCTCTTCTGGTTTGGCTGGCCTGATGGCTGGGCAGGAGACGGCAAATGCGTGCCTAGCCTAGAATCTCAGCCTCGCCAACTGACAGTAACCAGCTGGCCAAACAGGATGGGTCCGAACTCAGAGGTCACGTCATTCCGTGAGGAGGAAAAAAGCCGCAGTCTCATAGGAAAATTCTCAAATCTGCAGGAATTTAACATCTTTAAGAACTGTACATCAGTGTCAACGCTGGCTGAAAAGTTTCTAGTGGAAGAAGGCAGCCAGCCTGCACAACTCTTCCTCAGGTACCCAGAACAAATACATAAAGAGTAAGAGACAGAACTACGAGTTGCTACAGACAAGATTTATTTTTTTTGTTTGTGTTTTACTTAGTCCCTTTTTCAGCCATTCCGGGCACATTTCTTTCTCCGCATTTCCATTTGTATGACTGTCTCTGTGCTTGTGGAGAGTGTCACGTTGAAAGAAAGGACGGCAAATTTTATCCTTACCTGAATATATCTTGTATTTTGTTCCAGCTTAATAGATTTAATTTCAAAGACCAATACTTCCCAAAGCCCTTCCAAAACCTAATAAAAAAAAAAAAACGGATGCACTTCTAATATCATAGAACCACAGAACGCTTTGGGATGGAAGGGACCTTTAAAGGTCATCCAGTCCATCCCCCCTGCCATGGGCAGGGACATCTCCAACCAGATCAGGTTGCTCACAGCCGCGTCCAGCCTGGCCTTGGATGTTTCCAAGGATGGGGCATCTCCCACCTCTCTGGGCAACCCCTGCCAGTGTTTCACCACCCCCACTGTAAAAAATTTCTTCCTTGCATCTAGTCTGAATCTCCCCTCTTTTAGTTTAAAACCATCACCCCTTGTCCTATTGCAACAGACCCTACTAAAAAGTCTGTCCCCATCTTTCTTGTAGGCCCCCTTTAAGTATGGAAAGGCCACAATCAGGTCTCCCCGCAGCCTCCTCCTCTCCAGGCTGAACCCCCCCAGCTCTCAGCCTGTCCTCACAGCAGAGCTGTGCCACCCTCGGAGCATTTCGGTGGCCTCCCCTGGCCCCGCTCCCACAGCTCCATGTCCTTCCCGTGCTGAGGACCCCCGAGCTGGACGCAGGGCTCCAGGGGGGTCTCCCCAGAGCGGAGCAGAGGGGCAGAATCCCCTCCCTCACCCCGCTGCGGGGGATGCAGCCCCGGAGACGCTTGGCTTTCTGGGCTGTGAGCGCACATTGCCGGCTCATGTCCAGCTTTCCATCCCCCAGCACCCCCAAGGCCTTCTCCTCAGGGCTGCTCTCCATCCCTCCATCCCCCAGCCCGTACTGATACCAGGGACTGCCCCAACCCAGGTGCAGGACCTTGCCCTTGGCCTGGTTGAACCCCATGAGGCTCACCCAGGCCCCCCTCTCCAGCCTGCCCAGGTCCCTCTGGATGCCATCCCGTCCCTCCGGCGTGTCACCTGCACCGCTCAGCTTGGTGTCACCTGCAAACTGGCTGAGGGTGCACCCGATCCCACTGCCTATGTCATTGATGAAGATATTGAACAGCGCTGGCCCCAGAACGGACCCCTGAGGGACACCACTGGTCACTGATCTCCATCTGGAGATCGAGCCATTGACCACTACCCTCTGGATGCGACTATCCAACCAATTCCTTATCCACCGAACAGTCCGCCCATCAAATCCATATCCTTCCAATTTAGAGAGGAGGATACTGCGGGGGACCGTGTCAAAGGCCTTACAGAAGTCCAGATAGATGACATCAGTAGCTCTTCCCTCATCCGCTGATGTAGTTACTCCATCATAGAAGGCCACTAGGTTGGTCAGGCGGGACTTGCCCTTGGTGAAGCTGTGCTGGCTGTCTCGAATCACCTCCCTGTCCTCCATGTGCCTTAGCATAGCTTCTAGGGAAGATCGTGGAACAGATCCTCCGGGCACAGAGGCGAGGCTGACAGGTCAGTAGTTTCCAGGATCCTCCTTTTGACCCTTTTTAAAAATGGGTGCAATATTTCCCTTTTTCCAGGCCCCAGGGACTTCACCTGACTGCCATGACTTGTCAAATATCATGGAGAGTGGCTTGGCAACTACATCAGCCAATTCCCTCAGGACTCTGGGATGCATCTCATCGGGACCCATACACTTATGTAGGTTCAGGTTCCTCAGGTGCATATAAATGCACTTTGCTTATTTTCATCTGTTATACAAGGAGTAATTCCACCAGCTCCAGTAACTACATGAGGGAAGAATCGGGCTTGCAAAACTGAGCTTTCCCCATCTACTCTGCTCCCGATAAGCTGCTACATCTGCGCCAGCAAATTAGCATTGCAGTCAGCTCACCAGCAGCTCCTGGCAGCTTCCACGCTGTGGGACTTCAGCGTCTTCTGCTTCCTGCATTCTTCCCCTTTAACTGCGTATTTGCTGTTTATGTACAGACATTTTCTAAGGAACTGCAAGAAAGTTTAGGAGGCTTAACTATGTCTGGTTTCAGTCATTGTATTTATTCTGCCTACTAAGAATCATTTTCTATTTTGCAAACTAATTTTTAATCTTCCCATGGCCAATATTTGAATTCCACGGTACATTTCAGGGACTGCACCAGTGTTCCTAATCCCTGACCCAGCTGTGAGCCGCTAGTGCCACCTGGAGTTTAATAGCTATACATAAAGCATGCCGAATCCCAAAGATGCATGCAAACATTTTAGCACACAGCCTGCAAGAGTATACATCCAGCAGCACCAATCTCTGTGCAACATCTTTGCACAGTGGATTTCATTTCCAAAGTCTGGAAACTTAAAAAACTCACAGTGAGCCAGGCTGAGATGAACAGAAGAGCTCAGAGCTGCAGGCACTGGAAACCTCAGTCCAAGACTGGACAGCAAAAGCCACCAAGTACTTTTAAAAACCTAATCTCAAACAAGTTTGGTAAGCACTTGAAAAAGCCCCGTCTTCAATATTTTTTCTGAAGTCAGCCTCCTGATTGCCCATACACACTGAAAAACCTAGATCAAAGCATATCTTTGTATCAATCACTAAGTCAAAGCAGGAAAACAAGCAGTTACTGAAGCAGCCCATACTGTTTCAGATACAAGCTGCCTCCTAATACCACTTGCCTTTGGATACAAGTGAAATAGAGGTATCCTAGACACCCTGCTGCTAAACTGTAGGCTCGCTTAACCAGTAAAGACAGAACAATTCAACTGGACTGCAGCAAAACTGTACCTGTGGAAGCAGAGACGCAACAGAATAATTTATACAATGTCAGTGGGGTCAGTCTTTAGGTATCATTAATCCATTCCCATTGTGGCGCCTACCACGAAAAGCACAGTTGTATTTCATAGCGCTACAGTAGGAAAGAACAAAGCAAAGAGCATGTTGGAAATACAGGGTATGAGCAGCTGAAGAAATCCAGGTCCCTGGAATCTCCTAAGCAAACAATCAGCTCTTCAGGGTTTTGAGTTTGTTTTTTCTGTGTTTTATTCCTGCACATTTAAGAGAAGCACAAAGGTGACCTAAAGCACTGCTAAATACAACTGTAACTTGATAGGGATAATTAAACTGGCTGTCACTGTGAGACATCATGTTTGACCTCCAAATATTTCAAGAAGTTAGCTGCAGTAAAACCATGATTCCCCCAAATGCCAGCCTTTGCTTTCATATTCGGCATGACAATTTGTTTGGCTTTCAGTCTGACCATCACTATCAATAAAATGTTTGGCAAATCAAAGAGCAGTGAAGACTAACGATGGTTAACAACGCGAATGGAGCACAGGTCTTTGCGCTATTGCTGTACTGACTTCGTAGCAGCAGGAAAATGTAAAAGATAGTCAATATCTTTGTACCTGCAAAGTAAGCACGGCTGATACAGGGGACACTGAAGGAACCCTTGTGGATTCATATTGGGTTTTTTACAGTCACCTTTCCTATTAAAACAGCAGCTTGAGACTAAAGCTAAAGGAGGATTTAAATGCACTTCCTGAAAAGTCAGAGAAGGGCCCAATGATCAGGAGCTCTGGAAAGGCAAACTTCACCATGTACAAAATCCTCCTGGTAGCCAGTCCAAGCAAAAAACTGTCAGCCCAGCAGGAATTGTTTTGAGAACCTACAAGCAACTGCAGAAAGCAAATGAGAACACATTAGGCTGTATCTACTAATCACCACAGGAAACATCAATATGAAAAGTTCGTTTCTATTTTCAGTTTATTTCACAACATCTACCTAAACAGATGAAATTACTGAAGCATTAACACAGCAAAATGAACCAATGCAAATATAACACAGAGCCAAATACTGTCAGCCTCTCCCCAGCTATATTTGTTACTTGGAGGCACTAAATCGTTTGTGCTGTATTTGTTTTTTTATGCAAGCCTGAACACTGATGGAAAGGGAGTCAGCATTTTCTCACAACATAAGATTGGCTATGACTTTAAAAAACAACTATTACACAGTATCTTTTATAAACGTATCTGCAACCAGGCAACTACAAGAGCTAACACCTATACAACCCAATAGGCGAGGCTATATTTAGCTGAAATTCAAGGCCAGTGCTAAAATAAAACCATTGTTTAAGCAATATTCAGTTTACCTACAGGAAGGTAAATTTGTCTGAAGGTGAATCAAAACAAAAAGAGCTAGCGTTACCCGTAGTCTGAAGGGATGCTGTTCAAAGGTAAACTTCTGTTATGCAACTACAATTCAAAGGCACAGCTTTCTCCTGAATCACTCGTACTGGTTTTTCCTCCTCTTGGGCTAATTACGCCCTCAGGGATAATCTTGAAAAGACACTGAACCTACACCCAAAGCAACCAGTTGTTGCTAAATAAATGGGATTATCTTTTGACTACATTGCACTTATTATTTTGGGAGGAATAGTGCTGAGGGAAGGAGGGAGTTGTTTTGTTTTTATAGCCATATAAGCCTGTCTTGGTGTGTTATTTGCAGACAAAAAAAAAATGTTATGACATGAAAAAAAGAAAGGCAGCTTCTCGTCTTCACTGTTGAGTGACCATTAAAGAATTACGTGAGTAGCAGAGGAAAGGGTGGGAGGGTTGTGCCAGCGAGAGGCAGTTTTAACTGTAAGGATACAGACACAACAGTCTGAAGTCTTTGAAACTGCAGATTTAAATCAGTAGATCCTACTAGTAGATCCAATGCTGGCACTACCCCGAATGTCGAAGGAAGGAATACCTACTTATCTGGATAATGAATTCCTGTCCCTGGAACATCACAAGGAAATCCAAGTTCTCTAGGGAGCTTGCCTTTGTGTCAAAAAAAAAAAAAAAATCATGGTAGGAAGGTGACCTTCCCCCCAGCACTGTTTTCATTTTCCAAATGACCACTTTTTATATACCATTAGAAAGGCACTGTTTCATTCATCCCCCAAACCAATACAGACTGGGTCTGAAAGTGAGCCAGTGTGAAATGCTCCCGCGACTACCACAGCACAACACAGAGCCCTGCACCACAAAAAAGCCAGGGCAGCGTGCTGAAAACCACCCGCTACTCCCCTCTCAGAAGTCAGTACCCCAGGCAGTCTGCCCAGCCCTTCTAGGGTTCCTGTGTCCCAAAGCAAACCCTGAGATGCCAGGGGGATTTGGGGCACCCTTCTATGGAGTCAGTGGTCCCTTTAAGCTCTCAAAACGGGGGACTTGCAGCAGACAAGCGTGCTCACCTCCCTGCTGCCCATTTCTAGACAGCCACGTCTCCAGCAGCCCACTCCCCCAGTCACTGCCACTCCTTGCTAAGCCTTTGCGTTATTCCTTCAGACTACAAATTTAAAGAATAGCTCTTTTTTTTTTTTATAGCTGTGCTAAAGTAATGAAAAAAAACCAACAACGAAACACATCAGATACTTGATGGGTAGAACGCAACACCAGTCCCCTACAAAGCTCGTGCTGAAGAATGGCTGAGATTCTGGGGAGCAAAGGTGTTGGGATCCCACAGCTGCTGGACTCACACAGAACGTGGTTAAAACTTCAGAGCCCAGCTCCACAGTGAGGTGCCTCCACTGCAATAACCACAAGTGCCTTCTCAGAAGCATCAGGAGAGATACAATCAACTTAGCAGGCAAGAAAACTGAACACACTCTTATCCTAAGAGATAAAACAAATGAGGCTAAACTCCCTTTCGTCTCCAACTGAGCAGCATTGGGGAGCTGACATCACCCTTCTCCTGGCTCTGCCACTCGGAACTCGGGCTTCTGAACTGCAGGGTTGTCAGTCTGGCTCTTCTCATGCTTGCCCTTTGTTTTAAAAAAAGGCATTAAGTTCATTAAAACTGTTCTCTACAGCTCATAGAAGAACTACTGATCTAATCATCTAGTGGATTGTTACAGTGTGAACTACATCCTTTTCTGGAAATAGAATTTCAGTAACAAAATCAGAGTTTGAATCTGAAATAAAAGCAGGGGACTAAGATGCAAAACAGATGTAAAGGTGATCTTTAAATCTTCTTTGAGAAACCTACTCTCTGGGAGCTAGAGGCATGGGGGACTATCATCTTCTCTCTCAAGCTGCCTTAGCAGAGACATTAAACCCTGCAAACTCCGATAGGCTCTCCACACATTATAGCGTGCATCACGCTGAGACGCGGTACCCAGCTTTGGCTTCTTCCTCTGCAACACTGAGGTACAAACAGCCCCTGCCTCATCTCCGTCCTGCCTCTGGTTAGAGCCTACCATGACCGAGGGTCCAGAGCAGTACCTTTAACATTAAGAATACCATCTTTCACTTGCTCTGTTAAAGGCTACCACCGAGACATCAAAGCCTGGTCTGCCGTCTGGTCTTCGCAGAACCTCACCTTGTTTTGTGAGTGCTTCTCTCAGAGCCGGGGTTATCATCTCTCTCTTTCCACCCTCCTCTTTCCTCCCAGTGCTCTCTTGAGTCAAGCTCGTTCCAACACCTCCTTCCTCGAGCTCATGTTCTCTCTGTTTAAAGACAGTGAATTGCAACCGTTTAGATTCAAGCATCACATTTTAAACACTGTGGCACAGTTCAGCCACAGACCCGCTAAAGTTAAAACTGACACATGAATTCTTGCATTCGTTTAATCCTGCATTCTATCCCTCTTCTAATTAGACGCTGATGGTTCAGTGATTTAGGACAGTAAATTAAAAAAAAACACAACACACGAGATTTGTTCTACTAACGCAGCAATAAAATTCTCTAGGACATTTTAAGAAACAAGGTATTTGAATATCATTTGAGAGTGAGAGGGACCCCAGGATTTAAACCCAAGTGTTTTACGATTGTACAATAATCTCATCTCTCCGCAGAAGGCAAACCGGAGGGAACAAACCATTTTGTGCCTGACACTCAATTGCCTGGAGGGACAGGCAGCTATTGTCCCTACTATTTGGGGCAGGTCAGGGAAGAAAGCCACATCGCTACAAGGAGTTAGCCCAGGAGTTTACAGAGTAGAAGCTGTGCTCTCCACAAGTCACCTAAGGCGGCAGCCATGTGCACCACCAGAATTCAGCGATCACCCAAGGCCCTGCAATAAAAGGCTGCTCCCCACTGCCCCGGAGGCAACTCCAGACACATGAGCTGCAGCATCCCACCTAAGCCTGGCTTCCAGCAGATGCTGCTTTATAGACACAGTTAAGCCCTTGGAGCTTACTTAAAACCAAACGCAGGACTATCACATATTAGCCTAAAGTTACAAGCAGGAGAAGCAAACCCCAGCACACACGAAATTGCGAATCCCCCGCTGTGTAGGTGTCACTGCTGAGACTTTATGGGTATTTATTGCTTCACGTCTGCACAAGGAAGCATGAACTTGTAAATAATTACTTTGATATTTTGTGCAACTTGTAATCTGTCAGTCCTTTATGGCTTTTTTGAAATATTAAAGGAGTTATGGATAAACAACAAACAAAAGCCAACAGAGGACATTTTGTTTTCACAAAATTGAGGCTATTTCACTTCCAAGCCTCTTTTGTGCCAAAGACATCAAGAAGTTCATACAAACGCTGCCAGTCTGAGTCTACCCACCGTTACCATCACTAAGGAAACCAGCGCTCTTGACTTGCCAAACTGTTCTTCACAGGGAAAGTAACGTAACCATTCCTAGACACACAGACAGGTTTCTTTTGTACTGAGCAACATTTCAGAAAATAAAGGTGTCTTAGAAGAAAAAAAAAAAAATTAGTTTTAAAAACCCACACAGACTCAAAGGTTCAAGGACAAAACAGAGTTCCTAATAAGCATTTCAGAAGGGAACAGGAAAGTAAAGCATTTAGGGACAGAGGTCATTACCTTTCCTACTCATTTTGAGTAAAACTTGGCTCACAGTTTCAGGGAGGTTGTGCAGGAAGGTATTTTCTAATGACCACTAACACAACGTGGTCCTTACTGAAGGGGAAAGCTGTTTCCATCGTCTACTTCCTTTCACTTGGTTTGCCGAGTTTTTAGGCAGGATTTCATTGGTTTCTATAACACTTCAAAACTTCCCTGAAAGGCTAGCTCTATGAAGTACTTGTTGGGTTTAAAAGCTCATTTCTTGAGGCTTGATCTTCATTTATCAGCAAGACACTTCAACAGTAAAATATTAATATTACTGGAAAAGCCTCATGCATAAGGAAGGAAGGAGATAAAAGGAGCTAAAATCTTCATCTTTTAACTATTAAGTCTTAAATAAAGAGCTTCTCCTCCCACAAGCTATCATTTAACCCAGAACTAGGGCCAGCCGTCCACTTCAAACTGGAAAGGCACTATCTTAGTACAGATTTGTTAGCTACTTAAAGCAAAATGCTACACAGGATTTACGAGTGGACACATCCTGGCCTATCTGCTCTACAATCTCACGCCAGGTTAATTCTCCCAGAAGTCAGTATGCGTTATGGAGCACATCGTAATTAAAAATGCAGCAATTAACTTAAGTACAAATGAGACATCCCACCCAAGACAGCCTTCAGCTACAGAAAAAGTCCTGCTGAATTTAACGGGTTTGCATTTCTACCTGTCTGTTGTGCCCGTTACTGCAATATCTGAGAAAAAGCACCTAAACATAAGAATAAGAAATAAAATTGCCTTACTGGCAGAGCAGAAACATTTATTTCAATAATCATTTTTCCCCTCACAGAGAGGATAATATTTTTTCCCTCCTCATCCTGATGTGGAAGCCTGTAAACAAAATAATCATTTGTTTTTCTCTGAACTGCAATACCTGACTTGTTCGGTTTGGCAAGTGATTGGCTTCAGATATTTCTTCTGGGAAATGGAATTCACAGCCCTGGGAGTTTTACTTATTTACTTAATAAACCTTTCATATTTATTATTTAGAGTTTGAGTGGAGTGAACAAAGTTAACTTTGCACAGAGCAAACTTCTCAAGTTCTGGTGATTTAGCAGAAAGCCCTGTGGTAAATCTAAGGCGAATTACTGTCTTTCCAATAACAAATCAAGCAAGTAGTGACAAGAGCCAGCTTTTCATGCCCTTGAAATACTTCACCGCGGAAAAACTGAAGAGTCATCCTCTGGTCTGTGTTCACAAACAAGAGAACTCACAGATCACAGGAATACACTCCAATTTCTTGGTACCGCAAGGCTCAGCACAGCTCTTGCTGCAGCCTGCTGGAGGTTTGGGGTTTTTTTTGCTACTGCCATTGAAGCAGACCTGAACAAAAGCAATTGAACCTCACGTGTAAGGACTCAGGATCACCTCCTCTACAGGTGAAGGCAAAAAAACCCTCTCTTCCCTTTTACTGCCATACAGGCAGCACAACAGACACAAGCAGCACACACTTTACGGGCAGGCAGGGGAAGCCCATTTTTGATGGGTCAAGAGCAGAGGGCATCAGACTCGTGCACGAACCTCAGCATTCCCTGCCACGGCAGAGGCGTTGCCGCCCCTTTGACAAGTCACAGTCAAGTGTTTCAAATGATTTTCCGCAAATATGCCTACAAAATTCATCCACAGCCACATTCAGCTATGGTCAGACTGTCCAACAGGCCATGCTGCTGCCACTTCTCCTCTCTGAAGCACTCTCTCCCTGTTTTCTGGTTTATTACATCAAATGCTTTTCAAGCTAAGATTGCGGGGGCAAGACAAAAAAAGAAGAGAGGCAGGTTCAGCGTAACAACTTCCATGCAAAAAAGTATTCCCTAAACTACCTTAATTTAGCATGCTTAGCCTCATGGCTCTATTTATTGATATGCCATAGCTAAAAAACCAAACAAACACGCTCCCCAAGAAGATTTTATTCATGGAAGGAAAATGACACCCAGAATATCCCAATTTTGACTGAACTTCTTTCCTACTTAACCTCCCAGTGGTGAAACAAGGGGGAACCCCTGGCCTTGTCACGATTTACAGCCTCATCCATCAAAAGGCTCCAGGGTCTTTTAACAAATGAAAGGCACAAACATTAAGAAAACAGTAATACATCAGGGCCTGGAGCCAGGACTAACAGAACCAGCACTAAGGGAAAATGTTGGCAAGGCTATCGGGAAAAGACTGCCTGGCAGCAAGACGTATTAGTAAAACTTTCCCAGGGGAGTCATTAAATGAAGTATTAAAGTTCATGAATTACATGAAGGAAGAGTTAAAGTTCACATCAAGCAGAGCTCTGGAAGCAATATTCCAGTGGCAAGAGGACAGCTAGAAAAGCTGACAGCTTTTCCCCTGGTTCAGGCTCAGCTGTCAGTGGCACCACAGGCAAGAACTGCACGGGGGTTTTTTTGGAAGTCGAGTAGGTATCAGGCTGCCCAGGAGATGGCACTCATTTCCCTACAAAGCAACCTTCCTGCAAGGCTAAAACACACGGGAAAAGAACAGGACAGGGAGGAGACTTGCACAAAGATACTCGAACACAAGAGAAGAGGAGCAGAAGACTGCTAGCGCACTGTGGGAGCCTTCCTGCTCCAGGTACAAAGCTCTGGCTGTCACAGCCCAACTGTAACAAATGGAGACAGAACTGCAGTTTGCTCAGTCCATGGACTAAACACTCTGCCAATCTCACAGCCACACGGGATACTCTAACTGCTGTCAGTCATCAATAAAAATGGCTTTGAGCATTTGCAAGGGAGCAGAAAGATGAATACTGGAAACTTGGATTGAGTAATCAGTGAACCAGCAAACACCTCAACAGCAAGAAAATCTTATTGAAAATGGCTACTAGAGTCTACATAATCACAGGCTACATACCCACGCCATACATCGCTGCCCAGTTAAGCACAAAAGCCTGAACCGAAGCAAAAAGCAGACAAGGGTTGAAAGCATGACAACTGAGAGACGGGGAACTTGGCAATCCATTACCTTGCCATAAGTGACACAGGAGGCGGCTTGATCAAAAGCAAAAATCATGGCATGTGTTTTCAAGAAGTGTCCCTAAAATGGGGAAAGCCCGTGAGAAGTTCTGACTGATACCAACAAAAGACCTCCGAAGCGAGACTTTTTTTTCCCCTCTTGGAACAGAAACCTTTGTGAACTTTCAACCGCGACATGGAAGGAAGTCTCCATCCACATCTGCCTTACTGTGCTGTAGAATAACAGAAGTTCCCTCGCGTTATTCTGAGGCAGCAGGTACGAGCGGCCATCCAAAGAAAGGATGCTATGCAAACAGACGTGCAGTGCAGCCCCCCCACAGGGAATCCTGTGTTTTCTTTTGTTTGAAAGGTCAACACTGAGATTTTTTGGACATTCACAACAGCATTTTAAAGCCCAAACTCACGCAGACAAGTAACGAGAGAAGACTTATGCTGCTATCCAACTGAATCAGTCTGAAAGGGCACTGTGCATCTTCTGTGAAACGCAGAAGGATAAACGATCCCACCAACATCCGTTTTCTTGTAGGTTCAACATCAGCCAGAATCCTCAAAGACAAAAAAATTCCCAGAGCACAACTCTAAAAATGTATCTGCAGGGCTACAGTGGGGTTTAAGATTGCTTCACTGAGCTATAACATCGGTGCTCTGCTGTAGGGAGGTTTTTACAAGGTGTCATTAAACCACAACTCCATTTCATGTACTGCTGCACGATTCTGTCAACATTTGTTTGATTTGGGAACCTTCCTTGGACACACCACAAAGACGACTGATTTTCAAAGGAAACAAAAGAATCAAAACTAAAACCATGTGTATCTCCACCCAAAAGTGACTAGGTTATATTTGAAAACTGGACCATATATTCACATTTTTATTCCTTTCTTCTGTGCTGCAATAATCACAACTAAAATCCAGGTAACATGATTTAACAAGTGTCCTGAAAAGCCCAGCCTAAAACCAGTAAGGTTTTCCACTTCAGTCTTCTGCTTTCTCACACACAGAGCAAGCAGCACACATCCTTTCACAACGTCTTGCCATATTTTGCAGGTTTTTTGGGTTTTTTTTTAAATGGCTCTGTAAAAGACTTCTCCACTCCATCGTTTCTTTCTTTTCCTTACAGTTTAGGACTAAAAGGGCATTTCATTTCAACGCCAATCTTTCAAGTGGTCAAAACACCATGCACACATTTAAAAAAAAAAAAAGAAAGCGTGATGAACTTTGATTCTGTAATCATTTGCTGTGTTTGAAGAAGCCTCCAGTCAACCTGAGCTAATACCAGCTAGAGATATATTTCCTAGTAGCAATATCTGTTGTGGAAAAGCCAGCCCTTGTAAGAAAAGCTGGCTGGACTACGGACTTATTTTGTATTAGAAACCCTGAATGCCGTCCATAGGAAGGAAGGCACCCCGTGCATGCTGGCGCACTGACACAAGTCAGACATCAGCAAGCAGCAGTCGGTTCTCATATCCGCCTTCGAGATGCGGCTTTCACTCGTCTTCAGAATTCTTGTAACGCGGGAAAGCGTCTAACCATAAAAATGTTAATACAGATTACGAAACACTAGGAAAAGTGTCAAGCAGAAGAGCTCCACAATTTTCCCAGGACCGTGAGAGTCCCAAGCACAACTCCCCACTTGGGTCGGTCTTCCCAGGAAGAGCATTTTGCCAAAGACTACGTGCAAGCTCACAACCAGCAGAAGCCAGCGCTAACTGGAGAGCGGCACGGGAAAGTCCCTATTTGCACCTTCTCTACCTGCCTCCTCCCTGAGTGGAAGCTGCATACAAGTCTTCCAAGCACCCACAATAACAGTTTTGGTCCGTAGGCCATTCGATGATATGCATCAACCAGCTTTTCAGAAATATTAGATGAGAGGCCAGGAGATTATCATAATTATTATTAAAGTCAAAAGGAAATTGCCTAGTTTTTACCATAATCAATCTTCATTGACTGTAAGATAATGTAAACTAGTCAATTAGGAAAACAGACCAAGACAGATATCCCAGAGCCCTGCAGAGCATGCCTCAAGACCCAAAGCCCCACTTTCCAAAATTACAGGCCAAAGAAGAGCCAGAACTGACTGGGTGCTTCATCCTCCCAAGGAGGACATGGCACAGTTCCATGCACACAACCACACAACTCCTTTTCCAGCAAAGCCTTGTGCTTCACACCTGGGTCTCTTCCGCACGCTTGTTTACAGTAAATGATATCTAACAGCACTCCTTTTTCTGAAACTACCGACCCGTTGTTGTTTCGGTAGTGCTGATCACCAGAGGGACCCAGCCCAGATCAGCTGGGTCAGAAGGAACCCCTACACGGGGATCACTGGCTAGCACAGACCCAGACCCAGACCGCCTTGCCATGAACCACTGGCACAGAGGCTCCGGCCATGCCAGCAGCAAAAAGGAACATCATTTCCTCATGCAAAAGCTTAACTGTGCTAGTAGGAGAAAAGTCCACAGCATGGTTTGGCACACGTATAAGTACTCTGTGCAATACAAAACCAGTTTACTGTCATGTTACAGTGTCCAGCTCCTTCTGTAGAGCTGAGATAACACTGCTTCCATTCTCTTATCCCACACTCTTCTCTTCACAAGGCTTTTAGGAAAGGCTCCATCTCTTCTGCATATCCACACCACCTAGCAAAATGCAATCCCCATCTCAAGCCAATCCTCTGCAACCCACAGCAAAACAGGGATGTCAGAATATCAGCTCTGACACAAACAAGGAAAGGTGGATACTTTCCCTGCTTTGGCAGCCGAAGTATCAGGAAAGGAAGCAAAGTTGTGCTGACCTTATAATGGGAAAGAAAAAGCAGCTCCCACTGTCCGTAACTGGTGCTGCCCTTCACACAGAGGGGCAGGACACTGAACAAGACAAAGACTGAGAGCCACTTACAAACTATACCGACCACTGGGCAGTCACAGCAAATAAGAAGGTGGTTTGATGGGAGGCTGTGTATGGACAGACTTACTGCCAGCTGCACTGCTGAATGACCAGTCTGCAGGGTTTGTCTAGCAGAACATGGATGCATTTACTGTGCCTCATAACACCTTCCCCAAACGTATTTATTTGGCAACAGATGCTGTGCTCCCACAGGGCATCCTTGTGCTACTCTCTCCTTAGATACAGCAACGACATCAACGGGCCACTTCCTCCACGCTTCTCCCAGTAATTACCATCAGCAGATAATTACTCTATGCATTGATTTGTGGACTTCTGTTCAACTGTGTTATTTGGCTAGCAAGAACCTTAAAAAATGCACAGGAAAAATAAACGCCTGAGAAATGCAGCACAAAGTTTGTAAGAAATGGTAAGCAGCTGGGCTGGACTGCTGCAGGCTAAACCCTGATCATCTCCAACAACAGATGTGGGCAAGAAAAGGCTGCAAATAAAAAAAAAGAGGAAGCCCAATACTCAGGGAGACTTCAGACTTCCAGAATTGTTTATATCTATCAGCTCTGCTTCATTTACTGACTAATTTATAACAGACTAAAGAAGAGCAAGGGATATGGGATCTACCACCCAGGGCAAAAATAAGAGTCTTCATCCGTAGATCTCAAAGCCCTGTACAAAGGCTTGTCAAGGAAGCCAGTATCATACCACAAGTCAAAGCCAGAATGTCCAGCCAGAGGTTATCGTTAAACTATTTTTTTCTTTTATATTTCTTTTTCATTGGGCACTCCCAAGTCTTACACAGAAAAGGTAGGCTTCCAGATCTCTTGTAATGTTTTTTATGAATTGTAATTCTTTTCAATAGCCGAGGCTTAGAAAAGAAAGATTTGAACACAGGAAAAGATGAAGTGTCCCTGTGACAAATCCAGATTTTAATGCTAGAAGTAGTCCCCAAGCAGTTAAGTGATACTTCTTAAAACTTATTTTAAAAGTGAGCCGTTGCAGATAAGAGCACATCTTTCCTATAGGAATCTTTCACCCATTAAAAGTTAGAGAAAGTTTTTGGAGACCTCTAAATGTGCACATCATTTTTAGCTGTTTCTAAATCGGACAGTCAATTACCTCAGCCTTACTCAATTCGGTTAAAATATGCCTAACAATTCTTGCACACTCTAAAAAGTTTCTGCCTGTAACACAAAGTTGCATACAACACGTTGTCTGTAAACCTTATACCTTAAATACCTTATACCTTAACGCTCACTGCTCCATTTCAAATAAAACTCCAGCCAACTGCATTAAGAGTTTCTTCTCCCCGTGCCAGCAAGGTTCGGTCTTCCATAGCAGTCATACGCTCACAAAGGGCTCTTAGGAAACATTGCGATTTACGATGCCAGTGGTGGTAAACGGCTAACGTAGGATGACTTTTAGGGACAAGTGCCAAAGGGGATCAGGAAACCTCCCCCGTGGCAAATGGACATAGAAGTAACCAGAAACTTCTTGAACATGCTCTCTAGGACATATTTTGTTTCCTGTAAACTCAGTCTCAACCTTGCTCTCTCGCACACACCCCTCCTCTGTATTTACATTGCAAATGTGACTATCAAGATCATTAAACTTTTTGTTTCAGAAAACAAGAACATTAATCTCAAAATTGTGTCAACAAAATATGCCCATTTGATTACTTCCTAACCCATCCAAAAAAAATCAGGATATTATTATTACTATTACTCATGCCTGCAGTTTATAAATATGAAGGTTAATAAAGCCATTTCATTCCCTGGGAACAAGTCTAGATTGATCTTTCTAGTTTATCACAATCTCCCAGCTGTGGGAGATAATCTACATTAAGAAATGGTGTCCCTATGATTAATAGCAGTCTTGCAGGCCACAAACATAGCCATTAGATTTCACATTTTATCTGATAAATACATTTCAGGCGAGTAACTTTGGAGGACAGGGAAAGTGTGCCACAACTGTAAAACGTAAAAGTCCACTTAGTTATTAAATCCACTAAGAATCACCACTGCCTTCTGCTACTGCATAAAAGCAATTTGGAGAACAGGCCCAGGTTCTCAGCCTAAAAAACAAGCAGCTGAAAGGGTAGAAAAAGCAGAGAAAACCCAGTCCTTAGCCTGCCTAGCTGTGCATCATCCAGCCCCGCCTGGCACCAAAGCCTTGGATCATCAGGTACTCGAGAGAAGCCGCCTCAGACCTCCCCAGCCCTCCCTCAGACCATGGTCACATTACACATACCGGACTTTCATGCCTAGCAATTCCCTCCATGAAAGCACAGGCATTATCTGTACTGACATAAAGGTTTGAGTCCAGTTGAGGACCCTAATAAGCATCACCTGCAACTATATCACCTGCAGCAAGTTCCAAAAATGTAATTACTTAGAGAAAAAAAGGGGCTGGATTTTAGCAGTTATGAAGTAGTCATCACCACATAGTGTAAGATTTGGTAGACAAAGTGTGGAATTTACCTTTGTATCAGCCATTATTTTATACATTTGAATGATTTCCTGTTGCCACCCAACCTTGTGCCAATTTTTGTGCTCAGATTCAGTGTGCAGAAGGCACCATCACCTTGAACTGTGTACCTTTACCCTCAGAAGCTCTTTAAAAATCCATCTCTCTTCCAAGGGAGAGTATGTAATAGCTACAACCGTACCAGGAACAGAGGTTCTGCATTCACCTCGAACTCCTGAATCCCTCTGCCTGATCCAAATGACTGCAAGAGTCCAGTACCTGTCTCAAGCCCTTTGACAATACTTTGTAAAGCACAATGAAGCTGCAGCATATGGGAAAAAAAAAAAGCTGTAAATCAAACCTTAGCCTTGATTTCCATCAAGTCAAGCAACAGGAGATGGATGCAGAGTTAAATTAATATCACCTGCAGAGATGTGAGCAAACATTTATTAGATACACTCTCCTCCACAGCCTCACTCTGCCATCCCGTAAAAAGCAGAACAACAAGGAATTATGACTATCTGTGACTGCACATCTGTCTTATCTGCTAGTGATTCTCACACATGCCTGCAAAAGAGATCAAAGCTGGACCCTAAAACGTTTCAAATTAACTATATTGCACAAGGCAGAACCTGCTATTTTATCTCCTATGTGCAGGGGAATTAATACACAACACTGACATCCACAAAACCCATGCTGAGAACTGTGAGGCACATTTCAAATCCAAGTAACTCTGCGTATGAAGAAGTGTCTGCGATATAACCCTGAAATACACAAGTTTTCTTCCAACTTGCTAGCTTGCATATGGGTAGTTGAGATACAAAAACCCAAAGCACGTGCCTGTGTTAGTAGGGATTACTGCAAGGCAGATTACATCCGTGTAAAACAAAAGCATCAGACTAATTTTACACAGTTCAGCATTCTGCTAGAGAAAAAAATGGCTAACAGGACAATGCAACTCATCTGACAGAGAAAACTCATCACACAAACTCATAGCCACTAAAGCAAGGATGTGACTTAAACCGAAATGCACTGGATTTAAACAACTATATCTTCCCGCCTTGGAGCAAGAGAGCCCAATCATGATAAATTACTTTCATAAATGCAGATCACCCTGCTCTTTCATATCAAGTCTTCAGCATTTATTTTCGTTATAGTAAATAACTGCACCTACGGGATCATTTTACAATTCAAGTGTTTGCATAAACCTGTTGCAAGTCAATGCGCTCATTCCCCAGGAGATTCACCACCAAGACAAAGTCATTCTTTCTCCCAGCTAATGATACAGATAGCCATCAGTTCAGGCTCCCTCATAAAATATTTACACAGCTATATGCTGCCATCACTCTGGAAACGCGATTCAAGAGAGCGGAGGATTTACACTGAAGTCGCCGCTGCGGGCCCTTTCTCCATTACCTGCTCTGGTTACAGGAGCATGAAACCAAAGGCAGGTTGCAGGTAGGCAGATCAGCCATGCAGGACAGGAACAGAGGGGCCCGTAATGAGAACTGCATCGTTTAAGGTTTCCAAATTAAACCAAAAACCTGGGACATGACCACGGCAGCGCAGTTCAGTGGCATCAGCGACAAAGAAAGGCTGATCCAGAGTTTTAGGGCCTCCTGTCTCATCAGCTGACAATAGCTCGTATCCAAAAGGGCCAGGACACTTCCCTGCCCGGTAACAGTGTGCTTCCAGTCCCACACCGACACGTGCACTCTCAGGACCTAACCAGTTGCAGAGGCAAGAGGGCAGCACTCAGCTGTCACAGCAGAACAACTGTCTGCCATCTCCTCCGAGGAGAAGGCAGCAGACCAAAAACTGCAGCTTACAACTCCAAATGAGCATGTGTGCTCAGACAGCAGCTGTCCCTCCGAGCAGAGGGGCTACTTAGGTCACGGCCACAACAACCTGACCTACACAGAGTTACGTGCACTTCTGTAGTAACTTGTATGTACAACATACAGGCCTCTCACCGCTCAAGCAGAGCGACGAGAAAGCTAAGGAGAAAGTGGTTAATTGTTTGAATCATGCATCAGCCAAAGTCATAGACAGCAATCAATTTTCACGGCCTATGTCTAAAACTGACCACATTGACTTCAACCATGCTCACTACCAGAAGAATGAGCATGAGAAGCTAAGAGCAGGAAGTATTTTATTGCTTTGCTCACTTTTTGTTCATAAACTGGACTATGATACGTGGTTTGCCCGGTTTACACTACTCTTTGATCATGGTGTCGCCATATTTTGTCAGTCAGTGAAAACTCAATGCCTAGTTTTTCATAAAACTGCTGGACACCACCACCTCCCTTCCCTGCTCTAAACCATCTCCCCGGGCTTGCTGCTACAGAAAACACAGTTCCCTTTTTGTCAGTGACCTCTAGCGGTGAGCACGTGCAGGAGAGGAGGGAGAGGACCACTTCACAGCACAGTTACACAGGGAGAAAGACTGATCCACAAAAGAAAGCCAAACGGTTCATCCATCCTTCTCTTGCAAGCTGCAGCGCACAAGGCGATACAAGCTCAGGGACGGGAGTACGCACACAGTGGCTCGCCTTGCCCCCAGGTCAGGGGGGCCGCTCTCCTACTGTCAGTGTTACAAGCAGCAGGGAAGCGTTTTGCCTCCTTCCCCTCCCTAAAGTGAGGGACGCAGATCCCCACACTCCCCTTGTAACCCCCTTCCCTCCTAAGCACGCAGCCTCCCGTGATCCAAGCCCTGCCTTGCCGTGGCCCAGCGGTGTCACCTTGGCTCCAACTGCTGAGGAGATTGTTAAGTTTCGGGAAAGAGCTGCGAGAAGTCCACACCGTAGAGGCATGCAAAATAAGGAAGGTGTAATTACAGAGTTAGGTTTGTTGAGGGGGATGGAGAGCAGCTCAAGGGTTCACGAGGAAAGGCATCACCATAGAAAGATCGTTAAGGAGGAAAAACAGTCAGGAGGCAACACTGTACATCACAGGTCCATCCCAGAGCAAACTTCCCCCCCCCCCGACTGCCAGCTGTGCAGCCAACAAATAGCGTGGGGAGCACACTATGGCCTAGCCTAGTGGCTATTTATATCCTCGGTCCTTTTTGTGCACTAACCAAATAAATGAGTTTGATGTATCTTGTTCGCAGACTCTCTGAACACAGAAGAAACATGAATGGAAACGCACAGATAGACAGCAACACCCTGAAACGAAGCAGGAATCATGGTTGGCTTTGACAGGCTCCGCACAGGTCAGATCAAGCTCCCTGGCTTGCTCTGCGAGCGCAGCACCTCATCTTAGGGCAACAGCGAGCAAGGCACAGAAGCTCTTGCAGCAGTGTGTTACCACTCCACCAGCAGCTCTGCTCCCCATCACAACACACTAGCACAACACGTGCCTGCATTTCAGCCGACGTACCCACGGGCAGATACAGTAACAGCATTTGTGTTTAGACGCTGGACTGCGAGTCACCGTGGTGGAAACGTACATTCAGATCCAGATGTTGGCTGTAGAAGTCATTTCTCTCAAATGGAAAATAACAGGTTACCACTGCAGCATTTGCTCAGCGAACAAGTCACAGTTAGCCGGTAACTATATCCAACACACCTCCAAGGATGCTCCTTTTAGGGACAGGTTCTCCAATAGCTCATATTTTGCTCTCCCCCTAACTAGACCTTATAGATTTGCATCCAGCAGGCAATATTTTAATCAATTCAACAGATCAGTGGCAAAGACCTGACAGTTCTACACTCGCTGTAACAGCGGTACCTTTGCTTTCTTCATGTGGCTCATGATATTGCCGAGATCTTCAACATCGATGACAGAATTTGTGCCTCCAGCTTCCTCAGCATCAACCACCTCCTCCTCGCTACTGGTTTCAAACAACTCCTCTGCCTGTGTAAGAGATCAGAGGAAAAAAAAAAAATTAGGAATGTTTCAGAATGTTAAACATAAGATCTTCATCTATGCTAACCAGTGAAATCAGCTCTCACAATCAGTAAAGACTGGTAGACTATGCTTTGTTTTTCATTAATAACCTGCATAATGTATATGAGATGCATTTAAACTTGGGGCTCTTATTGGTGTGTATTGTTAAGAGTTCAGTAGCACACAGACCGCCTGAAACTCAGTCCAGATATCCTGCCTCCAGATTGCTCTGTTTTCCTCATGTGCCTATCCGACCACATGAGAAGCGATACAGAGGAGTCCAGCTCCCGCTGCACACTACGATGATCTGGAAGCCTAAACCCCTTTAACTCCTCCAAGTGCCCCTGCCTGAGGGAATGGGGAGTGAGAGAACCGCTTTCCAAGACAAACTCTTCACAGAGCAGAAAAGTTGTCTCCCTTACACAGCCAAGGTACAGAACAGCAGCATTGGTGTAATGGCAAGATTTATTCCTCTTGTTTCTGCAGCAGCCAACACACTCAAACCCTCTCAGCCAGAAGAGCCCCTATTTTCCTACAAAATTCAACATGGCCACAGCAATCATTTCCAACCCACAATAAATGGCTTGTGGGGAGGATTAAAGTGCCATAGCAGCTCCGAGTCTCGCGCTGCAGAGCAAGAGGGAGGATTTCTTATTCAAAACCTGCAATCAACAAACACTCCAGAAGACACACAAATGATCACAGGCAGACACATGCAGAGGAAATACAGGACTTGCTCAGATAACACTGCCCCAACTGCCTTTAGAAAACCCTGGGGATGCACCTAAGCTTCAACCAGTTGAAGTAGAAGCAGGTTAATTGCTCACGGGGAACCAAATGCTTCGCTTGGCCATGAGACAAAGCAAAGACTCTGATGAGAACCCAGACTGGCTCCCAGGAGCATCTGTCACAACATATACCTCCCCCTAGTCAAGGGGAAGACTCCCTCATCATATAGATGCCACCTAGCCTAGGTCCACCACTGATGTTTCGGTCATTCTTTTTGGAAGACTCATTCTGCCTGTTATCCACCATGGGATCTCATCCCTCTTGCCCCTCTGCTCCACAACAAAGTAGTATCAAGCTCCCACAGCGCCCCTCGGGGCTGTAGGAAGGAGAGAAGTCAAACAGTGCTCCAAGGGGCACTAAACCAGAAATAAGGCCGCGTGGATTTTGGCTCTACCTCAGTATTCTCGTATTCTGATGCCTCACGTTCATGATCCGAGCTCTCCTTGCTCTGCTTCTCCGGAGATTTGCACTTCCCTTTCTTACACTTCCCACTGCAGGGCTTCTTTTCCCCTCTGCAGAGCGCCTGGAGCCGACTGAGGAACTTGGCTTTCCAGGCTTCAAAGTCAGCCTCAATGCTGCCATGCTTGCTCTGGGCCACATTGCAGTCCCCCTCAGCACGAGTCATGATACGGCTGGCACTGAGCATCCACAGCCACCTGTCAATATTTCTTCCAACCTAGGAGAGGATGAAAGTTAGAGGGAAATTAAATGAGGCCCAAGTTAAACAAAGCAGGCAATTAAGAAAGCAAGGACCAAGCCTGTAAAAAGAGCTAGTGAGCTGCCCATTTCACATGGCCCCAGCTACACAAACGTAACAACCCGGTGACAAGTCAGGCCATTTTTCTGACTGAGATGAAACTTATTACCAGGCTAAGATATCGTCATATTTTACATCAGGAAATAAAGCTAACATCCACGCAATACAGCCAAGTACCGAAGACAGAGAAAAGCACTCTAAACTAAAAGGCAACAAGTGGGAGGGTTTACGGTACTCTGCCCTCACGCACTGATATAAAGCTTTCAAAGCTGGGTAATTAGCTCAGTAAGGATTTACCAAATGTATTACCATACCTCCCAGATTAATGCAGTGCTTATAGGACTCCTTTCCCATTTAAAAGGGCAGCACAGTTGCTTCAAAGCTGCATTGCCTGCGCCCTAAACCCAGCCCCTAATCAAGTCCGCACAACAGCTGCAATTCTCACACAAACTACCAGTATCGTTCAGTTTTGTAGCATTTAAGAAAGCTGAGCCTTTCAGAGGAGCAGAAATCAAAGAAAGGTGCACAGGAGATCCTTACTGTGTTGTAATGATCAACGTAAACTGAGTCTCCCAAGCCAAACACAGCATATCTCAGGCCTTTCAGATATGTTTTCCCGAAGCGGAAGTCATTCGCAGCCTCTTCTAACCACTTGCAGAACCACGCTGCACTCTCGGTTGGCTGTCCATCTGTGTATGTAGCTACCAAGAACACACAAACGTTCTTGCTGGTTGTCTAATAATATAAAAGAGAACAGAATAGAACAGATCACACATTTTTCAGAACACTTCACATCAGGAAGAGAGCTGTAAGACATGGACAGCTGCAAGAAGACAAAAGACAAGATTTTTGCGAAGTGGGTTAAGAACCTTTGGTGTGGGATGCTGCAGGTGATCATCCCAGCGGTGGTGAATGGCCATCCTCCCTGCAAAGCCATCTTAAACTGGCCAAGGGAGAGCAAGCTCTCTTCCCCCTACCTACGAGAGACACAGTAGTAAACCAGAACTGGACACCTACCTCCCCTACCTAATCAACAGCTTCCTGAACACACTTGCAGCGATAAAGTTTCCGTGGATTCTAAAGGCAACTATCAATATTTACAGAAGAAAAAAAAAAAATTCATCAAGGATTACTCAATATAAATACGCCTCCCAGGAAGTTTCTAAGTCTTTGAAGGCTGCAGGAGTATCACTATCTGCTTGTTCTGGTTTCAAACCCTTCCCCAGCTGTACATTGTCAGAGACAGAACAGGGGGACCTGGTGCGGCCACTCTCACATTAACTCCCACCTGAGTTACAGAACTAGCTCATACAAAACCACCGTCAGTATCAAAATATTCTGCACGATCCTTTCCTAGTAATTGTCAAAACTCAGGTATTTTCTGCTGAGGGTTGACGGGCTATACTTGCTTATGTAGAAGGGAAGCAATTTTCAACACACAACTTTGGGGAATTCCAGGATAACAAGAGAGAAATACAAGAAAGAAAGAAAAGAGCCTTCACAAACCCAGGAAAAGCTTGTTTTTATTATTCATATTTATCAGGTACCCACCTCCTCTGCTAAACAGTCATCTGGATCATAATCTCCCATGCCAACGACTTCCACAGGCAAATTAAGGGAAATAACTGCCTTGGCCAGACCTTCGGCAAATCTCTGAAAAAAAGAAATGTAGAAAGTTATCAGTTACTTCAACCCAACTATCGCAAGGGTCAAACAAGCCCTGCTATAGCCAACAGTCACAACATGTCTCCCAGCACAGGAAGAACAATGACACAAGAGAACCGGACACTGGACATTAATTCCTCACATTTAAAAACGTGAAGTACACTGGCTGAAAGAAGAGGGTGATGTGAATTTTAATAACTAATGATTTTACATGCACACACACAAATTAAATTTCTTTGAGAAAGAAAGCACCTAAACCAGCAGTTCCCTCTAGCAAGACCTGCTAGCAAATTAAGAGTATATTGTAAGAGTAGCTTTTAAGTTTCATAATCAATGTCTCTACTGTATGCCCCATTTAAATGAAGGGAGTAATTGTTATTTTCATATAATTTTCACTTGTCTTTCACACTGGGCAGTGACTTCTAACGAACGTTCTGATGAACTTTCAGATGTTTACACAATGCAGAGTTTCTAAGGTGAGCAACATACTTGAGTCTCAACAATATTTCAAATCAACCTTAAGCATGTGAAAAAAAGTAACTTAATACCTTTGCTGTGCCAGTCTGAGACCCATAGAAAATCTTTACCCCAGCAACATAGACCTCCTTCGCCTGCAGGGTGGCAGATGTATTTAGTAGTTTGTCTTCTATTCCTTCAGAAGGAGGTGGTTTCCCATTGGATTTTTCACCCTAAGAAACAAGCACCGTGTTTCATTCAATCCCTTTGCAAAGTGATGTTAACCCCATTTTCCCAAAAGCATTTAAAATACAAGTCCCATGACCAGACTCTCAGCACTACACAAATCCAAGTCAAAGCATTTTAGCTTCTCACACCTAGAGAAACACGGGAGTAACTATTTCTCTGGACTGGGCCATGCTACAGTAAACTCACACACCAGGGAGATAACAGGATCCAGCTGAACCCGAGAACCTCCCAACTCGTGCAGCAGAACTTCACTCACCTGCATGAGGAGGCTTTAACTTCCTGCATGGCCTAATCCCTAATCCTAAAACCAGTCCGACCCTGTCATTAACATCACTGGAAATGTGAACCTGAAAACACTGGGCAGGAGCAGAGTGATTTACTTAGAGCAACAGAGCAACCCAGGCCGACATTCTCTCAGTAACAAAGTGAGAAGTGTTCAGCTGAGATCTGCTCTAACATCAGAGCAATGAGGGCGTTGAGTTACCCACAAATATAAGACAATGCAGACTGAGGCTTATAACCATCAGATGAACTAAACTACATTTGGGAGTTGCAAACCTAGGCGGGCTCACAGCGAAGCAGCACATCTCACCGCACCAGTGGGCACCTTTACCTGGCAACTACTCACTTCCACACACAGAGTTTTGGGGTCTTCTCAGAGAAAAGCGCTTATGTGTTCAGTTACCTTCTTTTTGGTTTTGGTGGTGGTGAACCAAATGATGATCCAGATGCTGATGCCAAAAGCAACAGCACAATAGATGTAAAATCTGCGCAGCCATAAGGACACGATGCAAGTATAGCAGCAGTTCCATATATCCATTGAGACATCTAAATCTAGATTAAACCACAGATTTAGAAAGAGCAGATTCCTACAGTATGAATTCAGAATGACCACACAAAAAATAATCACACAGTCTCCACAGTCTCATGGCATTAGTTATTCCCCAAGCTCTGCAGAAAACAGCTTTTGGCTAAAGACAAGATGCTACAATTGAATCAAGGAGCTTTCAGCTCCTCAGAGGTGCGTCAGCTGAGGTTCGCCTGTGTATCCAAGCTAACGCTTTAGACTGTCATATGGCAACTCTGGGTTTTTTCTTAAGATAGGGCAGGTTCTGTTACAAAGAAAGGCAGAGAATACTTGTGCTGTGCAAGTGTCTGAAAGTACAAAGTCCTTGTGAAACATCCACTGTACTGGCCTTCGTTTCCCATAGACCCAACACGTGCAGATCTCTGGAGCCTGAAAGCTCCATTTCAAGGAGGAGATCACCTCCACAGAGCTTGCTGCTGAACAAAACCCTTGCCTGTATGCCCTGGACGCCACACTGATTACAACAGCTTCGACCCAGAGTTTCAAGGCCAGACTGAAACCTGATTCAGTTGAAAATACTTTTTCAGAATTCTATCAGGTGAGCGAGGTTCGATTCAGAACAACTGGGATTTTTCAAGTTGGTTCAGAACATTCAGGGTACGTAATGTTGTGGCCAGGAGCACACTTGTGCGGTGCCTGTGATTACCTATTTCATACGAAACATTCAGGAGCTTAAATAAGGCTTGTTTGTGACACTTATTGACCGAGAAACACAGCTGACACCCTCCTACTGTTATCTGCAGGCCTCTCGGATCTTGTTTTTGCAGACATCAGACAAAAGCACAGAAACTGAGTATTTCCAAGAGGCTGGAAACTTCGTTATCTCACTTTTCCCCTGGGCTGTTACTTACAGTACCAGATCAAAAGCTTGAGGGGATGCCCTTCACCCCTCCACCCGCAACACTGAACCCCCCAAAAGAATAAGAGCTGAGAGCGCTTGCCCTTGTGTCAGCAGCACCAGTGCCGCCAGCCCACACAAGCAGCAAACCCCTCAAGGGGAGCTTCAGAAACCCGCAGCAGCCCAGGCACCCCACTCCTCCTCACCCCCTGTACCTCCCCCCTGCAATTACCCCATGGCACCCCCCCATGCCTGACCCCCGTCCCTCACCCCTGTGCCCACCCCAGCACCTGCCCCTCTGCACCCATTTCATTCCTCCTTTGTCCTCACCCATGTAACTACCCCTCTGTACAAGCTCCTCACACAGGCCTCCCGTTCCCCCCTGCCCCCCCCAGGAACCACCTCACAGCTATTATGCTCATCCCCCCTCACTGTTATTACCCCCCACAGCTATTACCCCCCCAGCATCCCCCCCAAGGTTATTACCCCCCCACACACGCCCCCCTCACGGTTATTACCCCCTACACACATACCCCACTCATGGTTATTACCCACCCCTCCCCGGTTATTACCCACACATGCACCCCTCACGGTTGTGACCCCCCCATACACCCTTCCCTCACGGTTAATACCCCCCCATACACCCTTCCCTCACGGTTATGACACCCCCCCAATACACCCCCCTCACGGTTATGACACCCCCCCATACACCCTTCCCTCACGGTTATGACACCCCCCCAATACACCCCCTCACGGTTATGACACCCCCCCATACACCCTTCTCTCACGGTTATGACCCTTCCCTCACAGCTACGACCCCCCCTCACGGTTATGTCCGCCCCCCATACACCCCCTCACGGTTACGACACCCCCCCCATACACCCCCTCACGGTTAATACCCCCCCACACACCCCCTCACGGTTACGACACCCTCCCCCATACACCCCCCTCACGGTTACGACCCCGCCCTCCCACTCACCCCGACTCGCGCTCCTCACCGACAGAGCCCGCGCTCCTCAGGCCGCGTGCCACCTCCCTCCCCTTCCGGCCGCCTTCTCCCCCCGCTCCGTTTCCCTCCGGACGACTTTTGCCGGCGCCACGAGTGGGCGGGGCAGGCGCAGCGCCGGCCAATGGGGAGGCAGCGTGGGGCCCGGCCCCTTGGGCGCCGGGCGGCGGGGCAGGAGCGGCGGCCGCCATGTCCATCTTCACCCCCACCAACCAGATCCGCCTTACCAACGTGGCCGTGGTGCGGGCGCGGCGGGGCGGCAAGCGCTTCGAGATCGCCTGCTACCGCAACAAGGTCATGGGATGGCGCAGCGGAGCGTGAGTGACCGGGGGGGGCCGTGGGCCCGTGTGGGGCCCGGCTGTGGCGGGAGGAGGCCGGCTTAGGGCCCGGCTGTGGAGCCGGGGAGCTCGCCTGGGGCCTGGCTGTGAATCCCGGGGGGGCCCGTGTGGAGGCGGGGAGGGGGAGCGGCCCGGGGCGCTGTGCGATGCCCTTGCCCCTCCCTGGGGAGTGACATTAGGTACTGGGCACTGGGGAGGCCGCACCTCGAATGCTGTGCTCAGCGCTGGGCCCCTCACCCCACGAAGGCCACGGAGGGGCTGGAGCGTGGCCAGAGCAGGGCAGCGAGGCTGGGGCAGGGGCTGGAGCCCAAGGCTGGGGAGGAGCGGCTGGGGGAGCTGGGGGGGCTCAGCCTGGAGAAGAGGAGGCTGAGGGGAGCCCTCATCGCTCTCTGCAACTGCCTGAAAGGAGGCTGGAGCCGGGGGGGGTCGGTCTCTTCTCCCCAGGAACAAGCGATGGGACGAGAGGGAACGGCCTCAAGCTGCGCCAGGGCAGGTTTGGGTTGGGTATTAGGAAAAACTTCTTCACCGAAAGGGCTGTCAGGCCCTGGCCCAGGCTGCCCAGGGAAGTGGTTGAGTCTCCATCCCTGGAGGGATTTAAAAGCTGGGGAGATGTGGTGCTTAGGGACATGGTTTAGTGGTGGGCTTGGCAGTGCTGGGTTAACGGTTGGAATTGATGACCTTAAAGGTCTTTTCCAACCTAAATGATTCTATGATTACCGCAATAGAAGTTCCCAGGCACAACGGATCCAGACCTTGGCAGCAGGACTTGTTCCTCCTTGCTAAAATCTCTTGCGCTTTTATGTTACTAACTTGACAGGTTTTCTAACCCTGCCTTCATCTCTAGGGAGAAAGATCTCGATGAGGTCCTGCAGACACACACAGTATTTGTCAACGTTTCCAAAGGCCAGGTGGCAAAGAAGGAAGATCTCGTTAAAGCATTTGGGACGGATGACCAAACAGAAATCTGTAAGATGGTAGGTTTCGACCACTTTGCTTTGTAAAAGCTTGAAGAAGACTATACAAATGTTTTACGTGAGGGTCATACAGACACAGTGGATTGGTTTGTTACTGGAAGGTTTTCATAGAATGCGGTGCTGCTGTAGGCGAAAGGGTTGGTTGTTTGTTAAGAAATGGGTAGAAAGGAGTGGCAACTCTGTCATATAGTCTTAAATTTTATATATGCATCTGGCTGAAAAGAGTTCTGAGTGTTCTGTATAACATACAGCTTCTGTGCACTGATGTCTACAGACACAGAAAAAAGGTTAACCAGCACTGAAGGGTTTCTCACCTAAGGTGTATTATTAAGGATGCAGGAAAAGGAAGGGGACAGTTGCCTACTTTGGGCAGTTCAATTAAGCGTTAAGAACAGATCTAATTTCTTAGTCCTTCTTGGTAGGATATGAACTGTGGACTTGTGGGTGATGAGAATTCAAGTAAATCTGCGCTTTTCTTTTTGTAGTTTAGTGTTTTGGTGGTGGTTTTTTCCTCTAAAGTCTTGCCAGTGTTGTCTGTCATAATGATGAACATTCTTAACATGGTTATTCTTTTTCTGCATTTCACGTCTAACCAAACCAATCAAGCAATTGTTGAATTTAACACTGTTGCTAGGGTTTTCACTCTTTAGTCAAATCTGTGATATTTATTAACTGATTTTGTTGTTATTATTATTGTCAAGATTTTATCAAAAGGGGAGCTGCAGGTATCAGACAAGGAACGACACACACAGCTGGAGCAGATGTTTAGAGACATCGCAACTATTGTGGCTGACAAATGTGTGAATCCCGAAACAAAGAGGCCATACACAGTAATTCTTATAGAAAGAGCCATGAAGGATATTCACTACTCTGTCAAACCACACAAGAGCACGAAGCAGCAGGTGAGTTTTCCCACAAAACCAGCTTCTGCTCAGAGGTGTTGTCTTCACGTGTAATTTCGCTGTTAGCAGTCACAGAGGGATCAACAAAGCCCTGTGGTCTGGAGCCCGCAGAATGATTACTCAGCTGGCTGGCAGTTGAATGCTGGATACAAGCAGCCTCTGAAACTTGTGCAGTTTGGTTTTTAACAATTCAGGGAAAGGAGAAAGAAAGAAATGAATTAAAGCAGCAACAGCGGTATGCCTGGAACAGAAATAAACGCTTTATTGTTTATTTTAAGTGAGGTAGTAAATCAGGCTTTGCATCTGAGCCACATGGGTTTCTGTTGTTCTGCAGTATAACTGCTATTTAACATTATTTCAGACAGGTTTTTTTAGTATTTGAAGTGATCACAAACAGCAAGAACTCTGCCTTTTCTTGTTGATCTATCAAAATAACAGCAAAATCCCTGCAGCAGGGTGGCAGTGATCAGTACTGAGAAATGTGTCTGAAGCTAATGGAGAGGATTTGGGATTTTGATCTGTGCGGTGTTTTTTTCAGCGGTTGTGTAAATGCTTTTTCTTCTTAATGTCTTTACAGGCACTGGAAGTGATCAGACAGTTAAAGGAGACCATGCAAATTGAACGTGCTCACATGAGGCTGCGATTTATTCTTCCACCAAAGGAGGGGAAGAAACTGAAAGAGAAGCTCAAGCCACTGATTAAAGTTATTGAGAACGAAGACTTCCATGAACAGTTGGAAATTGTAAGCAATAAAGCAGTCCTTGGGTTTCATACTTGATTTGACTACACCTGTATGGTTTACTAAAGGGTGAATTAATGTATGGAAGTTGTTTAGATAAACTGCAAGTTTACCAGAGATTCTAAATTAGAGCTGTAGTTTGTAGTTTTTAATTTCACACAATCCTAGTGATGAAGTAGCCTTTATTATACAGAGATTGCTGCTTCAAGCTGAGGAGAAGCACAGCATAATTTCTCTTAGCAGTTGTTATTCTACAACACTGATGAGTTTCTCTGCATATAGGGAAAGTTACCCTTATTTGTTTGGTGGGTCAGGCCTGTATTTTGACAGTGGTTAACTAGTTTTTTTAAAAAATAGTCTGTGGTAAAGCAAAACCTGGTATTAGTAAAAATCCTTCTGAGAACAGATAAGAATCTGGCAATCCCAGCTGTCAAAAGACATGTCCACCATGGCTAAATGGAACTGCAGAACTTCTGTGGAAAGATGACGTGATATAAATTGCTTATCAACTCTGCGAAGTCCTTCTTAGTAACTAAACTGTTTTTTTTTTTAATGAAAATTAATGCTAGACCTTGAAAAGGGGCTGATGAAAATCAAATAGTATTGCTTGACTGATGAAAGGTGAAATATTTCAGGTGTGCCTTATTGACCCAGGCTGCTTCAGAGAGATTGATGAGCTGATCCGGAGTGAGACAAAAGGAAAAGGAACACTGGAAGTGCTCAGTCTGAAAGACGTGGAGGAAGGAGATGAAAAGCTTGAATAACAAAAACCGTCCTGGAGCTGTTCTACTTTAACAACATCCTACGAAATGACTGGCGTTAGCCACTCTCTTCTGTTAGGGCTTCATGTTTTTTCCAGTCTCTTGCTGCCAAATACTTTCTGACACTAATCCTTTGGGATTTTTCCATGCAGTGTGGGTTTTTTTTTTATCATTTTACACTTGCTTGGTTTACAAATGGGTTTGCCTGTAGGAACATTTTGTGTCAGAGTTGCACTAGTGAGGATTGAGTTAAGACCCGATACGGAAGTTACTCGAGCTTTGGTTTACTTTAAGAGTTGCTGTTGAAGAGTGTTTGACTGATACGGTGCCAATCATTTTTACTTTAAGGTGTCAGTGTTGAGTGGAAGATTGCGTAGGTCACTGAGGGGTGGGTTTTGTATTTGAGGAGAGAAACGAGAGCTGCATTTTCACTTCTAAACAGGTGCAAAGTGTGGAGTGTGTCCAAACCGATCTCTCGGCAGCATGAAAACTGACTTAGACTTCCATAATTGGCTGCTTGATAATTAGAGTACTTTAAAGGACCATTCTTAAAGATTTCCTTCACTGGATATAACAGTACTTGCTGATGTAGAAAAAAAATGTTCTCCAAATAACTTATTCGTAAAATATATTTAGCTACATTAATAAAAATGAATTATCATCTATTTATATATTATAGATACAGAAAGAAATAAAATAATTATTTTTGTTAATAGTATAGGAGGTAGCTGTGGCCATGGTGATGCTTCTTGTAGGCTGAAGGCATAGCCTGCGTTTCTGAGCTGTTTTCGTTCACGTGATAAAATGAATCTCAAACAGGCAGCGGTGGCCTCTGGCCATTGAGCTAGAGAGGCTTTTGTTGGGCCGTAATTCCCTAGCGGTAGCTGTGCGTATGTGTCCCCTTCAGTGCAATAGAGAACAATTCTGGCAGCTGTCCTTTATCCTCTTGTCTTTTTATGCTGCTTTCTAATACGTGCGTGGAATTTCCAGCCAGCTCCTGAGGCACGGTATATAGCTCTTGATAATTCTGTTAAATCTTGTTTCAGCTGTGTTAAACAAATGCTTTTGAGTCGAACTTGGGTATTTCAAAGAAGAGGGGAAGAGAGGACAACTGAAGAAGGAGATACTAAAAATACAAACCACCAGGCAAAGTATCTGTCCTTGGGTGACTGAAAGCTAAACCAGCAGGAATTCAAGGAGCCTTTAGTTACGTACCTGCTCCCGTGCTGATAGTCCGCAGCAAGTCGGGAGCTGCAGGCACACCGACGACTAGCTCGCTCTCCCAGACAAGCACGTCTTGTGTTCATTGTTTGCTGTTTACTTTTAGAGCGCGTGGCTCTGCCTCTTACGTGACAATTAAACAGAGCTCCGGTTTGTACCCCTGACACGACCTTTTCCTTTGTACCGTTAGCACGGTGTGAATTTTCTAGAATTTAAGCGGGGAGAGTTGAAGGGAACTGGAGGAGGAGGGGTTTGACGTGTCAAGTGCAGAGGGCCTGTGGGACGAGGTCCTGGGTCAAAGGCTTCCTCTCTGAGGCTGACTTCTGCAGCGGTCTGTTGACATGAGCGTATGCAAGGTTGGGTTCAATTCTTTAGTAATATTTTGGAAGGACTTGCCACTATAGAGTCTGAGTTTTGCTGAAGGCCAGTGAAATGGAGATTGTTGAACCATTTTATCCATTTTAAAATGCTTTCTCTTGCCCCCAAGGTAATCTTCCATGGCGTTTTAATGCTGCCTAGAAAAGTTCAGTGGCATAATTACTATATTTGCCATGTGGGCACAGCCTCAGTGTGGAGATCTCTACATGCGTGGACAGATGGCAAGATTCCTTGTGTTTACAAACTCGAAACTGCTTGTTTTTCAAATGGCTTTCTCTTCATGCATACTTTATGAAGCACTGAAGATGATAACGTTGATATTTAGCTTGTCGCTGGCAGTTAGCACTAACATGCAATTCATAAATCTGCAAATGAGACACTGAGTAAGAGCCTCAGATGACATTGTGTCAGTAATACTCGATTTCACAATCCTATCGCTTTTTGTTTTCTGTGTTCAGCACCTAGAGCACAATAGGATGGCTGCAGGTTAAAGATCTTGAGTTACAGAAACCTAATCTAAGCTGATTTACGAGCTTGGTGATAGGAAGGCAATTTCGTTATAAAATCTTTTTCTGCAAATTAAACGTTAAGGATTTTCTTTGGTAGAGGGAGCTTGATTTTATTTATCAACAAATAAATGTACATGCTTGCATTTCTTGTCGTATTTGTAGTTCAGCAAGAATGTACGGTAAGCATTGAAATAAATATCAGTATTGGTAGCTGGTTTGTTCTTGCCCGTGTCAACAGGAGCGTAACTCCCTGCACAACCGTTTCCTGCGATACCCTGGCTAGGGTATCACGTACATCGATGGAGAGGGCTCACAGACGCTGCGTGCGCCCCCACAGAGCGCACGCGTGGCGTGTGCGTACGCAGAAGGTACCACACCAACCGACACGCTGTTGTAAATACTTTCTAAAGCTGAGCAGAAACGGTAATTTTCCAATTAGCAAAACTACTAACCGCTTGTGCCTTGGGGAAGGAATTTGGGAGGGAGCTAAAAGGTACGGAAGTGTTTGTAGAAGTAAGGAGCTGTGGAAAACTAACGGCTCTAGCCTGGAAGAAGAGCTAACAGACCGATAAAAGGGACCATCTTGGCACCAAAGCCTGGACGGCGGCCAGAGAAGCGTGAAGTTTGATCAAACTGCAGAAACTGGGTGAGAGGTAAATGCGGCGAGGGGAGATCGTGACCACCGACTCGATTCAGGGCCGAAAAGATTTGCCCCCCCCCCCCCGCCCCCGAAAGGAGCATGCGTGCTAATTTACATAGCAAGCGAGGCTAATTTAAATACAGTAAACCAATAGCGTATGCAATGTTAGTCACTAACCAATAAGTGTAAATTTAGGCGGGTTTATACTAATCGTGTAACCTGATAACGTGCTGTAGTTTTGTGTGAGGGGATGCACGTTAGGTGGAGATGTCGCCCGTGCATCCAGCGCTGCAATAAAGAATGCCTGCTTTCTGCGTGCCAGATGGGCGCTAGAAAGTTTTTTGGACCGGTTTGTGGTGACACCTGACTAATGAACTGACGTTTCCGAAGTTACATCTCTGGGTAGGAATGGACTCCTCTTGCCACGGGAGAGAAGCTGGCAGCTTCCAGGAGAGCGCTGGTAGTGTGTGGGTGTACGCACACGCATATTTTCCCTGAAATTGTCCTTGCCCTGTGTCTGGTGGGGTTTGGCGGGCTCCCATGGCAGGGCTGGTTGCTACTGCCGTAGCCACGGTGATGGGAAACAGAGGTGGCCTCTGCCCGCCCTGCCTTCGGCTGCCTCAGAGAGCTCGGTACTTGGTTCTTAATCAGTCTGTTACCTGCAGGAGTGGAGAGGAAGGGGCTGTGGGTGGCGATAGCCAAGCGGGAGGCGACGGCAGAGCGGGAGGTCCCACAAGGTGTGCGGCCTGCAGCAGTTGGAGGTGCCACGAGGTGTGCAGCAGTTGGAGGTGCCATGGTGACGGTTCCGCGGGCCTGGGCACCTCAGCTCCATCCGTGGTGACAGCCCGGTGACAGCTCCGCAGCGGAGCCGCGATGGCTGCCTCGCACGCAGCGGAGCTGGAGGGCCGAGGCAGGAGTGCCGACGCCGTGCGAGGCCGGAAGGCCAACCTCAGCCAGCACGTCCAGGAGCTGCGCGACATCATCGCCTTGCAAGGTGCTGCCCCTTCGGCTTTGTGGGGACGGCCCGGGTAGGAGGGGAGCTCTTCGTCCCCGCGTTGTCCTGCGTGGTACCAACAGCGCCTTAATGTCCTCCAGAGCAAGGGAGGAAGGTTTTTGCGCAGTCGTGTGAGGAAAAGCTCAGTCAGAACAGACAGCTGCTCCCCCGCCTGCGTGAGGCGGTGCAGGAGGACGTCCGTGCCCTGGGCATTGTCCAGAAGGTACCAGCAGGTCCCATCTGCTGCACCCCTGCCTGCTGCTGGCCCTGCAGAGCCAGCCCCTCTGCCCATCCTCTCCAGGAGCTGTGACGGTCATGGCTGTGACCGTCCCCAGGCTGGCGGTGAGGTTCTCTCTGCCCCTCTCCTGCCCACAGTGCAACAAGCTCAGCATCTCCGAGGCTTGCAGAGTGCAGAAGCACTTGGGCGTCGGTTTGGCCAGGAACACGGTGGAGGTAACGGCAGGGTGCGGTGGGCATGGGCTGCTCGCACGGGGCTGGGGCTCCGGGGACGCTCAGAAGAACAGGGTGCGCAGCGGAGGGACCTGGTGCTGGCACAAGGACTGGTGCGGCGAGACACGGGGTGTTCACCGGTGGTCCCATGGGTCCCTTTCCACCGTGAGACCCATCCGCACAGGTCCTCCTTTAGCTCCCTGGGCAGATCCTTTGCCCCAGCAGAGCTCCTGGCCATCCCACCTGCCATGTCCCTGGGTCTGCCCGGGTTCCTGCGGGATCCAGCTGCATCCCTGGGAGAGAGATGCTGTCTCTGCCCTTCACTGTCTGTCCCAAGGTTACGACCTGGTTACAAGCCCGTGGAGATGAGGCGCTGGCCCAGCAGAGCTGCCTTTGCCCGGGGCCTCTTGCAGGGACAGAGCGGTGCCGTCGCTCTCCGCCAGCATCTGCATCTGGGGCACAGATCGATTTTTATCGATGCCCAGCCCCGGGTCTGCGTTACACAGAGTCCCTAAGCCCGACCTGCCACTGCCGTCAGCAGGCGTTGATGCCCACCTCTGCCTTACCCCAAGCAGTCCCCCAGAGCAAAGCTCTCCCAGACCCTGCCCTGCCAAGGGAGGGACGATGTCCTGGAGCAACGTCTTGGCGTTCCTGGCTCTGCTTTGGGGGGAGTTTTCCACGCAGGACCCCCTTCTCCCATAGGGGTCCAGCGAGCCCTGCCTCCACCCTGGCAAACTCACGTGCCCATCCAGGTGGCCAAGGAGAAGCTCCGAGCCGAGATCTTTGACCAGGTGAACACGTCCAACATGCTGCTGTACCAGATCAGGCAGCACAGCCGAGTCCGGGACGAGCTGCAGAGGCGACTGCAGCAGCTGCAGGATGCCGAGATGGGTGACAAGCAGCACCAGGAGCAGGTGCAGGTACCCAGGACCACTTCCCGGGGTGGCAGCACCCACGGGGGGCTTTAATCCAACCACCATCCCCACATTCCCTGGGTGGGCACAGGGCTCAGCATGCTGGATCACCCCATGTCCCCTGCTCCCATCTCTGCCCCAGAGGATTCGCCAGCTGGATAACAACATGGAGAAGATGCTCGCGAAAGTCCACGCTGGACAGAAGGTGACCGCCTGGTACCTGGCGGTGCGGGATGTCCTGAGGAAGGTGAGCTCCTCCTCACTGTGCCATCGGCCCACCCGCTCCCCCTGCAAAGGCAATGAGGTCCCCCAGGGGCTGCACTGGTGGGACGCCCTCCCGGCTCGGCCAGGTCCTCCTGCTCCCCTCCATCCCCTGTCACAGCGCACAGGGGACCCCCGGGGCTCGGTGGGGTGACGTGTGGTGTCTCCCTGTGTCCCAGGAGCTGGCCCACCTGCATCTGCACCTGGATCTCCTGTGCGGGAATGCCGAGCTGTACCACGGGGAGCTGGTAGACATGGAAGTCATGGCCTCAGATACCCTCAAAGCCGCTGATGTAACCAAGGTGAGATGGTCCGGGGCACCTTGGGGTCTTCTCCCACTCTCCAGAGCCCCCAGACAGCACCATGCACCCAGGCTAGTGAGTCTTCCTGCAATAAAGAGCAAAAGAGACTGAGCTGGGCTTGCCCACAGCACCCAGATGCCTCCATAGCTCCTCCCGCATCTTGCTCTTGGGCCAGGCTGCCCTGGGGCTGGGCACAGCCTGCCCAAAGCACCAGCCATGGTGAAGGCAGCCTGCTCCATCCTCCAGCCCTCCTTGCTCAGTTTCTTTCCCAGCCTGTTTCCATGGAGGGGGCGTCATTTTTGACGCTGGCCATCCCAGAAGCTCAGCTGGCTCACAAAGGTCCATTCCAGATTTGGCAGCCACTTCTCCCTTCTTTGATATGCTCCAGGAGGACATGGCCAAGATGGAAACCCGGTTCCTTGCGGAGAGAGAGCTCAGGCACCGCTCCCTGGCCGCCCAGAAGGTGCACACCGACAGGCTCTGGCTCAAGGAAGCAAGCGAAAGGCACCTGAGAGCGGTGAGCTGGGGGGACCCGGCACAGGCAGGGCTGCGGGCAGAGGGCAAGCACCAGTGCAGAGCCCACCATGGGTCGGAGGGGCTGCAGAGCCAGCTCCCCCAGGGTGCCAGCAGCTCGGGGGGTGACGATGAATGTCCTCGCAGCAAGCCAGGTACGATCTCGCTGTGGACTTCCCGACCCTGCAGCCGCAGGACCCGCTGGTGGGTGAGTGCCTGGTGGGGTGCAGGGGGGTGGGACGCGGGCACAGCCGCAGGCATCCTTCCCTGCCACTTCCCTCCCACCCCAGACAGCAAACTGGAGGCCACCAAGTCCCAGATGGAGCATGTGGCCCAGGTGACTGAGAAGATGGAGAAGGCCAAGGCTGCAGTGCAGTGCTCCCGCCTCTGGGTAACGTAAAAACCCATTTCTGGTAAAACCCGGGGCTGCTTGAGCCCCTGGGAGCTGAGACCTCTCTGCTCACCTTGTTTCATTGCGGGGTTATCTGCTCTCCTCTGCCCCTGGATTCCCCCAAAGCCCCTCTTGTGTGGGCAGGGATGGAGCTGCTTTTCTCCATGACACGAGTTTGCAGCAGTCCATGGTGCAGAAACCTCCCCAAGGCCACGGCCCAGATCCTGTACCCTGCAGGAGCGCCACGGACTGAGTCCTCGTGCTCTCCCCCGGCCAGGACATCCCCAGCAGGCTTCTGGCACAGCAGAAGTCCTCAGTGGACCTGGAGCAGTACATCAAGGAGTGCGAGGAGAAGAAGCAGGCGCTGAAAGAGACGCTGAAGGAGCTGGAGCTGAAACGGGCTGAGCTGAAGTTTCACCAGCCCCCCAACACAACCAGGTGCTGCTGGCCTCGGGACAGTTGTGCCAACTGGGCCACCAGCCTTGGGGGGGACACATGTGCATCGTGGGTGTCCCAACAGGGCACCCCTTCCTCCGTCACACTGCAGCCGCCCATCCCTCCTGCACCGGGCGGTTGTCTGAGCAGGGTGTTCCCCCAGCTCTGGTCCTGGTAGAGCACCCAAAGCTTCCGCAGTGGCAGCAGGAGGACCCTTGCTCCTTGCCTGGCATGGGAAGTGACACCAGCAGCATGGAGTTGGGCTGCAGGCAGCACCTCTGCTCTGCAGTTGAGGGGGGGAGGCAACCTGAGCAGCTTTTGCAACAGATTTGGGGTGTCTCTGCACCCCTATGCAGTTGTATGGATGTGAATGTGGTTGGCTCCAGCATGCTGGAGGAGGAGCTGAGGATGAAGCTGCAGTGGGAAAAGGCTCGGCTGGAGCAGATGCAAGCCCATACACTGAGGAATGAGGAGCTCCTGCTCCAGTTTGAAAACGGCATCGACAACCTTGTCTTCCGCCTGCATGGCATCACCGTGCCCGGCCAGGTACCTGTGTGGCGCTGGGGTGAGCACGGCCCCGGACGGTGCTTGGTGGTGCAACAGAACAGCGCGGTGACACTTGGTGCAGCCACCGTCACCCCAAGTGGCTCATTTTCCCCACCAAGGTTGTTCTCTCTCTGAGTCCAGGACAATTCTGTCAAGGCCATGGGGGTGGAGGAGAAGCTCCAGCACTGCGGGCAGAAGCTGCGGTACCTGATGCAGCGGGTGGCCAACCTGTCCCCCGACAGTCACAGCCTTGACGAGGACAACGAGGTGCACAGGGGCTCCATCCCTGCTGTGGTCTTCGGGGACCCACACGGGGCTCTCCCAGATGGCCCATCCCAAGCGGTCCTCCCAGCTGGGAGGATGGAGGTGGCCCCAGGGAAGAGCCATGGAGCAGCTCAGCCCAAGCGGCACTGAGCACTGTGCGGTGTCCCCGCCAGGGGGACATTGAGGTGGGGCACCCCTTGGGTTGTAACACCCACCTCTCCTTCAGCAATAAACCCAGGGTCTCTTCCACAGACTTTTGTGAAGGTCAGAAATTTTCTGGAGAAAACAATTGCAAATGATCCACGGAACCTGAAGGTTTCCTTCGAGGACACAGGCAGCAGTGTCCAAGGTAGGAGAGCACGGTGGGGACACATCCCACAGCGATTGTCCCAGCCCCTGCCCACTGGGATTTCTGGGCGTCCTTGCCTGTCTCCCACTGTCCCAGCAGACCCCAACCCATGAGTTGCCTCCAGACCTTGGGGCTGACCTTGGCTGTCTCCAAGGCTTTGAGCATGGGTGGTGGTTTTAGGTGGGCATGTGAGAGAACGAAGTCAGCCGGTGGGGTGGTGAGCATCAGACCACAGCAGGAACAAGGAGAGATGCTGTGGGGCAAGGAGGGAGACCCTCATCTTCAAAATCACCTGATTGGGAAGAATAACCAGTGCCTGGCTCTGCCTGTGGCCTCCTCCTGTTGGATGCTCTTGGAGGAGACAATGAGCTTTTGGCAGCTTACCACCTTTTTTTAGCAAAGCAGGAGCTGTACTCACCACCCCATAGCTCCAGACCCTCATGGGAAGCCCGAGCAGTGTTGGAGATGGGCTACGGCAGTGGCATCACCAGGTCCTGCAGGTCACCCTGGGATGCTGGAGTGGAAAAGCCAGTCGGCAGCGCCTGTGCCCAAGGGCTCGGCATGAGGGCTCTCCGGGGTGCCACCAAAACATGCCGGCTCTCCCTGGGGACATGGGCACAGTGGAGGTGGCCCCACAGACCCTCCCCAGCCCGCTCCTCTCCACTCTCTCCTCCAGACCCCTTTGATTTTGCTGACAAAGACCATGGCCATGTCCCCACCCGGGAAGACATCAAGAAGCAGGGGCTGCAACTGATTGAAAGCAAGAAGAAAAGTGGCAAGAAGAAGTAGCAGTTGCTCCACGAGAGCTTTGGATGCCCCAGACTGCCTGTTGTACCCAATTTCCAGCAGCTTTAGTAGAGCAGATCTTTTGCATTCCACTAAAGCCTGTGGTAAAGCTGGAACGGGGGGTCCTAAGTCACTTCTGTCACCCGGAAGGCATGGGGGTCAAACCCTGAGGGGTGCTGAGCTGGGTTTGGAGGCAGCCCCATCCCCCTGCCCCTCACCCAGCTGCTCTCCCCGCAGAGGTGGGGATCAGCTGGGATGGGGACAGCTTTCCCAGCCAGAGCAAAGCTGGGGGCAGGCTGACTTTCTCCCCCTTGGTCCTGTGGGGCCAACACCTTCCTGGGACCTCTGTCCCCCCAGACAGCTCGGGGACCCCAATGGGCTGGCATCTGTCTGAGGCAGCTATGGGGAAATATGGGGCAGGGGCTGAGACCTGGATGGGTATTGGACCTCAGGGGGGGTGTCTCTGTGTCCATGTGTGGGAGCGGAAGGGCAGACCCTGCCTTGGAAAGGGAGAGCCAAATCTGAGGTGAAGCCCCTAGCCTGGGGCTGTCCGACCCGTCCATGGACGCTTCGTGCCTCTTCCCTCCCCTGGTCCCTGCACACACGTTGTGCAACTCGTACTCATAACCCCAAACTCAGAGCAAATGTCAGGCATTACCTTTGGGCTGCGGGGAGGTCCTGGAGGTAAGGTCCAACTCAGCGTGACCTAGGACAGCAGAGGGTGCTACACCAAGCCTTTGGCTCCAGGATGGGATTCCCCGGCCCTGCTGATGTGTCACAGACACCCAACCGTCCAGGCCACGGTGTCTTCTCTACAAAGGCGCTCGTAGAACAGTGCTGCAAATAGATGGTGCTGTTTCCCCAAGCACACCCAACGCTGAGGGCTTCTGCCAGGGACCTGTAGTCCTAGCTGGAGACCCAGGAGGGTGGCACCTCATCCACTTCTGCAGGGGGACATCAGCATCAGACCAAGCTTTCACTGTCATTTCTGCTCTGTCCCTGTACTTCAAGCTGACATCACTTGTGACAGCATCGCTGAGGGAAGGAATGGCTGTTTCTGCCAAGCCTCTCAGCAGACTGGCAGGTCACACCAAATGTTCTTGGTGGGTTTTGTGTGACTACAGGTATGGGGATTATATTGCCAAAATGCAGGACAACTTGTGTTTTTCAAAGGAAGCTCCAGAAATAGCGTAACGTGCCAGTGAACACATCTAATGGAGCTTCCCAGAATCGATAGCCATATAGGCGGGCTCTTCTGCAATTAAAGACTACACTATAATTACACCCATCCCTCTCCTGTCCCATTCTCACGTGCCCACCACAGCCAGGGTGTGGGCTGGGGTCTGGGAGTCCTCTGCTGCGAGGAGCCAACTGGTTGTGGCAGCAGAAATCTGAAAATACTCTACTAACCGGGGGGCTAAGCATGGGTGGATGGTGCTGGGCCACTCCGAAACTGTCCACACTCAACACACCCAGGGTTTGAAGAAACATAGCCAGGCCCCGTTGGGTAGGCTGTGCTCAAACAGGTGTCATTAAGAAGCAAAATACCTGCAGACACAACGGCACCCTTCCTGCTGACTTGACATCTCTGTTTTGGTGCAGAGGGCCACCAGGCTGATGTTGAGATTGGCGCACCCCAGGCTCTTGGTGCCTGCCCCAGCACCCTGGGGCAACACAGCTGGCAGCATTCACCAGAAATCATGGAAAATCTGCCCATCCACGGGCTTTTGTACAAACCATCCATCCCTCCTCTCTCTCAAGGCTGCTGCCAAAACAGTTTTAACTACAACGAGGCTGTAGGAGCCAGCATGCGCTCTGGTGTTTGCCTTCACAAGGTCTGGTGCAGCAGAACTATGGAGCACCACATTTTGTCTCAATTGGCTTAGAAGCAGCAGCTCCAGGACGTCTATTAGATGACAGTCACCACGCCACTGAATAAATATGAATGGTTTGAATCCAGTTGATAAAACAGAGAGAGACCCTAGCTTTACACACCTCGCTATGTGAGGGGTGGTTTCCTCTTGTGATGTCCTCAGGACCTTCTGAACAGCGTCCCTTCCTCTCTTGGTGATGCAGAAATGAGCGTACAGCCCAAAGGTGCTGCAAGGGGAAGCAAAGGTTTTCATCTCTCCTCTTACCAAGAACACCAGCTTGAGCAGAGATGAGCCCACAAACATCTGCCAAAGTCTCAGGTAGCCGAGAAACCCAACTCACAGCAGTGACGTTACCAAATCCAAGATCCAACAGCTGTCGGTCAACAATCACGAATGTCCTGGTTCCAGGTATTCTGATAGCCTGAAGGCCTAGGAGAAGAGAAGGAGCAAATAATAAGCCTTTTGTGGCTGGTAGAAATGAAGGATGACTTTTTAGAGCATGCTGGTGGTGCTTTGTCCCTTGTGCCCTGCCCTGCTGTACAGAGGAGCAAGAAGAGACGATGGAAAGCTTTGGGGAAGACCTCCATATGCTGAGGTGTTTCCTCTCCTTCCCCTTCAGCCTCCAAAAGGTATTTGGTGAAGAGCAGAGCCAACATCCCTCAGCTGGACCATCATTTGGGAGAAACCCTGAAAAATGTTTCAAGCCCTTGGTCTGGTCTTTCCACTCCAGCTGTGGGGAACAGAGAAGCCACAAAACGTGCTGAAGACCTCTCTGCTAGAGCTGGATGGACAATCTGGTCTGTGGCCCCTTTGCCAGCTGCAAGGTAGTTCTGGGATGTTTTAGCCGCCTTTAAAGGAGGGGAAGAGCACTGGCATGCAACAGCATAGGGGTTTCAGGTCTACTGAAATCATCAAGTCATGAGCGGAGGATACAAAGGCTACCTGCTTCATCATGAGCATTTGCTGAATGCGGTCAGACACAGCATCCCAAATCCTCACCACATCTGCAAGGCGAGGGGAAGGCATGTCATCCCACCAGCCAGCAGCTCACAGCCACGCATCGTGCTCCCGACCGGGCAGACGGTGCTGGGTGCAATCAGACTGACTGCTGCTGCCTCGCCCGGAGCCGGGAGAGGCGGCGGTGGAAATGGATGTGACAAGTGGCGAAGAGGTATAAGAGAGGATGGGAAGAAACCAGGGTCAGTGCCTTGGTTTCTGGATTAAATAAAACAACCCAACCATGGGTGCCCCAGGAAGGCAGCAGCTGGGTCAGGAGCAGCACCCAGGCACCCTCCTGCCACAGTGACCTCTGAGCCATGCGGGACTGCCCTGCCTGGGGCAACCTGCCGGCAACGGGCCGGGGAGCTGCGTGGGGCATGGTAGGGCACTGCCCCAGCCCACAGAGACTGCGGGGCAGGAGAGCCACGCACGGGGGGGTCCCCAAGCTGGGGTCACCCCATGCACACACCCCCAAACGCTGGAAAAAGAGGTGGGGCTGCAGGGGGCTCTCCAATATGGGAAAATATAAGGAATAATGTAAGGAATAAATGAATAAATACGGGGAAGGGAAGGAAGGGCTGATGCCAGTTGGGGTCTCATTAGGTGGCAGGCGTGGGGTGGCACAGCCCAGGGAAGGAGGGGAGAGATTTCCTTTTCTGCCCTGAGAAACCCTGATTTCTTTCCACCGCAATTACTGCCAAAGACTCGACGGGAGCTCCAGCGCGGGTGCCTGCAGCCAGTGCTGGCGAGAAACCTAAAATAGGACATCGGAGAATTCACATCGGAGCATTTGCTGCACGGAAATATCTCTGCCTTGGGAAGGCTGGGTTTGAGTGGGTTTGGTTTTTTTTTTATTTTTAAAGATGTGATCAAAATCGCATGGAATGAAGTGCAATGAAGGGTAGGAACAGGCTCAGACTGTCACCAGAGCCTCAGCACTGGAGTTTATTCTCCGGGGAGAAGAGGAACCAGGCTAAATCAGCCAGTTTGGGGCCAAAACCAGAGGCTCTGTTGGCTGTTCTAGGAGAGGAGATGCAGGCAGGGCCACCAACACGGGGGTCTGTCTTGGGAACTGCAAGGGTAGGATGTGGGGCTGGGAGCTCCCCACGAGGCAGCTTTTCTCCATTGCAGAGGTGTCCCAGCCCTTGGACCATTTTGGTGGCCTCCTCTGGAGCCGCTGTAGCGGGGGCCTGTCTGTGTTGTGCTGGGGAGCCCAGAGCTGGAGGCGGTGCTGCAGGGGGGTGTCAGGAGAGCGGAGCAGCGGGGGAGCATCCCCTGCCTCGAGCTGCTGGCCACGCTGCTGCAGCCCAGGAGACGCTTGGCTTTCTGTGCTGCAAGCCCACCTATGTCCCATTTGTCACAAACCAGTATCCCCCAGTCCTTCTTCACAGGGCTGCTCTCCATCCATCCATCCATCCATCCATCCATCCCTCCCCCAGTCTGTACTGTTACTGGGGATTGCCCTGACCCAGGTGCAGGACCTTGCACTTGACCTGGTTGAACTTCATGAGGTTCTCATGGACCCGCTCCTCCAGCCTGCCCAGGCCCCTCTGAGTGCCACCCCTTCCCTCCAGTGTATCAACAGCACCACTCAGCCTGGTGGAAAACCAAAACTGGTGTGTCTTGGGTGATGCAGAGACCAGAGGAACGCAGAGTCTGGCCTTCGCTCTCTGCCAAGGACAACTGGGGAACCCCTTTGAAATGCTTCAGCTGCTTTAGCAGAGAAAAATAATACAACCATAGGCTCAACAGGCTTTTGCCATCCACACGGGGATACGTGACAGCGCGGGGATGGTGCAGCTCTCTCTCAGGAGCTCCCTGGCTCTGACACCAGTGTCTGTTTGGGAGAAATATTGATGGGAAGGATTCTGTGCTCTGTGATTCGGGTCGTCTAAAGAACACAAGCAAAGAGGAGAGCGACTGCCGAAACCTCCGTGCTGACCTGACCGGCTCAATCTTACCTTGGGAAGGAGCAGCTGGCGCTCGTCCCAGCCCAGCCATGCCGCAGGTCACCAGAAGCAGCCGAGGGAGCAGCCGAAAGCAGAGCCCCTGTCCAGGCTCCTTTTCCTGTGAGACCATGCAGCAGGGTCCCATCCATGGGGGACACGGGGGGCAAAGCCTGCCCGAGCCCTTGCTGCCCTCACAGGCAGCTCTGCTGCACAGGGAGCGGAGGAAGGAGCAGAGGGGTCTGGATGGCCCCGGAGGGGCTTGAGGCAGACCAGAACAGGGGAAAACCTAGGAGGCAGCAAGCAGAGGGGTCTGGAGAGGATCCAGACATATATGGGGAGGGGGAAGGGGATCGGAGGGTGCAGGGGTGTGAGTGAGCATGGAGGGGACTGGAGCTGAGCTGGAGGTGCTCAAACATGGGGAGAACCAGGTGGGAGCAAAGCCCTGCAGAGGGGAACAGAGCTGGCTGGGGTAGGGGGGCAAAGAGGAATGGGGGGACCCCGGCAGGGATATTAAGGGCAGGGGGGTGAGTGCCAGCGGAGGGGAGCAGAGGAGCTGATGATATTTAGAATCAAAGGGACCGGAGGGAGGACTTGCAGGGGAAGAGGGATGAGGAGAACCAACAGTGCACAGAGCAGGGGCACAGGGGACTGGGGGTGCCTCCGGGGTGGGGGGGAAGGCTGGTTTTCCAGTCATTCCCCCCCCATCCACAGGCTTCCTACCTGTGGGGTGAACAGCAGGGAGCGCAAGGTGCTCTGCCCAGCAAACAAGCTGGGGGCTGTGGGTGGCCCCAGCACCCGCCATCCCGGGGCAGTGAGCAGGGCCATGGCAGAGCAGGTCCCACTGCACATCCAACAACCATCAGATGGAAGTAAAACAACACCTAGGGGGAAGCCAGGAAACCCCACGAGCAAGTGAGTGGGCACAGAGGACAGGGCTGGGCCAAGCATACCCACAGCACGGGGGCTGCTGAGCTTAAATGGGGTGTGGAGGGTGTGGGTGGGGGCCAGGTGAGGATGCTCAGGGTGATGAAGGCATCGGGGCAGGGATGCCCATGGGAGGGGGGCTCTGAAGGGGGCACTGGAAGGCAGGTAGAGACACAGCTCATCCATCCCAGTGCTGCTCTGCCCACCCCTCCTACCCCTTCACCCCGCCAGCTCCTGGTGAAGCCAAACTGGGGTAACTGGGCATCGGTACTTGCAGGGGAGGCCCAGCCATGCCGGCTGCCCGCGGTGTCTCCCAGCAGGGCTCACCCCACCACGGGGGGCGCGAGGCTGCCCAGGGGCAGCACGCGGAGGGCAATTCCATCCCCTGGCTCAGGCTCCCCGCTCTGCCCCCCCAGTTCCCATCACGGCGCCGACACCAGCAGCGCTGGTGACCATGGGACCCCAAGGCAGTGCATGAGAGGGGGGCGAGCCAGCAGCAGGCAGGGGGACCTCATCCTTCTGTCCCCCCTCATCGCCAGAGCTGGGTCCCACGGGGCTCTCCCACCCCACCCCAAGCTGGGTGCAGCACAAACCCCCCAACATCCATTTTTTGAGCCTTTACCAGGGAAACAGAAGTCAGGAGCAAGAGGCCAGGGGGTCAGTCACCATCAGCCCCTGTCCTCACCCACCCAGGGACGCGGGGTGCCCACCGCCCGCGCGGAAGCGACTCAGGGTTGCAGACAAGCCGGGTCAGCCGTATTTATTGAGAACATTTGTGGAGGGATAAAAATATTTCCACTAGCTCTATTAGAATTTATAAACCTATACTCTGCTTATCCTTTAATAAATGCCTCTATGACCATCATGCAAAGGTAAGTACTTCTGTAAGAAAATAGCAAGATTAAAAAAAGGAAAGCGCTAATACACCCTGCGGGGCCCTGCCCGTGGGGTCCCTGCCCGCGGGGGCCAAGGGACCCTCTGGCTGGCACGGGGACACGGGTGGCATGCTCCGGACGCTGCCCCAGCACCCTGCAGCACCCACCCTGAGCCTCAGCCGGACACAGCCCCCATCAGCTGAGCTGCCTGGGTGCCAACCCCTCACCCAGGGGTGAATCCACCCGGGGGACCCTGGTTTGGGTGGCCCTGCCGGGGAGGGGACGCATCCCTGTGCCAGCGAGCTCCCAGTGATCCCACTGCTCCCAGTTCTGCCTCCGCCCTGCAGCCTTGCCATCCCCTTTCGTCTTTCACCGTGCCCAGGTGGGAGTAGGGAGCTGGGGGGGTCGGGTCCATCTCCCCAGGGATGCCCTGCAGCCGCTGGCCGGGAGGTGCAGGCCAGGGCTTGCCCTGGGGACACGCAGCAGTGCTTTTCTGGAAAGCAATGCAGATGGGGACATCCTGGGGGCACACAGGGACACAACACAGTGCTCTGCAGAGCAGCAACGTGGATGGGGACATCCTGGGGGGACACAGGGACGTGACATAGCACTCTGCAGGAAAGCAACACAGATGGGGACAGCCTGGGGGGGGGACACGCTGCAGTGCTCTGCCGGGCAGCAACACCCACGGGAACATGGGGATACGCAGCAGTGCTTTGATGGGAAGCAACATGGATGGGGACATCCTTGCGGGGGACACAGGGACACACAGTGATGCTCTGCCAGGAAGCAGCAGGGACAGGGACGTCCTGGGGACACAGAGGGACACCACAGACAAGCAAGTGGCACCAGGGGCCGAAACGCCAGCGAGGGATGATGCTGTTGCCGCGGGTCAGGGAGCACCGCGGGTGCAGGACAGTCGTTATTGCTTTACAGGGCCAACATCGGGGGCAGGCCCAGGCTGGGGACCCGGCCCCCGACTTGGGGTTCAAGGGACTTTGGGGACTGAGATTCCCCCGTTCTCCCTGTGCCATGGCTGTCCCCTCCACCCGGGGACATGGAGTGCTCCCAAGGGGTGACGCTCAGCCGAGGACACATGGCCAGACACCACCAAGCTTCAGTCCCTCCTCACGCCAGTGCTGGCATGGCAGCACCAAGTGTCTGAGTGCCGGCTGCCACCCTGGCCAGGATGGTGGCTGCCCCTCCATCCCCTTAGTCACCTGTGGTCCCCAGGAGCTACTGGCCCTCTGTGCCAGCCAAGGCCGGGGGGAGCAGCCCTGTCCCCCACAGCAGGGCAGCCGGGGGTTTGGGGGGGCTGGGACCGCCCCCCCCCCCTTTCCTCTTCCCTTAAGCCAGGGCCAAGCTGAGCATAAAGGCTGTAAGTAGGCAGCCTGAGGTGACATGGGGACAAGGGACACGACGTGGGGAGCGGGCTGGCCGGCGGCCCTCCCCAGAGCTGTGGGGGAAAGAGGGAAAGCCAAAGCTCGGGGGACAAAGCTGTCCCCAGCCTGGGGGGTGGCCGGGGCAGCAATGGGGCTGGGACAGAAGCCCCCCAGGCTGGGTGCCCTGTCCCCTCGCTGTCCCCATGGGATGGGCGCCGGCCGGTCGGCTAAGGCGATACCGCAGCAACTTAAGGTGGCGGGTGCGGCGTTGGTACTGAGTCTCACAGCAGGGCTGGGGCAGGATGGAGCATGATGTAAACATTTATGATCTGTGGGGGGTAAGGAGGAGGAGGAGGGGGCTAGTGCGAGTCCTTCATCTGCTTCTGGATCTTCTGGAGCATCTCCTGCATCCGTCGCAGCTGGAAGGGACCAGAGCAAGGATCATGGTGGGGCGCTGGCACCCCCCAGCGACACCAGCTCCCTTGCAAACATATTTGGGTCAAGCATCCCAGACAGATTGGGATCACCAAGAGCTGTGGGCTGGAGCGGGGGAAGACAACCCTCTGATGGCCCTCCAACACCTCCTCACGCAGCTGCTGGGATGCTGCAGGAAGGGTGGCCCCTCGCGGCTGTGCCATGGCTGGGGCTGGGGACACACACTCACCTCCTCGTCCTTCTCCCGGATGAGCTTCTCCGTCTCCGCATCCGGCACCGGGGGGATGACGGGGATGGGGAAATCTGTCCCGCTTTCCCGTGTCAGCTTGCTGCAGACAGAGAGAGGAGGTGAGGATGCTGCCACAGCCCCGCCGGCCCCCCACGGGGGACGTTCCCCCATGGGTGCTGCAGCCTCAGAGACCCCAAACCTTGCAGGTACCCAGCACCCACCTGCACAGACCCTGAGCCCCCCTGGCCAGCACCACACTCGGCCTTTTTCCAGGCAGGGGAGGATAGGAGCAGCTCCAGGTATCCCCCCAAACCTCAGCACCCCCCAACCTGCCATGCACCAGTTTGGGGGGGACCCAGGGAGGCACCACCACAGCAAGGGGTGCCAGGGACCCCCCAGGGCACAGAGCCCTGCCTGGCTTTCTCCACACTCTCGCATTTTGGGAAGCATCCCACTGGGTGCTTCAAGCTGGGGTTGGGCTCTCCTTGCCCAGTATTTTCTCTGCTGCCTTAAAACATCTTGAACTTGGCATCTCCCTTCTCTCCCACAGCCACAGCCCCGTTGCAGGACGGGTTCCCCGGGCACCCTGCTGCCCGGCCAGCCCCAGGGATGCTCTGCACCCCTTTTCCTGAGCATCAGCTCCCGTTCAAGCCCATCCCTGCTGAAGGGAGCTGCGTCCCCCTGAGGCCACCCCACCGCGCAGGACCGCGGCACAGCCGGACAGCGGCACAGCCGAATCAATGGCTTCTCCCATGCCGACGGCAATGGGGAGGGACCAGCTCTCCCAGCCGAGTCCCTGTGGATGCCACGTGCCACCCCAGTGGGTGACAACACGGCTGGGACACCGCCACCGCGGCTGGCAGGGGTCACGCATGCCGCCACGTGCCACCACCACGTGCCACCGCCGGTGCAGCCCCTCCGCATGCAAAGGGGTGACGGACGCGGCGGATGTTGCACGGGCGGGCTGGGCCACCCCTGCCCTGCAGGGTCCCGTTGTGCCGGGGGGGCTGTGCCAGCGTGCCATGGCAAGGGATGGGTTTTGGCTGCGTTTTGAGCCACTTTGGAAGTCACTGCCCGTTGTCATGGCTCCTCACCACGGGGGGACCCAGGAGGGAGCGCATCGAGCTCCTTCCATCCCTGGCAGCAAGACAAGGCTTGAGCTGGGCATTGGCAATGGGGCAAGCAGCTTCCCCAGCCCAGGAAAGCCTGTCTACCACTGCCTCCTGCACCCCAAAATCGCATTCCCCTGGGAGGGCAGTACGATGGGGGTGCCCGCCCTGCAGCCCTTCCCTTGGGCAGCCTTTGGCTGGGACAAGCTGGGTGCCACCAAATGGTGACATGTCCCCCCAACCCCACCTTGCCTGAGCGAGCCAGGGTGATGCCGCCAGCACACGGCATCCTCCCAGCACCCCAAGGGCAACTTGTGTGGGCAATAGGTGGGTGGCCATGGGGCCGGCTCTCCCCGAGAGCAGCTGCCCAGCCCTTGTGCGGGCACAGAAGGACCGAGACAGGGTTGGATACCAGCAAGTACTTTATAGAGGGGTCAGGGGGACAGGCAGGGGGAGGAGGATGGCGGGGGCCAAGCACGGCCCCGGCCAGATCCTGGCTCAGTCGGTGGAGCAGTCAGCACAGCACAGCCTCAGCGCGGAGGGATGCCGCCTGCTCCGGCGGCACGTATGGAGAGACCAGCTTAGAGGCGCCTATAGCTGCCGCCAGCCCCCACTGCCAGCACCGCTGCTTTGGCCCCCCAGAGCCTCCGCTCGCTCCCGCACTGTTCCAGCCCCTGGGCTGAGAGTCCCACCAGGGACCCTGCTGTGGGGGGCTCCCCCCAGCATCTTGGGGTGGCTAAAGGGAATGTGAGTGCCATGATTCTGGCTGGTAGCAGCAGCAGAGACCCAGCACTGGCTGCTTGCTTGGCTCCCCCTCCGGCCCCAGAGTCTGCAGGGATGCAGGGTCCTCCTCACTGCCGGAGCATCCCCCCAGCCAACCTTTGGGGGACACAGGGTCCCCCTCGCTGCTGGAGCATCCCCCCCCAGCCAGCCCCAGCCCAACGGCACGGGAAGGGCCCCCCACCACGCCGCCGAGGCTTCCTTGCCCAGCCCACCACATTGCCCAGCATGGACCTGCACACAACCCCAACCACCTGAGATCATTACTCGCAATGGGCTGGGGTCACCCCAAAGAGAGGAGATGCCCCCCCCCCCCAGCCTGGAACCCCACTCCTGGCCCCATACTTGCGGTTCCTCTCCTTCACCACCATGCGGGTCATGCTCTGGATGCACTGCGTGCGGTAGTTCTCGTAGTGGGTTTCCCGCGTCACGTCCTTGAGGTCCTGCATGTGGGTCCTCACCAGCATTGTCCGCAGCTTCACGAAGTCACTGTGGGACGGGTTCTCCACTGCAGGGGAGCCCGAGGTCAGAGGGCCACATCCAGCCCCCCCACATCCCCCCAGATCCCTGGGGCTGAGCAGCATGGAGGTGGTGCATGCGATGTCCCCGTCCCCAAAAGGCCAGTGGGATGCTGGGGACACATCCCAGCGTTACCTTCCACGATGCCCCAGGGGTAGAGGCGCCCACGGACACGCCGGCCTTTGGCCTCCACAACTGTGTTGCTGCCGATGACGGCAAAGGGGATGCTTTCCTGGCAAGAGGATGGTGGGGGTTAGCAGGGCTCAGTCCTGTCCACCGTGGCCCACGTCCCTCCATATGCATCTCCTTGGCCGCATCCAGCACCCATTTGCCAAGATATCCCAGAGCCCCAGCTACAGAAAGCCCCAGGTGGGACAGCAGGCAGTCATGGCATGGGTTTCTCCACCCCAGCCCCATCGCACCAAGCTGTAGGTGGCACCTGTGGGGTCTTGGTGATGCATCCAGGTAGTGCAATATGTACCAACCCCACCACGCTGGGGCTGCCGGAGAGCTCTTGTGGCCCCAACAAGTCCTAAGGGTACCCCAGGATGATGTCCTCCCAGCCATGGGGCTCTGCCCCTCCAAACATGGAGCTGGAGGAGCCAGACCTACCTTCAGTGCCTGGTCCTGCAGCTTGAACTCTTCATCCTCATCCGAGTCACACTCGGGGAACTGGTAGATGCGGATGCCGTAGTGGTCGATCTCCTCCCGGATCTGGAGCAGACAAACCTGCTGAGGGCAGGGCTCTGGCCCTCAGAAAGGGGGTGGGAAGTGCCACACAGCACTGGTGTCCCCCAAGGACCCACAAAAGCCTGTCCCCCCCAGACTAAGCGTCATGGATGCCCTGCCAGACTATTCCAGCCCCCAGCTGACCACCAGGGAGATGTGTCCTTGGTGGCTAGGTGGGCAACGTGGTCCTCTACAGCACTGCGAGCATGGAGGATGCTCCACAGCAAAGTCCAGGCAGGGAATGGAGGCAGCCCCCAGCCAGTGAGGACCCCAGCCCCCAGGGCACCCCCATCCCCAGGGATCTGCTGGGATGGCTCCAGGCTGGGCTGACCTCCCCTTACCTTGTTCTTCATGCGGTGCACCTCGGCAGGGGTCAGGGTGTCAGCCTTGGCCAGCACAGGCACGATGTTCACCCGCTGGTGCAGGGCTCTCATGAACTCCACGTCCAGGGGCCGGAGCCTGTGGAGGAAACCCAGTGAGCACCATCCCACCAAGCCCCTTCCCCAGCAAGCCCCCAGCCTGGCAGTGCAGGCAGGGGCTGCCCGTACCCATGGCCAAAGGGCGAGATGAAGTAGATGCAGCAGTGGACGCGGTTGTCCTGGATGTTTTTCCGGTTGAGGCCACTTTCGTCACGGAAATACTGCTCAAACTGCTGGTCGATGTAGTCAGCCACTGGCTTCCAGCTGTGGGGACAGGGAGGTGACCATCAGAGTTCCCTTCAGGACCCCCGGGCTTTCCCTGGATCCCCAGCTCAACACCTCCCATGGCTCAGCATCCCACCCTTGGAGCTGCTGGCACCCACAGCGGCGCTGCCTGGCCCTGGGGAGACCCCGCTGCCACCCCTCCATGGGACGCACCACTCCGTGTTGTTGACAGCATCACCAAAGCCCGGCGTGTCCACAATGGTCAGGCGCAGCTTGACACCCTTCTCCTCAATGTCCACCACGTGCTTGGTGATCTCCACCGTCTGCGTGATGCGCTCTGCAGTGGCAGGAGACATGAAGATGGAGGGGGATACCCCAGGCGAGGGAGGATGGGGGTGACATGGGGAGATGCTGAAGTCCCCGTGTGTCACCCTGCACCCCGGAGGGCTGAGGTGGCTTTGCAGGATCAGTCCCCACGAGCGCCAGGGTCCAGCACCAAGATGGGATGCTCCATGCCACAGCCTCCCACATCCCGACATGGATGTGCACGCCTCCCTCGGTGGCTGTGCCACCGCCACCCCGTGACAGCCTGGCTCCAGCAGCACGGGGGGCTGCTGGGGCCAGGCATCACTGCGGGAGCATTTGCGGCTCCCTGTACCCCATGGCTCCGGGACTGCGCGTGCCCCTTATACCCCCAGGATCCCTCCATGTCCCTGCATCCCCAAGGATGCTCCCGTTGCATCGTGTGCACACGGCCACACGCGTTTTGGCTTTTGCTCTGAGCAACGGAAACAAATCAAACAACCGCCTCAAAACAAATCAAACAACTGCCTCCAACCCCTGGGGATTTGGGCAAGTTTGGGCGATTTTAGTTTAAAAATTGGCTGCAGCTGAACAGCACTTTGTCCTGGACCCCGACTGCCCGCAGCCTGCCGGATTTGCTGTGGCTCCAGCCGATCCCCAACAAGCTGGGGCTTGTTTTCCCAGCAGGGACAAAGCCCCAGTGAGGGCTCCCCGCGCCGGGCAGAAGGGGTCCCTGTTGCCTTGGAGCAACTCCCAGCGCCGGTGGGCAGCTGGCAACATGCTTCACGTGGCTTTGGAGACCCGGAGGAGCCTGGGTGGGCAGGGAGAAGGGCTGCAGTGCCCTGGGAGTGGCACAGGGCTCTGCCACCCCCCTGGGACACCCAGGACACCCCATCGCTGGGAATGTCCCCCCTCACCTTCAGCGTTCAGCAGCTTGCGGTCTCTGTACATGTCCGTCAGGAAGAGGCTGTTGACCAGGGTGGACTTGCCCAGCCCGGATTCCCCTAGGAAAAGGGCACAAGGGTGAGGGGGGGAAGCTGGTACGCCCTACCATGGATTTTGGGATCCACAGAGGGGTCAGCATCCCCCTGCCAGGCTCAGCCCACCCTGTACCTGCCACCATGAGGGTGAAGTCGAAGCCCTTCTTCACCGACTTCCGATGGACCTGGTTGGGCAGCGTGGCAAAGCCGACATACTCCTTGTCATCCTGCGGGCAGAGGGGATGTGGGACAGGGGATGCCACCAACCCACCCACCCCTCAGCCTGGGAGGCCGCCCCCTTTCCCCCCTCCCAGAGTAGTCCCCCAGGGTTGGAGCACCGCAGGAACCGTGGCTGCCCGAACCCCTTGGGTTTGGAGGGTGGGAGCATCCTCCGCTGTGACTCCTGCAGCCCCTTGCCCTGTGTCCCCCCAGTCCCCGCAGACGCATCCTGCACCTCGGAGGAGTCGTAGGGGTCCAGCTGCCCCCAGGGGCTCCGGGGGCGATTAGGGCTGGGGGGCGGTGGGGCGGTGATGTGCTGCTGGAAATCCAAGGGTCGAGACCGGGAGAAGATCCTGGCATCCCTCTCGTCGGCAGGTTCATCAGGGGGGACCCTGCCCACGCCACAGAGGGGGTGGCCAGGCTCCCGTCGGCTCTCCGGGGGCTCCACCTTCCTGGGGCTGTCGGCCGGTGGGCAATCCCGCAGGAGCTGGGTCAGCTCAGCCTCCTCCGAGTCCTCCTTCAGGAAACGCTTTATCTGGGAACCAAGGGAGGAGGTGACACCAATGGTGGCAGTGCCAGCCCAAGGTGGCATCACCCAACTCAGCATCATGAGCCCCCAGGCCACAGCAGGCAGACACATGCACCCCAAGGATGGCAGGGATGGGAGGAGAGGGGGGACATAGCCACCCCAGGGGACCAGCCACCACCCTGGGGACAGCCATGGGGATGGCAGCAGGGACAGCCATAGTCCCATGCATCCTGGGCGCTTACAGCTTGCGGCATGGGGACGGCAGTCAGCTCCTGGCACTCCGGGGGACAGGGACTGGGACCTTCCCCCTGGGCACCCCGCCGCTCCTCAGGGTCTTCTGGGGTAGCCAGGACCCCCACATACCCTATGGCCTGCTGGGAGGACAGGGAGGGAGCGCCGGGGAGGAGAGAGAAACACCAAGAAGAGATGAAGAGCAGTGGTGGAGGAGCTGGGAGTGGGGCTGGACCCAGGGGGGGAGGCAGATGGTAGGGAGGGGTCTGCCTGCCCACTCGCAGGGTCTCAGCGTGGGTGATGGCACACGGGGCTGCCATCCCTGCAGTCCCAGGGGACCTGACCCACGGCCATCACCAATGCCACGGGCAAAGGGGCTACAAACCCCGTGGCCACGCTCAGGCCGTGTCCTCGCACGCACCGGGAGCCCGACACCCCCTCGCCCTGGCTCTGCCCATGCTGGAGCTGGTGCAGGCAGCAGCCCCAGGCAGAGGTCGGGGGGGCTGGGCGCTGTGGCCCCCGAGCTGGTGGCCCCGTGGGGTGGCGGGGCTGGGATGAGGGACGGGGACGCTGGGACTGGGAAGGCTCCACATCCTGTTTACAAGCGCTGGCGGGAGGAGACGCGTTCCCAAGGGCATGTCCGGCAGCGGCTCCGGCAGGACCAAGCCCTCCTGCCAGCAGGCACCAGGGTCCCTGATGCCCCGCTGCGGGAACTGCCGGGAGACCCCAGCCCCATGGGCAGGGAGACCCGCCCCAAATGGGGGGCACACAGGGTCTGGGGGAACCCCCTACCCTGCAGGCTCCCACCTGGGGGTCAGTGTGCCCCCAGATCAGGGCCTCAAGGCGAGAGCCCTCCATGGGGACACGTGTCCTCCCCCATCCCATGTCCCCGCTCCATCGGCAGGGACAGCAGCCGTGCCGGCGGCAAGGCAAGATGCACCGAATTAGCGGACTGGAAACAAGGTCACGGCGCTACCGGGGCTGCGTGCTCACACTCCTGCCCCCCGCTCCCCACTAGCCCTGTGGCCACTGGCACGGGGGGACATGGCGCCAGGCTGGGGGGGCAGTGGGTGCCCCCACGGTCAGGGCTGCGGGGTCCCTGCACTCCCCGATCCCCCAATGTGTCGACAGACCACAGCATCCTCTTCCACACCGACCTTGACCTGGGGCTCAGCATCAGCCCCCGCTGCAGCAGAGCCTGGCCAGGGGCCACACAAGGATGGGAGATGCTGCTGCCACCGCCAAGCGCTCCCAGCCCCGCTGCCGCTCCATCCCATGGGGCTCCAGCCCTTCAGGGCTCCCCCTCATCCCCCACCCCAGAGAAGCCGATGGCCTCGGTGATGCTGCGGCATAGAGGGGGTTTGCACAGCATCCCTGGGGGTCCGCACAGCATCCTCGGGGGTCCTGCAGCAAGTGCATCCCCCAGCAAGGCTGTCCCGGGGATGGAGCATCGGCTGTGGCACCTCCCGGCAGCAGCGGGGTACTCTGGGTCCCCTATCCCTGTCTGCCCCCTCTCTCACCCCCCAGGGAGTGACACGGCCCTCATACCTCTTGCCCAGGCTGCAGCTCGGGGCAGGTGGCCATGGCAGAGCCAGCGTTGCCCGTGGCCGGGAGAGGATGCCGAGCGGTACCCCGGCTGCACCGAGGGATGGGGAGCAGCATTAGCATAACTCCACCCTGGGCAGGCACCGTGGCCCAGGCGCCCACGGCACCCAGCAGCCAGGCACAGCCCCTGTTAGTGCTGGGGGGCAGGACCAGTGTCGGGGGCACAGGAGGGGAGAGGGAGCCCCAGGGCAGAGCCAAACCCAGCTGCTGCCCAGCTGTCGAGATGTCAAAGACCAGCAAAGCACCAAGGAGGCGGCAAGGCAGGTTCTGGGGGGCTGCACAACCAGCACCATCATCACCACCAGCAGCACCAGCCCCCCTGGGCTGAGCACACAGCTTGGCTACAGCCCAGGAGGACGTTCAGCCCTCACAGACACCTCCATCCCGGGACAGAAACCTCCTCCATCCCGGGACAGAAACCTCCTCCATCCCGGGACGGAAAAACCCTCCTCCATCCCGGGACGGAAAAACCCTCCTCCATCCCGGTGCACACCAGGTCCTCTCCCACTCCCCATCCTGGAGCACCCCGCAGCCGCCCCAGCAGGGCCCCCCAGCCTCTTCAAGGGGAGAAACCTGGTTTCCCACAAAAGCCTGTTTGAAATCTCAACATTTTTGCACCTGACCATTAAATCTTCCCCACACAGCTCCAAGTCGCAGCTCCGGCTGGGCCTGATGGGTCCAGCTAGGAAGGACCCAACCCTGGGCTGGGAGAAGCCCCACCACAGGGCTTCCTGGCAGGAGCTCCAGTGGTCCTGCTTCAGCTTCCCTGGCTCATCCTTGGGGAGGCAAAGGGTTAAGGGTGCCTCAGGAGGCACTGCGGGTGGCAGCGAGGGCACCCGAGCTGTCACCGCCGGGGGTCACCGGGACGGTGATTCACTTTGATGCATATCGAGATGCATCAGAGCAGCTCAGGCACGGAGCCGGGGTCGAGGGCTGCGTTCGCCAGGAAAATGCTAAAAAGCCCCGAAGCATCGGCTGGGGCCAGACAGGTGCAATGAACCGCGAGCCCGCCGGACGCGGAGAGGGACCTGGATGTGACCGTCCCCAGCATCCCTGGGTCCCAGCCACGCTCCTAACCCCAGCGCCGAATCTTCCCCCCCCAGCTTCGAGGTCACTCAACCGTCCCCACCCGTCCCTGCTCAGCCCAGTCCCAGGGGAGCAGTGCCGCCATGCCTGGCTGACATCGCATCTCCCCGATGACTTTGCAGCCCCTTTCCCCCTGCCATCGCAGGCTGCAGCACCCCACCACCACCCCACCAGCCTGGCCGGGCTCTGCACCCTGTCAGCGGTTCCCTGCACCCCCCAAACCTCGCTGCCCGGTGTAGCACAGCTCTCCTACAACACCCACTGCTTTCCAACCATCCCACCCCGCGCTCCCCGCAGGAGCAGGGATTTACCGCAGCAAGAGCCTGGGGCTGCACCGGTGCCCCCATAAGCGGATTACACGCCCGGCTGCGCACGAGCCGGCACTCGGTGACGGGGCTGTCACCGGCCCAGCAGCTCCAGTGAGGTGGCACTCGCGCTGCCTCGTCCCTGCCTGTCACGCTGCATCACACCTTCCCCCACGGTGACAGCCGGAGGGCCGTGCCAGAGGGGAGAACGGGGACAGCGGGCAAAACCTGAGCTGGGAAAGCCACTGGCTGCCCATTAGCATCCTTCTGCCTGGCACCACATTCCCATGGGATGTGTTTTCCCAGCCTGTTTCTGCAGGGGGAAAAAGGAAACGTCCCGGCAAGGTGCTGTCACCACAGCCAGGCTGGCTGAGGTGTCCCCAGCCCACCTAAAGGTGACATCCAGATGTGCCACCCACGGCACAGCACGCACCACTCCGCTGTGGCACGATGGCTGAGCATCCCAGGCACAAACAACCCGTCTCAAAGGCACGAGCCCCGTGTGGGACAAGGACACAGTGGCCCCCAGCAAAGCCCAGCTCTGCCAGGACCAGCCCGGGGAGCCTGGCTCTTCCCCGGGGCAGCGGGCACCTGGGCTGCGCCTGCTCCAACCTGCCTCCAGATGCATGGGATGCTCCTGCCGGCACGCTGCGATCCGAGTTTCTTACCCCCAGCTCTCCCCTCCCACTCCACTGGCAGTATCCCAGTTGGGAAACTGAGTTTACCAACAGCTTTAACAGGAGCAGGGTGCCGGGCACCCTATGGACCCAGGGGCAGGCAGCGGCACGGGTGCCCAGTCCAGGCAGGGTGCCAGCACCAGGCGGGCGAGCAGACGGGACAAGAGCCTTTCTGACACATCCCTCAGTGCAGCAGCTCCAGCCCCTTTCCTGCACGGAATCCTCCAGCTCGAAGGACCCGCGAGTGCCCACGTGGGGACCCCAGTTTGGGACCACGCACGGTAGCTCCCCGTGAGCCGGGAAGCGACAGCGGGGCCTGTCCGGGCTGGAAACAAGGCGACATCTCAGCACGTGGGGATGGCAGAGAAGATCCAGCCCACTAAGAGCCAGGAGCTGAGGTCGAGAGGAGCCGTTGCTCATCCCGCTTCTCCGGCTGAACTGTCGGCCACTTTGGGGACAGAGGGATGTGGCACCGGTGTCAGGGGGCATCGGCTCCACCTCCGCGGGTCCGTCTGGGCGCGTCCACACCCGCCTCCAGCGCCAGCTCTCCCCACGTGCATGGACAAGGGAGCCCAGCTCCTCCCTGGTACCCAGCTGCCGCTGTTGTCCTCCCCCCCAGATGTTTCCAAGCCTGGATCTGTCCATCCCCAAAGCCACATTTTGGAGCTTTTTGGGAAGGCGCTCGCCGGAGCCGGTTGCGACATGCTCCGCCAGCCGCCCTCCTATCTGGTTACACTGCGTCCAGCTCCGGAGGAATGTGCCGGTCCTGTTCCCACGGCGGCTGCCGGGGCAGGACGGCCGCGATGGTCCCCACCAAGGGCGCCTGTCCAAGTGGCCGCAACCCCACTGCCACGCCAGCCATGGCCATGACCCTCCATCTCCATTCCCACCCTGGGCACGGCGAGTGCCTCGAGGTCCCCGTGGCCCTGACGAGTGGCTCCTGGGGACCTGCCACCACTAAAGAGGGGTGAGGCAGGACGAGCGATGCCGGACAGGCTCCCACCGAGCTGGGAAGGCCGTTGGCGGCTCCGGACCTTGCCGGTAACTGCAGAGACGGCTCCGAAGCGCAGCCGGGCTCCAGGCGTGCGTGACAGTCCCCGCAGGAGGGCCCGGCCAGCCTGGCAGCGCCACCGGGACCGCAGCCCGGGGGACCTGCCAAAAGCACGCCTGGGTGACCGATGCTCAGCTCGAAGCCACCCGAAAGCAGCCTCCCCCCCCCACTGCCCACGCAGGGACACGCCGGGGACAGGCAGGTGCGCCTTTCCGGGAGGCGCCCGCCCCGATGCCACGGTGAGGGGCGGCGAGCAGGCGGTCCCCTTGTACCCCCCCCTCCACCTCCCCCAGGGCTGGTCCCGGGACGCTGCCCGGCTGCTGCCCACCGGGACCGGGCAGGTGCCCTCCCCCCCTTCCCCGCCCCGCTGCGGCACCGGTGGCCCCGGCCCGCTCCGCCCCCGCCGCACCGTCACCTTCACGGAGGGCAGCGGGATGCGGGAGCGGGCCCGGCCCCCCGGTGCGGTGCAGCCCGGTCCGCCCCCCCCCGCCGCTGCCGGCCTTACCATGGCTGCGGCGCCGGGCGCCGTCCGGGAGCGGCGGCTGCCGAGCGGCACGGCCGGGCCCCGCCGCCGGGATTAGCAGAAATAGCAGCCGGCGGGGGCGGGGGCGGCCCGGGGCGGGGCGGGCGGGCGGGGAGGGGCGGCCCCGCGGCACCGGCACCGGCACCGGCACCGGGCACTGCAGGCCGGGCACGGGGCGCCAGCACCGGCATCAGCACCCGGCACCGGGCACCCGGCACTGGCATCCCGCACCAGGCACCGGGCACCGCGGACCGGGCATGGGGCTCCAGCATCGGCACCCAGCACCAGCACCGGGCACCGGCATCAGCACCCGGCACCGGCATCAGCACCCAGCACTGGCATCCTGCACCGGGTACTGCGGACCGGGTGCGGGGCTCCAGCATGGGCACCCAGCACTGGCACCGGGCACTGGCACCATGCACTGGGACCAGGCACTGTACACTGGGCACTGGCACTAGCACCCGGCACTGGCATCATGCACCAGGCACCGGGCACTGCAGACCAGGCACGGGGCTCCAGCATCAGCACTGGGACACCAGCACCGGGGCACGGGGTATGGGGCACCAGCACCAGGGCCTTGGTCCAGGGCACGGGGTGCTGGGAACAGGACACCTGCACTGGGCACTGGGCACCAGCACTGTACACTGGGCACCGGCACCAGCATCATGCACCAGGCACTGCACACTGGGCACGGGACAGGGATGCAAGGCAGCAGCACCAGGCACGGGGCTCCAGCATCGGCAATGGGACACTGGCACTGGGCACAGGGCACCAGCACCAGGCCCTTGGTCCAGGGCACTGGGTACCGGGAACAGGGCACCTGCACTGGGTCCAGAGCATTGGCACGTGGTGCAGGGCACCAGTACCAGGTGCAGGGCACCAGCACCGGGTACTGGTCCGGGTGAGAGGGAACGGCCCCAGCACCAGGGATTGACCTCCTGGCAGCAGGTACCGGTACTGGGCATTGCTCAGCAGGTACCAAGTATTGGGCAGGAGGCACTGGGCACTAGTCACTGCACACCAGTCACTGGATATTGGGAGCACTGGGCACCGGGCACTGGGTACCAGTTAGCAGGTATTGGGTACTGGGAACAACGCACCAGGTACTGAGCACCAAGCAAACATGCTGGCACACGTCAGGCACCACATGCCGGGGACTGCACTGGGCATGGGGCACTGGATCCCACTCTTTCCCAGCGCCCCTTCTGCAAAATCCCAGCCTGCCTCCCCCTCCCGGAGCCTTGCCCGGGGCTGATGCCGGGCGATCCTGCCCGTGGCCCTGCCTTGGCTCGGCTGCGCCTGGCTGGCGGGCTGGAAATCTGACAGGGGGAACCAGCAACCCCGCGGGCTGTGTCCCTCTCCCGATCCCATGCCAGGGGTTGCAGCCCCTTCCCGGGATGCCCCCAGCCCCGTGCTTCCAAAGGCAGCGAGTGCCAGTGGCACGTGGCTGTATCCCCACGGCCCCGCCGAGGGCAGGGGAGGACGCTGGCACAGCCGGCCGGGGCGGCGTGGGGCGCTTGTGTTCCCGGCCATGAAAGGGGCCGGGGGAGCCTTGGCCGGCGGTGGCCGTTCCCTGCGGTGAGCCGCTGGCAGAGGCTCAGCCATCCCCAGATTTCAGCCTCCCGGTCCAGCCGCCCATGGGGTCTGTCCTTGTCCCCTCCAAATGCACCCCATGCCAGGGTGGTGACAAGGCCACACACATCCCCAGAGCATCCTTCTCGTGGGCAGCTCCTCCCTGCCTCAGTTTCCCTATCCATAAGACGAAGCCAGTGGTAATTCCCAGCAGGAAAAGCTGGATCCAGCCCCGCATAGAGACTCCCACCGAGGCTGGGGACCACCTCAGCCTTGTCTCCAACCTTGTCACTGCCCAGGGCCTCGTCCCCCACCGTGTTACGGGGCCAGGCTGTGGCCAGATGGCTCGCATTCCCTTTATTCCCATAAATAACCGACGCAGGCTCAACGCGGCGTTGGGGAGCCCCAGCAGCCACCCGGACCCTGTCCATCTGGGGCGGCCGGGCAGCAAGCCTGCTCACCTGGCAGCCCTTCCTCGCCTGCTGCTGGCCAGGGGGCTGCAGGCAGCACCGCAGGCAGGGGAGCGGGCAGGGCTGGGCAGGTGAGGGTGGCTGTTTGCATCTCTAATCCCCCGCAGCAAGCGCTTTCCTCTGAGATTACTGGGGATTACAGGCTCGGGCGCTCCAGGAGCTCAGCCCTGTCTCTCCCTGCCCTTCAAGGAGCAGCGCTGAGCCCCACGGGGCATGGGAAGGCGGGCTGGGCACTGCTGTGATGAGCTGGGTGTTCTCAGCCACGCCGGCAGGCACAGCCTGGAGTGGCCGCTGGCTTGCCAGGGCCTTGGTCCAGGAGCCCGGCGCCCATCAAGGCCAGCGAGCTGCAGCTTGGGCTTTAAATAGAGCATTAAAAGCTGAAGGGATCAGCTGTGGAGTGGGAATTCAAGGGGCTGCATTTTTCTCGGCCGGGGGATGACGCAAGGGGAGCGACGGTGACGCCAAGGGAGGCTGGTGCTGCTCGAGAAGTCCCCGAGGTCCCCGAGGCACCCCGGTCTCCCTCGTCCTGGCTGGCAGCAGCGTTATCAGGTCCCAGCACGGCACAGCAGGGCCGAGAAGCCACCGCGAGCCGCTACTGGGGACCAGAGCTCTATAATTACCATGGGAGGCTGAGTTATTTTGGGAAGTGGCTACGTCGCTGCCAAAGCTTTTATTCCTCCAAACCAAAACAAGATGGAAAGAGCCCAGCCCAGGATGCTGCATCCGGCGGGCGTGGGGAGGTTAACCCCTTGCCTCCTCGCTGCCTGCACCCGGGGCGCTGCCCGCTTACCCCTGCCTGCACCCAGCGTCGTCCCAGTGCCCAAGGCGGGTCCCAGTGGCTTTGGTTGCTCCGGGGGGGCTTCAAAGGGGGGGGTTCAGTGAGAGAAGATTTGGGGTCATAGAGGCCACGGGGGGTCTGCTGGGCATGGGATGGGGTGGGGGGGTCGGCCCTGTCCTCGGCTGCTGGCAGGTTCAGAGGCCGCATATTTGGATGCTTTTCTGCATCCACTGTGAGAACCGCTATTTTTAGCTCTTTCTGTTGCACGGGTCCGGTTTTGGGGCCTTCCCAGCGCAGAGGCTGGGCTGAGGAATGCCAGCCAGAGCGGAACACCTCGCAGCTACTCCCAATAAAATGTCCCAGGGGACAAAGTCCTGAAGGGTCCGTCCCAAAAGCCACCCCGAAGGACGGGCAGAGGTGGCAGCCGGGCAGGAAGGCTGGGCTTTCCAGTCTCTGAAGCAGTCAAACAGCCTCCAAGTTGGGGAGAAACTCATTTTTCCCGGCACGGAGAGGTTGAACCACATCGTGCACCCCACAAGATCTGCTCCAGCCATCGTGAGCATGGCGTCCGGGTGGGCTGAGGGTCTGTGCTCAGGGTGGCACCCCAAAAGCCTGGGGTTTTCCTGCCTTTTGCCTTCTTTCCCTTTATCTGAGCCTGTAAGGGCTGCCTGTGCCTGGGTCGCTCCCTGTGCTGGATCCCTGCTAGGCAGCAAATAGCCCCCAAACGTTCTTGGTGGGATCCCCTGGACATGGTGGGGTCCCCCAAATTCTAAATCCACATGCCAGGGTCTCCCAGCCTCCTAAACCCATGTTCTGGGGTCTCCCAGCCCCCCAGACCCATGCACCGGGGCCTCCCAAGCCCTAAACCCACACACCAGGGTCTCCCAGCCCCCCAGACCCATGCGCCAGGGTCACCCTTGCTCCGAGCCCCCCAGCCTGTCCCTCTCCATACAGCTCCAGTCCCCGGTCAAGGTCAGGGGGGTCTGGGGGCTGTCAGAGGCTGTGCTTCCCGGTGTCCGGCCAGTGCCAGCCCCTCGGAGGGGCGCAGGGGGAGCTCCCTGGGATGCTGGCACAGCAGTGGGGGCAGAGAGCCACAGCCATGCAAACCTGCAAGCCCAGGAGGTCCCAACCCCAAGCCCCAGCAGCGCAGGCCTCCTGCCTGCCCACCCACCCTGGCTGAGCCCTCCCACAACTCATCACATGTCACCAGCCCCAGCAAACCCTTTGCAAAGGATTCACCAGCCAGTGCTGCCCATCTCTGGTGCCAGGCCTGGGGAACTGGTGGCGGTGGGGAATCAGGAGCACCCCGGTGTCACCCCAAGCTCCCACCCCGCAGCCCCAGCCCATCACTTACCTCCTCCTCTGGAGTCGCGGCCAGGAAGGGGTTTGCACCGGAGCCGGAGGAGGACAGCAGCGCAACCAAGGAGAAACAAGTTTTCCCATCAGAAGTGGCTGGGGTTTTCCTGGGCCCCCTGCTAAGCCCTGGCTTGTCCCCCCCATGTCCTTGTGTCCCCCCCAGGACCACCAGTCGGGTCAGGGATGGGACCCACGTGTCCCCGGTTGGCAGAGAGGGGCAGGGACGGGTGGGCGATCAGGGAAGTCAGCGATGCTGCAGGGAAGCACAGGAGAGCCGTAGCCCCGGTGCTGTGTTTAAAAACACCACTTTTACGTAGACCCTACAAAAACCGTCAGCAAGCAAGGTGGCAACATGTGGCCCAGGGGGTTTCCCTGCCCAGCTTTGCTCCGGGCGAGCCTCACCTTTCAGGGACCAGAGAACGTCGGCGTGCCTCTTGTCAGCCCCGTCTGTGGGGGGACAGGGAGCTGGAGCAATGGCCCCTTCTTCCCATCCCCGCATCCAGCACCCCTGGCCCACGCCCCAGCAAGAGGGGAAACTGAGGCAGGCGGGTACCGACCCACCAGCATCGGCCTTGGCACCCCACGGGGGTTTCTGGGGTCTGGATTCACCCCATGGAGCCACCTGGTCCTGGTGACCCAGTGCCATGTGTGACCCAAGGAGGTGGCTCCTGTCCCAGCCCAGGCTGCTGGGCGGACAGGGGGCTGTGACAGTGACACACAGAAGGAGGGCTCAGGCTGCTCCGGGACCATGCAAAGTCCCCAGTCCTGAGCTGGAAGGATGGACACTGTGCCCAGGGGACAAAGGGTTGCTCTGGGGATAGTGCCAACCATGACAGAGACCCTGCAGAGCCAGGCCCCAGGCGTAGCATGGTGGATCAGAGGGGTGTAGGACAGGAGACATGTCAGGACATCTCTGGTCCAGGCTCCAGCTCAAAGCAGGGATGGGCAGAGCCACAGAAACATTTGTGGAAAGGGCTCTGGAGGTCCCCACTGCCACCTCCTGCTCACTGGAATATCCTCCAGTGTGGGCCAACCTTCCTGCGGCCAAGGATGGGGACCTGGGCCCATGTCCCTATGGAGCTGGACACCCTGGCCGGACCCCAATGACCCCTCTCCAGCTCCCCATGTCCCTATGGTCCTGGGTGCCCCAAGTGGACCCCAGAAATCCTTCCCCAGCTCCCCACATCACTATGGAGCTGGGCACCCTGGTGGGATCCCAGCAACCCTTCTCTCCAGCTCTGGACATCCCTATAGAGCTGGGTGCCCCGACCGGACCCTAGCACCTCCTCTCTTTACACATCTCCTCAAGCTTCATGAGGACCCTACTGCCTGTCACCCCGCTGCCCGCAGGCAGCCGCTGTCCCCGCGGGAGGGTCCCCCCAGCACCAGTGCCCACCCTGCTGAGACACTGGGGGAAGCTGTGCCCTTCCCTCCCAACCAGTTGCCCACACTTACCTACGAAGAAGGTGATAAACCCAGTGGTTGATGGCTCGTCTCCATCATTGCGGCCGGAGCCAGAGCCCTCGGTCTGGGCCTCGTGCCGGAGGACAGTGGGGGAGGCTCTGCCGAGCAGCACCGGCTTGGCCGTGTCCTGGCCAGAGCCACTGGTGCCTTTGGCCACCGCCTCGGTGGCACTTGGCTGCTGGCCCGCCACTGGGGATATGGGACGTGGGGACACCTGGCTCCCCACCTGCAGCAAGGGCCACCACACCGAGCCGGGGCCAAGCTTGGGGAGAGCCCTGTCGGGGATGTCCCCAGGGACCACCTCGGATGGGGACAGAGCAGGACCCTCAGGGGGACAGGGGGCACGGGGGCAGCATTCAGTGGCCTGTGGCTTGGTCTGGGTGCCCTTTTCCCTCCCGGGAGGGGATGGCTGGAGGGGAAAGCCGGGTGCTGGGAGTGCTGAGCTCCCCACGCTGGCATCAGGCCGGGCTGGGGGGGGCTGTGTGGGTAAGGAGCCCTGCCAGGCTGCCGCCGGCTGGGCAGGGGGCCGGCAAGGGACCCGGTGCCGCACACGTCGGTGGCTGGATTTGGGCATAGGGTGCTGCATACTCCCGTGGCGGGGCTTTGGGTGGGTGATGGCCATGGCGTGGGGCCACTGGGGCTGTGCTGGGGCCACCTGCCTGCCTGGTGAGGGGGGGCTACTGGCCGGTGGCTCAGCCTGGGATGAGTTGCTGGTCACAGGGGTGACCGAGCTGCCACCGCTTCGGCCCTGCCGTGGCCGGCTGCCAGCTCTCGCCCGGCTCTCCCCCTGCCTGGCATCGAGGGTCCTCTGCAGGGTCACCAGCAAGTGGCCCGATGGCGCCGGCTGCACCAGGCACAGGTTGCTCATCAGCTCCATTGAGCTGGTTGAGGGGCTGCAGGGGGACTGGAGTTCCCCCGGGGATGGGGGGCTCCCGCTGCCAGGCTGGGGGTCCCCCATGGTCCTGCTGTCCCGTGGCGGCAGGGGCTTGGTGACCATGGTGTCTCCCAGGGGTGACAGCCGCAGGGGTCCCCCGCCACCCAGTGTTCCTGGGGAGCAATGGTGTCCTGCTGCCGGAGCAAAGAACTGGCACGGTGTGAGGTCACCAAGGGTGCCATGACGGCACCGTGATGCTGGCAGGGTGTTTGTCCCTGTCCCTTCACCAGGGTGATGTGGGACAGGCAGTCAGACAAAGGAGCCACTCCAAGGTGGGACTGAGCCGCCATCACCTCCCCGACCCCCCTGGTCCCTCCCGTGCTGAGGCCGAGCATCCCTGGAGTAATAAACGACGAGGTTTTCCTGATGGGGGTGTCCAGCCTGGATCCCGGGACCCCTTCGGGCTGCGCTGTCTCCTCCCCTCCTTGCCAAGCTGCAGCACCCTCAGGAACATCCTTGGGGACATCCCCGGGTCCCTTCCCTGTCACCCCCCCCATGAGCTCCTTAGGGTCCAGGTTTTCTCCAGCCAAAGCTCCAACCCCTCTGAGGATGGAGATCCCCCACCTTGGGGACCTTAATTTGGTTTAGGAAGGTGACAAGGACAGAGGCGAAGTATGGGATGGCCATGGGCCACCACTGCATGGGGCATGGGCCACCTCGCTGTCCCCTGAGGCTTGTTTTACCTTGAAGGCAAGGCTGCTCCCCTGCGCCCATGGTCACACAGCTCCATAACCTGCCTGTCACCACTGTGGGCTCTGCCATCGCATGGGGTGACAGTGGGCATGGCCAGGCAGGGAGGGGACATGGGGCTTGGGGTCCTGGGGGCCCAGCCAGGCGGTGCAGGCAGGGATGGCATCAGCCCCAGGGCTGGGGGGGACACCCACGATGGGGTGGGAACAGCATGAAGAGGGACAACAGTGCTGCCACCACGGGGGTGACCGAGCCTGGGGGATGCCACCAAGTCCAGTACCTCTGCACCGCCCCGAACGGAGAGTCTGGCCCCTCCTGCCTCAGTTTCCCCAAGAGCTCCCAGCCCCCCCAGGGGAGGCGAGCGATTCCCAAGCAGGCCGGGCAGCGAGCAGGGAAGGATTTATTGACTCACGGCTCGGGGTACATCACAGTTTGAGCTCCCTTCCCACCTCCGGAGAGGACGTCGCCTTGGACTTCCCGGGCAAAAGTGCGCGGAGAGGCTTCACAGTTTCATCCCTTCGGGAAAGCAGAACCGAGGCAGTGACAAATGGCAAACGCTACGTCGTATGAAAAAATAATACAAACTCTTCTCTTTAAATATCTTACAGAAAAATGAACCTGAATAAAGAGCATGAAAAGCACCGCGCGGCGCAAACCCCCCCCCCCCAACCACCCCAGGTCAAGGGGACCGAGACGAGCCGCATCCCTGCACCCCTCTGGACCACCCGGCACTGTCCCCAGGGATGCGCGGTCACGGATTAGCACGGGCAGCGGGGACGTGGGGGCGGCGGGGACCGCTACGTGCCTGTCCCCACACCACAGGGGTGTCCCCCCTGCCACGGACCCCTCGCTCGGCCGGGGGTGCCGGCAGCCCCCTGAGCCCGGGTTGCCAGCAGGAGCAGCGTGAGAAGGGCCGGCCGCGGACGAGGGCATTGCTACGAGGCTGCCGCAGGACCCGCGCTCCCCCGGGGGGGCTGGAGGCCATGTACCCCCCCCCAAAGGAACCAGGGGGTCCCTCCTGTGTCGCAGTGCAAGTTCACGGAAAGCCAAGGCACCGCCGCGAGGCCGCGGCTCTGTACGGGGGAGCCCACGGGGCTCGTGGGGGTGCGGCGGCCACGCAGCCCCCGGGCGTGCAAAGGCGAAGCGAGCCAGGGTGGGGGGACATGGGGACGGTCCCCACGGTGTGGCTGGCCGGGCTTGTCCTGGGGGTAATAGCTACGGCGTGGGGGGGACGCACAGGGGCCGTGCAGCCCCGGGGAGAGCCAGCTCCCAGGGACGGTGCGGGCAGCGGTGCGGGCAGCAGTGCAGGCAGCCCGTGCAGAGGAGATGGGGAGCGGAGGGCTCATCCGGGGAGCCCCAGGGATCCAGCCCCAGGGGTGGTGGCAGCCGGAGGAGATGCTGGCGGCGGGTGCAGCTCCTTCTCCCGCAGCTTCAGAGAGGGTGCAGGTGGGGGGGGCTCTATCGGGGGGGCGCGGGCAGCCCGCCCTCGCCCCGCCGGTGCGTCTCCCCAAAGGCTCGGTCCAGCTGCTCCAGCTGGGCGCTCAGCGGCAGGTGGATCTCCAGGTGCATGCGGAGGGTTTCCAGCCACTGCTCCAGCTTGCTGAAGGACGGCCTGAGCAAGAAGGGGGACACACGTTACATCTCCGCTGGGCCCGTGTCCCCCCGCCACCAGCCCCAGTGGTCCCCTAGGGTGGGGGGTCCCAAGCACTCACCGCTTCTCAGGGTCCAGGTCGCAGCAGCAGACGGCAATGGGGAAGAAGCTGGGGGGGCAGGTGGGGGGACAGTAGCGGTCCAGGAAGCCCCTGACGTTGAGGCCAAAGTCGGCGGTGCGGGGCAGGTAGTCAGGGTCAGCGCTCACCCGGCCGATGATCTGGGGAAGAGTGGGAGGGAGGAGCGGACTCAGCCCCAAGGGGAGACTCCAACCCCAAGGGGAGACCTCGACCACAATGAGGACTCCAAGGGGGAGACCCCAACCCCAAGGGGGAGACCCCAACCCCAATGGTACTTGCCTCGCACAGGACAATGCCGAAGGAGAAGATGTCCACCTTCTCATCATAGCTCCTCCCTGTGGGGAGAGATGGGTCAGGCCATGCCACATGTCCTGTCCCTGCCCCACGTTCTGTCCCTGTCCCACCAGGTGTCCCCTGCCTGGGGACACAGCCCTGGCTGGCCATGTCCCCCCCTCCCCGGCACTGCGGCCAGGCTCACCATTGATCATCTCAGGGGCCATCCAGTACGGGTTCCCCACCACCGTGTATCGCTTCTTGCGGTCCGGTTTCTTCAGGTTCTTGAGATGCTCGGGCTGGTTCTTCTCATCCACCATCAGCCGCGCCAGCCCAAAATCAGCCACCACCACGCTCTTGTTCTGCGTGGATGGAGAGGGGTGAGGCACGGGGGGAGCCATGCAGGGGGCTGAGACCCCCACCAGGGCCGGGGGATGCCACCACCGAGGTGGGACTCACCTCCCGCACGAGGCAGTTGTGAGAGTTGAGGTCACGGTGGATGATGTTCATGGAGTGGAGGTAGGCCTGGGGGAAGGATGGGCTGAGACGGGGGGGCACCCCCACACCGCGGTCCCCCACCCAGCAGCACCCATCCCACCCACCCATCCCCCGGTGGCACCCACCATGCCAGCGGCGATGTCCTTGGCGAAGCTGACCCGCTGGCTCCAGGGGTAGTGGCTGTCCTGGGGGCAGGAGGGGGGATTTGCCAGAGAAGAGGAGAGAGGAGAGGAGTCCCCCAGCCCCACCGGGGCTGTGGGGTAATGGGGGGCTGACCTGCCCCCCAAGTGCTCACCATGTTCTTGATAAGGCCCCTCAAGGTGCCACCCTTGATGTACTCCGTGATGAAGTTGAGCCTCTTCTCCTTGTACAGCACCCCGATGAACTTCAGCACGTTGGGGTGCTCCAGGCAGCGCATCACCTTCACCTGCAGGACCCCCCCCCGTGCTTGTGACACTCCGAGGCACTCAGCACCCACCCGGACAGACCCGCTGCTCGTGTGTTCTCCATTAAACAGGCAGGGCTGCCTGCACCCATGGTGCCTGGCCACCTCCACTCCAGATGTTGTGCCCAGCATCCCATGTCGGGGTGGGGGACAGGATCGGACAGCCCCATCCCTCATGTCCCCCCACCCCAAACCAGGGGGATTAAAGACGCTCACCTCTTTGAGGAAGGTCCTCTGTGTCTCCTCGTCGAAGCGGATCAGCTCCTTCATGACCATCACCTCGCCCGTCTCCCGATGCGTCACCTGGCAGGAGCGCAGGGGCTGAGCCACCAGCTCCTCGCTACCACCTCCCGCCTTTATGCCGGAGAGCTGAGAACCTCACGCTCGTGACACTTGTGGCCACCCAACCCCACCTTGATGGCCTGGCCGAAGCAGCCCTTGCCCAGCACCTCGCCGTGGATCAGGTCGGAGGGACGGAAGATGCGATGGGTACGGGAGACGACGCGCAACGACTCGGAGCGACCGATGTCCTTACGTTGGGATGCGGGTGAGCCCATCGAGCCAGAGCCCGGAGACTTGTCCGTGCTGCAGCTCCTCCTGTGGGATGGACAAACAGACGGTTAACCCCAAGGAGGGATCCCAATGGGAGAGGCAGGTGAGCTGGTGGCCTTACATGACGGTCCGCTGGCGCATGGCACCAGGCTCCCCACAAGGCGGAGGGGCCGGGGAGCACAGGGGGCTGCATGGGGCGGGCAGGGGGCTGCAGGCAAGACCCGACTCGCGGGCAAGGGGCTCGTGGGGGTCGTGCTCGATGGTCAGCTGGAGCAGGCGGCTGGTCTCCTGGATCAACAGGTCGATCTGGGGACAGAAAAGGATGGCAGGGGTGGTTTGGGGGGTAAGGGGGTGCTGGTTGGGGGGAGCACCCCGGGGGGAGCATACCTCATCCAGGGGGACGTGGCCAATGGGGGTGCCGTTGATCTCCAAGATGCGGTCGCCCACGTGGATGGAGTTCTTCATGTCAGGGCTGATGCAGTCTGGATCTACCCTGTGGGGCCGGCAGGCAGCAGGGGTCAGTCCCACGGCCCTGACACCATCACGGGTGGGGATGCACTGGGACACTGCCCACGAGCCACCCTCAGCCAATAGGGACAGGCTGTCGTGTCCCCTGCGAGTCACCTCTGCGAGATGGGGACACGCTGTCATGGTACCCACGAGTCACCCCTGCGAGACGGGGATGCGCAGGCACGCTGCCCACGGGTCACCCCTGCTAGACAGGGACACGCAGGCACACTGCCCACGGGTCACCCCTGCTAGATGGGGACAGGCAGGCACGCTGCCCTTGTTGGATGGGGACGCGTAGGCATGCTGCCCACGCGTCACCTCTGTTGCATGGAGACACAGTCACGCTGCCCACAAGCCACCCTTGCTTGATGGGGACATGCTGTCACGGTACCCATGAGTCACCCCTCCAAGATGGGGACACGCGGTCATGGTACCCACGAGTCACCCCTGCTAGCTGGGGACATGCAGGCATGTTGCCCACGAGTCACTCCTCCTGGATGGGGACAGGCTGGCATGGCACCCACGAGCCATCCCAAGCATACAGGGATGCGCCAGCCCAGTACCCACAGCCCACCCTGGCAGATGGGGCAACGCCAGCATGTCACCCCCAAGCCACCCTGATGGCCGGGGACATGCCAGCATGGTCCCCACAAACAATCCCAGCAGCTGGGGACACCACGGTCCCCTCCAGCCACCCCCAGCTGACGGGGACACACCAGCCCCATCCCTCACCCTCCCACCCCAAAAAATCTCCGTGGGGTGGATCCCACCAGCAGAAGGGGTGCGGGATGCCCCCAGCCCCGGGGAGGGGACAGTAGCAGAGGGGACACAGACGCACTCTCGGACACGGACGGTGCGGGGGTGCTCGGTGCCGCAGCCCTGGTCAATGGAGACGGAGAAACCGCGTTTGCCATCGGAGCAGGCGGGGATGGAGACGAGTGTGACGGTGTGCGGGATGCGGGAAGCCGGCGAATCCGGCAGGATCTGCTCGATGACCGGCGTCACCACCATCTGGTAATAGCAGTGGCCGCTGCAGGGCCGAGAGGAGGCGGGTGGGTGGGTGGTGCCACGGGACGTGTGTGTCCCCCCACCCACCCGGGCTGGGACGTACCAGTAGAGCTTGGAGCGCTCCACCAGCGCGTAGGTGTCCCCGTCCCCGATGAACGTGCGGCAGTTGAGGCAGCTGAAGCACTCGGGGTGGTACTTCTGCTCCCCGGCCACCTGCAGGCAGATGCCATCAGCCCCAGGGACCCAGAGGTCCAGGGCACTGAGCATGGGTCCTGGGGCTCAGATGGTGCTGGGAGCACCCGTGGGTGCACCAGGGCAAAGGAAGGGCAGGCTGAGCCATGGTTGAGGGGGACAGTCGTGCCACCAGGCTGGGGATGACTGCAGGGACATCTCCCCACCACCCTCAGCCTCCCCCAGCCCCAACACGGGGGCACACCCCCTGCCAGGGTCCCTCTAAAAGGCAGAGGACCCCCTGCCACCCCCAGAGCCCAACCTGTGCTGGGGGTCTGCACCCCCTCCCCTCCTCGCCCCCTTTCCAGGGGGCTCAGCCGTGGGTCAGAGCTCCATGTCCCCCCCGGGGTCCCCCCCACCACTCACCATGACCAGCCCCTTGGTGATCTGCTCGGAGCAGCCGTGGCAGAGCTCCCCAAAGTGTGCCCAGTAATCCTTCTTGCAGTACAGGCGCCCATCCTTCTCGTAGTACTGGTGGGACAGGGAGGCCCCGCACTCACAGCACCTGCGGCAGGGGATGGGGACCCCCTTGTCACCATGTCCCCATCGTCACCCCCGGGGGCAGCCAGTGCCCATTCACCCCACGGCTGTCTGGGCAAGCTGCTTCCTACCCTGCTGCAGGGCCACTGCATCCGTGTGTCACTGTCCCCAGGGTGGCAGCAGGTGGCTCCGGGGATGCCAGCGCAGGCTGGCGGTGCGGGGACGTGGGGGGACACCGGGGTGGACAGGACAGGGGACACAGGGCAGAGACAGGCATGGGGAGGGAGGTGCCAGCCCTGCATGGACATGCCAGACTGGTCACGGACACACCACCCTGGTCACAAACGTGCCAGCCTGGCACAGACACACAGACGGACATGCCAGACTGGTCGCAGACACACAGAGGGATGTGCCAGCCTCATCATGGACACACAGAGGGACATCCTAGCCTGGTCACGGACATGCCACCCTGGTCACAGACACACAGAGGGAAGTGCCACCCAGGTGACAGACACAGGGACATGCCAGCTTGGTCACAGATAGAGGGACATGCCACCCTGGTCAGGAATGTGCCAGCCTGCTCATGGACAAATGGACGGATGTGCCGCCCTGGTCACAGACACACAGAGGGACGTGCCACCCTGGTCACAGACACATGGAGGGACGTGCCACCCTGGTCACCACAGACACACAGAGGGATGTGCCACCCAGGTGACAGACATAGGGACATGCAGCTTGGTCACAGATGGAGGGACATGCCACCCTGGTCACAGACACATGGAGGGACGTGCCACCCTGGTCAGGGACACGCCAGCCTTAGGGGTGCGATGCCCTGGGTGCTGCAAAGGGGGTGCAGGGAGCTGCTGTGGGACTGTGAGGTGGGGGTGCAGGGAAAGGGGGGTGCAGGGGGCTGTGCAATTTTGGGGGTGCACAGGGGGTGCTGCACCAGGCTGTGCAGGGGGGGGGTGCAGGGGTGCTGTAGGGGTGCAGGGGATGCTGCAATGGGAGTGCCGGGGGGATGCACGGGGACTGCTGCAGTCCCCTCCCGCCCCCTCAGACGGGGGCGGCCGCCGCGCGCAGGTGGAATACCAACCAGGCGTGACGTCACGGCGCGGAATTTCCCCACCCCATGACGTCACCCTGCGAGGACTCCGCCGCCCGATTGCGCAGCCCGAAGCCTCCCATGGGCTTGCGGGGGGGGGCGGCCGCGGGCCCCGCCCCCTTAACCCCCACCGCCCCACGCGTGGCTGGGCTGAAGCCCACGCTCGCTGCCTCCCACGGCTGCAAGCGGCGGCGGGGGGGGGGGAGGAGGAGGAGGAGGAGGAGGAAGGCTTTCGCACCAGCCAGCCCGGAGATGGCAGAAACTGGTCTCCCGTGGGGGGAGCCGACCGGCAGAGCACCCCGGGGGGCCGGGGGGTGCAGAGCCCAGCCCGACCCACTCCCACTCCCACTCACTTGGCTCCGGCGCTCAGGACGCGGCTCTTCCTCAGCACCGCCGCCAGCATCCTCCACAGGCCGGGGGGGGACCACCCCGGTGCCCCGCCACGCCCGGCACCCCCAGCCCCACGGGGACCCCTGCCAGGTGCTGGCCACCCCTTGTGCCCCCCGACCCAGCACCTTCCTCCTCCTCCTCGGGGCTCCCACCGCTCGCTCGAGCTGCCGGGAGGGCGCGAGTGAAAGAGGAAACAGGCAGGGAGGGGGCGCGGTGACATCAGCCCACGCGCCCCGTCACCGGGCAGGAAGGGACAGCGCGGGGGGACAGCGGGGTACAGGCAGCACAGCCCTCTGCCAGGCTCGCCATCACCTGCTGAGCCCTGCCTGCAGCCCGCTGCCTGCGCTGCCCCACGGCCGCCACGCTCGGGGGGAGCATCTGGGTGCGTGCGATGGCCTCGCCACCAGCCCATGACATGGCCAGAGTGGGGGGCATCCGCTGTCCCTGCGGAGCATCCCGGTGTCCCCAAGGCCATCCCAGCTGGACCGCGGGCTCCTACCGGAAGCAGTCGGCGTGCCAGTCGGCGTTCAGCGCCTGCAGGTACTGCCCATCGTAGATGCCCTGCCCGCAGCTCGCACACACCGGCAGGTCGGTCCCTGGATGGAGGTTGGGGACACAAGGGGGACAGGGCTGTCACCCTAACAGCCGTCCCCATCTTCCCCGCAGCAGCAGCACCCAGGGTTAAGCCCCTCTGCCCAGGGTGACAAATTCCAGCCCCCACCCATCGACCCCGTAATGGGGACAAGGTCGTAGCGCTGATGTCCCCAAGGCATCAGCATGGTGGTGCCAGGCCACCTCCACAGCCCCTGTCCCCCAGGGGCACTGCCGTGACCGTGGGTGCCCACGTCACCGGGGGGTGCTGGGTGCCCACAGGGAGTGGGTGCAGAGGTGGGTGGGTGGCAGGGGGTAGCGCTGGGGACCCGGGGTGTCCCATGGAGGTGCTGGAAGGGGTGCAGGGTTCGGCCAGCACAGGGGACAGGCAGGTCGGGGGGTGCAGGGGACACAGCAGGGTGCTGGGCAGCAGGACAGATGTTTGGGGGGACAGAGATGCTGGGGATAGGGGAGTGCCTGGGTGTGCCGGAGGTGTGGGATGGGGGGGCACCCACTGGTGGGGGGGGTTGCAGGGGTGCAGGATGGGGACAGAGGGTGCAGGGAGGGTGAAGGGGTGCAGGATGGGTGCAGAGGGGATGCAAGGGTGCAGGATGGGGGCAGAGGGTGCAGGAGGGATTAAGGGGTGCAAGGGGTACAGGGGTGGTACAGGGTACAGGTAGGTACAGGGTACAGGGGTGCAGGATCAGTGCAGGGGGGACGCAAGGATGCAGGATGTGGGCAGAGGGTGCAGGGGGGTGAAGGATGGGTGCAGGGTGCATGGAGGGATACAGAGGGGTGCAGGATGGGGGCAGAGGGTGCAGGGGGGATGAAGGGGTGCAGGATGGGTGCAGGGGGGGATGCAAGGTTGCAAGATGGGGGTAGAGGGTGCAGCAAGGGTGAAGGATGGGTGCAGGGAGGGATACAGAGGTATAGGATGGGTGCAGGGGGTACAGGGAGGGATACAGGGGTGCAGGATGGGTGCAGAAGGTACAGGGGCGATGCAAGGGTGCAGGATGGGGGCAGAGTATGCAGGAGGGATGAAGGGGTGCAGGATGGGTGCAGGATAAGTGCTGAGGGATGCAGGGCGCATGGAGGGATGCAGAGGGGTGCGGGATGGGGCAGAGGGTGCAGGATAAGGGGCAGGATGAGGGCAGGGGGAATGAAGGGGTGCAGGGGGGTGCAAGGTTGCAGGATGGGTGTACAAAGCACAGGGGGTGCGAAGGGGTGCAGGATGGAGGGGGTGCAAAGAGGGATAACAGGGGGACATAAAGTGCATGCAGGGACACAGAGGGGTGCAGGATGGGTGCTGGGGGTGCAGGGTGCATGAGGGGACACAGAGGGGTGCAGGATGGGTGCTGGGGGTGCAGGGCGCATGGGGGGACACAGAGGGGTGCAGGGACACAGAAGGTGCCGGGGGATGCAGCACGGATGGGGTACAGGAGCAGTGCAGGGATACAGAGGGGCGCAGGATGGGTGCCGGATGGGGGACTGCAGGATGGCAAGGGGTGCGGGGGCAGACGGGGGGTGCAGCGGGGGGATATGGGGGTGCAGGGAGGGAGGTGAGGGATGCAGGGTGGCTGCGGAGGTACCGGGGGTGCGAGTTCCATGGGGGTGGGGGGAGGGATGAGGGGTCCAGGGGGTGCAGCGTGGATGTGGGGGTGCAGGGAAGGAGGCAGGAGGGACAGGAGGTGTGGGGGGATATCGGGGTGCGGGGAGGGAGGTGCAGGGTGTTTGTGGGGTGCAGGGAGGGATGCAGGCAGGAGGGGGATATGGGGGGGTACAGAGGGGGTGCAGGCTGGATGGGGTGCAGCAGAGGGACATGGGGTGTGCAGGGGAGATGTGGGAGCGTGGGGGGTGTAGAAGGGGGATGTGGGGGTGCAGGGGATGCAGGCTGGACAGGGGGAGCAGGGGGAGCTGTGTGGGTGCAGCGGGGATGCAGGCTGGACAGGGGGTGCAGGCAGGGATGCAGGAGGGGATGCAGGCTGGCCAGGGGGGGCAGGGAGAGATGTGGGGGTGCAGGGAGGGTGCAGGCAGGACGGGGGGCTGAATGGGGGCGCAGGGGGGATGCAGGCTGGACAGCAATGCAGGAGGGGCATGTAGGGGGGATGCAGGCTGAACAGGGGGTGCAGGGAGAGATTTTGGGGTGAAGTGGGGATGCAGGCTGAACAGGGGGTGCAGGGAGTGATGTGGGCTGGCTGAGGGGGGCAGGGGGGATGTGGGGGTGCAGGGGGGATGCAGGCTGAACAGGAGGTGCAGGCAGGGATGCAGGAGGGAATGCAGGCTGGACAGGGGGTGCAGCGGGAGATGTGGGGGTGCAGCGGGGATGCAGGCTGGACAGGGGGTGCAGGCAGGGATGCAGGAGGGGATGCAGGCTGGACAGGGGGTGCAGGGAGAGATTTTGGGGTGCAGGGGGGATGCAGGCTGAACAGGGGGTGCAGGGGGAGATTTTGGGGTGCAGGGGGGGTGCAGGCTGAACAGGGGGTGCAGGGAGTGATGTGGGCTGGCTGAGGGGTGCAGGGGGGATGTGGGGGTGCAGGGGGGATGCAGGCTGGATAGAGGGTGCACAGAGGGATTTGAGGATGCACGCTGTGGATGTGGGGGGCTGCAGGCTGGAAAGGGGGTGCAGTGGGGGGTGCAGGGGGTGATGTGGGCTGGACGAGGGGGGCAGGGGGGATGCAGGCTGAACAGGGGGTGTAGGGGGAGATGTGGGGGTGCAAGGGGGATGCAGGCTGGACTAGGGGTGCAGTGGGGGATGCAGGGGGTGACGTGGGCTGGATGAGGGAGGCAGGGGGCGATGTGCGGGTGCAGGGGAGGATGCTGGCTGGCTGGGGAGTGCGGGGGAGACGTGGGGGATGCAATCTGGATGAGGGGGTGCAAGGGGGGATGTGGGGGTGCAGGGAGGGATGTAGGGGTGCAGGGGGGCTGCGGGGAGGATGCAGTCTGGATGGTGGGTGCAGGGGGAGGTAAGGGTGCAAGGGGGGATGCGGCAGAGATGTGGGGGTGCAGGGGGGTGCGGGTGAGCCGGGGGGGTCGTGGGGCCCCGGTGGCGGTGGAAGCGCTGAGTCAGGCGGGGGGGCCCGGGGGGGTCACGCACCTTCGTCCTCTCCCATAGGCTCGTCCCTCCAGGTGCAGCACAGCAGCATCAACCTCATGCAGCCGCGCTGCCCGGCGCCCCGCCAGGCCCTGCCCTCGCCCCGGCCCCGGCCCCGGCCCCGGCCCCGGCCCCGGCCCTGCCGCTGCCGCTGCGGCTCCGGCGGGCGGGCGGGGATGGCCGGGCGGGAGCACGGCGCCGGCGCGGCCGCCGAGGGGCGGGGCCGGGCGGGGCCGGGGGGCGGGGCCGGGGAGCAGGGGCGGGGCGGGGATGGAGAGGCGTGGGTGGGGTGGGCGTGGTCAGGAGGACGGGGGCGGGGGTAGCGGGGATGGGGGCGGGGCCGGGGGAAGGTGGGGCGCTGGGTCTGTCACCATGGCGCAGGGCACGGGTGTCCCCATCGTCCCCCGGACTGTCACCATAGGGCACAACGTGGGCATCCCTCTCATCCCCCAGGCTGTCACCATGGGACAGGGCATGGGTGTCCCGCTGGGTCCCTGGGCCATCACTGTGGGACAGGGCATGGACATCCCCATCATCCCTCCGTCTGCCACCGTGGGGCAGGGCATGGAGGTCCCCCTCCTGCCCCAGGCTGTCACCATGGGACAGCACGCAGATGTATCGCTTGTCCCCTGGGCTGTCACCAAGGGCACGCATGGACATCCCCCTTGGTCCTCAGGCTGTCACCGTGGGTCGAGGCACAGACATCTCCCTGCATCCCCAGGCCGCCACCATGGGACAGGGCATGGATGTCCCCCTCATCCCCCAGGCTCTCACCTTGGGATAGGGCACAGACCTCTCCCTGGGAGCCTGGGCTGTCACTGGGACAGGGCACCGGCATCCCCCTGTGTCCCCAGGCCGTCCCCTCACCCCCCCGCCATGTCCCAGGGCTGTGACCGTGCAGTGGGGCAAACGGCATCCCCGGACCAAGGACGCAGCACATCCCCGGGCTCGGGCAGAGCCACAGGCACGAGACAACGGGGCCGTGCCACCGCCACCACCACGGGGAGGGGGACAGTGACACGGGACAGAGCCAGAATCCTTTAAAAACTTTATTAGTCTGTCGGAAGCAAGTCCCTCTGTATAGGGCGTCCCACCCAGTTATAGCAAAGTGAGTAACATGAAGGGACGAGCCCCTCCCGCCCGTGGCCCCCCCGGGTCGGGGGTAGCACGGGGACTGGGGGGGGGGGCACCAGGGCGACAGGGACATCACCCCCCCCGCAGCCCCCTGCCGCCGGGACCTCTTCCCTCCATCCCTCCAATGTGGGGTGCCCCTCATCCTGCCCCCCCCCCCCATGGGGTCAGCTCTGGGGCTGAGGGGGGGGTGACACCCCAAGACCCCCCCCCTCAAAATCCCGCAGGGAGCGATAGCACCAAGGGGGACGGCTGCTCCCCGCAGTTTATTCCGCGCTCCCTGCTGGGCCGGAGGGGCTGGTGGGGGGACGGACGCTGCCGGAGGCGTGGGGTCCCTCCTGGGAACGTGGGACCGGGGATAGCCCCGGCATTGGGGGGGGTCCGGGGGTTTGGGGTGGGGGGGTGGGGGTGTCTCAGCTTTGCTTGGGATTTACATTCTGGACCATGCAGTAGCACCAAAGTTCATGAGGTCATCGGTGACGGCGAGCGGTTACTTCCGCTTCCTGCCGCAGTACTTCCCTTGTGCGCAGCTCACGCCGCCTGGGAAGGGGGGGATGCAGAGGATGAGCCCCTCCCTGCACCCCCAGACCCCGGGGGGGGCGGCTGGGAGAAGGGCAGGGGGTGCAGGAGCCAGCCCCAGCGGGGCGGGGGGTCAGCCAGTGGCAGTGCTCACCTCTAAAGCCCAGGGCACCGAGGGCTCCTCCAAAGGTCTTGGGGGGCTTCCCTGCGGGGGGGAGGCAGAGCGGGGTGAGCAGGACCCCCACCCTGCTTGGCTGATGCGTGCAGGGGGGGATATGCACCCCCCACCCCAAAAATGCCCCACTCAGGGGATGGACACTCACCACCAAATCCCAGCTGGCCGGCAACCCCACCTGAAAGCAGAGCGAAGCCGTCAGCACCCGCCGGGCACCCCCATTGCTCTGCCCTGCACCCCCATCTGAGCATCCCCCTACTCAGCCCGGTCCCCTGGGTCCCTCCCCAGACCGTGACCATGTCCCCGTGCTCCATGGGCTGTGCATGTCCCCACAAGCCAGCAGGGCACCGAGATGTGCCCCGGGTGCCTGCCAAGGCGCCAAGCTGGTGACGGTACCTGGAAATATCGGTGACACGCCAAAGCCGGGAACTCCAACCCCTGGGGAAAAAGCAACAGCCGGTGACAGCCTGTGACAGCAGTGCTACCCCGACCCTGCCTGGCTGGGGACACCCTGGCTGGGGACACCATGACTGGGAACGCTGTGGCTGGGGATGCCGTGGCTGGGGACACCCTGGCTCACTGCAGGGACAGGAGCCGCTGCAAGAGCCCCTGTCCCTGCCGGGGCACCTGTCTGGCTTTGGGGTGCTCTCCTGGGCAGTGGCGTGCCCAGCGGGGGACAGCAGCAGGGTGGGGACAGCAAGCAGGAATGTGCATGGCATGGTAGGGGACATGCTCCCACCCAGCCCCAAACCGCAGCACTCACCTGGCTGCAGCCCCCCAACACCAAAACCTGCGGGATGGGAGAGCCCTGGTGAGGGCAGGGACCATGGGGACAGGGATGGGGACAGGGATGGGGGTCATTCCTCCAGCCCCCCTGGCCAGAGCATCCCCTCTTCCTTACCTGGCTTGGGAGGTTTCCCAACAGCTCCTGGGAATGGGATCCCTGCATCAGAGAGGGGCGTCAGTGCAGCCCCCACCGGGGCTCGCTGCCCCCAGGGCTGCAGCCAGACCCTGCTATGAGCCTAGAGGGTCCCCAGGCAGGGACCTGCATCTCCGCTTGTTGGGGACATGGTACAGTACCATCCCCTGTCCACATGGCATGGCAATGCTGGTGCTATGGCCCTCGGTACCTGCTCAGAGGCGGCATTTCTTTCCGATCATACCCCGGGAGCTGGGCAGGTGGCAGACACAAGATGGGGCACAGGGCATGGTGACAGTGTGGGGTGGGACCGTGCCGTGGGGACCAGGAGGGGACAAAAGCAACCCTGCATCCCCTGCATCCCTTGCACCCCATACATCCCCTTCCCTTCTGTCACTCTGCCAGCGTGCTGCTGCCGCTTGCATCCCTGCACCCCAGCCCTGGCGAGCCCCCATGCCAGGGCCAGCATCACTCACCAGCACCGAGCCCACCAACTCCAAGGCCACCGACTCCGAGGCCACCGACTCCAAGGCCACCTATGAGGGGGACCCTGGGTGAGCACCAGCGGGGCAGCATCTGATCCGCTCCTCGCCAGCCCCACGTGTGCCCGTCCTTCCTCGGGCAGCCCCACTCCCCCCATTCCCTGGGGGAGCACCCCTCTGGGGGAGCACCCCTCTGGGGGAGCACCCCTCTGCCTGCACATCCCCGCTGCCTGGGCTCAGCACCTACCTGGGACGCCGACCCCTGGGACTCCAACCCCGGGAACACCTGCCAGAGAGAGACCATTAACCCCTGTCCCCCACAGCCCAGCACCCACAGCTCAGGGCACCCCCAGCCACTGGGGTGGCCCTGACACCCATCCTGAGTGTCCCCGGCACCCATCTCGCAGCACCCAAAGCAACAAGACCCACAGGGCGCTCACCCCCTGCATGAGGCATTGCTGCAGGCAATGCAGAGCAGGAGAAAAATGTCCCCAGAGAGTCCAGGGAAGGGGACACGGGTGGCACTTTGCACCCACACCTGGGCCACCCTCTGCCGGGACACTAGGGGACATGCAGGGGACACAAAGGGAGGCCAGCACCCCGATGGCCACACACGGAGGGTGCCTGGTGATGGTCCGAGGTGGACCTGGGGCAGGGTGGCAGAGATACCTACCGAATTTGGGAGGTTTAGCACCAGGCTGCACCCCTACTTGGGGGATGCCTGCAAAGCAAATGAGGACACCGCGGTTAGGACGGTCACCCCTCCCACATGCCACCATCCTCCATCCCATCTGCTTCCCCCCCGTCACCCCTCCACATGGCTCAGTGGCTTTTAGCATCCCGAGCCACCACTGTCCCCATGCGGGTCCCCGACCGGGAAGCACATACCTGCCCCAGGGAGGATGCCAGCACCGGGTACCCCCACGCCCGGCACCAACCCAGGCACGACGCCGACACCGGGTGTCACTCCTGGCACTCCCGTGACGCCGGGCACCACGCCTGGCACCCCTCCAACGCCAGCACCTGCGGAGAGAGGGGGTGAGGAAGCGTGGGGGTGATCCCTCTGTGATTCCCATAATCCTGTGGGATGATGTGCCCGGCATGGGGTGCCCACCCCTGAAGTCCCCCAGCTCCCCCTGGACCAGTCTGTGCCACACCAGGGCTCATGGGGAGACCCCAGATGCCCACTGCGGGGGTAGAGCTGCCTGCCATGGGCTGTGCCACGAGCGACGGGCTTCTCCAGCCAACTCACCAAATTTGGCTGCCTTCGCTGCTGCTTTTGCTGCTGCGGCTGGACCTCCGACCCCTGAGCAGAGACAGCAAGAGGGGGGTCAGTGTCCCTGGGGCGGGTCTCTCCAGCAATGCTGAGCAGAGCCCATCCCTCCCACCTTCTCTGCATCCCCCAAGGGATGGCCATGCGTTGATGGAGACCACAGAGGTCCTCCTAACGCCTGTCCTGTCCCAGACCTGCCCCCGCACCAGCCAGGCTGCCACCACCACCCGCCTTCCTCCTCCTCACCTGGGACACCTCCAATGCCAGGGGCCAGGGCACCCACGCCAGGAGCCAGGCCGCCTACGCCAGGAGCAAGGCCACCCACGCCGGGAGCAAGGCCACCTACTCCTGCAAGGAGAGAGGGAAGGACTGGGGCTTCAGCTCAGGAAGAGAGGTGGTGGAAGGAGCCAGCTGAAAAAGTGTGGCAGGCTGGGGTGGGCAGATGGATGGATGGATGGATGGATGCATGGATGCATGGATGGATGGATGGATGGATGGACGGATGGATGTTGAGGTGGATGGGTGTGGAATGAATAGATGGATGGTGGAATGGACGGATGCATGGTGAGATGGATGAACAGAGGGTGAGGGATGAATGGATGGAGGTGCAGATGGATGGACAGATGAGCGGACAGTTGGATACTGAGGTGACTGGCTGGCTAGCTGGTGGTGTGGATGGGTGGGTAGAAGGGAGGGTGGATGGACTAATGTATGAGAAGGTGTACAGATGATGAACCTAGGACTCTCCACGCAGACCAGCTCTCTGGAGAGCACCCCCTGACACAGCCAGGAGCTCATCCCACATACAGCCCTACGGAGACCTCATCCCTCGGTCTGACCCACAGGGACCCTATGCAGTGCCAGGCCCCAGCCATGACAGCTGGGCTGGGGAGGTGGCAGGAGACAGGACATGTGGGATAACCACAGAGAGATCTCGGCTTACCGTACTTGGCTGCTTTGGCGGCTGCTTTGGCAGCAGCGGCGGCTGCTGGACCTCCTGGGAGAGAGGGGGAGTGTGAGGGGCAGCGATGGGCTGGGGCAGCCATGCCAGCACCCCTCAGCCAGCACCGCTGGGGACATCCCGAGCATCCCTTAGACACCATCTCACCTGGCACCAGACCGGGCACGCCGACGCCGGGCACACCAACTCCGGGCACACCAACTCCCGGCACACCGACTCCCGGCACACCAACTCCAGGCACACCAACTCCAGGCACACCAACTCCGGGCACGCCAACTCCGGGCACGCGCCCTGCTCCTGCAGAGAGATTCAGGGATGCAGCTGAGCAGGCAGGCTCCATAGGCAGGGGTCCTGCCGACCTCCCCACCATCCACAGTGCCAGGGGTGCCCCCCACCTTGCCCATTTGCAAGCATCCCTCCTCCCTCCCTGGGAAAGGATAACAGTGACTCACCGAATGCCGCGGCTTTCGCTGCAGCCTTCGCCGCGGCCGCTGCGGCTTCTGGGCCACCCACTGCAGGGACAGAAGGGAGGGAGTCAGGGGACTGGTGAGGTCACCACCCCCCCATCGGCTTGTGCCAGCCTGTCTGCTCACCTCCGACACCAGGCACCACACCAGGAACCCCAGCCACACCGGGCACGCCGGGGACTACACCAGGGACACCAGGGACACCAGGGACACCGGGGACGCCAGGAACACCAGGAACACCAGGAACACCGCCAATGCCAGGAACACCGACGCCAGCTCCTGCAGGCAACGAGACAGGAGAAGTTAGATCTCGTTGCAGCAACAGCTGAAAGGTGGGACCTCATCGTAGGTCTGCTCTCATCATCGTGCCGTGGTGAGGAGAGCACCCCATGCCTCGTCCCAGGAGAGATACACAGTGGTGCAAGGGAGGGACTGGTCCTGTGTCTCCCAAGAGGCGCCAGTGAGGGTGGAAAATCCGCTGTTGTAAAAGAGAGGCTGGGAAGTCACCAGCACAGGGGATCATGATGATCCTCAACCTCACGGGGGGCTCCAGATGGTCCTCATCATGGGGACATCAAGCCTTGCAGCCAAACAGGCCATGGAGGAGAAGTGGCTGGTGGTGCCCAGTAGCTACCTGGAAGGGCTGGGTGCCCTGGGCACTGGCTAGACTGGGAACCTGCCCAGGGCAGTGACAGCCTTGACCCACTGGCACTCATTAGTGCCACAAGGACAAGCATCAGATCACTTCTGGAAGGGCTCAGTGCCAGAGGGGTTGTCCTCATGGCCCCCTGCTCAGCAGGTGCCTGGCGCCCCAGCACAGAGCACACACCCCTTAACTTGTCACTTGCCAGGTTTCTCCCTAAATCCCATCCTTCCCTGGGCACGTGGTGGGATTTTTTTTCTACAAGATGCTGAAGAGAAATGGAAGAAATGGCCAGCGATGAAAAGGAAAGCTACCATCAAAGGAAAGCTACCATTGAGCATGGGTGCTCCTAGGGGACTCCCAGGGCTCTGCAGTGATGGTGCAGGAGAAGGTCCTGGGACCTGGCCATGTAACCTCTGGCACTGCCTTTGGGAGCAGGACACGGATCCCCCAGCCCTACGTGGAGCCTCGGGGCCCGTTCTGCCTCCTCTCTGTGCCCGGGCTCCCAGCTTCCCTGCTGCTTGGCCATGTCCTCGTCCCCTCTGGGCTCCTCTTCGCTGGAGCTCCCTTGGGGGTGGTTATTCCTGCTGGGTGGTGGTGACCCTTGGCAGGGGTCCTTCTGCCAGGGATCTCTGCCCACCCAGGCAGCGAGGCTGAGCCCATGGGCACCAGACCCTGGGTCAGGTCTGCTGCTGGAAAAACGGGTTTGGTAGAAAACCCAAGAATGCAGACAAGGTCCAAAGACACGACTTCAGTCTCATCCATTCACCTCCACAAAGCCTGCAGAAACCCCAGAGAGGGAGAAGGTCCTGCCCTGGGGATGAAGCCAAGCCTGAACTGGGCGCATCCCATCCCTGTCACGAGCCATCAGGATTGATCCCCAAGGGAGATGGGGATATGAGTGCCACGGGCGGGGAGGGTCAGCAGGGGTCCCTGGGGAGCTCCTTGCACCAAGCAGTACGTACCGAACTTAGCTGCCTTTGCTGCTGCTGCTGCCGCCGGCGCCCCGACTCCTGGGGACAAGGGAGAGAGGGAGCCTCAGCCACCAGTGCCCGTGCCCTCCACAGAGCCAGGCAGTGGGGACAGGGCTCCTGGGAACAGTCACCTGCCACCCCGGGGACAGCTCCAACACCAGGCACCAAGCCGGGGACACCACCAACGCCGGGCACAAGACCTGGGACGCCGCCAACCCCGGGTAGCACCCCTGGACCTGGAGGGAAGCAGAGCAGTCAGTCCCCCCCAAAAAACACCCCACGCCACTGGTGGGGACATGGTCTCACCTGGTGTCATGGGAGGCAGCTGGCTTTGTGGTGAGCTCTCCACACCTCCCAAACCAGCTGCTCAGGGGACCTGGGATGTACCCCAGATTGGGATTCCCAGCTCCCTACACCCAACCCAGGGGTCTGGAGCCCACCGGGCCACCCAGGAGCCTGGGGATCCCCAAGGTCCCTGGAGGCCGTGGAGCTGCTCCCGGGGCTGACGTGTTTCCTTGGATGCTCCAATGAGCGGTTGTTTGCTATTTGCTTTTCTCCCACAAAAGAGCCAATGAGGTGAGCAGCGAACACGAGCTCTGCATCACCAAACACATCCCTCCGCTAACAAATGACGGCTCGTTACAGACACCATCTCCCCGGACACCCCGCTGGAGCCCAGCACAGCAAAACCCCATCTCTTATGGAGAAACCATGCATGATGGGGACGGACTGCCCTGTGTTGGGCTGCTGCCTTGCAAGGTAGCCAGCCAGCCCTCCAGCCACCACCAAAAAAGCTGCTTTTTGCAAACCAGGCTTTGCTATGCCCAAGCCTGGTTCTCCCAACAGGCTGCTGGAAGCTTCCCCCAAGGGGGTAAAGCCCCTCTGCAGCCCTGGGGGAGGTTTTGCACTTTGCTGCCTTCCACCCGCAAAAGCCACAGGCTCAGCAGAGCGGCTTCACCTCGCCCTGAGCTCCACAGCAAGCAGCCGCTGGAGCTGGGGTAGGGGGCTGGGGCTGGGAGAGCACCCCAGGAGATGGGACAGGGGGTGGTGGGGCAGGCAGTGAAGCTGTGCAGCCCCGGCACCAATGCATAGCTCTTCTGTGCCCCAAGAGTGATCCCAGCCCCGCAGGCAGCTGCCGGATCTGTCCGAGACAGCAGGGGACTCACCGAAAGCTCCTGCCTTTGCCGCTGCCTTTGCCGCTGCTGCCGCCGCTGCCGGCCCTCCAACTGCCGGGGTAGCGGGAGAGAGTCAGGGGTGCGGGATGGGGGGAGGCGACCCTCCCCGAGCCCCAGGACAGAGCCCCGCCATCGTCTCACCTCCGACTCCTGGGACAACGCCGACACCAGGTACCAGTCCGCCGACTCCCGGGACGGCTCCAGCCCCAGGCAGGACACCGGCTCCTGCCACAGAAGAGAACGGGACCATCAGCTCAGTGATGCAGAGACACAACCAGCATTCCCCCCAGCCTGGGAGGGAGGGAGCAGCTGCCCAGCTGGGGAGATGGGTGATGGATGTGCCCGTGGAGGGCGACTCACCATATTTCGCTGCTGCTTTTGCTGCTGCTGCCTGTGCTCCGACTCCTGGGGAAGGACATGGGCAGTTGCTAAGTTCCTGAGACCATTCCCACCTCATGTCCCCCATCCCACAGGGACCCTGGGGACCATCCCCTCCTGTCAGCATCCACCCCCCTCTCCTTTGGGAGGTGATGCACCCCTCCAGGCTGTCCCTGGGGTGACACTGCCACCCTGGGGCCACCAGACAGCTGGGCAGTGCACAACACCCCATCCGAGGACTGGCAAAGTGACGGGGTGCCTGGTCCCCCTGCCTTCCCCGTGCCAGTCCCCCACCCTGGGGCTGCCTGGGAAGGGAACATACCTGTCCCGGTGGGGTACCCTGCCTTTCCTCCTATCCCGATGCCAGCTCCTATCCCGCCGGGCCCGAAGCCTGCAATCACAAAGAGAAAGGCAAAGCCAGGTCAGGCACTGGCCCTGGGAAGTGGAGCGAGGCAGATGGAGCAGCTCCCTCGGCCCAAAGGATCTCCCTCCGCCGGCGTCGAGGGATATGGGGGGAATTCTGGAGCCAGCTCCCCTCCAGTAGAGATGCCAGTTCAAACGTCCCTGCCTGGAGCTTGCTGCGGCTCAGGACGTGTCCTAGCAGAGAGCCAGCCAGCCAGCTGACCGCTACCGGTGCCGCGGCGTGCCTGCAGATTAACGGCTCCTGGCCCCATGGCACGGGGTGCCAGGAGAGCCAGGTTGCTCCCAGTCGGGTCCACAGGTGTCACGGCAGGGCAAGGCACGGGTCCCCTGAAGGACCACCTCACCCTGGGAGCGGGATGCCCCTCACACCGCCCCAGGTTTCAGTGGTCACAAGGCCACTGCGGCAGCCGGCAGAGCCACGAGGAGCTACAACCGTGGAGTGAGGGCTACGAGCACTCACCGTAGGGCAGCTTACCAGTGGTGTAGGGCAATCCATAGCCACCTGGAGAGGAGAGAAGGTGGCGGGTTAGCACCTGGCTGCCGGTGGCCGTGCCCCCTCTGCCCCGCGGTGTAGCCCCTCTTTGCCAGCCGGCTGTGCAGCACCAGCCCTCGGGGCTTCTACCATTGGGATAGTAAATCCTCCAGGATACAACCCCCTGTGATGGAACCAGGCCAGGAGATGCTCTTCTCCATCACCTTGGAAGCAGCTGCTCCAAAAAGAGCCACCTGCTCTCAGCCCCACACCAAGGGCTGTGGTGCCCAAAGCTGGTTTTGCAGAAGCCTCCTATGACCCTGCTTCGGCAGGGGGTCCCCCGGGAGCCCCGCGGCGAGAATTGTACCCAACTGGCTGTGCCACAGCCGGCTCCAGATGAAAGGTTTTAATTGGAATCAGGGCTTGGGAGCCTCTGCTGAAACGTGACCTCATTAGGAAGTCGGCACGAAGGGATGGGGAGGGATTACGAGTGGGAACATCGCGGCCAGGGAAATGTCTCCTTGCGAAAGAGCAGGATCCCACCGTTTGGGATGGCACGGGGGTGCCCGTGACTCGGTGGGGACCGTGCACTTGGGAGCCAGCAGCACGGAGCTCCCATCACCGCTGGCGGCAGCCTGAGAAGGGCTGATGGGCTGCCACGTTCCTGATGGGGACACCCCGAGCAGCACGTAGGGTGGAGGGTGTCTCACACACCAAGCCCTCCCGCTGGAGGGGAGGATGCTGCTGTCTGCAGCCAGGACAGGATTGCTCATGGCAAAGCATCTCCTTGAGCACGGGACGCCGTCCTCTCCCGCCAGCCAGCATGTGGGGACCAGATTTCCCTCCACCCTGCCAGGCTGTCCCACGCCAGCACAGCATTGCTGGAAGGTGGAGGCTTTCCAGGCTGCTGTGGCTGTGAGCTGTGCCAGGTGTGCCCCACCGTGGGGACCCCCCTTGCCCATCCCGGGGCACCTCACTAGCCCCTCGCTCACCCCAAAGCTGCAGAAGCGTCTGGCACTGGGTGACACGTGGAGGTGCCTCCAAGGGTCAAGAGTCCAAGCCCTTGGGTCTCCGAGGGTTTTGCTGGGTCCAAGCCCGGCTCCTCACCACCCCAAGCCGGGTGCAAGAGCAGCACCCACCCTGGGGCTGCACGCACCCATCCTGCCCCAGTGCGGGGATGCCACCAGCGCTGCCGGGGGGGCTCAGGGCCGACGGGCACGCTGGCTGGCATGGAAAGGGCTGCGCACAGACCGATACCACCCCAGCATGGCCGGGCACTGGGGAGAAGTCCCCTTCCCTGTGGCATCGGGTGGGACCCTGATTTCAGCCACAGCTTCAGGCTGAGCCCCCAGTGAGCATGGTGGCCCTGGGGCCACCTCCTGAGTGGGGACAGCACAGAGCAGGAGCTGGCTAGGGCATTTGGAGCAAATCATCCAAAAAGGAGACTTTCCACTGAAAATGTTATTTTCCCTGCTGTCCCCTTGTCCCCTCTAGAGCCAGACCTACTGTAGCTGAGACAAAGCTCAGGGGGACGTGTGGCATTCCCCGGGTCCAGCCGCAGCATCAAAGTGAGAGCCTTAACAGCCAACCCAGTTTGTCCCCATGCCACCAGCCCCAAGCCCTCAGAGGCAACAAACTGGCATCCCCCAGCGTCCTGGGAAGGACCAGGGTGCCAGGCAGCACCCAGCAGCTGAAACCACAGCCAGGGTACCACCACTGTCCTGCTGGTCCCCGCGAGAGGTGTGATGCACTGATGGGGCTCCCTGGCCAGGGGGATGGGTGTCCTCCCCTGATTTATTTAACGAAGGCTCCCCATAAAGTGGGTCAGCCGGCAGCAGCGTCCCGTCCGGGCTGCGGGCCACTGGCGGGGCCACCACGGGATGGAGCCAGGCACGGCCGTGCCACGAGCCGGTGGTTTGCTCTCCGCACCGGGCACCCCATGAAAGGCCGTCTGGGGCCGGGCTGCGGCTGGGAGGCCAGACAGTATCCGATGGCGGCGGGGCCGAGTCGCCCTAACGAGTGTAACTCTGCCTCCGCGGGAGGAAGCCTCTGCGGGCCAAGTATTTCTGCCGTCGTTTGCGGCGACGGGCCCCAGCGGGGGGAAGCCAGCAGAGCTGCTGGGGCTGGCGCCCGTGCTGGGGTGGGATCTGCTCCCCGGGGGTGGGCTCCCCTGCCAAGGCTTTCCTGCCTGCAGCAACTTGTTTCGGCGAGTGGGAAAATGCCCATGGATCTACTCGCTGCCCAGCACCCCAGGGATGAGGGTTCCCGCTCAGATCTGGCTGCCCTGCTCCTCGGGGCTGCTCTTCGAACCAGAAAGCTGGCAGCGTGGCCCTTGGAGGCCACAGCACCCAGTACTGGCTGCCTGGCACTGCCTGTCCTGCCGCTGTCCTTGTGTGGGCATGGCTGGCTGGGGACGGGCAGAGCTGACACCCGGCACAGGGCTGGGAGATGGAGGTCCCTGGAGCAGCCCAGCCTGGGAAAGGGGTGCTGAGCACCCCCAGGCTTCCCTGGGCTGGGGCTGAGCCTCATCTGGGCAGGCAGTGGGGAGGGAGACCTGCCTGGAGCTCCATCCCCACCTCCTGTCTGCTGTTGGTGGCCTTGGCTAGAGCTCCTTGAGCCAGGACGTTTGGCTCAGGTGAATGCCCAGCAATGACCGGCACAACCCCAGGAGCCACAGAAAGGAGATGGTCCCTGCAAGGGCTGCGTGTTGTGCCAGGAGGAGCTGGCAGGGACAGCCTGGGGTGGCCTGGCCCAAAGCATGTCCCCAGAACATGCTCTTTCCTACCTTACCACAGCCAGAGAAAGGCACAGCGTCGTCCTCATGGGCTGGGGGCAAGACCACCAGCAGCAGCCAGGCAGCTGCCCATGGGGCTGCGATAGGCAGGGCTGCTGCTGGACTCACCTGCCCAGCGCCCCTCGCCCTGTCCTGCTGTCCCAGGGCCAGCACTGGCACTGCCAGGTCCGGAGGACCCGGGGACACCGTGGCTCAGCCCTGGGGAACGGCGGGTCCTTCTCCTGGCACTGCTCGGGGTTCTTCACCCCTAGCCCCGTTGGCTGTGGCAGCTTACCTGGGAGCTTAGGAGCTTTGATGGGATACCCCAGAGGGACACCGGGCTGCTGACCTCCAAAACCTCCCAGTCCTGCAAAGCCAACAGCAGACTCTCACCTGGAGCCCGCGGCCAGGCTGACACCAGTCCTTGCGAGAGGGGAGCGCCCCAGGGCACCCCGGGAGAAGAGAGCGGGTGGCTCGGGAAGCCCTGAGGCATCTTCTGGTTTGGGGAGGCCATGGCTGTGATGAACAGGCTTGGGAAGGAAGAGAAGGACGAGCAAGAGAGATAGGACACTCACCGGGGACTCCTGCGAAGGCTCCTGCTCCTAGGCAGAAACACAAAGGCACCCGCATCAGCCTCGGAGCTGATCCTCGGGGTCCAAACTAGCCTGTGTGGGCTCAGCCGGAGGTCGGCTTCGCTCGCCCACATGCCCTGTGGGACTGCGACCCCAAAGGATGGGCTGGAGCCAGCCCCAGCAGGATGGGGATGGGGGCAGAGCTGGAGCCAGCCCTGGACCCACCCTCCACCCCGGTGTCCCCAGGGGATCGAGGGGACCTACCTGGACCTTTCGGCTTGACTCCAGCACCAGTGGGTACTCCGGGCAGCACCCCTACGCCAGGGAAGCGGACACCTGCAGCAGACACCAGAGGGGCCACAGCATGGTTGGGCACCGTGGCGTTGCTGGTACCCAAGACCCCTGCACCCAGCTCCCAAATCCTTGTCACCCATCTCTGGCTCAGCACTAACCCTTGTACCCTGGGATAGGGGACCCTGATCCCCCAGGGGCTTGCTGGGACATCCCCGTGCCAGCCTCCCCGCCCCACCAGGCAGAGCTGCCGGGGAAGGGTGTGCTCCAGCCCTGTGCCTGCCTGTGCTTTGTGGAGGGCCAGGCTGCCCACACAGGAGCTCGGGGTGCCTGCAGGATACATGGCACCCAAGAGTGGGTCCCACTCGTGACAGCAAAGCACCAGCCCACGCCATGGTATAGCCAAGCCCAGGCATTGCTCTCTGTCCCGGTGATGTGCAGTGGCTTCGTGCAAGGTGGGGCTCTTTGGGGAGTGGGAGGGGGGGTCCTGCCCACCGAGCCCTGACCCTCTGGGGCAACAGGCAGCGCTTTGGCCTTGCAGTCATTTGGGTTTGGTTTTTGGTGTTTTCTTTGTTCAGTTTGGGGTTCTTTCCCTTTTACAAATGTCTTTCATTATAACTCATGCGTTTTCAGACACGGAAAAGACATTCCTGACCAGCAACACACTTCTCATTCTGACAGTGTCGAAACATCTTGTTTTCACAAGTTTTCCTCCCCCAAATTACTTTGCAGTGAGGAATTCCTCTCCCCCCACCACCTCCTCCCTCTCCTTCCCACGCCGTCTTTGGCTGGGCAAGCCGGCCCTGGCGTGGTCTGTGCCAGCTCCTCTTCCCGGTGCTGATGCCGCCTGCTCCCGCGGAGCTTGGCATGAGACCCCCGGAGACGCCGGGTTCCCTTGCCTTTGGCGTGGTGGAAACGTCGCTACAGCCCCAGAGAAAGGGTTTGGAAACTGCAGGCAGCAGTGATGGGGCAAGCAGGGAGTCAGGCAGGCAGGCAGCATGGGGCTGCACACAGCCTTCTGCAGGGCAGGGTGCTCTGCCTGCATGGGGAGGGCAGGCAGGGGGGGTGTGTCATAACACCCAGGGTGCAGCTGGCCACATGGCTATTGACTCAAACCGGGGTGCTGCTGGTGGGGTGGGGACCCCCTCGGAGGTTGGGGTGCTGCTGGTGGGGTGGGGACCCCCAGCTCACCTGCTCCAGGGAGCACACCGCCCGGGAAAGCTCCAGGAATCCCAGCACCTGCCAGGTAAGAGAAGGGCAGGGATGAGCACCCAGCCGGAGCCATTCCCCACCCCGGCCCCCCACTTCGGGGCCGTGCACCTACCTGGTACTTTGGGGGGTTTCGCTGCCGCACCAACCCCGCCTGGTACCACCGCACCTGCAGGCAGCAGAGACCCCTGAGCCCCGGCGCATTGGCTCCTGCCCACCCTGGCAGGAATGGAGACGCGTCTGCCCCGGGCTCAGCTATGCTGGGGACGCACGGTATTTCCTACCTGTGGAGACCCTGAGACCACCAAGACCACCAATTCCATCCACAACACCAATGCCAGCACCTGGGGGCATTGGGAGGAGGAGTGTACCAGTGTGAGATGCCACTGCTGGGCTACGGGTGGCCAGAGCGGTGCCGAAGGAAGGGACAAGCTCAGGACAGCTCTTGGGGGGTGAAGGGGACACCCCAAGGCAGCACCAGAGATGAGTCCCCTAGACCTGGACACGGGGACCAGGCAGCTCGGTGCTCTCCACTCCTGGGTGCTCAGGCTTCGCCAACACCCCTTTCTCAGCACACCAAGGTATGTCAGGGTCCCTCTGCATCGGTGGAGGGTCCCGGCAAGAGCAGCACCTCCTACCTGCAGCCGCCAGCTCCACAGGGAAACCTCTCCTAACCCAAGCAGCCAGGGGACACCGGGAGTCCCTGGGGGCTGACCAAGCCCTGGCATTGCCTTGCCCGGCGTCATTGCCTTGCCCAGCATTGCTGCCTTGCCCGACATCGTTGTCTGGCCCAGCATCGTTGTCTGGCCCAGCATTGCATGGGAGACCTTCAGCACTCACCAGCTTTTGCAGCAGCCTTGAGGGCAGCGGCGGAGGGAGCACCTGGGAAGACGCCCCCGGGGAAGGCGCCTCCAGGGAAGAGACCTGCAGCACCTGTGGGGAGGAGAAAAACCAGCGTGAGCATCCCCAAAAAGCTGCCGGCGAGAAGGCGTCCTACCCTCCACGCCGGCCGTGGTGGGCGCAGGCGGCAGTGAGCCATGGGGGGCTGCGCGGGGGTGCCGGGAGCTGGCGTTAGGCTGGGCAAGGCGGTGGTTAGCAGGCGCTGACCTGTCCTGCGCTGGCTTCTCCCTGCATCCCCCCCAGGTACCTGCTCCTCTCCACATCCCACCCATCACCAGCTACGCCCATGCCACCCGGGGCACCCTGTGGTGCCACCGGCTGCGGTGCACGCCAAGGTCCCCTGTGGCCCCGGGTAGGATGGGCAGGCCACATGCAGGCACTGTCCCTTTGCTGCAGACCCCATGAGGATCCCGTGTCCCTCCTTGCCTATCACTGCTTGGGGTCACCCAGCTGTGGTTGATGCCACGGTGTTGGGGGACCATAGGGCTGCCCATTGGTGGCTGCCGGTCCCTCAGGTCTGGGAAGGGTGCCCAGCCCAGATGAGACCCACCAGACAGGCTACAGAGAGCACCCAATGGGGACAAGCCACGTGCCATCCCCAAGGTGAGTGCCTGGGGACATCGCCCTGGGGACAGTCTGGAGCAGGGGTGGCTGGTGGTCTGTGCTCACCTGGCTGCAGGCCAAGTGGGCCGAGTCCCGCAAGACCTCCGACCCCTGGAAAGAGAAGTGGGGTGAGGTAGGGGGGGGACCGGGGCCAGAGGACAAGGAGCAGGAGCGTCCCACTTGCACCATCCCGGTGGAACAACGTGTCCTGGGAACGGGCACAGGGACAAGTGACAAAGGGTCCCCCATCCCATCCCTTTCTGCCTTGCCCGCCCCCCACCCAGCCAGGCCATGAAGGGACGGAGCCGAAATGTTTATGGCTGAGGAATGAGTCCCTCCGGCTCTGGCCAGCGCTGCCTTCCAACATCTGGGGCTAATCAGCCCTCGCTCCCTCCAGGCGCAAATTCCACTGCCTTTGGCTCAGGGCGCGGACACCGCTCCGGCTGGGGCTTCGCGGCCGCGCCGCGTTTGGTTTTAATTACGCCAAAATAAAGGGCCTTGTTTTTCTTTCCACGAGCTGAAATCTGAGTAAACGGAGGTTGCAGGCCCCCGCCTCGGACTGGCGCTCCCGCCGCGCAGACGGGCCAGCTCGGGGGGCCGAGGGGTGCAGTGCGCCCCTGCCCCGGGGCACAGCGGGTACCCCTGGGGCGGGCAGGGAGGGGAGGCCCAGGTCTCCACCTAAAATAACATCTTTCCCTGGGCCTCGATGGGCACTGGGCATCTCTGTTGGCACCAGCTTTTCCCCCTGCACGTTCAGTCCCTGCTGCCCCAGCACCATGCCCCAGGCTCAGTGCCCTCAGGCTGTGCATCCTCCTGCCAGCTTCTCATCTCTCTCCCCATGATGCCCCCTCTCGCCCCCTCATTTCTAGGCCAGACAAACCCCAGCGTGGGCTGCAGGAGCCCCAGCAAAAGCTGCTTGGCCGTGAATGCAAGCAGGCGGAGGTGCTGCCAGCTTTCCGTGGGCACCGGCTCCCGGCAGGGCTGAGCAAGCGTTACTCGGCTTTGCATCTTCCTGAGGAGCTTTGGTGCAGGTTTGCAGGCAGCAAGCACCCCAAAAGGGTGATCCGTGGGGGCTGGAGGGGAGAGGGCAGTGCACCGAAGCGGGGGATGTGGGAAGAAGGCTCCCTTGCGGCTACGGGGGCTTGGCGGGGGTTAGCATGGCAGGGCAGGGCGGAAAGTGCTGGCTGCTGCGTGCCTTGGCCATGGGGGTGCCCAGGGTGGAGGGGTCCCCTTGGCCAGGTGGGAGAAACATGAGGGCAACAGGGTTCAGGAAATATCCTGGCCACTGGCACAGCTGGAGATGGCGAGAGAGCCAAGGAAAGGTTTCTTACCTGGTTTGAGAGGTTTTGCCCCAGCCCCGAGTCCTAGGGGAGAGCAAGTGGAGAGGGGTCAGAGCCATCCTTCCTCCAAGCATCCCCAGAGGGGGGGACACCGTGCGGGACAGGGCCAGCCTTGTGGCAGACCCCCTGCCCGCCACAAGGCAGCTCTGCCAGGGGTAGCTGCCCCCCTCCCCATCCCAGCACACCCTGGGCAAAGGGGTCCCAGCACTCACCTGCTCCCAAACCTCCAACCCCAGCACCTGCGAGCAACGGCACAGTCTTAGCACCCATCCCTGTAAGCACCCACCCACCCACGTAGGGCTCTTGGGGGGATCCATGGGGAGGCAGAGAGGGTCACCAGGGTGCAAGGAGATGGGGCATCCTCCCTGGGATGTCCCCAAGCTTTTGACTGAAACACTGGGGACAGGCTGTGACCTCTGAGCACCTCCTGTGGCCAGGACTGGGCAGGGTGTAGGTGCCAGCCCTGGGCTAGTGACCCCCAGCGTAAGCCTGGCACTGCCACCCAGTCCTGTCCGCACGCTGTGGGGCTGGCGCTGTGGCAGCAACCCAGGGCTGAGCTGCCAGACAGGGTGTCCCCATGTCCCCTGATCCCAGCTGGCCAGTCTCCAGCCCTCCGTGCTGGCTCAGAGGCACCTGCGGACCCCCCAGGGACCTGTCCCATCCCTGCAAGCAGTGTGAGCCCCCCCCAACGCTGCCTGGACCCCTTACCTGGGAAAAAGCCTGCTCCTGGGACTCCCCCTCCCGGGATAGCACCAGGGACCCCTGCAAGAGAAGAGACCCTCGTTAAAATCCCCCCAGGGATCCAAGTGTATCCGGTGGGTCGGGGTGGGTGGCACCTCCTGGGATGGGGAGCTGCTCCCTGCGGAGGGGGTGGGATGTAGAGCCCTGGGGCGAGGGCTCAAGGGCAGGTCCCTGCCTTTTTCTTGCTGGTGCCCAGCTTTGCTTCCCAAAAACTGTCCCGTACCACAGCCAGCACCGCCTCCGTCACCTCCAGCTTCACGTGGCTCTGGGGGGTGGGGGACGGGTCCAGGCATGGTCATGCATGGGGGGGTGAGGCTGTCCCAGTTCATCCCCGCAGCCCACGCTGGTCCCAGTCAAGCCTGAGCATGCTTGGCGGCCCCACGCCCAAGCTGCCTGCCCTGCCTTGCCCTGCCTTGCCCTGCCTGCCAAGCTGCCAGCAGGAAGAGCCAGCTCAGGCCAGCAGGACTGGGGTGTTGGACTGGGGGGACAGTGCTGAGACCCATCAAAACCACCTGCGTGCCTCTGCCCGTCTCTGCAAAGCTGAGATAAGCGCCCAGGTCCCACCACTTTCCAAAGCGTCTGGAGCTCATGCTCAGAGGTCGTGCTCAGACACCACAGGAAATTTTTTTTGGCTGGTTTGGACCCTGGTAAAGGTCTGTCTCCTGCAGACCACCAGGCAGCCATCCTCAGGGTGGTCCCCACTGCCCCATCAGGGCCAAGGATGGGCTTGCAGGTGGGTTGGTGGCACAAGGAGGTTGCAATGCAGAGGAATGCTCTGCTTTTGGCTGGAGCGTGTTTTTGGCACTGGGGGGGTCGCCGTGGGGTTGGCAGGATGGCTGGCAGGGCTTGCAGTGAGGCTGGCAGGAGGATTTGGGGGTTGCCAGAGGCAAGCAGAGGGCTGCCGTGGCCAGTGCCCCTGTAGCAAACTGCACCCAGCTCTTCTGCCTGCTCTGGGCAGAGGGGATGGAGTTCAGGGTGGATGGGCACTGGGGACCCTGCGGTGGCATGGCTGGGACCTGAGGACCTGCTGTCCTGCTCTGAGGCTGCAGTGGCCTCCCCAGCACCCCGGTCAGGGTGGGGGGGACCCGGCACCCCTCGGAGCTAGGTGCCTGCAGCAGCACAGCCCTGGCAACACCACCGCAGGCTGCGCGGTGCCCAGGGACTGGGCAGGGTAGCCAGCGCAGGCAGGTGCCAGGCAAGTGGCAGAGCTGGCAGCCATGGTGGGGGGCACATTGTGCTGCACATCTCTTCTTCATCTCAGATGTGGTGCAAACTCTGGAGGTCCCCCCTCCCTGTGCCCCATAGCCCCCTGCTTCACCCCAACGGCTGCCCGCTGCAACGTGGCAGGGATGAGGGTGTGCTCTGGGCCCTGCTCACATGTCCCCCACCACCCAGGGCACCTGGGATGGACCCCCAGCCCAGCCACACAGAGAGACTGGGTGCCAGGATGCACCCACATGTGTCAGCACACACACGCGTGCAAGAGGGGTGTCAGGCTGTGTGTGAAGAGGAGATGTTGGGGGACACGCACCGGCAGGACGCGCACCCACAAACCCATCGGGATGCACACACAGGTGGAGGACCTGTGCCAGGACCCGTCACACAGCCCCCACGTGCCCCAGTGATGCCAAAGAGCGGGGCTCAGCCCTGTGCCCCCAGAAACCACCTCCCAGGGCCCTGCTGGGGGGAATCCAGCCCTGGAGCAGCTGATGTCCCTTGGAGTGGAGGGGACACATGCTTGGTCATCGTTCTGACCGGCCGGCTCGCCCCTCTGGCACGGCACAGCCCGAGCCGGCCGCCGGCCAGGGGTTTATGGAGCGGCTCCTTTTCCCGGCACATTCCCCCGCCCACACACACCCCCCCAGCTTGGAAAAACAAATCCCAACTTCTTGCCTGTTTCCAAACAAACTCTGCGCATCCACACATCGCCTGTCCTTCCCCACCCGCCCTGCTGAGAAGGGACGCCCCACTGCCGCTGGGAGCGAGAGCCGGTGGGATGACCAGTATCGTGTTGGGGACCCCTGTGCCCAGGGCCAGCGACTGTCCCCCCTGCCACCAAGCAGGAGGATCCCTGGTGCTGGGGTGATGACAGACACCCCGGGGACCCAGGCTGAGCTCCCCTACCCCTCTGTCCCCTGTACCAGCACTGCCTGGCAGAGACCCCGGGGAAGCTGTGACAAGGCAGGATGGCTCACAGCCTTCCTGGGGTGCGTGGGGACCCTAGAAAGTCCCGGGTGGCACCTGCCCACATCCACGGCTGCCAAACTCAGCCCTTCATCGTTGTCACCCTCCTGGGTGCTGTGGACCCTGGCTGGGGGGTCCCACTGCTGTGACGCTGTCGCTGCCCCCTCCCCGGTCATCCCCAGGCACCGTCCCAGGGCCAAGGCGCTGTGCTCATCCCAGTGCCTCCCGGCAGGTCTGCACCTTTTGGAGGATTACGGAGGATGTGCCTGTTCATCAGCCATCTCCTTGCCCCGATCAGGAGGCGGAGGGGGTCAGCAAGTACTGGCAGGAGCCTGGATGGCCGGGGGGCAGTGGGGTGGCCGGGGTGGGGATGCTGTGTGGCTTTGGGGAGCCCAGGCTTTCGCTCAGGAGCATCGCAGAAGGCTGCTCCCCCCTTGCAGTTCTCCCTGACCAGCTCTGCTGCCAAACACGACCAGCTCTGCACTTCTCTTGAAGTTATTTTACAAGCTGTCTTGGCGCTGGCAGAGCCAGCTCGTCCCGGTGGGGAGGCAGTGCCCATAGCCCAGCTCGGGGTCTGCTCCCCGGTGCGGGCACTGCCAGGGGGCACAGGGGTCTCTGACCCACTCTGCTCTCCGGCTGAGGACCAGCCTCGAGCAGCCAAGTTCACCCCAGCATCACCAGTCCCATCCATCACCAGCACCGCCACAGCTCGGGTGTCGACAGCAGCGCACACGCCCGGTACCGGCTACACCGTGGGCTCCCCAAGGCCACACCAGGCTACGGCAATCGCTTTCCGGCTAGTCTCTGTCCTTCTCCAGCCCCATCCTTCCCCAGCCTCGGGGGCAGGAGCCCATAGCCCAGCTCAGGGTCTGCTCCCCGGCGTGGCGTGCCGCCGCTTTGGCCTCACCATCCCACGTTCCCTTGGCACAAAGGGGAAGGGGAAACTGAGTCACCAAGCCTCCCGGGACTGAAGGAGCTCTGCGCTGCCTCTGCCCCTGGTTTGAGCCTGCCGGCACTCTGGGAAGGGGGATTTCTCCTGTCTCCCAGTTTTTCTCCTGGGCTAGGGCTGGCTGTAAGCCTGCAGAGCATGGGGCTGGCCCCAGCACCCCAGCAGCCACCTGGGGATGTCTTCTCAAGCCAGGGGCAGGATAATTTGCAGCCATGTGTGCAGCCCCAGCTGTGGTAGGGTTTGACCCCTGGAGGTGTTCAGGATCCGGTGTGGAGCCTTATTTATAGAAACTGGATCCAGTGTGGAGCCCTATTTATAGAAACTGCACTTTTTCTTCCATAGCTCTGTACCACAGGCCACTATTTGCAATAGCTGCACTATTTTATCACCTGCACTATTTCTCATTGACCACTGTTTGTATCATCCGCACCATTTCAACCTGCATCGCTGCTTGCAGCTTTACAAGCCAGAAATTCAGCTGTTTTCTCTTTCAAAAGCTTATTTTCCCCTCCTTTTGAGACTGAGACCAGGACCCACCACAGGACACGAGCTCACACCCGCACCAGGCGGCCAAACCTCGGACCCAGCAGCAGACCTCGCCGCCCTCCCTGCGCCCGTGGGCAACCGCTCTCGGAGGAGGAGGAGCACATAACCGCTGCAGATATTTCCCCTCTTCCCTCACGCCGCTGTTTGCTTTTTCTTGGGAGAATCGGTTTTGGAAACATGCAGTCTCCAAGCAACTTTGAAGCCGCATTGCATCCCGGCCTGAGCGCGCTGGTAGCAGCTCGGTGGGGAGCAGGGGGGGCTGCTGTCGAGAGCCTGGCTCCTCTCCAGCCCCCCAAGGCTTCAGCTTTCATCTCTGAGTGCTGGCAGAGGAGCTGCACCCTGCGAGTTGTTTGCAGAGGCAGCAGCCCCGGCAGGCCGGTGCCTTGGGGAGGTGCCTGGCTGGGAAGGGGAGATGCCATCCCAGCCCCACAACTGGCACTACTGGCCCCGGGGCACCCTGAGGACTCTGAGTGTCCTCAGAGGATCTCCACGGTACCCAGGCTGGGATGCCAGCACACCCGGTGCCAGCCTCTCTGCACCCACCTGAGCTGCCCGCCATGGTCCCAGAGCCTGCAGGGCTTTGTCCCCTCTCTGGGGGTGTCATTCCCAGGGGAGCCCCTCTGCTCTGGCACAGGAAGCAGTGAGGAGCGGATGGAAGCCCTGAGGGATGGATGCCCCTCTCCAAACACTGGGACATGCTGCACTTGGCACCTTTTAGGGAAACATACGGCAGCTTCCCCACGCAGCGGCCTGGATCCAGCCGTGCACATCCCCACGGTGCCCAGTACAACTCTGCTCCCCAGGGGGATGCAGAGCAGCAGGGGCTGATCCTGACCCACTGCTGGGAGCTTCCCAAGTACTGCCAGCTGCTGCTCAGCCCCTCGGCAGGGGCAGTGCTCTGAGGGGGACAGTCTGTGTGTTCAGGGGGGCTCCCCGCTTTTCTCCCTTGACCCTGGGATCTCTCAAGGGTCCCTTTCCTGCCAGACTGGTTTGGAGCTGCACCGGCAGCAGGTGCCCGAGGATGCTGCCCTGAGCCCTCACCAGGTGGGTGCACCCCACAGCACCCTGGCATCCCCTCCACCCTGTGCCACTGGCCGTGCCTCTCTCCCAGCTCAGTCCCCGAGGGCTGGCACGGCAAGGAGCATGGCTGAGCCTGCCCTGTGCCACACAGCACACCAGGCTGCAAAGGCACTGGTCACTCCTCCCCAGGGAAGAATTCCCCAGTGTCCCCATCAGCACTGGGACCATCTCCAGGGCCAGGGCCACCTCCTCTGTGAGCTTCCCAAACCAGCAAACACCACTGGAGATTGAGCCAGGGACTGGAGAGGGGCCAACAGCCCCAAACTGCTGCAGGATCTCACCCCAGGGCAAAAGTCCCCTTGAGACTTTCCCAGCTGGGGAGCAAAGCCACCGTGGTTCAGCAAGCCAGTGCAGAGCATCACTGCCGGTGACAGAAAGTGCCCAGGACTGAGCTGCATCCCATCAGGGATGGCACCTTGACCCTGAGCTGTAGCTACCCAGGATGAGGCACTGACAGCAGCTCGGCTTTACAGGCAGCTGCCTGGCTTGGCATGGCTCTAGGCTCACTCTGCCTGCACAGCCAGGGGCAGACCAGCCTGTGGTTGGGGTCCCAGGAGCCAACCGCACTGGGGCAGAGCAGGGAGCTGCAGAGCACCTGCAGATGATGCTGCGGACTGCAGAGAGCAGCCCTGAGGGCTCTGCCCTGGGCAAGGGGTGTCCCAGCCTGCAGCTGCCTGCAGCCCTGGCACTGCCCTCCCTGGCCCACAGGATCCTGCCCTCTCCCCTCCTCTGGTCCTTGGTGGCTGAGAAGCCCCATGCGATGGCTCTGGCACTGACCCCATCACTGATGCTGGCTCTTGCCCATCGCATGCTCTCCATGGCATGACATGGGGCGACCCCCGCCTGGCTCTCGGGAGGTGGCTGTCCCATCCCTGAGCCCACTGTCCCTGCCTCATAAACCTTTGCGCAGTTTGGACGTTACAGTGAGCTATAAATCTGTGCTCAGAGCTGCTCTCCCCCTCTCTGCAAGTGCTCATGGCCCAACCACAAAAACGCAAGCCGTCCAGCGGGCAGGCACCTGCTGCGCTGGCCGCTCCGGCTTCGTCACGCGGCACCGTGGGACCAAACCGCTGCGCCCTGGCTTTCGCCTCCCCGCCCTGGCAGCGGGTTTGCTGCACGTGTGTGTGCATGTGCGTGCACTGGGGTTTCACGCAGCCCCTGCCGCTGCCCAGCCCGGGACCAGCCAGCGAGCCGTGGCCTGTGCCACACACGGGTGGATGGCCCTGACGCTGGTGACACAAGTTGAAGGAGGATGGCGCGAGGGCCACCCCAAGCACCCTGTGATTCGGGTGGGTCGAGCTGCTCTGCAGCCCGGCGGGCTGTGTCGCGGCCACACGCTGTGCAGCAGCTCGCACACGTGCACACCCCCGCTGCCCCTCCAGCTCACACCGCCGTCGCACCGGGGCGGTGACAGGTGCCAGCTCCCCCAGTCCCTCACAAGGGCAATCCCTGTGGGAGCTTGGCAGCCACCCCCCGCTGCCCTGCCCTGCCCCCCGCCTGCGTGTCCCCGGGGCCTCCCGTGTCCCCAAGCCTCTCTCCAGGACACCTCGCAGCCTCCCCCCGACAAGTGCTTCGCGCAGCAGTGCCATTCCCGGACTGCCCTGTGTCACCCGCCTCGGCGACATCCCGCCCCACCCGGGCACGGCACGTGCCACCCGCCGGGTTGGGGGGCAAAGAACCCTTCGGGAAGGTGGCGCCCAAGGGGGCTGCCCTCCCGCCCTCGGGGCTGTCCCCAAGGCAGGGCAAGGGGGCTGCCTGCCCCTACTCGGGGACACGCAGCCGGGGCAGCCGTGGGGCTGAGGGGGGGCCAGCAGCCGAACCCCGGTGCCCGTGGAGGGTCCCCGCGGAGCCGGGGAAAAGCGCTGGCCGGGGCTAAGGAGAAGGAGCCTTTTTCTTTCCTTACCTCCTTGCTGAGAAGCCGGGAGGATGGAGAAGAGGAGGAGGACTCCGGGAAGGAGGGGTGCAGCTGCCTGCCTTGCCATCTCTTGAAGCAATGCCCCCGTGCTCCCGCAGGCAGTGTGTTTTATCCCAGAGCTGCTTAATTGTTGCTTCCAAGGATGCGAGGGGAAGGGGAGGGGGGTTTGGAAGGAGGGAGGGGAAAAGGAGAGGGAGAAGGGGGGAGAGAGGCACAGGACACTACGTCATGAGGAAAGGGCAAAGACACACGAGCCTCTCCAGCCGATTGGGCTGGCTGCTTGGTTATTTTTTAATTTTTTTTTCCCTTTTCCCATTTTTTTTTAATTCCTCTCCCTTGCTGCTCTCTCCAAGCCGGGTGCTCCTCTGCCAAGAAAGCTGGAAGGGGGCGGGGGGAGCTGCCAAGGCCGCCTGCGGCGGGGGGCTGCGCCCACCCCGGTGGGGCACCGCGTCCCCGGGGGGGAGCGGGGGGGGTCGTGCCCCGGGGGGCACCGGGGGGTCCGGGGTGGCACCGGGCAGATGGCGGAGGGGGGGGGGGGGGGCGATGGGGACCGGCTGGGTAAAGGGCTGGGGGGCTCTGGGGGGGCTGGGGGTGGCAAGCGGGGAGCAGCGCCCACGGCGGGGTGCCGGGGCAGGGAGCCGGCCCGGCCGGGCCCGGGGCCCGCCTGCAGCGGGGCTCCGCCGGCGGTGGCCGTTAGGTGGCGGGCGCGGGGTGCCCGGCCGCGGCAGGAGGCTGGAAACCGGCGGTTTGCAGAAAAATTTATTGCTTGGACCGGGGAGAGGTGCCCCTTCCCCGGCCCCGGGGTGTCCTGGGGACACGCAGCGCCCAGCCCGGGCTGGCCGTGGCTAGTGGTGGCCACAGCGTCCCCCAGCCACCTCCAGAGCCCGGTGTCGGGGGCGGGGGGGTTTCTTGCGGCTGAGCTGGGCTGCTCCCCTCTTTCCAGCCCCGGTTCATTCGGGGCCACCCGGGCTCCAACCCCTCCATCACCTCTGAGTACAAAAGCAGATGCTGGTGCAAACCCAGGCACCGCGTGTCCTTGCTGGCCCCCTCGTCCCCCTTCTCATGGGGTACCTCTGGACGAGTGTCTGGGGGGCAGCGAGTTAAACGGGGGGGGAAGAGCAAAGAGTGCAAAATACCCTTCTCCCTACAGCCTGCAGCACTGGCCACGCTTGAGCGCTGCGTGCCATCACTGCAGGTCCGACGTGGAGCCCTCCCCACTTTGCCAGGAGCCGAGATGCTGCTCATCCCGGTACCCAACTCCCTGTGAGCCCCAATCCGCTGCCCGGGGCGTGAGAGCACGTGCGAGGAAATGCCCTGTCTGCACCCCCTTCCCGCGGGGCTCCCCGTCAGCAGCCCCCCATTCCTCGCGCTCCTTCCACGGCTGCGGAAATTGGCAGCAAATTATCAGCACATCCACCCAGTTCCTCTCCGCCTGCGAGAGGTGCGAAGTCCCAAACCTGGACGCCCACTTAAAGAAGTGTGAGCTAAATCCATGCTCGGGACAGTCCCTCCGGAGCCCGGCTGTCTGGCTTATCTCAGCTCCCACTTTATTTTAGGGAAAGTGCTTATGGCTACAGCCGCAGGAAATCCGGGAGGTGGAAATTACGGAGCGTTTTGCCCTCCACACCCGGCGCTGGGACACGTCAAGGAGATGGAGGGGGGGAACCGTGCAGGAGCCGCTGCCCCCACGGTGGGCTTTGCATGGATGCTGATCTTCTGTTCACCTGCCTCCTTGCAAAGGCTGAGGGCTGGGGGGCACAGAGCGCCCCGCGATGCGGAGAGGGGGTGAGCATCGGCAGGGGCAGAGCAGCCGGGCTGGCCCGTCCGTCCACGCGGCTGGCGTTGCCGAATGACGTAATGCTTGAGTGAAAACACACTCGGTCATTAAACGCGAGCTTGCTGCTAGAGAGGAGCGACGCGGGAGCGGATGGATGCGGGGATGAGCAGCTTTGCAGCGGTTCCAGCGGCCTTGGGGCTGCGATGTGGCCCGCGAGGATGCAGACCCCCGGTCGGGGCTGGCCGGGGATCCAGGCGATGCGTCCTCGATGCGTGTGTCTGCAAAACATGCAGAGAGCAGGGCTGGGAAAGTGACTTTGCTGGAAATCGTATCTGGGGCAGCTGGCCGTCTCTAGCAGCTTCCATCTCTTGCCAGTGAAATGGCTCTGACTTTTGAAAGCGTGTTTTGTACCTAGAAAGAATAGATGCGAGGCACGATCTCCCCACCCCTGGCACTCAGGCTGGGGAACGGGATCCAAGCCCTTTGTGATTTGGCCAGGGCAGAGCCGAGTGCTTCGCAAGCTGCCCGCGGGGAAGGGCTGGGAGCATTCCCCGAAGTTTGCAAAGTGTCGGGGAAAAACTGTGCAATTTGGCCCGCGCCGGGAAGGCACGGATATGGGTACGGTCTGACAAGGAAGCGGGAAGGCAGAAAATATTTCCCGCAGGGGGGCCCGCGTGGAAAAGAGGGGGTTTGCTGCATAGTGCCATATCTGGGTGAGAAAACCTGCCACAAGGGCTGGAGCAAGAGTACCTGGGACTGCATCCAGGACGTGCCTGGACCAGCGCGGAGGCGGGTGAAGGGCTGGGGGCTTTGCTGGGAGCCATGGCAGCTCTGGGGAGGATGCTTCCTGCAGCTGGTCCCCGGTGCGGGTCCCGTCGCGGTGGCTGGCTGATGTAGCTCGCACGCGGTTCCCCTGAATGCTGACACAGTTGCTGGGGGAGATGCCAAACAGCCTTACCCTGCTGTTGCACACACAGAGAGCTGTCCCGGGGGTAACACTGACACACAAAACACAGAAGTAAACACGGTTTTGCCATAGCTACGGAGGACCCCCGCACCTGCACCATCCGGGATCCGAATCCGGCTCCCGCGCGCTGTTGACTGCGTTGTCATAGGAAACGGCGCTCGCTAACGGGGTGTGACGGGGCTTTACGGTGCCTGTGCGGGAGCACACGGGATGCGCTCAAAGGAAAGGTATGTGTGAGGGGCAGATCACAGAAGCACCGGTGGAAGAGGCCCTCCGAGGTGTCCAGCCCTGGCGCTGGCTCCCGGCAGCACCGTTGCCAGCGCTGGCTCGGGGCAGTCTCAGCTGCAGATCCTCCAAGGATGGGGATCCCCCACCTCTCCAGGGACCTGTCCTGGGGCTGCACCACTCCCCAGGGAAGAAATTTTCCTGATCTGGACCTAAGATGTGTTTGCAGCTGGGGATATCCTGAAATGCCCAGGCAGCGCCCACGGGAAGCCTTGCCCTGCATCAGCTCGTGAAGAGAAGAGGCGGAGAGGAGATACGCTGTGCAGGTGGTGATGGAGAAGGGGCCCAGCGCTCTGCTTTTGCCTGCAGACATCCTGGTGAGCTGGAGGAGAGAGGATTGCTCGCCCCAAAGTAGATGGCCGTGAGCAGGACACATCACACTTGTGTCCTGTGGCTGCGTTTCTGCAAGGGACCAGCCACGGCAGCCAGTGCCGGTGCCGGGAGAGATGCAGCTGCAGGGCCCAAGGGGTAGGGAGAGGCTGGGGACACAGCAGAGCCACTGCAGGTCCTCGCTGCTGCTGTGCACTGATGCTGGTGTTGAAATAGCATGGCCTTGTCACGGTGTCCGGGAAACTGAGGCTGATATGTGGGTTTGGTCCAGCCAGCCTGACTGGCATTGTGTGGGCCAAAATTTTCATTTCACCTGCCCTTCCCTCTACTGAGCAAATGCCTCACGTTTGGCCACCGTGTGTCTTCCAGAAAGGCTGTGCAGTCTTCACCTAAAGCACCAAGGGACAGGGAAGCTTCCTCTTCCCGTGGTTGAGCATCCTTATGTTTTCCTGCCTTGGTTCACCAGCTGTTAGGTGTTAACTAACAGGTTATCACCCCTGTAGATGCCTCAAAAAGAAAGCTCCAAACTAAAGAGGAGACCTCTGTAAGTCTGCCTACTACAACATCCCAGAGAAATGCCTCCCAGGGCACAGGGCAGGAGGGGGAGGCAGGTTACGAGGCACGGACGGGGCTCTGTGGTACCTGGGAATCAAGTCAAGTCTCTGCTCAGTCTTATTTTTGGCAAGTAAAACCTTCAGGCTTGTCAAGTCCCGCATTCAGAGGTATTTTCACCAGCCCACAGTTGTCTCTGTGGCTCTCTCCTGAACCAGCTCTGACATTTGCAGCCAGGTCTGAGCAGTGGGCAGCAGGGAGGTGACCAGCCAACACCTCAGCACGTGGCTGCGGCTGTAGCTCTGGTGTTTTCTGGCCAGAAACCTGACGAACCCCTGTCCATCAGCAGGCACGCTGGGGGCAGCGGGGCAGGAGGGCACCAGTGGGAGGCCAGGGTGGAGCGTGTGCTTGGGCTGGTGCACGGCGGGAGCTCTGGAGCAGGGGAACATCACCCCACTGCTCGCATCCACCATCCATGTCACGGCTTTGGTCTCAAGACTGGGCTGGATGGGTGGCTGTTAAAATATCAACACCCCTTTTGAGGACCGCTGCGTACCCAGAGCCCGGTCTGGGGACAGGGTCTCCATCTCTCACTCCCCTGCCCATGCCATTGCATCGGCCCCACGTGTTCCCTGGGAGTAACATTCAGCCACCGCGCGTGCAGCCCATGCCGCAGCCCCACGGGACACCCATCTGGCACCCGCCCGGCACAGCCGGGGGAGCCATCCCTGGCTTGAGGCTGGAAGCCACCGCGGAGACCCGTTTCAGCATCATGGCCAGGATCTTCTCAGCTGTCCCTATGTACACTCGGTGCTGGGGTGTTTCTCAAAGCACGAGAGGCGTTGCCAGCACTGCAGGGGCTGTCTGGGGACCGCAGGGGCTTAGGCAGCCTCTCCCTGCCAGCCGCCGCTCGCTGGCAGGTCCCATTGTACATATGTCTGTTGGGTTTGACTGAGTAGCTAACGAGGCTCATGTGACCCCAGCCGTACCCCGCCCAATCCTAACTTTCCATTAGCTCTTCTTTTTCTGGCAGCCGCTTACCACGGTTGTTATGGGAAGAGGTTTTGCCAACAGAAGGATGCTGCTCAGTGGGACGAGTGCTGGAGCGGCAGCCATGTGCGGTGGTGGGATGCTCTTCCTTGGCATGACCGCCAGAAACAGCAACGTTCTCCCATGGCCACGGAGGGACCTCGAGATCTCTCAGGAATGTTTGTCATCGGAGTCCCCTCGGGGAGAGAAGGGGAGACACCATACCCAGCCCCTAGTCTGGACACCTAACCCAGGTTCCTGTTTTCTGCCATGCATGAACGACCATGATGTTTGTGACGGTGCCTTCCCTGCAGGCTTTGCCTCTCTTTCTCATCCTCGCCTCTCCCCTTCCCCTGCGGGTAACCAGCTCTTCTTGTGCTGAGAAGGCATGTGGATGTGCAGCACCTGTGAGGCTCGGATTGTGCTGTGAGTGGTGCAGCCCTGGGACAGTGGTGGTGGGATCGCCATGCTTGGACATGTTGAAAACATGCCTGGACAAGGCCCTGAGCAGCCTGACCCAGCTTTGGAGTGCTAACTTGCCCAGGGGCTGGGCCGGAGACCTCCAGACGTCCCTCCCAACCTAAATCCTTCCATGATTTATATTGAATTCTCTTTGGTATTTATGTAGTTCTGGGAAGCCTTCAGCGATGCATCATTGAACTGTTATAATCCAACGCTGGCCAAGGAGGGATTTAGTGGTCCTGGCTCCATACATCTCATTCACATTGTCCTTCTCAAGGACAGCTGGACATCTGCTGCCGATAGGTAACTCCAGGCCGTGGTGTAGCCCCGCTCCCAGCTTGGGCGTGAAACCTCTCCTCTGCCTGCCTCCATCCCCACTGCCGCGGGCCTTCGATCAGATCTTTCGAGTGGCTGTTTTCGTCCTTCTCCGCGCTGCTTGTGAGCTTTCCAAGTGTTGATTAAAAGGTACCATCACTGCAAAACGTGCCGTGCCTGGGTGGATATAGCTTTCAGCAACTGAAACACAGTGTTTACTGGAACGCGCCACGGTCGTTCTCGGTCAGGACTGATTCCCTGCCAGATGTCAGCTCTGACCCCCAGCAGTTTCGGCAGTAGAGCCGCTTAAAAATTGGAAGATTGTTTTGTATTCTTGAAAGAAAAAAAAAGGGTATGTTTATTATGGAGATATTGCTTTTCACTGCCTGCGTACTCTGAAATGGCCAAAGCGTGTTCAAAGAGACTTTCCTTTCAAATCGCCTTTGTGCAGAGACCGAAGCTGGAAAATATCAACCCAGAAGGGGAAAACTGAAGCAAGTTGTGGGCAACTGAGCACAGAGATGTAACTGGTAACGCTCAGCCAGAACATGAACTTTAGACACTGCCTGTGCTCCAGTTTGTGTCTGCAGCACAGAGGGGCCCTAAGGAAAAGGCGGTGGAGCTCTATTATCTCGCAGCCAGATCCTTGTGGTGTTGAGGGGAAACATATAGCAGGCAGGGCTGGGCTGTCTCACTCCCCTCCCAATGCACCCTGCAAATGCCAGTCGATGGCTCCCAGAGCCCTGATAATCCTGACCATGAGTCAGAGCCCAAAAATCAAGAGCAGAGCTTCAAATTAAGACTTACTGAAAAAGAAAAAAAAAAGCACATACGGGGTATGGTTTCTTGTGTTCTGCTTTTTAAGCCATAAGGTTTATGCCTCCAGCTTTTCTATGCATCCAGAAGGGCTTAGCATTTTCCTTTCAGCGAAGTGAAACCTGAGTCTCCCCCAGGCACATGAGTCCAGGAGATGGGGATTAAAAAACCTGCAAGGCGAGCGATGCATTTGCTAATGGCGACAAGGCTGTGGATCCGCAGAGACAGTGCCCTGGGGATGTCCTTTCCCAAAAAGTCCCCTTGCAGGGAACTGTAACTCCCCACAGAGGCTGGAGGTCACCGGCCTCTCCTGTTTTGGGGTGACCTGGAGGCTGGGAGGGACTGGCTCAGCCACGGGGTGACCTTGAGATAAGTTCCCCGTGCAAAAACACTTGTCAAGGGTGGGATTTGGTTCAGCAGTAATCTCCAGCCTTCTTGTCTGACTCCCAAAGAGGCACCGCACATGCAATTAGAAGCCCTGCAATCCCAAAATCTGGCATTTTGTGATCTCTTTGCTGGGAAATGACAAAAATTCTCCAAAAAGCTAAAAATGAGCTTTCCAGCGGGGCTGCAGTTGGCTACATATGTGCAGACTGGTGGCTCAGTCCCTCGCTGGGCTGCCCAGGGACCTGCAGCTCCTCCACAAAGGGGTTTCCCATTATTTTGTTATGGTGTGGTTGCCCACAGCTGTCCTGGATCCGCCCAGGCAACTGGAAATGTGACTGTGGGGTTTCATGGCTCTAACAAAATAACAGGGTGAGGAACCTGGAGAAGTGATGGAGGAGGTGGTGGGTCTGTGGGACAACCGTGTTGGGAGGTTTCCACAACAATGCAGGTGTGGGGACAGGAGGAGAGGGCCGAGGGGAGCAGAGGGTGGGCTGAGAAGGTGGCTGGACCAAGGCAAGGAGAGCTGGAGCAGGGCTTGCAGACGGCAGCCAACTGGCGTGACCTGCAGCAAGGGGGACCCAGCTGGCACTGCTCGTTGGGTTGTCTGCAGCAGCAAAGGGGTCATCGATGCAGGAGAGATTTCCCCCACCCAAGGAGGGTGGGGGAACCAAGTGCCAAAAACATGGAAAAGGAGAGCACCGTGGAGGGACGAGGAGAGGGATGGGTGGCCCAGTGGTGCAGAGCAGTGGCCAAGGAAGAGATACCAGCGTGGTCTAAGATGGGAGAGTGAAGAGAAGAGGTGAAACACCATGCGGGATGAAAGGGTCCAGCTCTCAGAGCTGGGAAGGGAGGGGACAAGAAGGGTTGAGACCTTGTGAGAAGAAGACGGTGTGCCAGAGACAACGGAAGGGGTCAGGGTCTGAGCAAGGGCTGGTGACACCAAGGCAGAGGCGCTGGTGGGAAGAGGGCCCAGAAGTTCCTCTGTGAGCTGAGCTGGGATTGGAGACACCAGGGATGGGAGCAGTGCAGGGGCAGAGGAGGTACAGAGGTCCATAGTGGGATCAGAGGCACGTTTCATCCCAGCACCAGGCAGGACCTCCTCATGCCTCCTGGGGCTCCTCCAGAGCTACGTGCCTGCAAGGCTCTTCCAGTGCATTCCTGGTCATCTCCATCCTGTTATTCTGGAGTTGATGCTGTTCTTCAGTCCTTCTCCCTGAGCAGCAGCAGCAGCAACCAGATCCTCCTGCAGATGGGCTCTGCCCAGCCCAGCCTGGCTGCCTTTCCCCATTGCTGTGGGGCGCTTGGCCAGCAATGGTCCTGCTCTTCTCCAGCCAGTGACCATGCTGGAAACATCCCACCCAACACATCCCCAACCCATGTTTCCCTCCGAGTGTCCACTCCATGGGACGGAAAAGGGGGGGGCACATCAGCCAGTTTGCCGTCAGCCTGTAGACCCCCACTTCTCTGGACCGCCATCAATGCCTGGCACAGTCAGGATCATGTTGAGGAGCTGCCCCTGTACCTCTCCCAGGGATGTGTGAGGGCTAATCCAGAGCCTCTTCTTGCTCTCTCCTCCTGGAGATGGAGGCAAGAAACACTACTAGACCCCTGCTTTGGGGTGACGGGCAGGCTGGCAAGAGCCCTGGGCAGCATGCATTGCATTTTTGGGGCAGTTTTTGACTGAATTGCTCCTCTCTTTCCACCAAGCCCCACCATAGGTCTCAGCTTCCCTGGGGAAGCTGTAACTTTGTCCATCTGTTGGGGTTTGGCTCCCTTCCTGAAGAGCCCTGCAAGCCGCTGCCCAGACCTGGCAGGTCTCAACATCCTTCGGTTCCCATCGGCCTGTCTGGGCTGAGGAGCGAGCCCCGAAACACAGACCCCCGGGAGGGATCAGCCGTTCGCCGTGCAGTCTGGCAGCGAGCTCCAGCACAAGCGAAGCCCTGGCCCTCCACCAACGCACGCTGTTTCCTCCCGGCAGGCTGGCCAAAAGGAGTCAGATGAGGACATGAGAGGAGCCGGGAGTGCAGGCAGGCGTAGGGGAAGCTGGGGGTAACGGAGGGCACTGGGCTGAGTTCGGCCGCTGGACAGAGCCGGGGATAAGCCTCACCGAATGGGAGTGGGAACGGATGCCGGCAGGTCCTGCTGCCAGCCGCGTGGCTCATCTCCTCCCCAAGTTTTTGGGCTGTCTCTGGTTCCGTCCTTTGCCAGGGTCCGTCAGCAACCCCTGGTGTTTGGGGCATCTCTCTAGGGCCAAAACTTCCTCGCTTTCAGATACAAATGACCCCTTATCTCCGCAGTCTCTCTCTGCTCAGGGTCACAGCCATCGCAAAATTTGCCTCCCAGCCTCAAAGTTTCACCTGTCGCTTCGAGCAATGGTGCCTCCATCCCTCAAGCCCTTTATTCCTGCTGCAATAACGGAGGCTTCACCGTCCTCGTCTCTTTTATTCCCAGGAGCAGGGTCTGAACAGAGACAACTCTTCCTGCCACATGCTCCTGCAAGCCTCTGTTTGAAACACCCGCTCCCCATGGTGTGGGTGCCCTGGCATCAGCCATGTGCCGAACACGGGGGCCGTTTGCCTCGGGGACGTGCAAGGGTGAAGCTCTTGAACAGCTTTCAAGTTCACCTCTGCTCTGCCACCCAGATCCCATTGCCCACAGTAACGCTTTGGCTTAGCTTGGCCAATTAAGACGTCATTTGTAACTAGCACATGGATAATATTTCAATTTAATTAATACTTCTTTTACTGCAGAACATTGCCTCGGGCCAGGTGATCTTCTCGCTGAAGAGGCTTCAAACAAAAAGAATATTGATGAAATATTTCACCATTTCAAAGCAAAAATTTGGGGGATTTTTCATTCTAGCATGGAGCTGGGTGATATTTCATGGCTGAACAAATAAAGCAAACCCAGGCATCATGTTTCAGACAGAAACAAGCGTTTCACTTTGAATCCGATTATTAGGGATTTAGTTTTGATTTCAGGGATGGAAATCACAGAAATACTGGTTTAAGGTAAACCAGATAAACATCATCTCCGTTGGAAATGCTGACGGTGTTTCCCAGTCTCAGAGGTGCCCTGGTGCCAGGTCTGGGGAGCCCCAGCCTGAGCAGGTGAACAGATGGCGAGTTCTGCGCTGGGTTCAGGAAGGTCCCCACCAGCCCCACACGTGCGGACGTGATGGGCGAGAGGCCACCCGCAGCAGACGCCGTAGGGCCAAGGTCACCCTGCTGCTGTCGCGCATTTATCCAGCTGGATGCGAAGAGCATCCGAATGCAAAAGCGAAGAGCAAAGTCCCAGCAAAATGAGAGTAAAGAAGAAACAGCCACACCGCAGACTTCCCCGGGGACTACTGCGTGAGAACATCCTCTGTATCAACGTCATTTTCATCAGACAGAGGTTTTCAGGTGGCACTTGTGAGGGCAAATATTTTACCCGGGGAATGGCTGGCCAAACCCCTCCAGAGTGCCGGGAGCGGGCAGTGCCCTTGGGCGAAGGCATCTTCCCCCCGAGCTGAGCGGGGGCTGCTTGGCAGAGGGAGCGGGCTGCGCTGCCGACGCGCCCTGCCATCTCTGCTGTAGCTGCTTTTCCTCGCAGCACTTCACAACTCAGCACTCTTGAGTTAATTAGAGAACCATATGCCCCTTTCTCACACATCATAAAAGCGTGTGTTTAAAGCTGGGTGATAAAAGGGAGCATTAGTCTGGGTCACTGCAAGGCTCTGATCTCAGCTCGGCTCCGTACACTGCCTCGCTCTTCTGGACTGCTCTCAGACCAGGTGGAAACGATGTTGAGTCCATCTGAACTCGCTTTCCTGCCAGCTTGCTTGAGAGACTACCAAGTATTTTACAGCTCTCTCCCAGGCACAGTTTGTTCTCTAACACCCTCCTACAGCCTGCCTGTCTCTGCTTAACTCTCCTGGCTCCCTCCTGCTCCGGGTGCTGAGTTTCCGTCTCCCAGAGGAAACTTGGGACCTTGCCGGATGTCAGCTCGTGGCAGCGGTCCGCAGGTCTGTCGCTGGTTTCAGTCTTCAGATGGCTTCAAGCTCTTCCAGATGGCCATAGACCCTGCAGCCTGCTCTCCCCGCAGGCACGCAGGGTGCAGGGCATGTCCCCGAGCCATGGCTTTGAGCACATCCCAGGGGGACGTGGGGGCATGGGGCAGCGAGCACATGGAGACGGCTCGTCCAGATGCTCTTGTGCAGGCCACTGTATATGTCCAGAGATCTCCTCTTTCCTCTCCGCTGCCTGCAGGACATATTTCTCTTCCATCCTAGTGCACAAGGCAGAATAACATGCCAGATGTTTTATGTTAAAAGCTCCCTTTTCCTCCTTTCCGCTTTCTTTGAAGAGTCTCAGACAGGGAGGTGAAGACCCTGTCTGCTCTGGTGAGGACCACCTAATCTGATCAGGTCCTTTTTGGCACAAGGCGTATCCAGGCTGCCATCAACCCCAAATTTGAACATGAGATGGAGTACAGGCCTCGGCAAGGAACCATGGGGGTTGTGCATGTCCGATGAGCAGGAGAGCTATGGAGCTGCAGAAAGAGAGCACACAGCATCCTGCAAGCCAATGTGACTGCCCCAAGAAGCCCAGACTTGTGGAGAATCACCGGTATTGTGAGACCATGTGGCCCAAGGAGTTCACTGGGGCTGGGGACCTGGCAGCCACCTGCACAGGGATCTGAACTGGGAAAAATTCTCCCAGTGGTGCGTCTGCTGATCCCCAAGGAAGTGTGTGTGCCAGCTCAGCTGCACCAGGCTGAACGGCAGGGCCACCATGGCAAGGGTCCACCACAGGCCATGTACCCCCCGTGTCCCCTGAGCAAGCACTGAAGGATGGGGAGATAGGAACCACCTGCTGGTTCATGCACCAGAAACCTGGGCTTGGAGAATGGAGACAGCGCTGAAGAGCACGTTCAGCAGCTGAAGAGAGGGCAAGTCACTGAATCACAGACTGGTTGAGGTTGACAGGGACCTCTGTAGGTCATCTTGTCCAACCCCCTGCTCAAGCAGGGTCACCTAGAGCAAGTTGTCCACGGACCATGTCCATTGGACTGTGTCCATGACTTGGACCATGTCCAGATCCCATTCCTAAGATGCATAGTGGAGAGGAGCTGTAGCCTGGGACACTTCAGAAAGGCCAGGGCAACATCCTCTGGTGGAGCTCATCCTGCTGGTCCTGTGTGGGGCTCCCAGCAGTTTTCTTTCCTGCAAACCCATGGCACCATGACTTCCCTTTGCTGTAGCACCAGGACGACGATCAGTGTTTGGAAGAACATCCACAGTACTGGTCTGCTGGGGGGGACTCTGGACCAGGGGGGCCTCACCCCTTGCCCTCCTCCAGGGACAGGGTCAGTGACAGCACCAGTCCTGCTGGGAAGAGGTGCAGAGAGACAAGGAGCCAAGCAAAGCCCCACCATGCTCCTGGTGCCGTTGCAACCCCTTTTGACATGGATTTCTGAATTTCCAGGGCCAGTGGTGTCCCCAGCCCCAGCGCAGAAGAAGAGGCTTGGGGAGAGCTGTACACTATGTCCCTGCCCAGTTGGGCACCCGCCATGCTCTTTGGCTCCGGGACAGCCCTGGATTGCTCTGCCTGCCCAGCATCCCTGGGACCTGGCTGCAGAGAAAGGAAGGAGGCTGAGCTGTGAGCAGCAAGCCCCGTTTTATTTTTGCTGTGCTTAGAGCCTTGCCCTGCCTTCCTGCTTCCTTGTGCTATGTTTAGACAACTTTGCAGGACACACTTGCTCCCGCTCCAAAAACATCTTTTTTCTGCACGACTCTGAAGCCTGACAAGCGAGGGGCAGGGGAAAGACAAGGCAAGGTTCCTGGGCCTGTGTGCCTGGGCCAGGTGGGTGACACAAGCAATGTTGGCATTGGGCTTCCCTGGGGTTAGCAGGGTCAGCTTGATCCTCTCTCAGTGGATTTGGGTGGATGATCGCCATCTCACACATGGCATTGCCAGGGCTCTGCTGGATGGAGCTCTCCAGGAGGACAGGGAGACCGTGGCCGCCCCACATCCCTTATTCTTGACACACCCTTGGAAGAGCGAGGTGGAAAGCTCAAGGGCACGTCTCTCTCAGTCCCTTGCATGGGGGCTCTGCCGAGCTCACGTCTGCCTCATGAACATCGTTACAGCTTCATGGCCAGGTGTCCGGCTCTCCTTGCTTGCTGAGGCCTGGGGAAGTGGGGTCACCTTTCAGGGAGCCAAGTGTTAAATGTTCCCCTTCCTCCCCTGGCTCTGGCAGCTGAGTACTCATCTCTGCGGTGCCTAAGTGGGGAGATTATTAAGTGAATATGAACATCCTTGAGTCTAATCCATAAGAAAATGCAAAGTTAAATTGAAACCAGAAGATGGCTTTAGCAGCACAGTTTATAGCCATTAACCCTTGGGTGACACAAACTGGACTCCCCCTGCAGTGCCAGAAGAAGGTGGCCCACCTGAAACCCCAACCATGATGTGGGTAGAAGGAGGTCCAGAGGACAGCTGTGGCCACAGCTGGCATCTGTGCTGCATCTCCACCTGCCAAGCCCCCTGCCTGAACCCAGGTGTGCACCAGGACAAGGTTGGGTCGCTGGTGTGCACAGCTTGGGGTCAGCAGCATCCCAAAGGGGAGATATGTCTCCCAGCCCAGGAGGGCTCCCAGCCCTGTGCGTGCCCTGGGGTGGTCTCACTGTGCACCCAGAAGGGCTCCCTGCTGCCCTGTACCCACTGCAGCCCCTTGGAGACCCGCAGACCTCTTTGGAGGAACTGGGAGGAAAACATATGCCCCAAATAGAAGTCCCAACACACCTTGCTACAAACACTTTTGGGGGATCCACAGGGGATGCCCAGCGATCCTGCTCCTCTCCCCAACCTGCCCATGTTGAGTGCTGGACCTCAGAGGAGGCACTTGGCGGTGCTGCCGCTTTCGACCCCGAGGGTGCAGAGTCCCCACAGGGAGGGGGAGCAGGACAGACAAGGCAAATTGCAAAGTGGCCCTGGCCATGGAGCAGGGGGAGAGGATCAGGGTGAGGAGGGGAGATGGAGTGGTGGTGCAGCCAGGCCATGGTGAGCAAGGGCAGAGTGGCTGGCTGTGCCCAGGGAGGGAGCCGTGGGACAACCACGTGTTTCCAGTGCAAAGGCAGAGCCACATCAGCCTGTGCTCATCTGCCTGCTGCCTTGGGTTGTGCCTGCTCGTCCCTCCTTCCCTCTCCCCTTCCCTCTTCCCTTTCACCTCCTCCTTCCCTACGGTTCCCTGCCCTCATCTCTCCCACTTGCTCCATCTCTCATGCGCTTCTCCAGCCACCCATTCCCCAGCCACCGCCTGTCATCACCCCAGTGCCCTGTCACCATAGCCAAGCTGGGACCACGCCGTGTGGTTTCCCCTCTCCGGCACACCCTCCCGGTCTGTGCAAACCCCTCTTTGAATCCCAAAAACCTTCCTGGGGCTGGGATTTCTCCGAGACTCTCAGCTACCCATGCTTTCCCCGCCACGCTTGTGCCAGCAGCCCGTGGCTGCATGAAGTGCTTGGCAGGGGGCAGGGCGACCTAAGAGACGCGAGCCCGTCCGAGCGCGTGGGTCTCAGGGCAGCCTGTTCCAGGGAGCGCAGGCAGCTGCCAGCGGGAGCGAAGGTGCACGAGGGGAAGGCTTAGGACATGGTTGGCAGGGCCACGGCTGCCCCTGCTCCAACAACCACAGAAATATGTAAATGAGAAACTCGGCCCCTTATTTATGAGACTTCACGATTCATTTTTCATTTGGGGAATGTGAACGAATGAAAATATGAAATATTTCTCCGATGACACAGTTTCCACCCAGAAAGCACATTCCTTGGAGGCAATGTGCATGTGCACGGGGGCCACATGGGACCAAGCCTGGACCCTGGTGCAAGCTCTGCTTCGCAAAGGGGTAGAGGCTGCGGGGCCAAGTCCCACGGCAGAGCTGTGGTGGGAGAGCAGTGAGGGTCTTGCTAAACTGAAAAGCCCTGCTGGGATGCTGGAAGGGACAGAGCTGAGAGCAAGGGACAGAGCCTGGTCCAAGGAGAGAAGGGGCAGATTGCACCTCCTGGTCCTCCTCCTTTACAACTAGAGCAAGGGTTCAGCCTCCTGCTGCATACTGAAAGAGATTTCCTCCTCCCAACATCTACAAAATACTCACTCCTGGCAGTGCCTGAATTTCCCGAGGATGTGCAAGTATCCCTGTTTATTGCCTTAACCGTTAAAATTCATTACCGGCTGGCTCCTTCAGAATGGCTCCTCCAGGTCAATGTTTCCATGTCCTCCACGAGCCCCATGGGGAAAATCCACACTACTAAAATCTATGGTATCTATGGATTTAGTATCCACACTATAAAGACCACAATCTCATGGGGCCAGACCTTGCTGCCTCGTAAACCAAGCACGCTCCATCTTATGGTCCTCCCTATTCCCACCGCTCTCCTGGAAGGGCTGTTCCAGCCCTTACCTTCTCCTAGCCCCGAGGCAGCAGAGAGGTGCCCTCCACCAGCTTGAACCCTTCTGTGCCCCTTCCAGCAGCATCCTCCAGCTGCTGCAGAGCCCACCCGCCTGCTGCCACGCAGGGTCTGACCCCCCCAGCTTCTGCAATACGCCATGCTCCTCCAGTCCCCTGGGTCTTGGAGGGGAGCAATCTCTTTCCTGGTGGCCCCATCCATGTCTGCTGGAGCACAGAGCTGTTAAGTCAGACATCACACCTTCTGGAAGAGCTCACCCAAACCCCTGGTACAAGTCATAGCTGTTTCCCTCTGTCCTGATTCTTCCTGTACCTGCTGCTGTCTCATAGTCATGTGCAATTAGTCAACCTCCCATTATGCTGCTCCCCTGCCCCAGCCTTTCCCCTAATTGCCTTTTACAACTGAGAAAATAACCTATATTCAAAATCCTTCCTGCTAGTCCCACAGTGCAGAATTTTGTCCTTTGTACCGCGCAGTGTCACCCCACTTCCAGAAGCTGCTGTCCTGAGAAAGCCTCCTCACAGGGAGAGGGATGGGAGGCTCCCATGGCTCCAGGGAGACCTGTCTCAGGGCTGGGGGTGACTGATGAGCCCCCTGCCCTTGCTGACCCTCCCCAGCCCACACTGACCTATTCCCACGGGAGTTGCATTCATCTGGAGCCAATTCTTCTTGTAGGACTGGGGTAGGTGGGTTCCCCTGGGCTGAGACCACCACTGGGTTTGGTTTCCTGGGTACATCGCCATGAGCCACCCGATGGTGGGTGCATCATTGACCTCCCAAGAAAGGCAATGCATTTAGGATGGGGGCCATCCCAAGATTACCCTTAATCTCCACTCTTCTCCCCACATACCGACCCCTTCTCTTTATTGACTTAGCTAGAGAGTCTTTTGCTATTTGTTTGAACTGCCTTTGCAAGGTCCAGCTGAGCTTGACTTCTGGCAGTGCTCATTTATGCTGGGCACTTCCAGGTCCTCAGACCCACTTTTCCCTGAAGATCTCCCTGGTGTCTTTAAGCTCTGTTCATTCTCACTGTGATTTTTGGTGGGCAAGCCACTATTGCAAGGGGTAGCAAATAGTTTTGTACCTTTGCCTTGAAAACCCTGTCATCCTCTGGCACATTCAGCCTCTGAGATCTTCAGTTCAGTTGACTTTAGTGGCTGGGTCCCTAAACTTCTCCCAATACGGGAAAGAGAAATACTCCACCTGAACTGCTAATCTGGCAGAGGTTATTGTTGAGTTCGTTTTAGATGAAACTTATGCGGTCAACATGCACGTTCTACAACCGACTTTTCTATCGCGCCTCCCCAGCGGCAAAGACCAAGTCTAAAATAGTAAATTCTGGAGCCATCTATCAGCTGCCACGTCCCAGAATAGTCAGTAGCATTTGCTCTCCAATCTATATCTGGAAGTGAAAGGCTGCCACTGTGACAGCAAGATTTATGAGCAGTCATGATTAAGGGACACATCCAGACTGCTTGCTCTGGTGCCTAAAAAGGACTTGAGCACAACTGATGTGAATAGCCCCCCAGGCCACGCTGGGCTCCCCCTCCACGGGCCCGTGTTAGGAGAAGCACGGCTCAGGCAGTGCATCCCTCCTCAGGGCCTCTGCCCCAGCTCCCCAGGGGGTGGAGACAAGGACCCCATCCCTCCCATCACGTTCCCTCCACGGTGGCTGCAGCGACTCCAGCATAGGAAGCCTCTGAGTTGACACAGAAATACTTGAGCACCACCATGATCATGCAGTGCTTCAGTCCACAGCCTCCTTTTTATGAGCTGCAGATCGCAGTCTGAAGGCAGCCACAGTGCCCTGGAGGTGCCTGTTTCTCTACACGGTCCTGGAGATATTTCTCCTTCTCCCAAAGCAGAGCCTGCAGCCAAAGTCAGTTAAACCTCAACCACATCAACCGTCAAAGCCCTTTCATCTGAGCAGGTTTCTGGCATATCCACACTGATGTATTATATTTCTGCATGGCACTCCCCATCGTGGGGGTCACCCCTTGCCCCTCACTCATCCCCTGTGTCCCCCCTCACTTTTCCCACAGCCATGTCCCACACCAGACATCCTGTGATGACTTACATGGGCTCCTGCCACAGCACACACATCTCTCCATGGTTTTGGCCTCAGTCATATTGCTTAATGATGTTGTCCTCCCCTTAACCCGGGCGCCTGCCCAGCCTCTCATCCCCTTGAGCTGGGCGCTTGGTTGACCATGTTTGCTGTGAGCAGAAACCTGTAGGCATCAGGTGGTGATACCAGTGGGGCAGAGTCACGGCGATTTGTACCTTCACTAATTTGTGCCATGCCCAGATTACCTCTTGGTGGGACTTTGCGCTGTATTTGTGTTGGGACGACTATAAAAACATGGCATGCTGGAGGGAGCCCAGTGCTTGATCACCAAGATCATAAGAGGCTGGAGCATGCAATGCACCAGGGGAGGCTGAGGGAAGTGGGTTTCTTCAGCTAAGGGACTATTTAATTGCTGTCTTCAACTGCCTAATGAGTTACAAAGACAGAGCCAGAGCCTTCTCAGAGGTGTGTGGCGAAGGATCCAGGGGCAAGGGAAAATCCAGCATGACGTGAAGAAAAAGATTTTCACAGCGAGGGTGAAAATCCTCCTTGGAGATGTTCACGACTGGCCTGGACAAAGCCCAAAGCCACCTGATCTCTCCTTGGAGCTAGCCCTGCTCCGAGGAGGAGGTTGGACGGGAGGCACCAGAGATCCCTCCCAGCCTACAGCTCTGTGCCATACTACGATGTCCTGCATACTTTGGTGAGCAACACACGGTCTCAGCTTTCATTCCAATTAATGGAGCTTTTTTCCCCAAATATAAACAGTCTGCTCTTTTCAGGAAAATCTGCCGGCCTCCCTTCAGAGCCAGGGAGCCACATTGCTGGTTATAGCCCGGCCATTGATTTACTGGTGTGACTACGGCCAAGTTGGACAGCGTCTCCATGCCGAGATCCAGCATCCTTGAAATGCAGGAGAAACCCAGTCTCTATCGGCTGGTCCATCTCATCCTAATCCAGCGCAGGGCCTTTGCAATGATCAGCATAATAAGCTTTCAGATGAAAGCCACCGGGGGAGTGCATCCATCATTGTTAGCCTGATTAGAGCTAATTCACAACACGTCGGTTTTCTCGAGATTGTGTCTTTTTCTCTGCTTCGTTTCCTGTTTGCAAGCAGATTGCAGCAGTCTTTAATTAATTGTGGCTTGAAATTATTCAGGCACTTCTCAGGGAATAAATCTTCCCCAACTGAACAGGGCGTATTGCAGCAAAAGCACAACCCAGAGCGGGAGAGAGAAGTGTCTCCCCAGGCAGGGTTGTGTCTCTGTCCGAAAGCGCTTGCCCTGCTCTCGGTCGGTGCCAAGGCCTGGGGCTGACCTCCATCCTCTGTGCGTTTTGGAGCTGAGCACTCCTGTTCCTTCGCCGTTCCAAGGGCTGATCTCTCTCCTGCTCGTGAACGGCCGGTACAAAGCGTCTGCAGCCGAATCCTGATCTGCCCGTGGAATCCAAGTGAATTTTCCTTGGGAGTTACTTTCACTACTTGCTCTGCTGTTGCTGTCAGAGGGCCATGAGAAGTGATTGCCATAATGGTGGTTGAAATCCAGTTTCCCTTCTAAGCCTTTTTTATGTTATTTAGAGTTCAAATCAACTCTTTTTTGGTTGAAAGTTTCCACTCTTGGGCTCAAGCCAAAAGCGGATTTTTCAAGAAATTGGAAGCGACTGGGTTCAGTCATTTCTGAGTCGCGCACATGGAAAAATACACATTTCCCCCTCGCGCTCCACAGAGACACTTTGGACATGTACGACTCAAAACCAGCTGGAGCAAGAGACTTCAGACTTGGCTTGTTTGAGAGTCCACACCGAGGTGTAAAAATCAAGCCAGGTTTGGAGAAGCTCATATTGGCATTTTCACGCTTCCCTCCCCAAAAGAGCCGTCGACTGGTGTGCAAGGGGTGAGAAGACGCGCTGTTCTCTCCCCCGTTGCTTTACATTGCTTTCTCCAATGGGATAATCCCAGGGGATTAGCATTTAAAGTAATGAATGTTTAAAGTTAGCAAGAGAAGAATTCCAGCAATGTTCAATTCTTCCTAAGCCCCTTAAATGGAGCTGAGGGGGCCTCGAACAGGGAGACATCAGTCAGCTTCAGAAGTCAAACGGAGTAAACACAGGCAATAGTCCCTTCCTTGGTCTAGGACAAACGTAGGGTGACTCTGTCACCCCAAATGGCCCAGCAGCTTGGACAGCATTGGTCTAACCAGCCCCGTTGCAGACCGAGGCGGTGGGGAGCAGTTTGCTCCATGGCATTTGCTCCAGAGCAGCCCCAAGGGTTTCGTGTGACTTGCCTGGCACTGAAGCATGGCAGAGGCAGTAACGGAAGCCAATGGCTTAGGCACCAAACTTTTAACCACAAAAACCTTCTTTCTTCACTTAATGAATTGTGTCAAGACTGCACGAATGTTGCTGCTGGAAATTTCTGCCTTCCTCTCCTCGGCTTGCCAAGGCGGTTGCTGGGTGTGGAATGAGCAGTCACCAGGAGACACCAAAGGTAGCTGCTGGGACAAGTGACCACGCCTGTCCTGATGGGTGGCACATGGCTGCCACCAGACCTGCCCTTTTGTGCCCAAGCTGTCAGCTGGGGGGGTCAGCCTCCATCCCCACCCCACAGGCATGGGGCATCTCCAGGTGTGGGGCTGTGCCAGGGGACTTTCTCTAAGGAGATGGCCAAGAACACAGGAGACTCTAGGTTCGAGGACTTCCCAAGAGGCCACCCTCTGGAGGCAGGTGCCTGTGCTCAGGGTGCCCAGGGTGTTCAGGCGCTGCTCAGGGAGCAGCACGAGGGCTGTAGCCAGGCTGGAGACCCATCACCTGCTCCGGTCCCCTCAGCTCTGGTGTCTGGTGGTGTGGAGCCGGGAGGTGCCTGCACATGAGAAGCACAGCAATCGCTGGGGAGCGGGGCCACGATAAGCTGGGTATTTCACACCCTTCCCTGCCAAGGAAGGGTGGGAGAAGCCAGGAGGTGCAAGGGGCTGGGAGAGGAAACCAGCTGCATGAGTCACCGCGGTGGCCGGCAGCTGACGGGCAGAACACCCGCAGGAAACGCCGTTTCCCCTGGATAAGGTGCACAGGACAAGCTGGCACCAGCCCATGGGCACAGGTTGTCCCGAGCGCTGCTGGGTGCAGGGCGCACATACAAGCAGCAGAGCCAGCTGGAGAAGGTGGCAGATTTTTGCCCAGCGCTGTTGGTCCTGATGGGCTGCACTGGAGGTGGTGGGTTCCCCTGTGCCATGGGACCCCTCTTACAACAGATGTCTTGCACTGGGCTAGGTTTGGTACCCAGCTCTGAGGCTGTTCAGGTGCCCACGGTGGAAGGAATATATCATGGCTGGGCAGCTTTCTGCCAGGGCTGAGCACGCATGGGGTACATGTGCATGCTGAACTGAAGGGCTTTGAGCAGTCAATCCCACCACCATGGACAAGATAATGAGCAGCCTCCTCCTCCCTGCAAAACTCCCACAGAAGACCAGTACCACTGGCACCCTGAGCACTGGCCCAGACCATGGCTTTGCTTATCTGCTGCAGCTTCATCTGCTTACATGTGCACAGATGTCCCTGCAGCCTCCCTCATGCCCCTCAGCAGTTCCACGGCCAGAGGACACTTCCAGCACTGGTCTTTGCCCCAGTGGGGCTTGCACACCAAGAGTCTGGGCAACCTGGGGCTCTTCCTGCGTGTGCTCCTGGGACTTGGTTTGAGCAGGCAGGAAGGCTGTGGTGATGACCCAGCAGACTTGGAGAAAGGGCAGTGTCTTCTGGCTTCCAGAAAACACCTCCTATGAAATGACGGAGCTGGTGTCCCAGGGCAAGCTGTGGAAATCCTGCCAAGTGGGACACCCCAGGCTTGGCCTTGAAGCAGCCCTGGAGAACAACACACAGGCAGTCCTGATATGGAAGGAGAGCAGGACACGCTGCCCAACAGGGCTCTTCATCCCCTCTGTCCTGGACAGGCATCTTCTCCAAGGTCTGGGGGCACACAGGGGGCCAGCAAGCTGTGAGCACTGCCTGACTGAGTCCCTCCTGGTGGTGAAAAGGGCCCTGAGAGAGCAGATGTGGGAGGCAGAGAGACCTCCTGGATGCCACAGCACATGGGCGGCTTCGCCTTCCCAACAGCTCCCATGAGCTGGAGAGTGGCCTTGGACCACTGCATAGGTCATGCCTGGGACTGGGATGGAGATCGAGGCTTTGACATCAGCAAAGGGGTAAAGGCAGGCAGGGGAGCCGGCAGCGGTGCGTGATGCCAGTGCAGCGACCCTCGCCACGTGGGATCAGCCACCACTTGTCTGGCCGTGGGACCTCTCCGCTTCCCCAGACCACCTCATCCCACCCCACCGTCACCTCCTCCTGCCACCTCCAGCAGCTCCTTGGCTGGGGCAGGGACCCCGTCCCAGCTCCCGGGATGAGGGGAAGGGGTGACTCTCCCAGGGGAAGGGAAATGCGGGCAGAGTGGAGGAGGCAGAGGGCGGACAGGCAGCCTGGCCCAGGCTGGGAGGGGGGCAGAGCCCGGTGCCCACGCCGATGCCTAGGGATGCCCACGGGATCCAAGAGGGATGGCGTGGGGTCTGGGAGGGCTCCTGGCTGCTCTGCCATCCCGCCCTGCCCCAGCCCCGGGGCCGGGCGCTTCCACACCAGCAGAGCTGCACCGGCTGCTTTGCTCAGATAGCTTTTCCCAGTGTTTAACCTGACTTTCCCCCGCTATAACTTAAGCCCATTTGATATCCTGTCTGCCACGAATGGGGAGAACAGACTGTTCTCTTCCTCTCTGTAGCTGTTTTATGTCTTTGAAAGGACCAGCACGTCTGCCCTTGCCAAGGCTCTGCAAGCCCCATCCTGATCCCCAGAGCCACTCACCCCATGGACCGAAGCTCTCTCCCCTCTCTTCCTTGCCACGCCATGGGCAGTGGGCAGCGGGCAGCGCGGGCAGCACAGGCAGGGCCCTGGCATCTGTTCTGCCGCTCAGCCTCACCGACACGCGCGTGGGTTCGTGCGGCAGAGCCTGGCACAGGCGCTGGCGCGCGCACACACACCCCAGGAAGGGCACAGAGGGCATTTGCTGGAGAACACCCCAAAGCACGTCGTTTAACATGATGAAATGGCTTGAATTCCCCACGGCTGCCAAGACCGGGCTGGGAGCATGCGTGCCACAAGATGCCGAAATCTCTGGCCCCTGCACACACGACAGGGCTCAGAGCAGTGTCTGGCAGTGCCAGGCAGATGGTGAGATGTGGGGAAGGATGCTGGGGAGCAATGTTAAACCCAACAGCCACTCAGGAATGGTCCCTAAATAAAAAAGGTAGCCTGGAAACTGGGTGTCAAAAGCTGGCGATGGAACTGGGCACGATGGCAGGGACGTCCCCGTGCCACCGGCTGCCTCCCCGCTCGCTGGCCTCCCTGCCACAGTACCAGGGGAGAGGGCTGGGGCGGAGGCGAAGCAGGGCCAGGCTGGGGCCGGGCGGGGGAACAGCGCAGGGACGGTCCTTACGGCTTTTGGTCTTTTTCCACCAAAGGTTTTTGGGGCGGGGGGTGTTTTATATCTAGATTTTTTTGGAAGGGTTTTGGTTTGATTTCCTCCTCCGCCAAGCACTAAGCGATCGCTCTTTCCCTCCTTGGCAGGAGCTGCCTGTCTCGTGGTGTTGACCTTGGCTGGGCTTTCTCTGCGGCTGGAGCGGACTCACACCATAAATTCCCTGTCTTCTAGGAATCTAGCATGGGAAAGAAAAGAAACGCGAAAGAGAATCATGGATTAAAATATTTTGCATCTTAGCACATAACAAAGGGGGGCTGGCACTCAGCAGTCAGGCGACTTCCCTGAGCAGAGAGGTGTTGCCTGCACAGCCCAGGCACCGACAGGTTCAGGTGCTGTGAGCGCTGGCACCTCATGGCACCCATGCCCGACTGCGGGGCGCGTGGGGACAGGAGCTCCCTTGTCCCAAGGGAAAGCCATGGCAGGGGATGGCACGGTCCTCGAGCACGCGCAAAGGCGAGCGCAGGGCACTGCTGCCTTTCGCGTCCCCGCTGCACAGCCCACCGGCGTTTGGGGCAGCAGGACAAGCCAGCCGCTGTGCATGGGGTGGGATGTTGACCCAGGAGCAAGGCTGAAGCTTTTGTAGGAGAGGGGGATGTTGCTGAGGCAGGGGCAGGGCTGTGCCCTTGCCACCACCCAAGGTAGCCCATCGCGCACTTGGCCCCAGTGCTGCGAGCTTCCCCTGGCGGTGCCCTGGCCGGTGTTCGCCACAGCTGCATGGCTTTGAGGGTGGCTTAAGCCACCTTACCCGGCCCAGGTGCAGAAACCCTGGCAGCAAAGCACCGAGGCGAAGAAGCAGACACCAACTGGGCCAAGCCCCGGTTGCTTTCATAAGCAGGCGAGATGCAGCACAGCCCCTAATTGAATCCAGCAGAGCTGCCTCGGACAGACAAAACACAGCAGTGACTCAGAGCACCGGGCTGAGCAGACACAACCGTCCCAGTGCCTGGGGAGATGGGCCAGCACCCTGGGGTGGGGGGCGTCACCCAGCCCAGCATGGCGATGCCACCCCATGGGCCCCCAGGCTGCGGAGGAAGGGGATCCCTTGGGACAAGCCCCGAGCCTGGGACGTCCAGGGTCCTCTTGGGTGTGCAGGAGCCCAGAGGAGCTGGGGGTGCTAAGGACAATCGGGCAATGGGTGCTGTGGAGCAAGACACCCACCAGTACTGCTGATATTGCCGTAGCCCTGTGGTGCACGGTGCTGCACAAAGCCAGAGCAGGCTTGAAGCAGGGCTGTGACGCTGAGGATGCCCAAGCAGCCTGGGGCAGGGTGTCAGGGGGCCTGCGTGCCCCCCAAGGGTGGCTGCATACCCTGCATGGAGGGTCAGGACTCCTGCACCCTGCCAGGGCTTGCGGAGCCCACGCACAGGCAAGAGGCAGGAGTGGCTGGTGACTCAAAAACCCAGCTGCGATCCTTTCCCACCCTGCTCTCCACTGCCTGGGCTGGATATTAGCTGAAGTCCAGCATGCAGGCATGGGACAGGGACGTTTGAAGGTCCCTCAGGGAAGGCAGGACATGGTCACAGGCCGCTGGCAGCTTGAGCACTGGTGGGAGATAAAATCTTTCTTTATTTCTACACAGGAGATAAAATCTTTCTGTGTATCCCTGTGCCTGGGAACTCTGTGGAGCAGTCAATCCAAGACAGGCAGGGCCCATCCTAAAGAGGGGTCCCTGGGGGGGTCTGAAAGCGATGATGTTATGAGGACGGGAGTGTGCTCTGCTCGGGTAGCAGGTTTACATCGTACATGTTCTGGGAACGCCAAAGCACCATGTATTTGACAATTTAAAAAGGCCCCATTTCCCAGAGCTGTAACCTGCTTTAAGCCCAACCAGCTGGAAGGAGGCCCTCAGCCCCCCGAGCGTGAGCAATACTTCAAATCTCCTTTAAAACACTTTTTACTACAGCCATCACAACTGCCCAGCCCAGAGCATCGGCGGGGCTCATTCCCACTTCCCCTAGGCTTTGAGGGATGGGGAACGGCCAAGCCGTTAAAATAAAATAAAGCATCCAAATCAGCTGGGAGGGAAGAGGAAATTGATAAAAAATGTGAAACAATAGGGTCACATGGAGAAAGCCATAAGTGGCAAAGCTGGGTGGGAATCCCCCCGGAGAGCACCCGGGGACGTGCAGTTCCTTCCTCAGGGCTTGCGGGTGAAAGCTGGCTGCACTCGCGCCGGGTGTGCACGTTACGTTACACACCATGCATCAGCCATCACAGGGGGTAAAAACCTGCTCTCCACTCCCACCACATGCCTGGAGGGGCTGAGCATCGGGGACCGAAGGGGGACATTTCTCCACGGTGTCCAGGGAGGTCTTGCAATGGAGAAGGGTGATTATGAGAAGCCTGAGAAACATCAGAAAGCTAGAAGGGAGGTGATGATGGCCCAGAAAGAGCAAGTGGTAGCTCCGTGAGCCTGACCCAACGCAGGCAGGGTGAGGTGCAGGGTCTCTGACAGCATGCGTGGCTCTCGCCCCACCTCTGCATCACTGATGACGGCTGAGAAAGACATCGGTGCTGGTACTGAGCCCCTTGGGGACAAATCAGTACCTGGGGCTGTAGCATCCTCACCACACACCTGCTGGGAGCCATGAATGCAGCACAACAGCCTCATCCCCGAACCTCGCTGTAGCCTGAGGTTGTAATTCACAGGTTGGATTTTTTTAATTTTTTTTTTTTTTTTTATAAGGTAAGAGGTTTACGTTCCAGAAGGGGGTAAAGAATGAAGAAATGTTTCAAAAATGAGACATTCTTTCAAGTTTCATTCTCATTTGACATACATATTACAAAATAAAGATTTTTAAATGTGCTATATACTTTGTAATTCGGAATTGGCTTTATGATGAAATTATAAGTTCTTTAGAAACGCATCAAAAGGCAAGGCAACCCAGCATGGGGGCAGTGGGTCTTGCGGGGGGCTGCCCTCACTGAGGCTTTTATCCATGTCCCACCAGGACGTGGTTGTGGCGGGAGGAGAGGAAAGGAGCATGTGGGATGGGGGGGACATCAGTCCTGGGAAAAGGGCTTGGAGTGGGATATGGGGTGGAGGTGATCAGGCAGCACCGTGCACCCCCAGCACACAGGCAATGCCGCAGGCAGGGGCTGTTGGGTGGCGAAAGGCTGCGGGAGCCCCCTGAGTCAGCACATGGAGGGACGGTGAAGGGAGATTTGATCCCAGACCACGTGGGGAAGGGAAACGGGGTAGCAGAGGCTCTGGGCACAGCAAAGCGGTGAGGGAGCTGGAGGACAAAGCAGGACCAAGGAAGGTGGGAGCTATGTGCAAGGTGTCCTTGAGCATCACATTAGCATGGCTGTGCAGAGACCAGCCATGAGCCCCTCCTGAGCATCAGCTACATCAGCTACAAGGTCTGCCTGCAGCATCGCCTTCCCAGGCAGCACGGTCGGGACTCGCACACCTATTCTTTCCCTCTCTGCTTTCCAAGGGATGATTTTCCCGGGGCGGTCTCTGCAGCTGCGGAGCAGGGCTGGGTGGTGCAGGAGGGAGGAGAGCGGTCCCGTAGGAGGGTGGCCAGGCCACCGCTCCCAGCCTGGCTGCGGCAGGGTGCTCGTGTCCTCGTGCGCCGGGCTGCGGCCGCGGGTCGAACGCTGGCCCAGGAAGCACTCCTGAGGGACCCATTCCCATCCCCTGCTACCACAGGCAACCGCTCGGGTAATCCTCCTCATAAATTTTTCAAGCTCCATCTTGAAACCAGTCGGGCTATTTGCAGTGCTGGCCAGGTGCCAGGGTTTCTAGTTCACCAGAAATGTCGTGTTTGTTTGTTGTTTTTTTAATCTGGGCTAGGGCCAAACTGGATCTGCACCAGCATTTTTTTTTTTTTTTCCTTACGTTTCCGGTGAACCACAAGCTTCCCAGCCCCACAGCTGCTCGGCGAATTGATGCGCCTGTCAGCTTCACGGCTCACACCAGCAACGAGCGTGGGGGGATCTCAGCCGTGAAGGCACCTGGGGCTCTGAGCATCAACCCAGTGATGCTTCCAGGTCCCCCTGCCAGATGCCTGCCCGGGCCGGGCCCGGCCCGCCAAGGGGCTTCCCTTCCATCGCCGCCCTGAAAGCACAAAGGCATTCAGGGCTATGAAGATGCAACATGATTTTTTGACAAGGCTGTTGGGCTGAAGGTTTCTGCTGAGCTGTGGGTTTTGCCCCTACTTGACCCCAGGAGAGGCTGTCTGAGGGTCGCCTTTTGCAAGGAGCGAGCCTTTCCTCTCGCTCACAGCGTAACCATGTTCACGGCCAGCTGATAGCCATCTGCTTCTCTGCCAGCAGTGTCCTCTAGCCTAAATAGCTCTTCTCCCTCCTTCTGTTTACTCCCAGATGTATTTATAGACCAACTCTCTCCCAGCCTTCATTTTCTTAGACTAAACAAGCCAAGTGCTTTCATGCTCCTCTCATAAAACCAGCTCTCCTTCCACCCGCCCGTCCCACCTCTTCCCGTGCTGAGCCCTTCATCACGCCTGTGGGCGAACAGAGCCAGGTACCGGGACCAGGACAGCTCTCGGCAGTGCCTGCTCGATGGCGTGGGTACGCACCGGTCACCGCTGCAAGCACCCTGCCAACAGGGTGTGTCCTTTCCAAGGCCATGTTGGCAGCTCCTGTGTTCCCAGACTGCTCTTCTGTTTCGACTTTCATGGACACCTTTGGGGGTGCTGTGCAGATACCTGACCTTGCCCTAACATTTCTCTCAGCCCAGCCTTTCCAGAAGGCTATTTTGCTCCTTCTCTGTGTCCATGATGCTTTCCCATTTGGCACTCCAGCAAATTTCATTAGCAAGGCCATAGTCTCAGGACCAGCTCCCAGCATCTGCCTTCAAGCCTTAACTCATCTTTCAGCACAGCCTCTTGCTGCACTCCCTTGTTCACTTCCTCCCCATCCAACAGTCCAAGCTCTGTCCCCATTTCCCCATCTTTCCGCTCTATTTCCATGCAGCTTTTTCTCATGGACTTTGCCAAATGAAGGGCAGATGGACAAATCCTGGCAACAACCCCAGGCAGATGCAACAAGCGCGTCACTGCAGCACTGCAGGGGAGCATGGGCAGCCTCCTGGATCGGGCTGTCCTGGAGGCTCAAAGGGAGAGCAGGCATCTCTGTGTCTTGCCTCAGAGATGGACTGATGGAGGAGGTCTAGCTCCAAGTCACTGTTGCAGACGCCGGACTCCCAGCAGAGCGGGACTGATTCCCGGTATCCAGTGGCAAGTGTTGGCTTGAAGGAGACTTATGCCTCTGATGCAACCTCCGTGCCCCATCCTGGAGCTTAGGAGCCACCAAGGGAGGAGCAGGGACCTGGGCTGGTTTAGTGTGGTGAAGAGGAGACCGAGGGCAGCGGTAAAATACCCCTCAGGGCTTAAGCAGTGCATTTATCAGGTGTTTTAGCCCAGATCCTCTAGCCAGATACTGGCAGGATGCATTTTCAAAGAAAAGCTGCTCCTGATGTAATTAGAGACTGGGAAGCTTCAGACTGGGCTGCTGAAGGCTCGGGGTATTGCACGCTGCTGCATCACTCTCCTGCTGGGGAAGCCAAATGGCAGAGGTCTTTTTGTCCCTGGGGAGAGGGACAGACAGTCCCAAAGCACCCACAGGAGTACCTGTAGACGCTCAGAAGTGCACCGGAGGGTCTCCCCACCACCACGAAACACTTGTGACTCTCCAAAAGCCAGAGTTGATTTCTGAAGCCAAAATGTTTCTGCCCAGCACGGGATGGTGGTAGCGTGGACTTCACACCAACAGCAAAAATGAGGTCACCATCTGGCCTGAGACGCTGCAATAGCCCAAGGCATAAATGTGGTTCAAGCGAGCTCACTGTGAGCAAGAGGGATACTGTCCCAACAAGCAACGATGTTTTCTGGGTCTCAGGAAGAGCCAGTTTCCTAAATCTGAGATCAATTACGAGTGAGATTGTCTTGGAGGAAAAATTTAAACAGAACAAAATGGGAACGATGGCTGGGAATCATTCAGAAATACTTTCCGAAGAGCCCGAGTGTTGGCCGGAGGCAGCGGTACAGAGCTTGAACAATTGCGAGACCCACCAGACCTCCCCGGACTGGCAGCACATCCCTCTTCCCGCCGGCCAGAGGCCTCAGCAGCTCTCCTCGGATGGTGCCCATCTGGATCACTGTCTGCTTTCTAGGAAATGTGGCTCAGAGAAGCAACAGCCAGCAGGTCTTTGTCCCCAGGACTCACTAAAATTGTCAGCTTGACCCCCCTGCTTTCCTGCACGGGGACCAGCTCTGCCCATCCTCCATGCCCTCAGGCTTGGGCAAAGCCCTGCTCTTCATTAGGAGAAACAGCCGCAGCAGGGGATATGTTTTCTCTTGTGTTTTGACATCCTTTTTCTCAGCCCCAGGGTCTGTCTGCGTTCCCATCTGCAGAGCCCCCATCTCCTCGGGAGCCCCGCAGGCAGCTCGAGCGGGGACAGGTCTGGGACAACAGGGCACCAGAGCAGGACTGCCCAGGGTGTCCCACCTGGCCAAGCAGTTCCCAGCAGAGCTGATCAGTCCCCAGGGACACTTGGCAGCCACTCGGTGTCACCTTTCTTCACAGACAACCTGGCCCCACAACTGCAGGACGATCCTGGACACTTGGTGGGACGGATGTGCAGATGCAACATCACCCAACAGGAGCAGGCTAATCCATGAGCTGAAGACACAAATACAGCAAACAGAGGTCCTGTGACAGAGGGGAAAAGATAAATTTTTAGCTCTCAGCACCATATTCTGGAAGGAAAACAAGCAAAGACCTGAGCTCTGGGGACAATGGCGGGGAGTCAGCTCACCCAGACCCAGGCGCGCCATGGGAGCAGCACCTGAGTACCACCATGGAGAGGCTGTGGTGGGCACCAGGGAAGATGAACCACTCTGCACTTCATTTCTAGCCCTGCTACCTGCATGAGACAGCTCTGGGTTATCCAAAGCCTGATAGAGGCAGGGGCATCCTGATGCCAGCGAGCATCCTGCTGCAGTCCCCAGGGACAGGGGCTGTGTCAGGCAGAGCCTGTGCCAGCTTAGATGGAAAAGCACTCATTTGCTTTGCCAAAAATATTTGTTTTTTTAGGAAAAGGCCAGAATGTCTTAACTTTACCAAGGCAATATAAGGTTTTTGCTCATAAAATTGAATTAATTTCTATTACGATATTCAAATTAAAGGAAAGAGTTGAGAAGAGTTCAGACCCCTAAAGAGATGCTGTCAGACTTTGATTTCTCCAAAAGCAGAATCTGTTTGTTTCAGGCCAGACTCAAACAACCGATCGGAGGCCACTGAGCTGCCAGTGCATGAACAACCCTGCCTCTGCTGTTCTCCACAGCAGCGGCCACATCCTCACATCCAGCTCCTCCACCCGTCGCTGCTGCAAGCCCACGGGAGTGGCTGGATTCGGATACAGCCAGATCTCCTCTGCGGGGAGAGGGAGGTGGAGGAACCCAAAGTGTAATGGTGATGGCCAAGCATTTCCCTCCCAGCGATGGTGCCGTGGCACGAGGATGGGTGCAGGGAGCTCTGGGTGCTGCTCAGAGGCAGCGGCTGGTGGCTGCCAGCGCTGCAATGCTGCCGGTCGTCCCCCTGCCCGGGTGCAGGAGCAGATCTGGGGCAGGGGGTGCTTCCTGGCCAGCCATCGGCAATGGCCCCTTCCCAGTGCTGCTCGCAGGAGGCCTCAAGGGACACCTCCATTTCTGAGGCTGATGGGATTCAGGTAGGGGTGCTGGGGGTCCCAGCCCAGCTTTGTGCACCCAACCTCGGTAGAGCAGAGAGGTCAAAGGCTCCAGAGCACCCTCTTTATACCTTTCCATGGGGACAGCAGTGCTGGCACCTGCACCTGGAAACCTCTTTCCACAGGAGCTTGACCATCCGTTGCGCAGCTGCAGCATTTGCTGCCCATGTGTGCTCCTCCAAGGCTTGTTCTCCCTCTGCAAGTGTGGATCAGACACTTGTAGGGGAGAGACACCAGCACAAATGTAAACAGGAAGAAAAGCTGCGAAGATCTGTCTCTCGCTCAGCTGCTCTATAGGGATGTGATTTATTTTGGGTACCTAAATGCAGGTTGACATTCTGATGACACAAGGTTAATCCTAGCTGGAGGCTTGTTGCACTGGCGCCAAGCATTGCTGGTGTCCCAGCAGACTGATGCAGTTGTGCCAATATCCAGCCCAACACAGCACAGGGAAGTATGAACGTCTGATCTAAGCCCCTCTCTATAACTCCCTCAGCATGCCGTGCTTCGAATCCTCATTCTTGGTTGGAAAGCAAAACTCTGCTCCTCGGCGGCCAGTGCCAGGTGTTGTATAGCTGATTCCCTCTGCTCTTGGCGAGACCCAGAGTCTGAGCTGTCTGAAGTGACAGGCTGTGTGCTAAAGCGAGTCAGAAAACAACTTTGCAAACCACTATGGCGGTTTTCCTGATCTCCTCAAACACCTCTGTGTTACTTGCAGCTTGGAAGTTTCCAGCCAGGAACACATACCCATTTTTCTTTTCTTTCCCTCCACTGCTCATGGCCATAAAAGTAAAGAGTGTCTAGGATCTGTATGCATTGCACTTTTCCATTTCCACCCGCAGCTTTTCCAAACCTCTTCACCTCTGGAAGAGCTACAGAAGCAGCAAAAGGAAAACTGAAACCCAGGAACGCACCACTGCACGGCTGTGCCAAGCTTGAGGACTTTCGAAGTGTCAGCAGGACAGAGGAAAAAGCTCCTTCAGAGTTGTTTAGAGAGAAGCAGATACTCTTCCCTGCAAGAATCAGCCGTGTGACCCTGACTTGCAGCCAGATCAAGCCCTTGGCCCCACAGCTCAAGGATGCTGACCCCCCCTGTGCCTTTGCTTCGGGCAGCAGGAGGCATAGTATCCCCCACAGTGGTATCATCCACTGGTTTTTAGAGGATCAAGGGGTGGCTGCTGACTCCATCCCAGGGCAGAGGTTCCCAGCTGGGTGTCCGTCAGGACTGGTATGGGCATGAACAGTGCTGCCTGTGGAGGAGGAGCTGCTTGGGGATGGACGAGATCCACCCTGGGCTGGTACTGGGGTGTCGTGGGGGTGAAGGTGGTGGGAGAAGCAGGGAGAACCTCCGTGTGCCTGAAACTGGAGACTGAAAAGGTGAAGTAGACGGAGAGCACTGCCCATCTTCCCTGGGCTCTGAGCTGACGCTGAGCACCACCTCTGTAGCCCCTGAATCCACGCTGTGCCAGCCCTCAAGCCCAGGCTCCACCAAGGGTGTCCCTGGAGGAGCCCATTCCCATGCTGCGCCAGGGCTAGTCCATACCCACGGTGCTCCTGCTCTCCTGGGGGTGCTGGTGCTGTGCTGCAGGGCAGAGACCAGCTCAGTGCTGCACACGTGGAAAGGCTGGGTAGGTTCATTGCACACAGAGTTGGGGAGACCTGGAGGGGTGCAGGTTGCACCTAGAGACTCAGCACAGCAGGAGACCTCTGCAACACATCTGGCCACATCTGTAGGTCAGAGAAGTCCTGTGGGACTTGGGAGAGGAGACGGCACTTCTGCGCTGCGCTCACAGGCTGAGTGTGGTCGAGCCAGGGCGCGAGAGCCACAGGAACCTCATGGCATGTATTACAGATGGACGCGTCCCAGGTTAAACATGCGCCATATGGGCTTGCATCAGCACTGAGGGCTTTTCAAAGAGCGTCCCGTTCACAGTAACCAGCCTGGAGGCTGATGTTATCCAGATGATACTGTTGTGTTTGGAAAGGCTCCTAAACACTTGAAAAACACCTTCAGCCATACTCCAACGCAGCAGAGCAAGACTGAGATTAGAAATTGCACTTGACAGTGTTCAATCTGTCCAATGGGATTAAAACCAGATCCAGTTCACGTCTCTGCAATTACACACCTCCCTTCCATAGAAGAAGTGCTTTCTCTTTCATCTGACATCACGGGTATGCACATTTTATTCCTGCTTAAGCCTCAGCTGGAGGGCTCTTGAGAGTATTTCAATGCAGTCTCAAACTATTCTGGACAGATGTTGCACAAACTAGTTTCAAAACAGTGGTGGTCCTGCTCATGACTAGCCCAGAGTTTAATACTGTTGGATTCTGGGTATCCCACTGGGACGGCATACAGATGTCTTGGACTAAGGATTTTGAATTATACTGCACCAAATCCACGAAGGCAGTGCTGATAAGGCCATGTACTTGTGTCAATGCAGTAAGAGAAAGCACTTCACGATAAAAACGGGGAACTGGCTTAGTTATGTATAGATGACAGAAAGGTGGAGAGGTTGGAGAGGTGGATGATACCTTCGGGATCATCCATCTGAAACAGGGACACAATACAACCTTCTGAGGACATCACTAGCCACCAAAGACCTGGCCCACAGTAATGCAACTGGCTGAGGATCAGCACGGTTATTTCTAGTTCATAGTCCATATCCCAAGAAAACGCAATGGAAACCACTTGTTTCTCTGACCTTATTTTCTTCTGGATGCCTGCAGAGTTGTCACCAAACATCACAGCACTTGGAACTGTTTGCTGAGGGCCCCTGATTCAGAAATGACATTGCCTGTAAGGAAACATCCAAAGTCAAGAGCGACTAAGATTTCCAAGCACCTTGTTCAGCTCCATCACTGTCTTCAGCCCATTGCCTTAAAGTTTCTCAGCAAGACTGAGGTGCATACAATATTTCGACTTTGAAACTCGCTGATGGACAGAAGCCTTGAGCATGGATGATCTTCATGCTGATCTTTAAGCTGGACTTTTTAAGAACTTGCTAACCTGCGAGTGAGAGCACAGAAATTTCCCTGCAGATCCTGCCAGCATCCTGATGTGCTTTCCAGAAGGGGCTGCAGGCTCCTCATCTGCCCTCTGGGCGCAGAGGTGGCTTTCCCTCTCAGCAGAGGGGCCTGTCCCTTCCCGGAGACATGCCCCTGATGCTACAGACCTCCTAGGACAGTCCGTGCACGAGGCTTGGGCCAGAAGTTTGGGATCAGCTCTGGGCAGAGAGAGCGCTAGCTCCCTCCTAAACTCTCCTCACTGGTATTTCTCAGCTTCTTCCCTGTTTTATTACAGACTGGTAGTTATAAGCTCCTGCTCATCGCCCCTGCGGATACTGCATGTGGGTAGAGAGAGAGGTGCGCTCTGGAGATGGAGCAGAGCCTCCAGGGAAGGTCCCACCTCTCCAGACATGCACCGACGGGTGTCCTGGGACTCCTCACTGGTCTCTGCCAGGGCAACTGTACAGAGACAGAGGCACAGAGCTGTTTGGCTGCCTCTGCTGGAAGGGGAAGAGGGAAAAGGGAAGAGGCTGAGGCAGTGCCGTGGGAATCCGGGATGCACTGGGGTGCTGGGAAGGAGGGAGAAGCAGCCTGGAGAGGATGAAACTTTAGAGACATGTACAGCAAACTGGAGGCTGTTGAGTGATCAAAGGGAGTACTGGATGGTATTCAGGTGTCTAATTGAGCCCAGAAATTAATGAGGATCGCAAAACCAAAGCTGAGAGAGATGGCCGGGGAGTCCTACCTTATGCTTACAAAAACAATCTGATTTTGCCAGCCTGGACAATGCACCTGGACGGCACTGCCAGTCCTAGGTAAAACATGACAGTGGCACAGCAGAACAGGCTGGCAAATGTCAGGCTGCACCACCAGGAGCGCAGGCATCCAACGAAGCATGTTCATGCGGCAAATGCAGGATGCAGTGTGAAGGGTCGTGTGTATCTGGCAGCACGTGCAAACCTACATGCACTGCCCTGCCCTCCGACAGAGCTGTTCTTGTATGAGATAGAGCCATTGCTCAAGGAGGAGGAGAGGAGGAGGAGAAGAGAGGAGAGGAGAGGAGAGGAGAGGAGAGGAGAGGAGAGGAGAGGAGAGGAGAGGAGAGGAGAGGAGAGGAGAGGAGAGGAGAGGAGAGGAGAGGAGAGGAGAGGAGAGGAGAGGAGAGGAGAGGAGAGGAACCCCAAACAAGGACTCCTTGGAGAGAGGAAAATCTCACACTGAGGGATTCGTTGTGGGCAACATCGAGTGACGGTACGTGTAGGGACTGGAAAATCCCCTTGGTCATTGATGAACCGCCTGCTTGTAAGCCAGATCCTGGCGTGCAGGCTTCGTAAAGCTGCAGAAAGGAGCTCGTTGGAAAAAACTCATCATGTTGAGCATAACCACATCACAGCTGGGTGGGGGGGGGTGATCCTGCAGCAGCTGCATGGGAGACAGAGGCAGCATGGAAAAGACCATGCTGGAGGCTGTTTTGGGAAAAATTTGGGGGGGGGGGCGAATATGTCAGATGGCAGTATGGGACCACGCTGACCTTCAGATGGGTACAGAAGGGCTCTGTGTATCTGCACTGGGCACCCAGCCTCCCTGCTGGCCCCTAGGGAGTGAGGAGGGTTGGAGGCGATCCCTGAACCTGTCTTCAGTGTCCTCTTTGGGAGGAGAGGGACAGGGCTGTAGAAGCTTAGGAAATGATCGGTAACATATAATTTTAGAAAATAACATCCTTTCATAAGAGCATCTAAAAATGTCCCTCTGGCACTCCAGCAGACCCAACAGAGGAACCAGCTGGCAAGAGGGAGATGCTAGATAGCAAAGCACTGCAGAGCAGGTCTGTGCAACATAGAAAAGAAGAGGCTCTTTAGTCTGCAATTAAATTTGGTGTGAAAATGGCATGCTCTGCTGTGCTTGGCAGGGGAGACGGTTTGGAGCAAGTGGCAGGGGTCAGATGTTCTCATGTAGGATGTTTCATCTGGATCCTCATGGGTTCCCCTGGACAAAGCCCAAGCCTTCCTGCATGTGTGCTCCTAATGCCTTATCTGGGAGGTGCTTCCCAGGACTCCCTGGGGCTATGCTGCGCATCCAAAATATTTCACAAAAAGATACTGCAAATATTTGAGATACTGAAGGCAGTGGAATTCACAGGGATCGTGTTATACTACAGGGAAAAATGCCAGAAGAACAGAACCAGAGTCCTGAAAAGCTCTGGGAGGGACTTACAACAGCAAAATACTCCAGGTTAAAGAACTAATGTATGAGACAAAGTGGTTGAACAAAGGTTAAGCCTCAGCCGCCCCATGAGCTGCCCACACAGACCATCCCTGCTGCCCCAGCATTCATGCACGTGGGGTCTTGGTCTCCCACTCATGCACCAGTGCAAGCCAGCAATGCCTTCTGAACCAGCTGGCTAATCCCAGACCAAATTCAGTTAATTCCCATTAGGAAATGTACAAAAAGGGATGATGTCACTCCCTGGGGACAGCCCCCCAGCACGGTTCTGGGGTGCACCCCTGCAAGAAAGCCAGGGCTCTGTGCACAGTGGCACAGCCGTCCTTCCCACCCTTTCCACCTGGAGCCACAGCGCTGGAGCTACTGGGAGATCTGGGCTTCTTAAACTAGCCAGAGGGCACAGACTGTCCCTTCAGGCTAAGACAGAAACCTGGGAAAGTCTCTGTGCTGGATGACCCTCTCTTCAGAGCTGGAAGGAGAAGCGAGGGAGAAGGGAACTGTAAACATGGAGGACGATGCATTCCCTGGCATGGGCAGGGATGCCCTGTTGCAGCAGAGACCATGCACGAGGTGAAACTCCAACCTGTTAATGTTGCATGTCCTGGCAGCACGTGTATGGCAGCATGGGAGGAGAGCACTTATAGGCAGGAGTTCTTGCAGAGATCCCAGGCTGACTCTGCTTGGAAGCAGAATGAGCCTCAAGAAGGACAGGCATGTCCAGGGACCCACTGGCCTGGGTTCACCGTGGCTGTAGAATAAGACAAGGCATCAAATGCTAGAAGCTGTCAAACAAAACAAATGAGGACTGTAGTTCCAGAAATTAGAGACACAATCCAGCGCTGGCATCAAGTCGTTTGTATAATTAATGACACACTAGTTCTCAATTATCATTACTGCGATCCAGAAATAGCATTATTAGAGACTACGACGCCCAGTCATGTAATGGCGTATGTAAAAGCTGCACTCACTAGACATGACATACCTACTGTGCTGGCGACAAATAATGAACCATAATTCCCTGTTAGGGGTTCTGGTTTCTGTAGAGACCAGCCTAACGATCCTCAGCCTAATGAGGTCATGGAAAACACTGTCAAATGCTTGAGTGGAAGCTTGACATACCTTCAGATACCTGAGCCATCCCATCCGGATCCCATTCAGTGTTGCTAAAATTCCTGGAGAACTGCCTCGAAACTGCAGCCGTCACCCACAGAGGCTGAGAAACAGATGATCTGGTTACAAAACCACCGCAGCTGAAACCTGCGAACCCCACGGGGAAAGCCAGCAGAAGGCACGCGCTGGTGGGAGACAGCTCCTCCAGGCTTTGCAGATGCAGTATACGGGAAGCACTGGGCAGGACTCTGCGGAGGTGACTCCCTACAACACCTGGGAGAGGTGATCTGTGGTCCTCATGGGTCAGGGTAGCCCAGGGCTTTCTGCTGCACCCCTGGGAGTAGGACAGCTGGGAGGATGGACCAAACGTGCACCAGCTCCTGCAGCATCCTGGTTCAAGGGATACAGCGCCCATTGGAAATTGTCCTGGTGGCATGGTGGATCTCCATCCAACCTCTCCCAGGATTTTCCCTCTAATGTTTGCTAACTGCTGTTAGATTAAAGGCTGCTCTAAGATCCAGTGCAGGGCAGCTGTTAATGAAGACACGTCCACTCCTCTGCAAAGATCCCTGGGAAATGTCCTGCCCTCCTTTCATCTCCTGGGACAGTCTGGTCTCCAACCCCTCCATGAAAGAAGACAATGAGCCCTCTCTGCCATGGGAGGCCTCCCTCTGAAGTACAGCATTCCCAGAGCACAGGGTATGCTGTAAGAAAGCAGAGAGTAGCAAAAATTAGTCCCTTAAACAGGGACAGTGGCAGCAGGGACCTGGCAAGGATGCAGCTAAGCAGCACCGCGGCTGCAAGGGCTTGGCATGCCACGGCACCATCCCGGCTCTGATGGGAAGCCCAGCAGGAGCAGAGCAGGCTCCAGCCACCCTGCTGGGCTAGAGGCATTGCGAAATGGCACCGTGTGGTGAGATGCTGGAGACAGCTGCCTTTCCTGGCTGTGGTGTCCTCCGCCCATCAGTCAGAGGTGTCTGGGCTTGGCAGGGAGGCAATGGAGGGGGGTCTCATGGGCCGTGGCAGAGGGTGGAGGGATCCTGTCCAGCTGCTGTGATTCTGAGAGCCAGCCTGGGCAAGCCAGGGGCTGAGCTATCGGGGCAGCTGACAGCACCCAGGTTCAGCATGTGTTAGCCCAATATGGGGCCAAGAGCAAGACCAGTGCCAGAGCACTGGGACAGTGGTGTCCTCCCATTGCTCTGCAGAAGGGTGATGCTGGAGGGGAGGAAGGTGGAGGCTGGGGCAGGAAAGCACATCCAGAGCTGACATTCCCCCATCCTGAGGGCTGCCAGGCACCCGAGCTGTATGGGAGCAGAGGTGCACGTCGGGGGACCAGCAAGACAGGTACCCCAGGGCTGGGGCTGGCCGCTCACTGCTGTCCAGACCTGCCAAGACCCCAGGGTCCGAAGAGGCTCTCTGTGCACACCACTGTCCTTGAACGGCTCCACGGGTGCTGAGCTGTGCCAGGCGTGTTGCCGAGATGGCCGTGTTAAGCCTTCATTATGTCTGCTTGTCTAAGTTTAATGGGTTGTGACGGAGCCCTTTGGAGATATCTAAATAATCTCTGCTAATAGATCCCATCTGTTCCTTCCCGAGCACCAGAGCCAATGCCGTCAAGCCTGGTCCAGCTGCCTGGGCACCTGCCCAGCGGGCACTGAATACCCCTTGTCAGAGGGGAGATCTGCCATGTGCCCCCTCCCCATGCTTCCTCTTCCTCACAGCAGAGCCCAGGCAGTGGCCACCAGCCCCAGGTCCCTGCTGGGAAGGGGGGGGACGGGACATCTGGGAGGAGTGCTGTGCCAAGGGGTGAGCAGTGCTGCTGCGAGGAAGGCTGCAGATTGCTCCATTACTGGTGGACCTCGGTTTCCCTTTTTCGCTCTGGCTTAGCCGTGGTAGCATCTCTCCAGGGCTCATCAGCATTAATGGGAACTTGGGTGAAGGTCCAGTGCCCATGTCAAGGCTGCGAATACCTGGATGGATCCTGACCAGGGTGTGCAGGGACGTGACCAGCCTGTGGAGGTGGCTTAGCCGTGACGTGCAGGGAGGTCGGTGGGGAGCCAGTCTGGGAGACCTCCCAAGATCCTGTGCAAGTCCTGCAAAGGATGAGCCCTTCCCAGCAGCAGGAGGGAGCAGGAGGTGAGCTTTGGAGCAGAAAGCTGTCAAGAAGGACATAACAGGGCAAACGCAATGGCTGGCTTTAGAGGGAAAGCCCACGCTCCAACGAGTTTTGCTAACAGGTGGCAGAGCCTCCAGACAAAAATTGTTCCACGCTGACACTGCAAAATCCACGTGGGATACAAGAGGGGGCTGGAAAGAGGGGGGACATGTGGCAGTGCACGAGCAGAGCAGCATGAGAAATACAACACAGCATGGCACGACCACTGGAGCTCGGTGTGGTGGGGCATGGCCTATGGCCTGCTACCTGGCACAGCAGTGTCACCCTGCCATGGCACGGTGGCATGTGGTCTGCCTCCCGGCATGGCACGATGTTGTCCTGCCTGTCACAACGTGGGGTGACCCGTGGCTTTCTGCCTGGCGTGCAAGGGCCCAGAGGACCTGACTCCTGTAGGGAAGAGTTGGAGGAAGAGCTGCGCGCCCCTCTCAACTGTCACGGCAGGGTTAACCACCAGATACTGCACAGAGCCATGGCGAGGAATGATTCCTCGATTTTCCATTATCCAGCAGGCCCTCTGTCACGCTGGAGCTATTTATGAGGATCTTCCCAAACCAGTGCTTGCGTGCTCCAGCTGTAAATCACCAGAGATGATATCTAAGTATCATCACCATGCATGAGATTGCACCTCTGCCAAGTTCCAGCTGCAAGGAAGCCGTTCCCTCCCCCTCCATACACACAAGCATCCCTTGGCCGCTTGGATGTCTAGGGAACGGTCACCCCAGTGCCCACCAAGGCACCGGTGGATGGGTCGGTGGAGCTGTTGTCCAGCTCCCCAGGGGCAACATCCCTCCTGAAGAGGTCTCAGGAGCTCACGGACCTCTCATGGAGGAGCTCTCCATGGTCTTGGGCACTCACTGCACTTCAGCAGGGACAACCCTGGCCACCCCCGCCAGGAGCACACACCACCAAGCATGGTGATGCTGCCGGGCACAGCCCAACAAAAGGGCACGCTGCATGTCCTGCCCGTTCCCAGCCTTGGCAGTGGCAGTGTGTTGGCCTCTCCTGGCCCCTATGAGCAAAGACATGGTTCAGGAGGAGGACTGCATGATGCCACGCTCCCCAAATCCCCAAGGAGATGCAGGCACAGGGCTGAGCCACCCATGGCATCTCCTGCCTGGCATGGTGGTGCTGTGGGGGAAACAGCAAGGGTCCAAGGCCTTGGGGCAGCTGGAGAGGTCTGGTGGAATTTGGTAGGGGGGCAAGGGCTGGCACTCTTGCCAGAACAGACTCACAGCAGAGACTGTCCTTGTTCCCCTGTGATTGTGGGAGGGATGTGAGACTCCTGCCCCAGATCTGGGATTGTAAGCAAGGGGTGTTACTCCAGGTCCATCTCCTGAAGCTCCGAGAAGCACTCTGGGCGCAGGGGTGGAGTGACCTCCAAAGCACCTGAGGATGGCCCCACCTCAGCAAATACCAGATCATCTCCTTTCACCCTTGCCCAATCCACATTTTCCCTTCCCCAGGCCAGCAGTGCCTCCTCCTCCTCCTCCTGCTTCCCACTTGCTCACCTCCCAGGGCCATCTCAAGACCGTGGTCACCTGGAGATGTCCACTGCTGGACATGGGTCAGTGCCATGGCCAAAGGCCAAGGGCACCCACAGCTTTCCAGCTGCACAGTACAGGCACTCAGAGAGGTGGGGACCTAACTATGGCCCCACATCAAGATCTGGCCATCGGTCTCCTTGCTGGCGTCTGTCCCCCAGCGTCCTGGCTAACCGTGGCTCTCTTGAGTCATACCCTCTCATTCCTCCTCATGCTGTCCTCAGTAGGACTGTCTCTGCTCTTCTGCAGGTAGGCACAGTTTCTGCATCACTCTGCCATCCTTATCTTGACTTTTCAGAAAATTCACCCAGACCCAGCTTGTTACATCAGTTTTGCTGGAGAAATTGCTCAGGATGGAGAAATGCCTGACCTGCCTGACCATATTTGTGCCTCCTGGGGGACAGCACAGCACCCCAGAGCTCCCCACCCCATCCCAGGCATGCTGGGAACCACCAGCTGGGCTCTCCAAAACGCTGGCTCTGCTTGGAGCTCCGAGGCAGGATTTCTACACTCCACCTGCCCTGCTTGTCTGTCTCCAGGCTGGAAATCCCAACCATTGCAGAAAAGTGCTTAGGCCCTTTCCTGCCCAGCTCCACTTGGAGTTCAGCCCTCCCATCTCCTAGGCCTTCATCCAGCAAAGCACTTAAGTGCACACTCCTCCCTAAGTGACATCAGTGGGACCACTCATGCGCTTAACTCCGAGGCAGGGATCACCAGACCTACTGGCTTATGTATTTCCATGCCAGACTCCAAGTCCTGCTCCTTGGCTACATGATCCTCAAGGTCCTGATTTTTTTATTTTATTTTATTTTTGCTTCAGTCAGACCCATGAAAACAAGGAAGGTGCAGGACCTAGCTATGGGGCTGAGCACTGAGAAGTTCACTACAGCTTCCCTCACTTGCTCCTGGTCAGGCCCACGTATTATATATCCACCCCTAGGGAAGTGTCCTCCAGCAATAGCACCAGGCAAGCAAGCCAACTTGCTTGCAAGACTACTTTCTGCCTGGTTTCTGTCTTCTCCAGGTTGCTATGCTCTCCAAGACTCACAGCTTCTCTTTGTCTCCCAGCACAGCATGCTCTGCCCGATCACGTTTGTAAGAGCTCAGCTTGTCCCCAGAGCTTCTCCTTCCCCATCTCTGCTGCCATTTGGACCCAGGACGTTGTGCCCCAGCAGCATGTTTTTCACAGACGTGTTGCTATTTCCCTAGAAGCCGGTGAACGAGAAGTGCCAAGATGCTGTAGTCACAGCATCACTGAAGCCTGTAAATATCACGCTTGCCCCGTTTGCAACGTGGACAAGAAAGGAGCTGTGACTCAGTCCAGCCCTGTTTATCCTTCAGACACTCAGATTGTGGAACATGCTCCTACTTTCCGCCAGATGTTTAGAGGTCTGCTTCATTTATTGTTTATTTCTTGAGTCGATGAGCCGACGAGTCACCAGTCTCCGGACATGCGTCTTTATGCTCAGCGCAGCTTCTTGAAACCCTCGAGTCAATGCTTTCAGATGAGCTCGTTTGGAAAGTGTTAGGAAAGGAAAGGAAAAATACTGTCCTAGAGATTATATCCTTCGCCAGAAACCTTGGAGCGAGGTCACCAGGCACAGTCAGTAGGGCCGATTTTTGTGTTTGCACAATGCTTTGAACATGCGTCTTGCTGCAGCAACACGGCGTGGTTTTGCCCTTGTTGCAGCGAAGGAAGTGACGCCGCATCCGATGGGAAGCATCCCTGCATCCCCGGGCAGGGACCCTCTCCCTGGCACCGTCTGTGGGGAGAGCATTTCCAGCCAGCTTCAGCAAGGCCGAAGGGAATGTGGAAATCTTTTTTTTTTTCCAAATGAAAATGGAGACATTCTGAATTAAAGGAGTTAGCATGACATTAGCCCTAAGAGGTTCGGCATGCTGGCGAGGAGAGGAGCCTGGCGCTGGGCAGCAGCAGCCCTTCTTCCCCATGTTTTTCCTGCTCCCTTCATTCAGCCACTGCCTCGCGGATATCCCCGAGGCTGGTCTGGTGCTCAGACTCCCTCGCTGCCTTGCTGTGCATGGCGAGCAGGTGAATTAGAGACATCTGTGAACCAGGAGCTGCAGGGGCTGTGCTGGGGGACTTCTGGTTGCCAAGAAGTTCAAGCTAGCTTCATTCTTGTCCCTAATCCCCTCCTGTTGTTGCTCTGAAGGATCTGCAAGTTTATCTACAGGATAAACCCGAGAGACCACATGGAAATGGTAGGGGGTGGGGAAAAGGGGCATTACATCTGGGCTGGTGCTGGCGAACTGATACGTGCAGCATGAGAGCCTGACCTGCCCACGGGGAGGAGAGACCCCTCTCCCTGCCTTGGGAAGGTGGGGAGCAAAACACATGAAGGAGAGGCATGCGGGGCCAAGCGCCGCATCACACACAAACAGCAAGTGTGAAATTTTCCGACCTGCATTGCCACGGCTTCCAAACCACAGGGAGCATGAATCATCCCAGCAGATTAGCTCCCTGAAGGCTCTGAAGGGCAAAAGCTCGTGGAGTCTTGTGATGGCCAGCACTCCCTGCTCCTGCAAAACCTCCTGGTGTGTACAGGTAGTGCAAACCATTTGGGGAGGGCTCAGGCTGCCACAGAGAGGGCAGCTCCCCAGGAACACTGCATTTATTCTCTTTACCCAGCCTGGGTCCTCTGCTGCAGGTGCCTCACCCCACCTGAGGCTCACAGAAGTGGCTGCAGCGTCCTCACACACCCCTCAGGCAGCCATGAAACCCACTGTTCAGCCAGGAAAAGGAGCCACACTCATCCCTCTGTGTCCTTCCAGGCCATTATGCCACCCAGAGCCTTGCAATGACACCAGGTGGATGGGCAAACAGCCACTGTCCCCTTGCCCATCACATGTGGGGAGCATGCAATAAGAGGGTCTGTCACTAAGCGAGACCTCTCCAAGCCACCAGGTCCAACCTCCTCCCCAGAGCCACGCTGCTGAAACATGGCTGGTATGCACCAGACAGTGGTGTTTCTCCAGATCCCTGTTGGTATGCATACTTTGAAATATAAATGATGGACGGAGTTTACGTGGCATGGCTGAAGCCCGTGCCACCAGCTGGAGTCTGCAGCCAGCTGCTCCAGGACCATCAGCTAATGTCAACCGATGTCCCTGCCTGTCAGAGCTGGGCAGGCACCTTGTCCCTGCTGCAAAGCAAGCTCTGCCTGCTCCTCCTGCAGCCTTGGGGAAGGCAAGGGGGCACGGGGAGGAGAAGCTCTGTCTGCAGCACTGGCTGCTGCTCAGGGCCCAGGACGGAGGTTGTGAGGAGAGTGTGGCTCCCCCAACACTGTCAGCTGGACTTCAGCAGGCATGGGACTGCCTGTCTTCTCAAAGCTATAGCACTGGTTTGGATATAGGGTGCACTAAGGGGTATGGGCATCTTTGAAGCCTGTAGTGGGACCAGCCACTCACCTTGCTGGGCAGCCAGCGCAGGAGGCCAGCAGCGTCAGGCATGGACAGGAGCACCCCAGGGTGCAAAACCTTTCCCTAGCACTGGCTCTCCAGGAGCCTGTTGGCTGCAGGAAGGCTGCAGGTCCCCATCTCCAGAGCTGCCGGGATTCCCTGGGGTCACAGCAGGACAGGGCTGGTGTCAGTCAGAGGTGAAGCGAGAGCATCCCCCATGCCAGTGGGGGCTGGGGCAGGCAGCAAGAGAGCCAGCACTGGGCTGAGCAGGGCCACAGTACCAACCAGTAAAAGTGGGAGATCTCCAGAGACTGATTTACAGCTCCTGAAAAACACAGGCTCGGGAGTATAGACGCAAGTGGCGGAGCCAAAGAGCTGAAGCAGCACAGAAGGAACATGTCCCATGGCTGCAATGTGCGCATGTGGGCTTCCCCAACAAGCAGTGCCTGAAGCGGAGGTGGCTGTTGGGTCCCAGATCTAGCTGGGACTCCCCAGGAGCCACAAAATTGGGCTGGAGCCACCTGGGCAGATGATGCTGATGGGGCTGGCAGACCCCTTGTCTGCACAGGGGTCCCCAGGCTGGCTGCAGGACCTGCCACAGCACGGCACAGTGCAGAGCCCAGCCTGCACGCAGCATCTGGCAGAGGGAGCGGGTGATTCATGTCCAGCCCTTCCCCAGCCTGGAAACATTCTTGGCATGTGGCAGCTCCCAGCCGCCCCACCGGTTAACCCTGGTTTAGCCCAGCCTGGTAGAAGATGGGGCACACATGGCCCCATTCAGGCCCTTGTGGTCTAGCCCAGACTCCACAGCCTTGCCCAGACCCAGAGGCCTTCAATGCCCCCCATAACCCTGCACCAGACCCCCCCAGCTCTCTCCTATGCATCCCCCAGCATGAGCAGGAGCAAGGCAGAGCTGGTACAGGTGGTAAAAAGAGGAGAAAGGGACTTTGCCACCTCTCAGATGTCCCGGTGGGCTGAATGGGGACATTGCAGGTCACCCCTACAGTTGGGTATAGGCCAAAGTCCTGGGAATGGCTTTTGGGGTGAGCACAGGGCCACGTCCCAGGAGAAGGTAACATCTCATTTTGTCTGCTTGCACTGGGAAAAAAAATGCTACAAGACAAGCAGCCAGGCCTGTGTCTGAGCTCACAGCAGCGTGTCGGGAGGGGACAGGGACACAGCAGTGCATTGCCAGAAAGAGTGCAAGGGCTGGGTGTGCTGGATGCACTGGTCTGGCACAGATGCACCGGTCTGGCACAGATGCACCAGCACCCACAGCCCGGCCTTCTCAACCCCATACCAGCACTGGCCAGGAGGGGAGCACGACCCTGGGGTGATCCACTGCAGCACCCGCATCTGGCGGGACCCTCTTGGGTGACCTACCCTGCCTGGGGTGGCCCCTGTGCTGCAAGCTGCTGACAGCCCTGTGAACCCAGCCCTGCGAGGCGTTAGCTCATCTCCCCGCGGCTCACAAGACTTGGCAGGCACTTTCCTGTGTTCTTGCCTGTTTGGGATCCAAACGGATGACCCCAAGCCCAGGCTGGTCTTGCTCCACCCAGTGTGGGAAGACAGCGAGCCATGCTTGGCACCCCATGGTCTCCTGACCCCATCAGGCTTGGACGCATGGGAATGCCTACCTGGAGGGTTGACCCATGCCACTGGGACCCCCTGGTCAAATGCACCTGCCATGGAGGCAAGCACCATGGGCCACAACAGCAGAGGGAACCATGCAGATGGTGAGGCTCAACCCAGGACACTCAGCTCTGCAGGGACGGAGAGGCCAGCACCAGGACAGACACCTGTGCATGGGGTGGAGCTGGACCCAGACCACGAGCAAGACAGTGCATAGCCACATGCATTGTGGCTGAGCCTGAGCTCCAGCGATGGTGGAAAGCAAAGAGCTTCCAGCTGTGGAAGCTGGAAGGCACCGAGGAGAGGTGGTCACCATCCCCTCTATCCTGGCCATGCCAGGGTGGCCAGAGCAGGGCTACAACATGATCATGGCAGAAGGGAGCAGCCAGCGCAGGAGGAATGTGCTGTTGCATGGGAGGGAGGAGATCACGACAAAGGAATGTGCTGTGCCATGGCCAGGGCCGGGGAGGGGAAAAGTACGAGAGGAACCAACAGGCAGGAAAAATAAACTCTCTCTCTCTCTCCCAGGGCTACAGGGCCACAGGCCTTCTGGTCACAATTTTTTTTTTTTTTCTCCTTCTCCCTCTCAAATAAAACATGATGTCAGCCATTGTTCTGGCTGCAGAAGAGCTGCCAAAAGCTCTGGCCTTTTCTCAGTCATCCTCCAAGCTCTGCTTGCCTTCCCAGTACAGGCCTGCAGACAAGAGACCCATTGGTTAGGGTCACCCTGTCTTCTGGTCCCTGCAGGGTTCAGGAGGCCAAGACCCACAGGCATGGCCATGGAGTCATCATCCCACTGCCCTTCACTTCATCTGATCCATCAACATTACCCCACTGTGGCAGGTCTTTTCACCACCAACATCCCTGCCTGCCTCCTTCAACCCCTTCGGAAGCCTGAAGCCCTCAAAACCTCCCAGGCTGACCGCAAGCCCGGAGCACTGAGCTGGGAACATTGCCCACTGCAGGAGTCAGGGTGAAGCTTGCTGGGTCTGAGATGGTCCCCACGAGGCTGTGCACTAAGTCCTGCCCCGATACAGCCAGTTCTCCTCTCTGGATGAGGAGCAGAGGCAGATCAACACCTCTGCAAGAACACAGGCGTCTTGTGGCTGCTGCCCACCCTGGAGAGCCCACACCGGTGAGCAAAGCTGGCTGGAGGGGGCCAAGGCAGGGAGGCATCGTGCCAAGTACAGAATGGTGGAAGGGAGAAGAGCACCACATTGCAGCAGGCAGATCCTACCCCACCCCTGGCTGCGCTGCAAGTGGAAAGAGGATGCGTGTGTAGGAGAAGGGGGGGGGGGGCTGTTCCAAGACCCCGGTTCAGACCCAGGCTCATCAGATCTTACAGGTCACGACTCATGGGGCTTCAGTTCCTGCTGCAAGGGCACCTCCTCTCTGTACCCAAGCATAGCCTGTCCTGGGAGCGAAGGAGCAGCTGTATCACAGCCCACTGAGACTCTGCAGACTGTCAGCACCTGTGTGACCAGCAGCCCACCCCAAGCACAGAGTCAGCCTGGCCCAGCCATCTGCAAGCAGCTGCTTACAGCTCTGTGAGGAGATGCTGGATCTGCAGATGCAGTCCATAAAGCCAGAAAATCACAAGCAAAGAGCACCCGAGGGGCTTGGCCCATCCCTCCCCTCCATGTCCACCCTAGCTCTTCTGCCAGCTCCAGGTGGATGTCAGGCAAACAACATCCAGCTTTGGATATTGGGATGGTACCCCAGGACCTTCTCTGGACCAACACATGGAGCTGGTGACCACTGTGCTGATCAGGGCTTTGGAGAAACCTGGCCCATGGCAGGAGGGGGTGCTTCAGGCTGAGACACCCTCCAGAAGCAGGACTTTGAACACATTCTCAAAGCGAAGACTCACCACCTCCAGGAAGGTTGAATGCAGCCTGTGGAAACAAGACTGCTTGGGCAGGATGCAGGCAGGGGGAACGATGCTGGGGTTCTGGTGGGAGAGGTGGACCCCTCCTGCACAAGCCACACCAGGAATGAATGCATGAAGGGAAACAATTTGGGAGGGGGGACAACACACACTGCAAAGAGCTCTGCCTATGCAGCTCCTCAAAGCTGAGCAGTCAATAGGGTATCAGAAGGGATCATGTCTCCTCCACAGCTGGGACACTGTGCCACTCTCTGGACTGGGGCAGGGGACATGCGGAGACACCTATGTAGCAGATCTGCAAACAGAAAAGCCGAGTTGCAGCCCTGAGTACAGGCCAGCACTGAGTTCCTCTTGCAAGCGAGACAGCCACAGCCTGGGCTGCATGAGGAGGAGTATGGCCAGCACATGAGGGGAGGTCCTCATCATCACCAGGGAGGCCACCTCTGGGTACTTCAAGGCTAACTCCATGGTTAGGGCAGGGGACAGAGTGCCCTTTGATCACATCCAGTACAGGCCCATGCTCATGTGAACACAGGACTGGGGTGGTCCTGAGCCCCACACCACCTCACTGCTCAGCAACCTTCACAAGTGCCACCTCCTCTCACCTGAACATTTTCCCAAGGAAAAGCTCCAGGACACCGGAGGATTACGGACTTCCTTTTCCACATCAGATTATTCATGGCCAGTTAACATTCATTTCTTCCTGTGCCAAGATCAGCCATGTGCTCAGGCAGCTTTCATCCACGGCCACCTTCCCTCCCTCTAAAGCCAGGCCAGCTTTCCCTGGCTGTCACTCCACTGCCCCGTCCACCTGCTGCCACGCCATGTGGTCCCTGTCCTCCTGCATCGCTCTCAGGATGGGAACTATCATCTTTATGTCCAATAGGAGCTGGCTTCTGTCACAGCTTGTCTCCATGATTTCTTTTTCTTTGCACCTCTGAGAAGAGTCAGGCTTTATCTCAGCTCCTTCAGGGGACTCAGTCTCACCGCACAGCATGGCTCAGTCTTTGGTTGATTTAGTGGTCATGCCATCCCCTAAGGCTCACCAGGCTGAAGAAGCCAGGCTCTGGCTTCCATTGCTCAGACAGGCTCCCCACCGTATCTTGTCCCCACAGCTTCTCTCAACACCATCATCTCTGTGCATCCTTAATCAGGCTGTGTCCTGCTCTACAGAGGTGTCAAAGCCAGGTAGAGTGGCATTAATGCTCCTGTATCTGCTAGAAGATCTTCCTCAGCATAATTTTGGATTGCTCATGCCTCTCCCAGAGGCACCTTGTGATCCCCCTGTGACCAATGAATGCCTCTCAGTCCTAATCTTTGAGTTTCACATTCTTCTAGCAAGCATGGGAGAACACCCCATCCCTGAGCAGTCATCGCTTCCCTGGCACGGTGGGAACATGACACAAGCTATGAACCAGGTCTGGAGCCCATCCAAGGAGCCCCATCAAGAGCAAAAGGAGACAGGGCTGAAGACATGGCTACAGCATACACCCAAGGGGTCCATCCAAGAGACAGAATACTTACAGCACAGTACCAAGGTCCATCCAGGAGATAGAGCTGGAGGCAAGCTATCTACTGCACAGGTCTAGAATCCATCCAGGAGACAGAACAGAACACAAGCACACCTACAATACTACACAAAAAAACCCTAAACACCCAGGGCTGAGCTTAAATGCTGCTCCTGGGCCATGGGCAGGGGTGTGGATGGGGCCCAGGTGAGGCTGATCAGGGAAATTAAAGGTCTCAGTGCCCTCAGAGCCCTGACACCCTCCAGACACAACCAGGAGTGATGGTAGTAGGAGACAGCTGCTCTGAGTGGGGTACAAAAATGGAGACTGAAGGAGACCTCAGGCAGTATCTGCTTTTGCAAAGCTGCTTCTTGGACTGAGATTTTGGGCTCTCTGTGCTGTTTGCACCAGGGTATGGTGTGAGGGTTTCATCTGTGCTATGCAGGACAAGCCGTGCGCTGTCTTGGCTTGGGCTGCAGGAGAAATGTTGCGTGTACCCCCTCTGTGGGGTTCAGGGAATAACCCAAGGCGCTTGGACATCTGCAAGTGCAGGCTGGCACCATCAACTGAATGTCACCTTTGCCAGGGACATAAATCCCTTGGTGGAAGGAGTAAAGCCAAGTGCTTTCACCTCCAGGAGGTTCTGTTTAAGATGCCGGAGTCAGCAATGTCCCTGGGCACATCTGAGAGCTGCGATGGGTGCTTGGGGAAGGGGGGCACAGCTGGGTACTGGGAGCAGCGTGCTGGGAGAGCCCGGGGGAGGCCTGCTGGCAGCAACACGCTGAGTTCAAGGCTCTGCTGGCACTCTTGCTTGAGAAAACCCTGTGCGGCACAGTCCTGTGAGCAGGCTGAGCATGTCATCTGGGACCATGGCAGAGGCCAGTTCTTCCCAGACGTGTGCTGGGTCATGCCTTGGCATCCAGAAGGAGCTGCAAGGCTGAGCCCACCCTTCAGCTGGCACTCCAAAACCCCCAATCCAGGGGTGCATCGTGTCCAGGCACTGTCCTCCCTTGCTCATCCCCATCCTCCAGGCTGCCACCTGCATCTGGATGCCTTTCCTGGTCCTGCCAGCCCCTTGGCTCCCAGTTGGGCTGTACAGATCATGTCTTCCCTGGCTCGGTTCCCCTGCCTGTCTACTCCCCCTTGCCCCCACCCCGCAGGAGCCCACCTCATCCTGCCTCTCCTCACCCCTGCCCCAGGGCTTGCAGCCCCCTGCCAAATGGAGACCATGAGTCCATCACCCCAAACCATTCACTCGTGGAGGAGGATGAGCTCATGTTTTCTGGTCAGCTGTTTGAGGCCAGAGGCTGGCTCCTGCCAAGCCTCCCACATTTATGGTGGAGGTGATTTTGGCCCCAGCAGCAGGAGCTTGCACGGGCTGACACTGTGGGGATGTGAATGCATGGGGATGTGCCTGAGGTGCTGCCTTGTGCAGCCCCAACAGAGCATCAAGGCCCCCAGCCCACAGCCTGGCCTCTCACCCTGTGTCCCCAGCCCTGCTCCAGATCTGCCCTCCCCTAGCCCCATGGCAGGGCTCTCTGCTCCAGCCCCCCAGCAGGCTGTCCCTCTCCTCCTTCGCTGCCCCAGGGATGTGGGGAGCAGGGCACATGGGTGCCATGTTCCCATGTGGCAGCGGCTGCAGCTCCTCCCCATGCCTCTCGCTGCCCCATCCACCCCACAGCACAGGCAGGGGACGCTGTGTAAAGGAGGGGACGCCCCCAGAGTGTGCCACCACCCCTGCAATCATGTCCCTGACCCCTTTCCACCTCCCATGCCCAGCTCCACAGCACAGCCCTTCACCCAGCCACCACACATAAGAGGGGTGTGGTGTCCCCTCCACCTTCCCTGGTCCTTCACCGCTCTCAGCATGGGACTGTCACAGGGGAACAGGGACATCATGTTGTCCTGGCATGGTGGCTGTCACTGGCTTGCAACTGGCATCCAAGGAAAGGAGCGGAGGAGCTCAGCCACTTCTTGGTATCCACTCCACAGAGTCCAGGATGCATCCCAGAGTTTCACCTTGGGACCCAGTCCTCTCCAGTCCCAGAGGACTGTCCCCTCCGACCAGGGAAGCAGGACACTTCCTTCTCCCTCTGCTCATCTGTGCATTTCCAGTGCGGCGCAGCATCGCGACGCGTGGGATGCAGGGGCCGGGGAGGGCGTGCAGGGCGGCGGGAGCCACTCTGTGCCCGGCGGCCAGGACTCTGCTCTCACCCCAGCCCTCTTCCTCTGCTTGCATAACTGCAGTAAACAACTCCCCACATGAAAAAATGTGTGGGAAGCATGGCAACAGAGGGGAGCTGTTTCCAATTCTGGGCCTCTTAAAACTCGTCCTTCCTGGAATGAGGAGAAAAATATGGTCTTGATCCTGAAGATAAGGCCAGCAACAGTCAACATGTGAGATGTCTGCAAGGATTTTGTGCCATTCCGGTCACCAAAGGGGAGTGAGGATGTTGCTAGTGCAACCTGTGTAGATCAACCAGCAGCTCAGATGCTGTGATGGGTGCTCAGGGTGGCATCTGCTCCTCTCCAGGGTTGCAATGGAAAGGTGATGGCGCAGCAACAATGTTCAAGAAATAGAGATATCTGAGCATGGGGGAAGAGGCCTGAAGGTGTCTCTCAGTGGAGAGTTTGTTCTGTGCTGCCAAGAAGTGCGAAGCTCTCCTCTTTTAATTCCAGATCATGCTCTCAGAGCCTCTGTCCGTAAATTGAACAAACACTGGGCAAAGCAAGCATGATGACCATTTCTTTCCTTCTTCTTGCAAGGCTGGAGCATCTTCAGAAACTCTGTCTCCAGGCTGCAGGCTGGGGGAACTTAAAAAGGAGACACTCCAGACATCGTAGAGCCAGGGGCTCTGATGGTCCTCCCAAGCAGCAGCCCATCATGCTGCGGAGGGAGCAGACCGACTGCTGTCCTGGCCTCGCCCAACACAGAGACACTTCGAGAGTCTCACAGCGGTTTTGGGTGTTCCAGTGCTGGCACAATCACACTCTAAAGTGCAGGGAACAAAGACCAGTCTTTCTTCAACCGTGGCTCTGCCAACCTGTTCAAGACTGTGTTATAGGCTGAGAAATGTGATTTTCCTCAATATTCCTCTATCAGAAAGCCATAGGATCAGAGAATAACTTCGTTTGGGAGAAACATACTAAGTCTTTAGTCCAGTTGTGCTCAGAGCAGGGCTAACTCCAAAGCCAAATCCATTTGCTCAGGGCCTTGTCCATGAACAACCTGATCTGTCCCCTATGCCAGGGCTGCACAACACATTTTTTCCTGTGTCCAGTGGTACCTTCCTTGCTTGCAACTTCTGCTTGTTGCCCATCTTCGCCTTATTGTTCACCTCTGGGGAGATCCTGGCTCTGTCTTCTCCACAGCTCCCCTTTAGGCAGCGGAAGTTGCAATCAGATCCCCCTTCAACCTCTCTTCTCCAGGCTGAATGACCCCAGCTCCTTCAGCCTCTTATACATCTTCCCTCCAGATGTTGGCTATGCTTGTGCTAGCACAGCACACCAGTTGGCTTTCGTCGCTGGAAAAGCGCACTGCTGATTCATGGTCAACTTGTTCGCCCAGTCCCCATGTCCTTTGCGGCAGAGCTAATGCACCCAAGCTGGTTGGTTCCCAGCCTGTCCTGACACACGCGGCTCCTCCATCCCAGAGGCAGGACACAGTATTTGTCTCTGTTGAACTTCACGAGGTTCCTACTGTCCCATCCATCCAGCTTGTCAACAAGGCAGAGGGATCTCCAGGTCCCTTCGACTGACTTTATCTGAACCTCAATGATCGCTTCTTTCCAGCACGTTTTCCTGAACAAAAAGCTGCCGGACTATTCCCAGGATCATTGCTGCTGCCGTTTTTGCAGACCGATACAACATGTGCTTCACTCCAGACTTCTGGAAAGCAGTAGCTTTAATGTTAAATTGCCTGCTTCAGTTGACAGAGCAGCTGCTACATTCTTCGTCTCCCTGAGCACTCTCAGCTCTACCATGTGGATCTGGTGTTTTCTTTTTTAATGTATCATTTTGTTCCAGCACTTTTTCTTCTGCTAGCTCAGGACTAAGATATACATCTGCTTTGCAAACATCTGGGATGGGTTAAGAACATATTTCTCCCTGCTCATAGGATGGATTATGGAAGCACTCTTTATCTGCTTCAGTGCAAAGTCACCCAAGTTAAGTTGAACTGTCAAAAGGAAACAGTTGGGTTTCCAGATGCCTCTGCTGCCCTAAAGCAAATCTAGGGGTGTTCCCATGTCCTTTTCTACTTCTGAAGCCATTGACAGGGTCCTCCAGCGCAAGGTGGAAGGAGGCAGAGGCAGATTTCACCTAGTTCTGGTTATGATTGCATTTCAGTCCTGGCAAGTGTTCAACACTCCCTCTCAAGTTAAATCATTCCTCCTGCCCCAGGGCCCTGGAGACACTGGTTTCTCACCAGTGCAGCCTGCCTAGAGGTGCTGGGAGTTTTCAGAGGCAATCAGACCCTCCTGTGGGTCCAAGTGATACCTCTGCTCCAAGGAGGCATCTCGGGCTCACACTAGCTCCAGGTGGCTTGTGGTCTCCCCTTGGAGGCACTGAGGTCTCCCTTTGACTACTGGTGCCCTTCCCTGCTCCTCCAGTCCCTGGGTTGAGGACCTCAGTCGAAGTCAAGATGTTTCTGGATTTCCACCAATATCTTCTTTTCCCTTCTCCTGTTCATGGTTTCACAGCCTTTTCCCTCCTGACAGACTTAAAGTGATTCTTGTTCCTGCCCTCTTTCTTCACTCAAATTTTGTGAGCCCTTAGTGGCTTGTGCAGATGCTGAAACAGCCTCTACATTCAGCTGAAGGACTTTAATTTAATTCCTTTTGTGCTTAGGGCATTTTTATCAGCTTCCTGATTCTCTTGAAAATTCCCTGTCTCCAGCTCAGAATGATCTTTCTCATTTTTCCCATGGTTTCTCCGCAAAACATTGACACTGTGTTGGCATGTCATTACTGGCAGCTCAGTTTTCGTTGCTATAGCACTTTGTCTCTAGTTACTTGAATGTCATTCCTTGAACAAGTGCCCCATAGTTAAGAATCAGCACTTGGATGGACTTCCCTTGATTTCTGTAGGTGCTGGATCAGGAATGACATCCCAGCCACTGCCAGGCCTTCAGGTATTTAACTCCTCTTCAAACCAAAGGAAGAGGCAAGCACCCAAGTATCTTGGAGACCCTCACTCCTGTGGAGCACACCATGGGGGTGAACGTTGCCTCTTCATCCTCTCATCCAAGAGTAAGTCCCATGAGCACATGGATCTGCTGGGTCAAGGCATCACCTCTACGCTGGCTTGGTGTGAAGTCCAAAATCTTGGACAACAGTCTTCTCCAGTCTTGGATTTCAAGGATATTTCTGTATTCACCTCCAACAGCTCTGTCTCACCCAAAGACGCTGGCACAAAGCCTTCCCAACGTCTGCCTCATCCACCTCACCAAGGACTGGGCTTCCTTCTGCAATGCCCGTCATCAATCACCTCTCTGCACCTGGGCATGATCCTGGGGTGAAAGAGTCTCTCCAAGTCTGTGAGCTCTTCTCCCTCACTTCTCCTCTCCTGAAAACACAATCCACTAACCAACGAGCATGGGCACAGGACAAAAAAAGCAGGGAGCAGCTACAGAGCAACACATGAGCTCTCATGGAGCTGGTAGGTGGGCAGCGAGACACGCACAGCCCCTGTTAAACCACTGGCCCAAGAGCCCTCCTCTTACCGTGTGGTCTGTGCAACAGCACAGTGCTTACCGCCCCTTTGCCACCAATGCTTATGGCTCTTTTCCACATCCTTGTTCACTATCTATTTATTTAACCCTCAGCTGGCACTGGCCAACCCCTTCTTGCACTCTCAGAAGGTGCCTGGCTGTGCTCCCCTGCCCCTGGAGACCACCTTTAAGGATGTTGAGCACCACACGTAAGAGCTGCAGTCCTTTCTGGTTTCCTTGCTCCCTGAGGAGGTCTTGTCCAGCTGATGAAAGGGTTGGTCCCTCATTGAGAGCCAGGCATGGGCTAAGTACAACGCTTCCAAATCATGAAGCTGATTTTGAGCTATCTGACAGTTAGCAAGGATGAGAAAAATGTTTGAAAAGAGGAAAACATATTTATTCTGATGCTTACATAACAGAGAAACAGCTGAACGGATTTTGTTCAAACCATCCCCAAATAATTCTTCAGTTTTTTGGGCTGAGATCAAGCATGAACAAACTCAATCCAAAAGGATATTTTTTGAGCGATGTATAAACAACTGAAAATAGGGGTTTCGGCTGGAATGTGTGTCTCAGCCGTAACTCCAGTGTTGCAAGAACGGTTCGTGTGTGCTTCTCCGGGGAGCGCGGTTTGGCGGCGACGTGCGGGATTTAGCTCTCCAGTCTCGCATCCTCCCCTATTGGAGAGGGCTCCTTTACTCTAAACTTAGAAGTATCTTATGGGATCTGTTCCACTCGTGATGGGGCCTCGCTGGCAAGCAGCTCCAGTGTGTAATTGTCCTGTCTGGTAGAAATGTTCCCTATGTTTGACTTCAGACTGGCCCCTGCTCCATGCCAGCATGTTGCTGCGATACTGTCTGCAGCCACCCCGTCATCAGTGCCCAGCTGCATCCTCGCTGCTCTCCTTTTTCGCACGTCGACTTCAGATCTCCCTTATCGGCCGGTATCCAGGTCCTGGCTTGTCCTGCTCCCAGAGTCTCTGCTCCTCTGCAGTGATGCTGAAGTGGGCAGACAGACCATGTTAGAGGGGCAGGAGTCTCCCAGAGGGGTGGGCTGCCCGGTTCCTCGCAACCAGCCTGCTGCCCTCCTACCCCGGCACCAGTGCAGGGAGAGGCTGTTGGTATCATGGACAGGGCTGATGTGGGATGGAGGAGGTCCCAAGCTGCGGTCCCCTCCAAAATGCCCACCAGCTAATGGTTGGCCGTGAGCTAGCCCAGGGAGCCTCTGATGGCCAGGAGGTCACGGCATTGCCTCCCCAAGTCCTTTTTAATCTCACTGCACTCCTGGGAGCCAAACTCCTTCACCAGCCCCTCTGCCAGGTTCGTCCATCTCTGCAGAACTGTGAAGGTCCTGGGCAGGGCCAGCTCCAGCGGTCACCAGTGCCCCACACAGCTGGCCAGGTGTTGGGACAATGTACCACAAGTGGGCCCTCCACTCCAGCCAAGCAGGTTCCTCTGCCCCTTCCCCAGAACAAGCGCAGAATGGTCCTGGCTGTAATATTTTGCCTGGCATGGGCATGCTCTAGACGAACACGCTTGTTATTTCTGTCTGCTCATCCTGACTTTGTAACAGTGACTAATGCTTTTTCTGGCTGGGAGAAGGTTTAGGGGCACGTTAGCAAAGTGACTGCAAGGAAACAGGCAGCTCCTCTGATCCCCTATCACTGGCGACACCACTTGTCCCGTTTATCCAGGCAGGAGTGGTCCAGTCATTGGTCTCATTGCTGGGACCTACAGAAACCGTGCTCTGGGGGCCAGCTGGGGACATGGCACCCTCTGAGCTGGCAGCCAGTCCGGTGTGGGGCAGCCTGCCCTCGGCAGCATGTCTGGGCAAACACTTTTTTCCTGCGTCTGGAATCTTTCCGATGCATCCAAAGAGACCGAGCGTGGTCTCAGTTCAATGCTGAGACCGTGCCGGAGCCCACGGGCTGAACACAAGGCACGTACAATTAATGTTTCCAAGGAGAAACTTGAGGCACAGCACTGGAAACCTGCAAAGCTCTCAGAGCTGCCTCCAAGCCCCATGGAAGCAGCAAACCTTGGCACAAGGTGGGAAGGTGGGGAGGACGGGGAGCCAAGAGGCAGCATGACCAAGCAACCCCACGCCATGTCCACCTCCTGTGTTCCATGCTGTCTCGGCCAAGCTTGCATTGGAAATGAGCGGTGCATCTGGGGCAAGGAGAAAGGGCTGATCCTATCAGAGAGGGTCTGGCGGAGGGGGCGTCCAGCTGTCAGTAGGTGTCCTGTCATGAGCAGGCATGCCATCACGGTGGAGAGATCAGATTTTATTTCCTGTTTCTTTCTGCAAGCAAATTTTTTTGCTTCCAAACTTTGTACCCATTCCCATTCAGACCTTGGCCTGAAACAGTGACAAATAAATATGACTTTTTTTCCACTCTGAAGACTGTCCAGCACCACAGGACAAGGTGAATTCAGATGAAATCCGGGAACTGGGGTTCATTGCCCCCTTGGACAGTGGGGCGTCCTCTGCTTCGAGGTGATGAGGAGGAGGTGGAGTGATGGGTTGCCTTGATGGTGTTGGGGACTGCCTGCTTTCAAACCAAGGCTTCTCCAGCAAGCAGAGAGACATAGTCTTTCTGTATGGAGGGCAAGACAGATTTGTCCCATGTTTGCAAGGGTACATCTGCAGGCAAATGCTATGGTATGAGGGTTTTTGGACCCCTCATCCACAGACCGCAGCTTTCCCCAGCCCTTGCTGTTTGGAGAACCCTCAACCGCTGCTGCAAGAGCTGGATCGGGAACAGCCAGCAAGAGCAGATGTTTCTGTATCATCTGCCAGGATCCTAAAGCCTGGCCATGGGTCCGAGAGTGACAGAGGCACAGTTGTCCTCGGGCTACAATCAGTCAGAAAGTGGTGCTGCCAGTGAAATCACCTCTCCTGTGGCCATCCTAGCACACCAGTGGCCAGCTCGCAGCCTGGTTTGGCTGGTTTCTGCCTCCAGCACGTCTGAGGTTGCTCTGCTGTCAGTGTGGCCTTCACTGGCTCTGGATTGCCACTTCCATTCCCAGCTCCTTCTCTGCAGAGGCCCATGCTGAACAAAGCCCTTGGCTCAGCAGCTGCTTTGGGCTGTCAAGCGGTGCACTCCAGGATGTAAGGACACGGAGGTCAGGATCTGCACTGCTGCCTGATTTCCAGAGTTTTTGTCCAGGAAAGCAGCAGCCCTGTGCACGTCACCATTCAGGACAAGCTGGAAGTCCCGCAGCCTCCCCATCCAGCCCAACTCGTGCTGGTCTGCGCACCTCTGACCCAAAACCTATGGGTGGCGAGGTCCATCCCTGCTGCTGGAGACAACCCCGTGCCCGTCCCTGCCATCTTCTCCTCCTGAGAGCTCTCCTCTCCATCTCACCTACCTCGCAGCACATCACCTCGGAGCCAACACCCAGGCGGGCTGTTAACATCTCTCTCCTCCCTGCAGAACAGACTTGTGCCTGGCTAGCTTCTCCTCTTCTTATCTGCAGCATCCCTCCCCTCCCGCCCCTCCCAGAATCCCCCCCTGCGAGGACCTTGGAGGCAGCTGTAACCAGATCGAGCCCATCCCTCCTGGTATGCTCTCAGATGAGCCCCATGGTGCTCCCACCATCATGCAAGGCCTTCACACCCACAAAAAGTGGTTTGAGTTATTCCCCGTTCTCTCCCCCGGTTCCTTTTTGGCACCTCCAGATTTATTCCTTCCATTGCAGAAGTGTTTGGGATTCCTCTTATCTCTGAACATGGACTACATTCATATGCAGGGGATGTCATTTGATTACATCCAACCCAAACTTTAATCCCTCTATGTAAAGTCTCTGTTGTGCTTAGTCTGTACTGTTTGTCTATGTTAGGATCCTTTCTGAATTTCATTAGAGGAAAGACTTGCTTAAATAATTTGGGAAACAATTTGGAAATACTTTTTCTTATAAAAGCAGTGAGTTCAGTGCGCTGTCAGTCGTGGATTTATATCGCCTTTGTTTGTGAACATCCAGATGGTATTCTCTGACTATTAAAATGCTTTTCATGATGTTCACAATGATCATTCACTTAGAAATTCCCACAGGAAGCTGACAACCCACAATTTGTCAGTCTCCTGCTTGAAAAGCCTCAGCCAGTCCAGCGAGGGGCTGAAACCATCCCAGCCCACCAGGTGACACGACTCCTTTTGCCCGGTGGGGACACCTCACAGGATCAGTGCTGGGGAGCATCTCGTCAGCACCAGGCACCGATCAGGCATTTCGGAGAAGAGGCAAGCAGGTCAGGCACTTGGCTCTCCCTCGAGTCCATCCAGACATGTCCCCCAGGAGCCCCAGCCAGCCCCGTTGCAAGCCTGGCCGCTGTGGCAGCTCTGAATGGGAGCTGGCTTTTCGGAAAGCCTGGCCCCGGCTGCGGTGCCGAGCACCGGGAAACCTGGCACTGAGCTCCTCTGAAATCTGGCTCTTGACACTTAATGACTTTTTCTCATACGACATGCTCTGTTATTTAACTAGGAATAAAAGTCGGATGTTGATTGCCAGACTCTCTCTTCATCCTTTGCTGTTTCTGAAGCTGCTCTGCATCAGCATCCCTCCCACGTTCTGCTGCTTTCACCATTGCTCATGATTTTACGCAAGTGCAACGATCGGCTCCTTGGGCAGTTTCTGTTCTCCACCAACGCCTGTCCCTGGCCTTGCTGAGCTGCACCAGGATGGATCATCCACCATCTGCCACGTTTGCTCTCAGGCAGCCTGCCTGCTGTCCGAGCCAGGAGGAGGACAGTTCAATGATGCCACCTGGATCTTGTTGGGAAGCACAGAAGGTGCCACATCGTGCAACAGCCCCATTCCCCCTCCTGAGCCAGGCACTGGTAGGTCCCCTGATAGCTCCTGCCAGAGCAGGGGTTGCTCCTGCTGACGAGTCACCCCTCCTTGTCTACACCAGATGCCAAGCCCTTGCTGTGTCCCCATGCTCTCAACCTGTCCTGGCCCCAGAGAAGCTGGTGGTCCCCATGCTGCACCATTGGTGCTGATACTTCGGGACTTGCTTACCGTGCCCCAAACCTGGGTATGGGGTGGCTTTGGCCCTGCTGCCTCTCTGCAGCACGTGGGAGAGGTGGGGGGCTTTTTCCAGGGTTATTCAGGTGCATTCCTGCCTCCTCTCCTGCCCTCTCGCCTTGCCTTCCCTCAGCCTCTCTCCCTGCCTGGGCTCGGGATGGCTGAACTTTCGCCAGCGCTGGAAAGCGGCTTCACCGCCACGGAGACGGCGTTTCCTCTTCTCCAAAGCGCTATAAAGCCAGCCGCGAGCCGGCCGCTCAATCCCAGACTGGCCGTTTCTGTCCAAGACCCACGCATCCTCAGGCGCGGCACGGAGATACCCTGCGCGTCGCCTTGCCGCCCTTCATCTCGGTCCAAGCATCCCTGGACCGTCCAGCCAGCCCACTGGACCGCCCTTCCTTCCTCCTCGGGGGGAAAGAGAACAGCCCAGTGACTGCGCATTTACGAAGCGAGGTCTCGGACGCCTCATTTTTCTGCTGGCTCGCCGGGGATGGGAATTGGCTCCAGGTGTTTTTGCTCGGGTCTCACATGCGGAAAGGGTGCTGTGGAGGGAGAGGCTGTCTGCTGGGCTCAGCTGGGGCCACCGGCCGCAAAACATCGCACTTCATCAGCTCCCTGGGGAGCGCGGCACAGTGGGGGGCGGTGGGTGAGTGCCTCCCCCCTTCACACATCCCGGTCGGGGTCAGCTCGGCAGAGGGAGGGAGCAGGAACTGCCATCCTAGGAATGGCAGCCACATGGGGAAAATGGTTTTCAGCCCCAAATACGTCTCCAAAATGAGAACGGGTCCCGCTGTGGGCTGGCCGCGCAGCAGGCACGCTTTGCCACGCGAAGGCGCGCACACGCGTGGGAGGCGTGCACATGCACGAGCATCCTCGCGTTGCTAAACACATGCCCCGTTATACAAACAGCGCGCGGCCGGCCAGGGAACGCTGCACCACCGGCCGCGACGTGCCAGAATGAACACACACATCGCCGAGTGCACCTCATTTACAAAACACCACCAGACACACACTAAACACAAACCACATGTTGGCCGGCGCGCACGCCCTCCCTGCGCAGACCAGCACAACAACGCCCGCCGCCAGAGACGCGCATCGACACATGTGCGCGCACACCCCGCCAGGCATACGCTGCCCAACGTGCTCCCCACGAGCGCACGCTGTGTCCCCGTGCACCTCATTCCCCTTGGAAGCATGCACATCTCCAGCCAGCCCCACACTGATGGTGGACCTGCCCTCCGCATGGGGACAACATCTCCTCCTGTCCTGTCTCGCTCCTCCGTGATGGCGGTGCCAAAGGCCAGGACTGGGAGGTGCCCTCAGAGAGTCCTGGGAGATCTCCTGCTCCCTGGTGTTGTTGGTGTGGCAGGGATCACCCATCCTTGGGATGAGGGACACCTGCTCCGACAGCCTGCAGGCATCAGGGCACCCTGCCCTGCTCTGCTGCCCATGCCAGGAGTGACAACAGGAGTGAGGGACACCTCTGAAGAAGCAGCAGGAGCTTGAGGACCATTAGAAGCTCTCAGCAGAGGAGGAAATCCCAAGTCCCTCTGATGCAGATGCAGAGGAGCTGACTCTGCAGTGGGAGGTTGGGAGCAGGTCTACACCCTCCACCAGAGAAGACCTCAGCACCGAGAGCTGGGACTAGTCTTGCTGTGGACAAGACGTCTTGTCCTCCACACATCCAATACACCTCAAGGCTGGGTCTCATCTGCTGCTGGGCATCACCTTAGCTTTCTTGGGTCATATGCACACACACCCCGAGCCCAACCTCGGGGCTCCTCAGGCTTTGGTCCGTGCAGCCCTCCACTGCAAGAAGGGCTCCTTGACCCATGCCATGCTCCTCTCGTGTCCATTTAGGGCTCCTCAGGCAGCCCAGCACTGGTGGGATTCTCTTGAAGCTCATCAGACCCCAAGCGGAGGGTCTGGACCTGGGCTGAGACAGCACAGTCACACCTACAGCATCCCTGCCCAGGGCTGTATGTTTGAAGAGTTTTTTCCTTCAGAAACACAGCCAGGAGGAAAAGTAAGAAAGCCGCCGCACGAGAGTTGGTCAGAAACACTTAGACAAGACATTTCTCCATTGGAATGTGCTGGCTCATCGCAATGTTTTGTGGAGACAGTTTGATTGCAGTCGAACTCTGCCAAGAAACTGCCAGACCTGCTGCCTGGCAATCCTCCTCCTCCCCCTGCTCCTGAGCAGCTGCCTGGGGCATGGGCAGCAACCCAACAGCCTAAAGAGTCTGCAAGCCCCAGGTCTCCACTCACCGCTCCATGAGAAGCTCAGCTCCCATGGCTGGCCTGGGCTTTGGCTGGAGGACAGAGCAGCAAGAGGAGTAGCGTGAAGTCAGCATTCCCAGGAATTCCCTGGGCCTGGGCGTCAGGGCAGCCAGCTTCACATCCAAGCCCCCCGCCCTCCCCAAAAAAATCTGTTGACTGGAGAAGCTCTGTGTCTTGGGTTCATTCTACGTCCAAACAAAACCAAATCTTCAAATGTCGATTTTTTTTTTTTAGAAATCCAGACTTGCTGCTCTACCCGGACCCAGCTGCCATGAGCGCTGTGTTGGTACCAGGATCCAGCAGCTCCAGGAGCTTGGAGCAGTGGTGAGGGGCTCATGAGGGGCTCAGTCCCTGGGAAGAAGTGTAGGGACCTGATAGGAGAAAGCTGCCCCCTGTGTCTGTCTGCTGAAGGAATGACAGTCCTCCCCAGGTGGGTTCAGAGATAAACTTTGGATAAAAGGTGGGGAAAAGCTGTGCTAAATGTCAGTTATGCACATAAATCCTTCTGACGTGAAGACGTGAAGACGTGAAGTATACATGTTGTTGTGGCAATGAAACAGGGACCAGATCCCTGGCCAAAACTACTTCACAGCACGGGAGAAAGATTTCTCTGCTCTTGGTAGAAAAGCAGAGACCATGCATTTTGGCCAAGATTTGGGGTGTTCATTGCTGCGCCCAAGATGCAATATCAACTCTTGGGAAGGATCCCAGCATGGGGACAAGCAAAAGAGGTGGGGGATCTCCATCCTTGGAGGCTTTCAAGCTTCAGGTAGACAAAGCCACAGCCAACCTGACCTCATGTTGGGGACGGTCCTGCTGTGAGTCAGCCTGGATTTGATGTCTCCAGAGCCCCGCTTCCCACCAAACCTTGGCAGTTTCTGGGAGAACCACCCCAAGGGGATGTTTTCAAAGGCTAGACCTTTCCTGCCAGGAGATCCAGGTGCTCTGCCCACAGGCTGAGGCCCATGTTTCATATGGCTGTTTCTCCACAGTCACATTCCTGCCAGCCAGACTCTGATCACGGGCAGCCACAGACCAGGCAAAGAGACCATGCTTCGTGAGACGTGTGGACGGCTGACAGCCTAGCAGCAGCTGTGCAATTACGGGTGAGGGATCGCCTCCAGCGAACACAAGGGCTCTGCAATGTAATTCTAGAGGCGGTAGTTGTGTCAACGCAGTGCACTGTTATGGGACAGGTAATTCAATCCGGCCCCAGATTTCGATTAGAGACTAAACAATATAAAAGCCACATGGCATACGTGAAATGTAATTGAATGTTGGCTGGCTGTCAGCTCTCAGAAGCAGCTGAGATGAGGCCCATCACTTGCGAGTGAGTTCCTGCAGTCCTGCTCCTCCACTATTTAACATGAAGACAACATGATTAATGTTATAAGTGATTAATGGATGAAAAACATGATTAATATTGTCTGCAGATGGCACAGGCTGTGGTGGGAGAGAGCAACCACTATGCCCTGTGAGAAGCAGTGTGTTTCTAGCCACGTATGAAGCCACTCCAGCAGGAGCAGAGCCCAGACCAGGGGCTCTGGCCCCATATCCGCAGACCGAGGGTCCTGACCCCCATTCCCATGTGTGGGGGGCTCCCTCCCAGGAGGCGGCTTGGGGGTCTGGCAGGTAATTTGTGATCACGCCCCCCAAAGCAGTGACACGGGGGAGCTGGGGCAGACGTGGGAAAGCTGTGAGTGTCCTGGTGTGCCCCCACCAGGGGCTCTGCTCAGCCCACATCCATCACAGGGGAGGCTGGCTGGATGAAAGGCCAGAGAAGAGTCACAAAAATTATTATAGAGAAGAAAGCAGACAGCATCAGGAGCCGCTGAGCTACAGGGGACACTTTATAATCTCCACAAAGATGTTGTGATGGGCGGTATATGGGGGCTCCATGTCTTTATTCACAGAGTCGTGTTTGCAGTCCTTTCAGAGACTGATTGCATTAAGCAGCCCCTCTTGAAGAAGAGGACAAAACTTTGTCCCTGGGGAGTGACAGGGAGGGAAGGTCACAGGTACAGCAGGGTGGGCAGGAGCCAGCGTCCCAGCAGGGAGCCGGGAAGGGACAGCTCACCGTGGTCAGCTGTGGGTGCTGAAACCCTCACGAGGTAAAGGGGACAGAGACCACAGAAAACCTTTGGAAGGGCCAGCAGGACAAGGATGCAGAGAGCAATGTCTGTTGGGTGAAACGCAACAGCTTTTCACCCAACAGTGCTGCAAGGGCTGGAAACAGACAACCCCTGTTGGGAGCGCTGGGTAGGTCCTGGTGCCCTGCGAGTGGTCCCAGCAAGGGAACCGGCCCAGCACCGATGGCAGAGGAGGTTCCTGGGCTCTGGGAAGGACCCCACATCTCTCCTTGGACCAGAGAGCCCTGCGGGCCAGGGGGCAGGGGGGCACCCGAGCAATCGTGCTTTGCTTCCCCGGGAGCGAACTGGACCATCTCAGGTCCACCCAGCTCCAGCAGTGACCATTCCCCCGGGAGGTGGCCAGGGGGATTAGCAGCACATACCAGCCATGAGCAACCGCCGGGTCAGCGCAGTGTGGATCAGCGGGGCTTTACCGGCTGCCCCTCAGGGATTGTCATGACTCAGTGGCACACTTTAATAAATAAATATTTTTCCCTGCAGAAATAGCGAGCTCAGCCAAGCTATGCTGCAGGGAAGGCTGGCAAGGGGGACGCCCTGGGGGATGACCCCCTCCCCGGGCGCCGCCAGGACCTGCAGTAAGCGATAGTGGCCCTGGTCCCCGAGGCCCCGCGGCTCCCGGGGGACGACCGGGCTGCTGGCAGCCAGGGGAAGCAGACATGCGTGTGCAGGCAGGAATGTTTGCTCCGGGCAGGTCCAGCCCCTGTGCTATTTCTGATCCCAAGAGGCCCCAAGGGAGGGCTGTTTATCAGGGATAGACTGTACCAGATTGACTTGGCATCTTTAAAAAAAAAATAAAGCTCACTTTTGGGTTTTATTTTTTTTCTTTAGACAAGAAGTAGTTATGAGGAAGGCTGGAGAAGGAGGGTGACGCAGGATCATTTGGGCTATAAGGGAGAGGATGGGGTGTGCTGGAGGGCCAGGCACAGCAGCTAGCAAAGCTCCTTACAATGCATTTTTGGGGCCAGGTCATCAGCATCCCTGAAGAACAAGAGGCACAGCAAGGATTATGGCGGGTCAGGAGGCTTCAGAAGAGCACAAATGGGTGATACTGAGAACTGGAATAAGAGAAAATGGGCATGGCGTGATGCTGCAAGGAGGTTTTGCGTTTAGAGCTGTCCATGGGAGCTGTGCCGTAAGAGGTGACTTTGTCTGGTGGAAGCCCCTGAGGCAAAGCCAGGCTGCAGATGTCAGCAATGTGTGGTGGCTGTGTCAAGAGGATCAAAGGGTCAAAAGGATCCTGTTGTCACCGAGGGGTCCTGGGATCAAGGAGATGGGATCCTGGTGGATGGAATCTGCCACCTCTGTGCTACCACTTGTTCACGATGTGCCCTTGTCCTCTCCTGGGAAGCACAGATCCATGGTGGAGCTCTGCACAGGCCTCCATGCAGCTCCGTGGGATCCTGGAGGCTGCCCACTGTCTCATGACTATCTCCTGTCCAGCCATGTGCTGGACTGGTTGCTGATGCTGGTGGGGGGGCATCTGGACCACTCAGAGGCGAGGACAGAAGTACTGCGTGGCCTTGGCTCGCTGGAGGGACCTGATGGTTGGGATTTCATCAGAGCTTCCAAGGAAACAAGACCTTGGCCGTTGCCAAGGGTTGTCTCAGGTGGGGTATAGATACCTTTCAAGTGTCCATGCGGGTCTGGAGGTGTCACTGGCCCATGGGATGAGCTCCTGGAGGATGCACACTGGGCATCCCAAGCACGTGGTGGGGCCGAGACAAGCTGGATTGCTCCCAAGTAACGGGGAGACTAAAACAGGAGACACCTACCTTTATCCCACTCAGAAGGAAGGTTGTGAGGACCCACCTTGCTGCTTGGAGCCCAAGAGGGCGCAGGGCATGAGAAGGAGCTACAGGGCTAAGGGGCATTATCAGCCACAGGATGTCCTGGCTGGCAGGTACCCAAGCCTGCGCCTGGGACAGTCTCCCAGCTGGGGAATGGGGCCAGCAGAGGCACGAGGCTGGGGATGGGGACAGGGATGGTGATGACAGCGGTGATGTGGCGGAGATTGTGGCGCTGGCTGCGCGCACACCCGTTGCTCACGGGAGCGAGCGGGGGCGCGTGGGGAGAGCAGCCATCCCCACCAGGGCATCCCACAGCAGGGCAAGATCTGGCACCAGGTGACTCCTTTCAGGAAGGCTCACCCGCACAGCTCTCCAGGACTTGCTCTCTGGCACTGGGAGCCAACTTCCAGGAACTCCTGGCTGCCTGGGAAAGCCTCGGCTGCCTGCACGTCTCCAGCCTTTTAAGGAGCTTGTCCTCCACAGCTGAACTCCCCCTGCATTCTCTGAGCATCCCGGACGGCGCGGCGCAGGCTTGGCCAGCTGCGCTCCAGCACGCCGTGCACCACAGGCAGGGTGAGCCAGGACCCTGCAGCACCACGGCTTATGAGGCAGCGGAGGGGACTACTGGGTGGGAAAGGGCCTGGGCAGGGATTTGAGGGCTCTCCAGACTTGAGCACTGGCAGAAGGTGCTGAGGTGCATCACCGTGACACCTCCACTGAGCACCACAGTGTGCGTAGGTAGAGCATAGAGCCGCTGGGTTGGGGCTGTGTGTCTACACAGGGGCAAACGCACTGGGCAGCATAGCAGGAGGGCATCCGTGGCTGTGTGCAAGCACACACACACACACATGCATGCACTGCTGCACCTCCTTCTCTGCACACATGCGTGTCTGTGGACACGGTCCCGTTGGTGCATGTTTGCCTGGGTGCTCCCATGCACAGCCCATTTGTGCCTGCGTCCTGAGACACGTGCACAACTCCTATCTGTCTTAACAACCATGGCCCCCATCTTCTTGTGTTGTGCTCGCGTGTGCATGCCATCCTGCCACGGCCAGGTGTGTGCAAGCAGGTACGTGTGTGTAGATGTGCACATGTGGCTCTGCCATCACCACGTGAAGCCAGTGCACGCAAGTCTGTGGGAGCCCCGCAGCGAGCGTGGGGCGCTCGCTGACTGCGTGCACATGCGCCCTGCAGTGTGCGCACCCACCTTCCCACTGTGTCCGAACCCCCCAGCAACTGTGGGGGTCCGGGCAAGGGGCTGCATGTGGGCAGGGGAGGGCACAGCTCCTGCTGTGCTGGTTGGGACCATGCCAGTCCCCACGTGCAGTGTCATCCCCTGCCAGCTCTCCTGGCAGTTGTCACTTCCAGAAGAAATTTCAGGGTTTGTCAAGGGACATGGCTTCCTCCAATTGTCCCCCGTCAAGCAGCGGTGCCGGGCTGGGCATGGGGCTGTGATTAGCCCATGGCCTTGGCACTGGGGACACCAGGGCCAGCACCGTGCTAGGTGGGGCAGCGAGATAAGGGGCCCAGACAAAAATAACAGCAAAGCCAAGGCTGCCAAGGCACTGAGACGGGAGATTTCAAGACATGCACCTTCCGGAGGGACACCTTGTTCTTAACAGGGAGGTCATGGCCAGGGGAGATCCGCGCCCATGCCCTGGCGCTGTTGGAGTCAGAGGGGCACCTTGCTGCGGTGTCCCCTGTGTCCTGCTGGTGCTGAGGACTGCAAAGCAGGGTTAGTGGGTGGCAGTGGATGGTGGAGCTGAGAAGCAAGGAGAGGCCATCGCTGCTGGCCTCTGCCTCCCAGCTTGTGGCACAGATGTAGACCCCAGGGCTTGGCCACCTCTCCCAGCTCCTTGCGGCAAGAGACCTGGAGTAACCTGAGGTTTGAGCAAGCGTTTTGTGGCTGGACGGGAGCCTCCTGTGCTAACAGAGCTGCCTGGGGCTTGCAGCAGGCACTGTGCCTGGGTGAGAGGCTCAGACCCTGGCAAGCAGCGTGGGACCCCTCTGAGCACGACACGGGCTGGGTGGCTCCGCGCCATCCCAGCAGAGCGAGGATCCTGGGTGCGAGGCTGCAGGGCAGTGCCCAGCACCGAGGCGGGTTTGGAGGAGGGAGAAAGCACTGGGTCGGCTGAGTCCTCTCCAGCCATGGGAGCGCTGGAGCCATGAGGAAAATCCAGGATAGCGCCAGGTGCAGGGAACCCAGCCAGCACAGACCACATCTTCCCCAGGGCTGTGCCTCTTTAGAGGCACATCTCATGGAAAAAGTGACCTGTGAGGTTCCAGGTTTAGTTTCTTACCACACGCCTTGTGCATTTTTCAAGGCCACTTTGGTTTTTGATCAGTGGTTGGGGAAAAAAGTTGCTGACAACTCTTTCATTGAAAACTTTGTTTTGCATGACTCGTTATAACTGAGCATCTGGGTCCTTAGACTTACTTGCAACTCTCTCCATCTGACGACAGTTTGGTGGAAGTCACTGTGAGGTATCTCTCTGTTTTTCCAGCTGGGATTTTCCATGACCATGAGCAGAAGCCCAAGGGTGGCAGCAGCACTCTGGGTACTGCCTTGCAGCACCAATTTGACAGTGGCCAAGGATCCAAACTCTGTGCTGCCCCATCCTGGGTCCAGACACATCCCACAGTGCCTTGACACAGTATTTTCCAGCCTTTCCAGCTACTTGTTTCCTCCATCCCTCTTCAGCATCAGGAACGTGTCCTTTAGCATCTTTGTCTCAGCCCAACCTCTGCTTGCTGCCAGGGGCATCTTAGAGGGCTGGAGGTGCCCCGGCAGTGCTTGCTCCTTCTGGCACACTTTGGGCATCCTATCCCATCCCAGCTCTGCTTCCTCTGAACACTGCCCATCCCATCCCTCCTGGCAGCTGCTGCTGGACAATTTCTCATCCAGAAACAACTCCTGATAGTCAGGGTGAGTCCTGGGCAGGGAGAGCTTCCTGCACAGCCCTCGATAGGCATTTCGGCCAGCCAAGGGGCCGTGGGAAGGCAGAAAGCCTGGAAAGACCCATTCTCTTCCAGACAGTCGTGTCTCCAAGGCTGCTGTCCCCCAAGGTCCCCTCATGTAGATAACAGCCTCCTCATCTGTTTGCCCAACCCTGCTGCCTCAAAACTGCCAAAAGCTTGTTGAGCAGGTCAAGGTCGTGATTCTGCTTGTCACATGTCTGCAGGGTGGATGAAGAGCCCCGAGGCAAGGGAAAGGGCTGGAGCAGGGGAAGGAGGCTTTGGGCACAAGCTGCAAGGCTGCCTGAGAAAGGAGAAGAGCTTCAGGAAGGAGGAGGAAAGGCCAGGGGTCCCCAGTGTGGGCACAGGACTGCTTGGCCTCCAGTACATTGGCGCACAGCTGCCAAACTGCCAACACGTGGGGCTCAGAGTGTGCCAAGCCCATAGATGTGGTTAGGAGGTGCCCATGGGGCACAAGCCAGGAGGAAGAGAAGCTGGGTCTGTAAAAAGTGTCCCCTGCCCCCAGGAAAGCCCATGCCAGGCTGGCTTTGCTCCCCCATGCATCTGTGAGGGGCAGCAAGCACTGGCAGCGCCCAGGCAGTGCCAGCCAGACCCCTGTGCTGAAAGCAGCCCCTGGCAGCACTGCCACAGCATTGCAGCCAGCACAGGGATTGCTCTGCGGGGAGGCATTTCCCATGTTGCTGAAGCATGGCTGTGCATTGCCCAGATGCCTGGACTCCCTTGTGCTCAGGACATCCATTCCCTGTGGGCTTGCACGCTGCCGAAGCAGTCGAGGTGGACAGCAGGTTGCATGCTGAAATGGTGAGCAGCCAGGAGCTGGCAGTGCCCGGGCAGAGCGGGCAGGTGGGCTGTGGGCAGCCTGCCACATTCTCTGTCCCAGTCCGAACTGGCAGAGGGCCCAGGCGGGCAAGGGGGGAAGGCTGCAGGAACTTGATAAAGGGTGTGGAGGGTGGGGACGCGGGGCTGGCTCCAGGCTGCCCAAGGACAACCGTGGTCACAGCTAGGATCCCAGGGTCAGCACCAGCTGAGGGATGCTGAGGGGGACAAGGAGTCTGGCCTGGAGAGGTCAAAGCACCACAGGGTGAAGGATGGAAACAGGCACAAACCTGCCTGGCCCTGATGGGGAGGGACCGTGGTGTCCTCACCAAGCAGGGAAGGGGTCCCTGCAGCCTGGGCTGGCTCAGATGCACCTGCCTTGCTCAGGGAGCCAGCACCAGCACCCAGGTCCCATGAGCAGCCTGTGCACAAGAGACATGAAGATACCGGAGCAGAGCAGTCATGTTCTGCTTGGGCACCACCTGCACGTTTGTTCTGTCCTCCCTCCCTGCTCACAGGACCCCTGTGTTTTGGAGCTGCGAGGGGCTTTGGCTGGAGCTCAGTGGTCCCTGAGCTGTCTAGGACACCAGAGTCCAAGGCTTCCTCCTGGGCTCCTCCGAATGTGCCCCCAAGGTCATCCCCACCCTGGCGCCGTGCTGCCCAACTAGTCCACCAATAGTTGGGAGTGCTCAGCCCCTCGCTCCGCAGGCAAAGGGATGGTCTGGCACCACCACAGTGGTTCTGTGTGCCTCAGTTTCCCTAGACATGGGCAGATGGGACACCAGGGCTTGAATATGGCTTGTGTGGCCCAAGCAGAGCAGGACTGGGAGGGGATGGTGGTCTGAGACCCACAGGGCACCGCACTGAGACCACAGCCAAGGTGGGAACCTGCTGGCACTTGCCCCAGTGGCTTCCCAGCAGGATGACGCTGGCTGGTGCCAAAGCAGTGGGTCAAGGAGCTGGGGATCAGTGCAGAGGGCAGCCCCGTGCTGCTGCCGTGCCGTGCATGGCCCTGGTAGCTGAGCTCCTGCCCCTCTGCTCTCCATGCTCCCATCCACTGGTCGGACCATGGGCTGGCTTGCTCCTCCTGCCATGTCCCAGCACCTTGCGTTTCCCTATAGCACATCTCAGAGGGATGCCCTCCCCATGGCACCCTGGGGGTCCAGCTCCCTACTGCCAGATGAGGGCTGCTCGGGCCGCCGCTGCCTGCCAGGACGTGCCTGCTGCTGCACTGCATCACCTCTCATCTCCACTCCGGCAACCAAAACAGCCGGCGCTCTCGGAGCCTGCCCAGCCCCAGCCCCTTGTCTGACCCAGACAGGCCCTGCTGCGAAGGAACAGGGGGTCAAGGGCCACACAAACATCTGGAGGGAGGCGCGGTCCGTCCTGCATCCGTGCAAAGGGGCTCCCTGCGGACAGGCAGCACTTGGGGGTCAGGGGTGTCCCCAGCGGCTGTGCCCCCAGCCCCCTGCCGTGTCGGGGAGGGGGACATGCTGGCAGCATTGCTCAGACACAGCCGGTCTGAGGACTCCCAGCAGCAGTGCACAGCTGGCTTGCCGGTCGCCGGCACATCTGGAGCCACTCAGGCAGGCCCAGACAGCTGCCCACAGAGTGCACAGCAGCGAGGGCAGGGCTGCGTTGCCACTCTGCTGGAAGGCAGGCCAGGCCTGGGGCAACAGGGGTGCTACTGCACCCCACTAGAGCCGCACCAGGGCGTGCTGCTGTCCCCACTCACTCCCCTGCCCTATCCCCAGAGGATCTCATCTCCCAGCGCTGGGACAGCATGCGAGGGCTGGGCTGCAGGGACCGGCTGAGCAGCAGAGCTGGGGCAGGGTGCCGTACGGCTGCCGTGCCAGCCGACCCGTCCAGGATGAATGGGCTGCTCTGCCAGCACCCCCTTGCTGCCCACAGGTGTCTCCTGGAGGGGACAGAGAGGAGGGATGGACAGGAACAAAGGACACGAGCAGACTGCAGAGGGAGGATGGCAGCAAGGCATGGGCACAGCTGGCTGGGGAGGGTCAGATAGAGCAGCCCGGCTGCCCCTTGTCTTGTTGGACCTGGGTGTTAGTATCAGCCATCCCTATGGACCCTGGGGTTCTCCTCACATGCAGCCTGTGTCCTTTGCCTGGGATTCCTGCGTGCTCCCATGTGAGGAGCCAGGAAGATCTCAGGCAGGCTTTGGAGCATCTCCTGGAGATGGTCACCCCATGGTGAGGGAGCACGTGGGTGAGTGGGGCCACCAGCACCACAAAACACGTCCCAGACCGACTCCTGCCTAACAACTCCACCAGCAGCCCAGTGGAGAGCCCCAGCACAGCCCTCCTGCCCCACCATCCCTCTTTAGACGACCTGCCTCTCCCTTCCAGTAGGGGACGATGCAGCCCCCCAGAGCAGATGAGACCTGGGTGCCCTCCTAGGGGCTGGAGGGTGGGTCTGTCAGCTCTTGTTGTCATTGCCACGAGCATCACTTCTGTATAAAACAGGCAAAAGCACCAGTTACATTGAAATGGGGCACAGATCCAGAGGTGAAATCCATCCCCTCACCCAGCGCAGCCTGTTCTGCCTCTTGAGCAGATGAGCCAAGCCTCCGTGGTGCCCCCATGCCTTTCCCTACCAGGCACCACCAAGCACCGGCCCAAAGGACAGCTCAGTACAGCCAGTCCGCCAGCACCCTGTTCCCCACCACCAGGGCTCAGCTCTGGTCAACATAGCAGAGGAGAGCATGGCCACCTGAAAAAGACGTTCCCCCTACCCTCTCCAAGGCAAGGCTGACTGCTTTAGAGCAAAGGGGCTCAATCTGTGTGGTTTCTCCATGCCAGTTTGGCCAATTTCTACCAACCTACCAGCCCAGGGAGGCTCTTGCCTGTGGACCTGGTGGAGTCTGTGCTGCCTGCTGCGGCAGCTGGACCACCTTCAGAACATCTGCTGAGCACCAGCCCTTCTCCAGCCAGGGAGGACCCGCTGCTGCCCACCAACAAGCTGGCAAGGGAAGGGGAGAGAGGGAGTGGTGTCCCAGTGCCGGAGTAGAAAACATCATTAAAGAAACATCAGTAGCTCATCAGGGGAAAGCAAGGCTATTCTAAATTAGTTCAGATCTAGATTAGGCAAGAGAGGTGAGTAACAGCGTGGGCTGGACCCATGTAAAGTTATTGGCTCAAATAGACTAAAAAATATACTAAGAAAAAAAAAAGGAAAAAGAAGAAATACCATATTCAGGTCTGGTTTGTTTATTCAGAAACAGAGAAAATTAAAACTTAAGTACTAGGACAAAATATGCCAGCTCTAAATTCTGTCTGAGATGATGATTTTATTAGCAAAGAATCTGGATCTCAAGTTATGTCTCAAAACAACACAAAACCAGATGCAGAGGTCAATACTCTCATGCCTAATAACAATGCTTTCAGTGACATCCTTAAGGAAGAGATGGACTCCTCGGTACTGCAAGAGACTTTTCGAACAAATTTGGACAGCAAAGAAGACAGCAAGATTTCGCTATTAGAATCTGCAATTTAAGTTGAGACAGAGCATAATGGAAGCTCTGTTCCAAATGCAATCCCATGACATCACTAAGACTCAACAATTAACATCAGCTGCTTCCCAAGTAGTTTGAAAAATGGAGATAAAGTCATAACTCGTCAGCTGAAGTCATCCCATAAGAAAAATCAGCGGTATCCTATAAAAAAGGGGGCTTGAAGTCTCAACCTAAAGACATTTCCAAAGGGAATAACAGCAAAACTAGTAGGAAATAAAAAGTATGTGAAAGTCATACAACTTGAAATGTTCATGGTAGAACTAAGACAAATGTCAAAAAAATAAAATTCTTGCAGCAGAATCCAGTCCTGTGGACAAACACTCTCCACCACCAACCAAAGAAAAGACATCTTGAAGGTCAGCAGAGCAGGTCCCAACTTTCCAGGTTTGGAAGAGACTACCCAGTTCCAGAGAATAATCTGGGCATGACAACAGTGTTGTCCACATTAAAAATGCTGAAGAAAATATTCGGAAAACAAAACCTAAAGATTGTCACAGAAATGGTTAAGAGATCCTGCGACAAAAACAAGTACTGGGGGCACTGAGACCAGATGGCATCTGCTATTTGTCTTAAAATCTTTTCTTCACTGCACTCAAGACAAGCAAAACTTTCCAAGCAGTCCTGTAACGGGGGGGTTGCAAAGTGACACAGGGGAGGTGAGAGTTGGCAATGAAGAATGAAGGTTTGGACAGCACAATGTCTGGCTAACTAGATGTCTCCCAACTATTTGAAAAGTTAAGATTGATCGGATGAGAGCTATGACCACTTCAGCAGATGCAGGTATCTCCCATGGGGACAAAAATGGAGACAGATGAATGAGACGCTCCGCAGATCGACTTCTGGTTGCCCGTCGAGTGCAATGGCTCTGCGTGGATATGACACAAGTATCTCCTCCAGCTCCACTCCTATGGATGTGAGAGGCACTGCAAGTGCTGTCAGTGGTATCATAGCTTGCTTTCAGCAAGCCAGATCTCTATGCCAAAGCTGCAATCGAGACATGGTTCATGTCTGGCACAGAGTCTCCCAAGAGCACTTCTTGGCTTTGCTTGCTGCTATCTGTCCTAGAGGAAAAGTTGATGAGGCTCCACCACAAAAAAATGCCACTATCAGTCCCTGCTAATTACTGGCATTTAAGATCCCATAGCAACATGCCAGCCCTGGAGAAGATATTAAGACCTTTTGCAGTTTGAAACAGACAAATATGGCGCCGCAACCATTATAAAGGCACCCAGCCGGGCTGGGAACAGTCTCCAATACCATGGGGAACCCTCTCTTATCTTTAAAGAAAGGCATTTGGCATTTTAGAGCGTGTTTATCAGCAGTGCTGATGGTAAAAAGAAGCTCCTTTAACTCTTGAAAGCCAAATAGTGAAAAAAACCTGTTTCAGATGCTTTGTACTTGCGGTCATGTCTTATGGTCTCAGAGCGGGAAGATGAATGACTGAGATGGTTGGATGGGATGACCAACAAATAAGCCACCATGACCTGAGGGTAGGAGCTTGCAGCACATTTGCATCTAAGCAGGAAGTAAAGCACAGAAAAGCACTGAATGCTTCACGTTTAGGGAATCTCAGAGAAGGTACGAGGCTGATCTCAGAGGAGTTGATAGCAGAAAAGAGGAGGAAACTGAAGGACACGGAGGTGAAGGCTGCCCATCCGCACTCATTCAGCTCCTGGGAGCAGAGAGCTGCTCACACCCTGCACAGTCCCCTCCATGGGTTGCTGTGGATGCTGCTTCAGCCCCCTGGTCCCCCAAAAGCTGCTGCTCCAGCAGCTCGTGCTCTCCTGGCTCCTGCTCACCATCGTTTCAGGTGGCCAGAGGAAAGCACACGTGGTGCAGCCACAGGGCGGGCTCCTTTCCCTGCTCCTAACTGTGGGTTTGGTCTGTGATTTTGGTTTCCTCTCTCATCCTGGGCCCTCGTGTCTGCAGACAGGAGCTCCCAGCAGCTCTGCGCAGTGAGGAAGGTCCAGCCCCCATGAGACCCTGACCCAGCTCTTGCTGCCCATGGAACCCCAGAGGAGTGACTGCAGGTTTCTAGAGAAAACCAAATCACTGTTGAGGTTTAGTCCCTCTCTGGTGGCCTGCCCTGAGCGACTCACACACAGAGGTGAAGACTGCAGTTAGCAAATATTGTGGCTTTTCCTGTGGTGCCTGCAGCTTGGCAATGAGGGAAGAGCTCATCCAACTGAGGACACAGTCTCTCAGCACTAGGTCCAGGTCTACAGACTCGCTGCTCTCCCACTTCCAGCCCATGTCCCAGGGGCCTGGCTCTGACCATGCCCTCTCTAACAGGAATATAAAGCCCACAGGAACCTTTTCCCACCTTAAAAATACCCACATTTTGCCTGGGGAGGCAAAGAGAGCACAGAAGATGTGAGATGGCCACTGATCTGTTTGCTTGACTGCCTGGAGGCAACTGGATGGCTGATGAGCATCATTGAGCAGCAGCCAGCAGCAGAGCACTGTTACTGTGCTTGCGGTCTTTCAGATGCATCGAATTTATGGCCATGAGGCCATAAATATGACTTGAACATCAGAGGCCCAACAAAGTTGCCCTGTGACCATCGAGACCAGGAACTATCTTTTGGCTTAAGATCCTCTGCCGGAGAGGCAGCCAGTCTGCATGTGACAATACTGAGGAGAATTCAACCTCTGCCCTCTGCAATGAGTTCCAGTCATGGTCAGTGTTGAAATATGTGCTAGTCCACATTTGAGCAGGTCCAGGTTTAACTCCCAGCCTTTGCGTCTCGTTATATTAATTTCTCTGCTAAATAAAAGAGCTCCCGAGTACTCACTTTGTGTTTTGAATTTGCAAGGAAGCAAGCCTTATGCAATCATGTGTCAGTTCCTCATACCTTCCTAATGTGTGAAGCAAATTTAGGCAAATTTGACAGACAGCTAGTCGCCTTAGGAGGTAACTTTTAAGGATTTTTTAAAATGAGGCAAACGTGTGGGAGGAGAGAAGCTCTGCTGGTTTCTCTCCCTCCCCATAAAATTCCTCCAGGGAAGAATGTGGAAAAAGCGTTTGTTGGTGTCCACATCTTTCCAGAGCAGATGATCTGGGAGGGGATCTCTTACTCAGACCTCCATTATCTCAGTTAAAATATTGACCCACCAGAAGACAACCTTGGAAAAGTTGTGCATGGAACAGGACATCCACCCCATGAGCTCCTTATCACCGGTAGGGAATTATCCTGCAGTCTCCCATCCAGCCCAGCAGCCCGAGATTTGGCTGCTGGCTCCTGTTCCTCGGTGCGTGGTCCCTTGAGCCTTGCTATCACGGGGGGCACTCGCACCCGAGGGTATCAGTGCCTGGGGATGAGCGGAGACCTCGGAGACAGTCTCTCTGCCTGCACAGCGCTCAGATGCTCCCCGCTCCTCCAGATTTATGCATGCATCACTGGATTTTGCAAAGGGATTTTCCAGGATAAACAGTTGAGATGAACTCATGGAAATCTGTGGCTTGTTAACCCTCGTTAACGGCCTCTGGCAGGAGCCTGGGAACTCGGATTCCCCGTGGGGGGCAGCGGTTTTTAGGGAGAGCTGCTGGGCACGAGGGGCTGCACAGGTGACCGTGGTGGTGGGGCTGGCAGAGCTGGATGTCCTGTTCTCCAGTTTCTCAGCCCAGTTAACATCACCTCGGAGAATGAGGTCATCGTAGCGGTCAGACAGTCTGGGAAAACACTTTCACAGCTCCAGGAGGATTTCCTTTTTCCTCTTTTCAATTGTTCCTCTGTGCTGCCCCCCTCTGCTCCCCCCTCCCCATCCATGTCCTCAAGCCTCCTTTGCACTTGGGCAGAGGCAGGCTCCTGGATGCTGTGCTCAGACTATTCCTTCAAGGAGGCAGGAGAGGCAGCTGCAGCCTGCAGAAGGGCTTCATGGGTGCTGGGGGAGACCCCGGTTGCTGCAGTGGATTCTGCTCTCCCCGTGCTGTCGCCTGGCCATGGGAAGGAGGTGGCTGCAGAGCTGCTCCTGGCTGCCTCCGGTCAGCCCCAACAAGCACGTCCCATCCCTGGGTGCAATGGGGTGTGACAGGGCAGTAGCTCTGTCCTTATCCTCCTCTTGGTCACCTACTTAGGACAGTGATGTCTGCTCAGCGTGACAGGCAGGAGGACCTCTATATTTTGTCACCAAGAATATGGAAGTCCTTGAAGATGGAAGTCTTCAGAGTAAATATTTATCCAAAACTTGTCTTGCGCCAGCATTTGCCAGGATTGCAATGAGGCTCCCTTTGCTTCCTCACTGCAGCTCACAGATCTAGAGATGCAAAAGTCTGGAGATGTCCCCCAGGGTCCATCTGTGGGCCCCTCTGAAGTCGTTCCTGTGGGGCTCCTCCAGAAACCCTGTGACCACGGCTGCCATTGCCCTCCAAGACCACGCTCAGCCACCCAGCTCTCCACGCTTGCTGATGCTCCCCCTCCTCTGACATCCCTTCCAGCCCCAGCACATGGCTGCACAGCCTCACGTCCTCCCTGCTTCACCAGAGACTCCTTGGTAGGACCTAAGAGTTACTCTCATGTTTAACAGTGACCACGTCTTCCACCCACACGGTGCTGGGTGCGCATGTGCAGGATGTGTCCCTGACCTGTGCAGGTGGTGGGCGATGCAGGACCAACCTGCAAGGAAAGTCCCTTTTGGGTTGGGAGCTAAACTGGGGCATGGGAAGGAGGGAAGGAGAGACAGGGTGTGAGAGAAGGACTGGGTTGCACTGGCCAAGCTCTTGTGCAATACAGTGATGCTGCCCTGGGGGTCCCAAGGAAGACTCCTTCTGCCCCAGTAGGCCAGGATTGGGCCCTTGAAAAGGATCTGCTGAACCCCTGCTCCCCTGTAATGCCATTAACATAAAGATACAGGGATCTGCTTTGTCTGTCTGGGTGTCAGGTCCTGCCTGAGAAGCACTCAAGGCTGCTCCAGGGGAGGTAACCCAACCGTGGAGGATCCCGTGAGGCAGCTGCCAGGCAGGCAGGGCTGGCAGCACCTGCATGGGGATCCCTGCCAACCTACATCCACTCCACTGCTCGTGGACATCCTAAGGCCTCGCACTGAAGGGCAGTAGGAGCGGGCGGGCGGCAGCTATCGCTGAATCACGTGGTGTTCATTCAGCAGCATTGCCCTCCCAGCTGCTGATGGTTTGTCTTGTGCATCTTGTTCTGAACTCCTCAGCTTCACATCCCCAGGACCCTGGTCCCTGAGCTGCTCAGGTGCTGCATGGTCACTGCGGTACTTAGCACCCAAGCAAACGAAGAAGTGGAGCGTGACACAGGACCCACATCGCATGGAGCGGCTGGTTTGGGGCATGTGAAGGACAGCGTTTGGGGAGCTTGTGTGCCTGTGGCTTTCCGAGGGATCAGACTCTCACTTTAGGGCACCTCTTCATTCAGACGTTGAAGGGGAACATCCAACATGGCCAAGACATCAAGTAAGAGGCACCCTCAGGACTTGGTGTCCTGGCACTCACCCCTGGGTAGAGAAGGTCCTGACACTCCTGGGCCAGGCTGGCCTTGGAGGGGAGATGTTCTTGAGAAAAGACTGTGTCCCACAGCCATCATCGGGTGCTCCACAAAGCATTCAGGGAAAGGCGATCTGCAAATTCACTTTTCCAAAGGAGCTGCCAGACTTGTCCATGGCTCCACCATGGCCCCAGGCTTTTGCACTCACAAGCTGCTGCCTCCTTATCCTTTCTGCACCGCAGTGTTTATTCCCGTCAGTGCCCACCACCCCTCCTCACCTCGGAAAGTGCTCCCATATGCAACATCACTCTCCCCTCCAGCTTGCCGCCTGCCCTCTGCCCAAAGCAAGCATTCCAGCAAGAGTTCGCCAGGGTGCCGTTAGACATGACCTCAGGCCAGTGTGCAACATGCTGCAGAGGTGCCTGCTTTCCTCTGGGGGAAATCCACAGACCAGCTCAGATACAGGAATACACAAACCCGTCTGATATGTTCAAAGAATTACTGAGCATCTGCAAGGAGAGGGAAAGAAAAACAAACACGCGGATGAAAGGATTCCTGGAACATGACAAAAAGGAAAGAAAAGGAGACGGGGATGAATAAGGCCACCCAGACAGGTCCCAGGCTTTTCTGGGAGCCCACCATCCCCTTGAGGACAGGTACCTCAGCACCTGCTCGGTGGCCAGACTGTCACCACCTGCCAGTCCCCTCTGTTCCTCCTCTCTGAAACATGCAGTCAGACAAGCCATTTGGTGCAAATTCATCAGTGAAGAGGTCCTTTCTGCAAAACAGGGACACTGCTCCTTAACTCCCTGACCTCTGCCCTGACCACTTGGAGCAGCTAATAGTTCTGCAGCTATAAAATGAGCTTCATATCTCATCCTGTCCCTTTTGCATCCTCCCCAAGGAACTCTTCTTTGCTTTCTTTGCATGAAACATTCAGCTCAGGGCAGACTTTTCTTACTGTCCTTGACACCAATCACATCAGACACATCCATCCGTCTTCCAGGGCTCACTCCACTGACATTCAGAAGTCTCCCAGATATTGTTCCATCTCCCCTTTTTCCTGCCCCAATATCAAGCACATGGTTTCATCCATCTAAAACCAAAAATGAGGGCAACCTGTGCTCTTCCAGAATAACCAGAGGAGCTGCAGCTCTAGCTGTACTCAAGAAGACCATTGGAGGAGGACGTTGAGAGTAATTCACATCCCTCAGGAGATGCTCAATGCTGGTCTACAAATTCCACACTGCAGTGCTGAGTTCCCAGGCAGGGATAATCCTCCAGTTCCTATGCTGTGGAAACCTCTGTGGTCCCCAGCAAGGAGCAGGGATGGGGCCGCAGATCTCTAGGAAAGCCACCTTTGGCAGCCTGAAGTCCTGCTTGCCCTGATGGACCTCCCATCTGCAGCTCTGCCTTTCCCCACAGAGCCCAAATGTTGCTGAGGCAGGGATGGGTCTACTTGGTGTCACCTACTCTCAGGTGTCCTTAGCCCTGGGATTTGAAGTCACTACAGTGCTTTGAGGCTCAGAGCCTCTGTTCATTGCTGTGAGGATCAGGCCCACAGCAAGAGATGTCTGGCTCACAAAATAAAGGGATGAGGGAGGATTCCCCCCTTGGTCCTCATGTGCAGGCAGCAGCGCTGCAGCCAGGCGCTGACCACGGGGACAGAAACAGGTCCGCACTACGCACAGCCAATGCTGCCTTCATGGAGAGAAGCAGTGCATGGGCACAGCTCGCTCACCTGCAACGCACAGACCTCTGCCGCGTTGAGGATGGTATTTTAAAGAGCTGTCAGTGTCTTAATGACACCAAAACTTGGAGCTGAAAAGGGGAGATGAACCAGCAGGAAGCTGTTTGCTATCAGGACTGGTTTTCACCCTGCACTGTCTCAGAGAGTGATCAGACAAGGAGATGCAAGTGGGATGGGTGGGAAGCAGAGATCTCCAGGCAAAGGAGGGAGGCAGACGCTTTTAGTGGCTTTAGCCTTTGGACAGACTTTGCTGGCTCATAAAACAAATCAGAATGGGCTTAAGAGAGCTGTCAGTTTGGGACCAATGCTACCTGAGAGATCCCATGGGAGACTGGCTTGCAGGATCACAGCATCAGAGCTGGGAAGGGACCAGCACCAGTGGGACATTGACTGGTCCTGAGCAGCTGGAGGCTCTGGGGCACTTGGAGAGCTGAGGCACATGGGCAGCTCTCCACTGCCCCATGTGCAACCCCAGGCTAACATTAGGTCTGGGTCCATGCCCAAGTCTAGGTCCAGGTCCAGGTCCAGCTACTGCTCAAGGCATGGCTGCATAGCAGGTGCCACTCCAAAGGGAGCACAGGGCAGACCGTGCCCTTGGGGGCTGGCTAACATGGGGACAGCAGGAGGATCCTGGCAAGAAACCTGGCCCCACCACTTCTTGCCCACGTGTCTTCTCTACAGGGACATCTGAGGCTCTCCTCTCCTTGTCTGCTCGCTCCCCACAGGACCCAGCCCCTGCCCCCTGTCTTTCTCCCGCCATGACCACCTCTGATGCTGGACCGATGGGTCCAGTGATAAGCTGGTCTCCAAGGGGTGCTGTGTGGCTGCAAAGCCTTTTTGCAGCTGTTTCATTGGGTGCTATTTGACCTCATGAAGGTGAGGCCTCCTGGGGTCCTCCCTGGGAGGGATGGGATGGGGATGAATCATGCCTTGATGTGGTGTGCAATGGCAATATCAGCCAGTGCCAGCACAAGGCACCCTGAGCACACCAGTTTATGGGGGCAGCACTGGGAGAAAGCAGGGCACGGCCGGCACAAGACACGGACTGAAGCTCAGTGGCTCTTTCTGGGCTGCACAAACGTTATTGCTCCTACATCCCAGGCTGAGCTCTCGAGCCAGCGAGCGCCAGCACCATTAATAGTGCAGTGACAGTGTTTAAATTGGAGCTGCCACCGCCGCAGACACAATAACTCCTCGTGCCCGAGGAACTGATTAGCAATGACCCGGTGCTGCATTTTCCATCACCCTCTGCGGAGCGAGTGAGGGATGTGGCTGGAGGGGAAAGGGTGCAAAGAGGACCTCTGGGGCTATGGTGCACCCTGCCATCACCAGGTCCTTTCCTGCAGCTGTGCCCCGTACCCTCTCCCTCATGTCCAGCCGCTGGAGCCCCTCCTGCAGAGCTTCAGGGCTGCGCTGCGACTTATTGTCGAGTGTTTACTGTCATTGCCGGGGAGACATTAGTTCAGATTATGTCAAAACAAAGTTATTCCAAGCTCAATCCTAGAGAAAAATATTATTGTAAGCAGTGATTGGCGAGGGGCGGTGTGTCCACCGCCAGCAATCCCAAAGCCCAGGGGGTGGGGGGAGATAGGATCTTTGTTTTCAAGCCAGGCTCCCAGCCAAGAGCAGCCAAAGCCGAGGTAGAAGGGAGATTTTGTGAGGCGGCCAGCAATTCAGGTCAAAGCTTCTTTTTCTCCAGAAAAAAAAATCCTTTAAACTGTAAAGAGAAAGTCCTGTTCCAGCCCCAGCCTTGGCCAGGGAGCATATGTGCCATATTGTCCAGGAATTGAATGTAAGGAATCCAGATGTGCCATGTTATCCAAGAATCACATGTAGGAAGTCCAGGAGTGACTTGTTATCTAGCAATCACATGCCAGACACAGCCTGTTAGACAGGGATTGTATGCAAGGAATCCAGATGTGGCACATCAGATGGGGGCTGGATGCAAGGAATCCAGATGTGCTGCATTACCCCGGAGCTGCGGGGAGGGATGAGAAACAGGCAAACACATGCCGGCTGCACCTAACCTGAAAGTGCAGGTACCCAGCGGGCTCCCGCCGTAGCTCAGAAACAGATGAAAAGCAAAAAGTAGCCTCAAAACCAGGGCCTGCGAGCAGGGCCAGGCACAAGCTAGTGGGGTGGGGGACCCGGTGGGGTGGGGGACGCGGTGGGGTGGGGGACCCAGCCGCCAGCTTGCAGCAGGGCAGAGAGGAACTGGCTGGAGGTGGAAGGAGCTCTGTGGGTTCAGAGACTGGGCCTGGAACTGGGGTCAGCAGGGAGCGGTGATGGTCCTTCTCACCAGTGCTGGACAATGGCCCCAGGGCCACAAAAAGAGGTCCAGGAGCAAGAGGGGCCTTGACGGCAGCTGGCGGAGGAAAGGAGATGCACCAAGGAGGAGAGGAGACGATGCAAGGGTATAAATGAGCCTAGAGAGGTGCAAATAAGGACAGCAAAATGCAGGCAAAGTCTCAGGAGAAATTCCCAGACAGTGAGATAGAGCGGGCAGTGGACACTTCTCCCCAGGGCTGGAAGGGGATGGATGGGAGCTGTGGAGCTGGCTCCCCAGGGAGGACAGGGGACGGAGCCGAGAGCAGCCCGGCTGGGCAGGGTGCCCAGCGGCAGGAGCCACCTGGCCTGAGCCCTGGGGAGCTGCACGGGGATGTCTCAGCAGGGTGGTCACCGAGACCACCCCAGGTCCCATCCCAGGCCGAGCGGCAGGTCAGGAGTAGCACAGCCCGCTCAGCCAGGGACATGGGCACAGTGGGAGGCTGCGTTCACACAGGTGAGCTGGCACGGATGCTACCACCACCCCAACGCCCCAGGAGTCCTTTCATGACCCTGGGCAGCGCTATGGGAAAGGAGATCTTCCCCAACACATGTCCCCTGGGACCACCACCTACTTTGGCTGGAGGAAAACAGCTCTGGAGAGTCACAGTCCCACTCCCAGCCCTTCCTGTGCTGCCAGGACATCTTCCCAGGAGCTAGGCAGAGCTTCAAAGCAGCTGGTACCATCCCCTGGCACTCAAAGCTCATCTGGTCCCATCCCCAAGGGAGACTGGGAAGCAGTCCCATCGCCCTGTTGTGGGGCGATTCAGTGCCAGCTAGTGATCTAGTGCTGTGAGCTTCCCATAACAGTGCCCTACAGGGCTCAGTGCGCTGCTCTGACCACATCCCCTCCCCTTCAGCATGTGGTTTCTCATCTGCTTCTTCTTTCAGCATCTATTTTTGTCACTCCCTGCCGCCCATTGAATGAGTACCACAGAAATAAAGCACTGGGCAGTTCTGGGGACTGGCCGAAGCACAGGCTGTGCAAATGGCACCAGGCAAAATGCCCGGGATTATTCTGGCACTGAAACAGTCTCTTGAGAGACTGGGCAGAGCCCTCCCGTTCTCCAGAGCTTCTGGAGGATGAGGCACCCACAAGATGGACATAAATTGTTCCCCAGCCACGGTGATGCACAGAATCAGCGAATCCTCCCTTGCTTTTTGAGGTCGGGCTGTAGGATGGAGCAGAGGAGGAGGGAGCGGGCAGGGGTAGGACAGCAAGGATTCCCCCAGGCAGATGGGCAACATGGCAGCAAGCATCCAAGCAACTCGGTGGATGTTCTGGGAAAAGAGCAGCACCCAGTGCCTGATCCTGCCCGTGCCATCTTCTGGGCACCTCTGCTGCATGATGACAGGCGCTTGTCTGTATTATCATGTCTGGTGGCTTATATCTCTATCCCATAGCATCCTCCATTCCTTGCACTGCCTCATCTACCTCCTGTATCATTTCCAATGTCCACCACCATCCTGGTTTCATGGTCCTCTGTGGGTGGCTTGTGGCCTGAGCAGCTCTTTGCTGCTGGACCTGGACCCAGATGCACTCTCCTGCGAGCACTCGGACCCTTTGCTTAGCTGGATACCCCCTACCAAAGGGTAAAGCCTTTTTCCCCCATTAAAACTACTCTGTCCCCTCTCAGCAGCCTGTCCTCACCAGGGAGGAAGGGGACATGAGCAGGGACTTGCTCCTGCTCTGGGAATCTCCTCCATGCATGGTCTTGCTGGTCCTGTTGGACAGCCTGGAGTGGCTCTCAGCGATGTGACAATGCTGTGGCTTGTGAGCAGACACCATGGCTCCCTCTCCTTTGCAGCTGTGGCCTTGCACTACCTGGCCCAGGTACTCCCATCCTCTTCCAGTTCCCAGCTCGGGTACCAGAGCTGACACCCTTTAGCTCACGTGCCTGCACTGCCTTGCATGTGAACCATGACAGTGGAGAGGTGACAACCTGTGTCCCCTCCTCTCACAGACCTGGCTCACAGTAGGTGTCCTCCCAGCCCTGGGAGCTGCAACATGGTCCCTGATCCTCCAGTTCAACCACAACACTGTTTCCATGTCTTCCACCCTGGTGCTGCCCGGAGCCCTGAGGTTGATCAGAAACCTTCCTTTAACAAGAAGCTGTGCACACCGTGAGCACACCAGCCGGTTCCCCACAAGGGCCATGAAGGAACGGGATGAACACCATGATTTGATCCTTGTCAGCAAAGGTTACCTGGAGAATTTCTCCTACAAGCTGGCCCAAAGCCTGGCTTGCCGGAAGATATTGCGCTGCAGCGCCAAAGCTCCAGGCAACGGTGAATCCTTCCAGCATCCAAAAATCTCCTCCAGTGCCTGGTGACCCTCGAGGAGTGGGAAACTGCAGCTTGTTTCAAGGCTGAATTTGTCTAAATTAGGTTTCCAGCCAGTGGACCGTAGCATGCATTTGTCAACGCTCCCGAAAGCCTCCCCCAGCAGGAAACATCTTTATGTGCAAGTACCTATAAAAATGATCACGTCACCTCCCAGGCTTCTCTGAGTGAGCGGGATAAACCGAGCCTCACATCCTGCAGTTCATTTCCCAGCCCGTGGGACCAGGGGTCCATGATGAGCGGACATCACGTCTGGTTGCACGTCCCCCTCCCTGGGCCATCAAGCCCTGCCTCCTGACAGATCTCCAAGCCCTTGATATTGTCCTGTCTTTCCAAGACTTGTTCAATGTCAGTGTCAGCATTTCAGGGACTCTTCCAGCAGCTCATTCCCAGCTCAAGGGTGTAAGTTAACTGGGTCTGTGGGTCTGCAGTTGCACAGCCTCCTCCATTACAGATGTTAATTTCTTAACCCCCCCAGGATTGAACGTGTCTCTATGCTTTGACCCAAGCATGGACTGGAGTCATCTATTGAATACTTATGGTTTTGCTTGTTACAGTTTGATGCCATTTGCTTTGCGCAGTGCTGGGACTGGGGGTTGGCTTGGTTTGGTCATCCTGAATGTATATTTTCAAAGACTTCTCACTGCCATTAGCCAGTGACAGCTCGTTGATTTCTTTGGCTTCCCCTTCTACCACCTGCACACTTTAACCAGCAGTTCTTTACGTTGCTGCAGCCCTCCCTTTTCCCAGTCCTCCCTGGAGTGCTCCAGCTTCTCCAGCCCACGGGTTGGACCTTGGTTTTCAACGCATCCTAGGCTCTTGGCAGGAAGCCTTCTCCACGCAGGAGGAGATGTCTCCCGCCTGCTCTGCATAAGAGATGGCAGGACAGATGGGAGCATCCCATGGACCAGGCAGACACTGCTTGAAATGCTAACCCTGGATATTTCATTGCCGCACCTACAACCTTCTCCTAGGCTACAGCAGAGCTGTGTCCAATTTTTAAGGGTCTTGAGAAACTGAATTGCACCATTTTGATGCTCAATAACAACCGATGGGAGTGACAGCCCCTGTGTCTGTCCACAGCCAGCCGGCCAGAGCCCTTCCTGAGGTGGACAAGAGCTTGAGCCACGGCTCTGCTTGCCTGATCACACCTCTCTGGTGGGATGGAGCAGCCCAGCCAGGAGGATGGTTGCTCTGCTGGGTGTAAGAGCAGATCCTTTCTGAGGTCTTCACCAGATACCATTGTCCCATGGTCCCAGGAGATGCCACCAAGGTCTCTTTTCTCGCCTGAGGGCCACTCTGCTCCACACCACCAGCCTTCCCATCACCTGACTCTGGCTGCTCAGCATGAGTCACCCCTCCAAAATGCATGGTCAAAGCAGAAGAAAGAGGATAAGGACAAGGGAAAGGCACGCTGCCCTCTCTGAGGCAGCGAAACAGAATAAACACTTCGGCCTTCGTTCAGCTTCCCTCCCTCCACCCCAGATGCCGGCCAGGCTCCTGCCTAGTTCCCACCTGCTCCATCACGCAGGGCAGAGTGGTCCTCCCCCTCCGGCTGCGGGCCACGACGCTTACACATCCAAACCGCCTCTGACAGCTTCTTCCCTGGGAGAATTATTTTGGTGTATGAAATCATGGCTTTTGGGGCACTGTTGGGATGTCCTTGAATGAGTCCCAGTTTTTGCTAACACCTCCCACTCTAAATTTACAGTCCCAGCCAGTCACGCCAGCGATTGTTTTGCATTTTAGCAAATTGACCTTTCAGATGTCCAAATAAACACTCTGTTCATTGACGTCCAAGGCGAGCGCAGCCACGCCGCTCTCTGGTGCCTACAGATCCCCCATGGCCGAGCCCAGCAATTAGCTTCTCGTTAGCAGAGCAAAACCCACTTGCTCGTTACCCTGACAGTGTCCAGAGCTTTCCATAACGACCGTCTCTTATCTGTGATTGTTAGAAACTCCCGGGAAGTTACATTGCTGGCTGCACAAGACATCCGTTAAGCCTCTACCAGGCATCTCCAGGGAAAGAGCTCTTTCCCTCCGCAAGCCTTTCCTGTAAGCTGCAGTCACGTTTCCCCTAAATGACCCCGTCTCTAATTAAAGAACCTGGGCTGTCCGCGGGGCTGCGTGTGGATGCCAGAACTATCAGCGACAGTGTCTGTTCCTCTCCTGCCCCTGAGTTGAATCAGTGCATCTCCCCGCAGCCGCTGTGTGCCCGGGGTCATGGTGCTCATCGAGCCTTTTTATCAGCTGTTCCAGTGCTTGAACAACCCTTCCTGGCAACAGTGCTTCATTCATTCCTCATCCCATTTTTCCCTCCCTGTGAGGCAGTAAAATACTTTACCTTTGGGGGTTTTTTTCATTATTCGCCACAGATAGCTCTGCAAACACCCTGAGTTCGGACTAGTCCTTTGCCACGTTTTTGGCAGCCCCGGGAATTGAGTCCCTCCCAGCCGCCTTCGTTCCTAAGAGCTGGTTTGTTTGCCGTAACTCGCACTATTTCTGGCGATGGTTTCACTAGACTGACTGCTGCCGCTATATTTGTATCGTCTGTTGGGCAATAGCATGAGGAGACTTCATGTTTCTAAAACTGGCTATTTTTGGGACACGTGTGTAGCGATGCTGCGGCTGAGGTCAGCCATCCAGCCACGCGCATGTGCCAACCTCCTGGAGACTCCCCTACCCCATCCCACCTCGTGGGACATGCTCTGACACCCAAGTGCCCCAAACCTGTGCCAAAGGGCTCAGCGCATCAGCGCAGGTCACTCACAGTGAGGACCATCCAGCAGCAGCCGACTTGGGGTCGTGTGCCCACCAGGCTCCCCTCATTCACACATATGGTCCACACCAAGCTCTCAGCGCCTCCTTGATCTCCCAGGGGGTGGGACCACTTGCAGGAGGAAAGTTGGCAAGGTTTGGATGCTAAGTTTATGAGGTCTCCGCATGTGGCTGGGTACTGGGTATGCTCTGCTAGGCAATGGAGATGATGTGGGTAGTCCTTGCTTGTTGGTCACACCAAGAACTGCTGCTCCAGGAGGTGCCCATCCAGCGCTGCCTGCTGTCTCCCACCCCCATGTTACCCAACAGCGCATGTGACTGGTCCATCAGCAGCGGTGTGAACCTGGCTCCAAGCATGTTGCGTGGATCATTCCCTCTCGATGCACCTCCCATGTTGTCCGGATGCCTCCGTAGGGATCAGCCAGGGAAGGAGTGTGGTCACCTCTCCCCCGATGGAGCCACATCTCCAGCATCAGGGTCTGCATCAGGCCAAGCTTTCTGCACCGTGTGGGAGAGGGCCAGATCCCACCACGCCAAAATGGGCACTGCTGACAGATGTTCCCACAGGTGGAAGGACAGAGGCCATAGCATCCCTTGGATCTCCTTCCCCCCCAGGCGGTGGGAATGGGAAAGGCCGTTGGCTCCAGCAAAATGCTGGTCTCCTCCAGGAGAGCCCTTCTCCCACGAGACAGACCTTTCACCTTGAAGATCTGCAGCGTGTCATGCTGTCAGGCTCGGGTCCATGGAAGGAAGACGCAGGTCCAGAAGACAAGGTGGCAAGGGCTGTCCAGGCTGCTGCTTGTAGCTGACAAAGATGTCCAGGGGGGCTCATAGGTCTCGACGGACACTGGTACCCACCTGAGCTCCCCATGGGTGTGGAGCAGCTCTGTTCTGGGTGTCCTCAGCATATCCAACATGGAGCAGCCCCTGGGCCACTGCGCTGGGTTTCGGAGGCGCCGTCAGCAGCAGCGCAGGCGTCGGTGACTCATGGAGTGAGAACAGGCAGTTCTGCAGGACCGGGGAGACAACAACAGTCTGAGATTTATTCCACAAAGCAGCCTGAAAACAAACCCGAGGAATGTTTATTATTTTTCCTATGTGGCAGGGAAATAAAGCACGATTGTCTCTCGCCTGGAAATGCTGGCATCCCCACACACGGTTCCTCCGCTGAGATAGCGTCCGCAGCTGGACACTCCCAGCCTTGAGTCAGGGCTGCCTCTCCGTGGTCCACACCGCAGAGGAAGGAAGATTTATGGAGTGACTGAATCGCTGGGATGGAGCCCACTGGGAAAGGTCATCCCAAGCCACAGGAGCACCTGCCACAGCCGCAGCCGCTTGGGTTTTCTTTCCCTCCAGCACAGCCCCTAGGCTAAGAGTGATGGATACGGATCGAGGAGGGATGCCATCAGCCCTTCCCCCAGAGCTGTTTCCCCCCTGACCGGGGGAATGCACTGTTGGCATAAGAGGGCTGGGACCTGCTGTGGGGCTGCTACCTCGGGATGCTTGTGTTGAGTCCACACCTTGCACACTGGCTGCAGCCTCCCTTGGCATCCTTCCAACCCACAGCCCCACTCCCTCCCCTCTCCGGACCCCCAAGCCCCCCCTGGCTCCAGCAAAGGCCAAGCAAGGTAACACTTGGGACGTCATTGGTTCAAACAGCACCCACCCCAGCCCAGATCCTTGGCAACGAGCAGCCAGCAGTGCTGGCGTCACCAGGCAAGATGTTAGAGACTATGCAGACTAGGGAATATCTAGTGCCTAGACACCCCTCAGACAGCACAGATTCACCCCAAAACCCAGCTGGTCTCACCCTACATCACATCCCATCCAGATGCTCTGTTTTGCTCTGGTAACACAATGCTTCCAAGAGATGCAAACCTTTGCATCCCTTCCTGGGGTGCCGTTCCCCAAAGGTACCAGGGCTGCACCCTCCTGGGGTGCCATTCCCCAAGCTGCATCCTCCCTTTCCCAGGATCAGGAATAGCAGCACGGAGACTGGTACGAACGGGGTGGGCATGGGGATGGAGTGCAAACACTGCTGGGAGAAGAGCACTGCTGGGAAGGGAAGGTGTTGGCAGCACTCGGATTAGCAGCTCATCAAGATGCTAAAACATCTTAGTGCGGCCTCACTGGGCACCCAGGCTGGAAAAACAAAGGACGGGCTGCTCCAAAGGGTGGATTGAAGCCACTAAAAGTCAACGTCAGGAAGATGAGGAACAGACTGGAGTTGTAAAACTTCCAAGTGAGGAGACAGAGGACCATCAGCCCACCAGCAGCGCCGCCGCCTTAGGATTTCCAGAAGTGGGTGAGGATGGAGAGGGGAAAGGCTGTGGGTACTGCTAGCCCATTGTCGTGGTTTAACCCCAGCCAGCAACTAAGCAGCACTCAGCCGCTCGCTCACTCCCCCCCGGTGGGATGGGGGAGAGAATCGGAAGAGTAAAAGTGAGAAAACTCATGGGTTGAGATAAAGACAGTTTAATGGGTAAAGCAAAAGCCGCCGCACAAGCAAAGTAAAGCAAGGAATTCATTCACTACTTCCCATGGGGAGGCAGGTGCTCAGCCATCCTCAGGAAAGCAGGGCTCCATCACGCGTAACGGTTACTGGGGAAGACAAACGTCATCACGCCGAACGTCCCTCCCTTCCTTCTTCTTCCCCCAGCTTATATACTGGGCATGACGTCATACGGTATGGAATAGCCCTTTGGCCAGTCGGGGTCAGCTGTCCTAGCTATGCTCCCTCCCAGCTTCTTGTGCACCTGGCAGAGCACAAGAAGCTGAAAAGTCCTTGACTGGTGTAAACTCCACTCAGCAAGAACCAAAACATCAGTGCGTTATGAACATTATTCTCCTCCTAAATCCAAAACACAGCGCTCTACCAGCTACTAAGAAGAAAACTAACTCTGTCCCAGCTGAAACCAGGACACCCATACACACTGACTGCAGCCGCCCCAGCTCATGTTTTCCACACACCGCCATCCCCTTGACAGGCCAGCCTGCAAGCCAGGCTCCTGCAGGCCAGGGGCCTTCTCTGCGATCCGGTCTTGCAAGTTTTTCCAGCTTTGACCTCAGTCCTGCTGCAGCACATGGAGCCTCGGCAGGCTTGGGAGGGCTGGAGCTGGTCCCACTCCCTGCCCTGTCTTGCAGGGCCCAGCTTTTTACGAATCAAGAATGTTTTTTTAAAATAATTTATTAAAAAAAAAAAAACAAACCTTCATGGAGAGCTAGGGAAGCCTATATGTGTGAAACTAAGCTTCAAAAGGGCAGGCAGAACCGGTCTGTGCCTCATAAAATAATGTATTAGGAAAAGATCCTTAAATACCACAGATTAAAAAAAGCAAAAGCATCTGGCACAGCCCTTTTACAAAGAACATCTCTTGCCTGAGAAACTTAATTGTTTTGTCAGGAAGAATTACTGGACAAGGCCAATTAGAGCTGGATTTTGGTTCGGTGCCTGGTCTGATGGCCCCAAAGATTAGCACCCACACGCATCTGTGTCCCAAGCAGTGCCACACTGGTTCTGGCCCAGCATGTGGAGCAATGTCTGGGAACTGCTGGAGAGCACAGAGATGTGTCCTGGTTTACGTGGTCACCAGCTGCCCTAAGAGGGGGTGTGGGGTCCGTTCCTGAGCCCCGGGACCAGAGGGGCTGGACTGCTGTTGCACAGAGACATGAAAGCAGCAAAGCAAAGCCCTTGAACCCCAGGATCCCACAGCTGGTCCATGGGGGACATCCTCTGGAGGGTCTGGGAAACTGGACTGTGGAGAATCGCCCTGAGAGCAGGAGAGGACAGTGAGGAAAGATGAGTTTGCACGGTGATGGGGCAGCAGGACCATCGCCAGGGTGCAGGCTCGTGAGCAGAGGCACCGTGTCTGGGAGCAGCCCATCACAACCCGCTCTGGTACCTGGAAGAGGATGTGCAGCTCCATCGACACAGCAATGCTGGTGGGTCAGGACCATCCTGGTGTCGGGTGCTGGAGCCAGGAGGAGGGTCACATCCCAGACAAGTACGCTGGAAAATCAGCTTTAACCAGAGGCTGCAATGAACAGCCCAGGGCTCAGTAACGAGGTCAGGGTCCCAGGACACACTCAGGGAGCAGCCCCATCCTGCCTTTTCTCCAGTCCTTTTCTGCAAACCTCCTTCATGGTTTGCCACTTCTCTGACAGCCCCCAGTGGTGCCATCTCTCAGTGCCTTCAGCCCCTCAGGAATGACTGTCACCTCACTGGGAAGTGTCCCTGTCCGCTATCAGAATATAAATGAGTAACTGAGGTTGGAAGGGTCCTGTGGAGGCATGCAGTCCAGCCCCACCCGCCCAGCACAGCAGGTCCAACATGATGGTGTTGGCTGCTGCCGTCTCCAGCCAAGTTCTGAACATCTCCAAGAGCGGATGTCCCACCACCTCTCTGGGCTCTCGTTCCCATGTTTGACCACCCTCGTGGGGAAAAAATTTCCATCAGGAAAAATTCCAACAACAATTCCCTGTATTGTAACCTGTACCCATCACTTCTAGTTCTCCTGCTGCATCCCAGCAAGCTGAGGGTACCAGATTGTGTGAGGCAGGGAACGGTGCAGCCCCCGGTGCCCCTTCCTTGCTGCTCCCCTCATCCTCCTCACCCCCATGGTCCTGCTACATCGTCCCGGCCAGTCTCCTGGCCCCCTGGTGAGGGGACGGGTGGCTGGTGGGAACGCTTGCCCTCGTGGTAGGTCCATGTTTGCAGGTGCCATCCTTCCTGGGAGCCTTTGCCCTGGCCGCACTGCAGGGGCTTTGGGCTCAGGGCCAAGGGGAGCGTGGCGGTCTGCGAGGGCAGTGCGGGAAGTGGAAAAGGGCAGAGACAGGGAAAGCTTTGGAACAGCCTTTGCTAAGGGAGACATCCATTCACGGCAGACAGCAACCCAAAGCATGAGTGAAACCAGACCCTGGCGGAGAGATAACAGAATAATTACAGTGAAACTGGAATTCGAACCATGGCTTGCTTGCTCTCAGCCGAGAAAAGAGCAGACAAAATAACAAAAGACCTACCACACGCACACAGCCCCGGGCACCGGCCCCTGCCTGCTGGGCACTGCCCCAGAGAGCTCACCCTTGGCAGGAGCCAGGGCAGGGGGTCGTGCCCAGAGTCGGATGGGGCTGGTGGCACCCAGGGATGCTTTTGTGGGGCTCCTTATGGTATCCAACCTCTGCAGAGCACTGTCAGCCTGGGGGCCAGATGAGCATCCCACCCCACTCTGGGGGCTATGCCCACCGGCCCCCAACGGGTAGGGAAAAGAGGGGTCTGAGATCCCACACGCTTTGCCAGCATCACCCCTGACGCCAGGGCTGCCCAGGACCTCGCTTATTTAATTAATGGCTGGGATTTTTTTTTTTTTGCAAAACTGGCTGCAGTCATGGAGTCTGAGCCCTGGCAAGACACAACCCTGGTGCTTCACTCTGGCCATGGGGGATGACCCAAGGCAATTCCCTCTTCCAGGCTGCACCCCATAATTGTAAAAATCATTGCTCCTCCTTCTGCATAGGCGGGAGGCTGAGGGCCAAGCAGGGGAGAGCCCCCCTGTCAGCAAGGAGCAAGCAGGAGCAAGGGTTGCCTCAGGTCGGGATGGATGTCTGACAGGGCCATGGGGAAACAGGCTGCTCCTACCCAAAGCCCCACCAGAGAGCTCAAAATAGCAGCAAGCCTGGTGGCCATCAGATCTCTAGGTCTTGCTCCCCACTGCAGTCCCATCACTAACCCATTCCCCCACCAGTATCAGTCACCCTGGCAGAGGGCAATCAGGGACAAGCCCAGGGACAGCAAATCATAGAATCATCGAATGCTTTGGGTTGGAAGGGACCTTAAACATCATCTGGTTCTAACCCCCTACCGCAGGCAGGGACACCTTCCACCAGACCAGGTTGCTCAAAGCCCCGTCCAACCTGGCCTTGAACACTTCCAGGGACCAGGCATCCACAGCTTCTCTGGGCAACCTGGGCCAGCGCCTCACCACCCTCATAGTGAAGAGTTTCTTCCTTATATCTAATGTGAATCTACCCTCTTTCAGTTTAAAGCCATTACCCCTTGTCTTACCACTTGTAAAAAGTCCACCTGCAGTCTGTCCACTCGCTGACTTGGCTCTGAGAGGAGCAGAGCATCTGCTGTGGATGCATTGCCCTGAACTGTACATCACCAGTGGGTTTAGGGCTCTTATAACACCATTCAGGGCCATGCATCCGTGCCCACCAGCCCCGCACCCCAGCAAAGTTACCGGAGCAAAGCGCACTCTTCCACAGCCTGTCACCCCCATCCTGGCAGCGAGAGACCCCCCAGAGAGCTGCATTTTGGGGTGGGTTTCCCTGCCTGGGCAGGTTTCTGGGCTGGGAAGCACCCGTCACACCAGCCTAGGAACAGGGCAGCAAGGGGGCTGAAAATTTGGGATTATGGGGTGTCATCCTGGGCATCGGACCCCTGGCACTCTCATCATGGGACAGAAAACATAAACTGGTCCCTGGGAAAATACATTGGGAAGGGGGGTCTCTCATCACTGCTGAACCCACTGCTCCCAGGATTGGTAGGGGGCTGCCCGTCTCTGCCTGTGAGCCCCTGCGAGGGGACGGGGCAGCTCCACGGGGCACCGTCGGCCCCAGATGGCCGCAAGCTCTCCACTCGGTGCAGAAGCACACCATCCCAGGATGTGCTTGTCAGGAGGAGGAAAGCAAACCATAAATCACTCCAGCTGTGATGGGAGCTGGGTCCGGGCCATGACCGTGGCAGCCCCTTCTGCTCCCTTTGCCAAAGTGAACAAGCAGGGCACAGGGGTGCTGGCTGCGCTGCCGCGAGACGCAATCCGTCTGCAATGCTGCTTGTCCAGCCAGGGGGCTGGGCAGCTGCAGTGTATATTTATATCAAACAGAGGGAAAGGTTGTATTATTTAATTTTATTTTTTTTTGCAATACAGCAGGAAATAGCTGGGATAGTTACATACCTGGCGAGATGGCCGAGGAACCAGGGGCCAAGAAACATAGAAGATCTGGCATCACCCGGAGCATCTGTGCTGCACACAGCTTGGAAGCATCCGGGGCTGCGCGTGTATCTGCGTTCCTGACAGGGGAGCAGTGGGTCACAGCAAGGACCCCCACGGATGGCCAACACTTTGGGAACTGGTGGTGAGCAGCCAGCATGTGCGGGGTGTCCTGAGGTAAAGCACTGAGCTCCATCCACCCAGCGGTGAAGCACGGCTCTCCAGCGAGCTGCAAGTAAGCACACAGAGCCCAGCTGCCTTCCCACCTTGGGGCGGGTTCAGACACCCCCTCACGTCCTCAACACCTGGTTTATCTGCTGACCACAGCCCAGGAAGGGACCAGGCTCCTCCACAGCCCACGGGGACCATAGGAGAGAGGTCCAAAGCTGCTGAGTCCTTGTGCCTCCTCCTGTCCCAGCCAGGAGCCGGGACATCACCGCAGAGCAGTTCACTGCTCCTGCAAGGGACCGGGCATCAGGCTGGTCTCTGGGGTTGGCAGTAGTAGAGGTTGAACTAGGGACCTCCTGAGGTCTCTTCCACCCAGCATTGCCATCGTTTCTGTCCCAGAGCCAATGCACATTAAGCTCGGCTGTCCATCCCGGACACCCCATGGTGAACCCCAGACCAGACATCCTCCTCCAAGGCCTGCCATGCCAGCCGGGGACTCACTGCTTGCAGACCAGACCTGGTGAAGGTCACCTGGCTGTGGCACCAAGGGGTGACCTCCCTGCCTCAGCCTCGTGGCAGGACAGCTCCAGGGGAGAGCAGCCATGAGTACTGCTCGGTCTAGAAGAGGAAGGCTGTCTCTGGCTTGGCCAAGCATGTGATGTCAAGTGGGCTGCAAGAGACCAGCCCTCAAAAGCAGGCATAGGATAAACCTGGAGACTCTCCTAGGGCTTTGGGCACAGAAGTCTCCTCCAACACTGGTACTTCACTGCTGCTATCTGCAACCCCCAGATCCCAGTCCTACCAGCAAAGCATGCATGGTCTTCATTCAAGGGCGTTGAGGATTGCTCTTTGGGAACCACATTTGCACACAGGTTATAATAGTCCCAGGTGATTCATGCTCCCTGCTGAAACAGCATCAGATGCCTTTCTGCAGTCAAGGATCAGACACAGGCCTTTTCCACCTGCCTTTTCATTTGCTCCAGAAGGAGTTTCGCTGCCTTCCCCCTGCGCTGAAAGTGCAGTGCCCCAAGGCACCATGCATCCCTGTACATCACCACCAGCAGAGGTGAGCAGCAGAAACACAAGACCCACACAGGGTGACACATCCTCAAATACTTTCCCAGCTTACAGCAGTTTGCAGCTCATGGACCTCCTGAGCCAGAGCCGAGCCTTTTAATGTGATAATCCATGGTGGATTTTTCTTTCGTGAACTTCAGCTGAACCCACCCTTTGAACACACGTGAGCTCCTAGTTTACTTGTTCTGAAAGATAATCCACAGACGAGATTTCTTCAGCCAGTGTTCGAAGTGCCATAAGACAAAAGGCCATCAGGCTTTTGAAAATACGGGGTTTATCCAAACACCCTTACCCAGACCTCCAGCCCACCCTAGCCTGAGCTCTCAGCCCTCCTGGGAGGTCACCAGCTGCACTCCCCACCCAACGCCAAAGCAGAAAAGGAAAGTAACCAACCAGCCATCCCAGAGCCAGCCATGGTCACACCTCTCCAGGACCCCTGGGACCACCAGGGACCACCTTCACCTTCCCTGTAGACCCTTGAAAGTATATCAGCCATCTCCACCAGGTCACGCTGCATCTGCCCGTGCATTCATGTTACCCTGTCTCTAATGATTTAATGTCGTTTCCACTGTCTGGGCCCCTCCTCCTTGTTCTTGAGATAATTGCAGAGATTTCCATTTTGCCAGATTCCTAGCCTGTCTCTGAACTTACTCCCTTAAAGCCGTTTCTGAAGGACCAGGCAGCTGCTCTGCGGTATCCTCCCTCGCACATGCTTCCCAGGAGTTATTACATAGCAGTTCTCAGTCCGTAGTCTTCGTTTTGCTGCTCTCCCTCCTTCCTTTTCCAAGACATTAATTGCACATCCTCTTCTAGCTGCAACTGTGAGTTAGGATAGACCCACCACTAGACTGCCTAACCAGGTCATTTGGATCAACATGGGTTGGAGAGCATTCAGGCAAGCAGCTCAAGCCAGGAAATCCAAAGATGCAATCCTCCGGCAAAATCCTCCAAAGCTGAAATCTTCCGGCAAAGGGAGGGCAAGACTCAACAGCCAGGAGTGCTTGGTTGACATCGTTTCAACCACAAGAGAACGTATCGTCGAGCTCTAGGTTGGATGAACTCTCAGTCCATGGTCACCATCACCCAAACTGTTGTCACCATCTCAGCCCATTGCTCTCTGCTGGTCAACCCAGACTCAAAGACACTTCTCTATCTTCTGTGCATGCTTTCCCTGAATGTGTTATATGGTCCATGCCTGGTGATTTGGTTCCAGCTGGAATTGGCAAAGCTCAGCTCAGGTTCAGCTCAATTCAAGAAAAAAATAATGGTTTGAGCTATTTGGCTCCACTCCCAAGGGAACCCCACAATCCTCATTTGGGCAGGATGGGCAGGGGGTGAAGCAACCGAGGGATCCTCCATCCCTCCTACCAAAGGCAAGCTGCGGGGCTCACAGCAGAGCTGGGATTCACAGATGCCCCTGCAAAAGGAAGGCCTGGGCTCCAGGAGGTAACGCAAGAGCCTGAGAATAAAATAAATAGGGGCAAACAGGTGCAGCAGCCCACCCTCCTTCCTGAATAGCTGTAGAGTTGGGTGCTAGCGGAGAGAATTACAAATTGCTTTTTAAGATTCAGATACCCAAATGCCACCTAAGTCCCGGTGTAGACAGAGTTGAGATGGCTTGACCTCACTAAATGTCCAGAAGTGCTTTAAGATCATCAAGATGGACCTCAACAGATAAGGTCCAGACTACCCAGGGCTCACCATGCTGTCTGCTTGGGCTACACCCAGCCTCACCGAAAGCACTGAGTCATCTCTTACAAGCCACAAGAAATTATCTGTTTATTTACGGCCACTAATCCGCTCATATAATTCCTGCTCCAGTGAAAGTTTGCACCTTGCGCTGAACTTTGCTGACTCCAGCTTCCACCCCCCTGGATCTCATCCAGCCTGCCCTGATGCTTCCCGGGAGGTGGCAGTCACTTCCCGGGGTACGTGGCCAAACCAGAGGGCATTTGACCTGGGGAGTCACAGGGATCTTGAAGCTGGGCTGAGTCTCATGGGTGCCACCTGGGCGGTCAGGCTGATGGCAGGGGAGGTGGTCGGGGGGATTTGCACCCAGCCATGGTCTGCAGCCCTACCTAGAGTCCCAGGGACATGCTCCAGGCTTTACACAGGGATGGGATCAACGAGTCACGCTGTGTCTCAGGGCAGGAATGGGAAGCTCCCGGGGTGTGCCCGGGGAGGGACGCCGAGTCACGAGGGTGCTGTCCCACAAGGGACACTGAGTCACGGGGCTGAGGTCTGCCGCCGTGTTCACCACGCGATGGCACTGCCTGTGGGCGTGGGAGCGGGGAGGCGGCGGCGTGGGGTGAAACGGGTACCGGACGTGATGGGGTGTGACGGAGCAGGCAGGGGTTGTATGGGTGTGGGTGGGAGCAGGTTCTCAAGGTGCGTCAGACGTGGCCAGGGTGGGAAGTGGAAGTCGCTGGTCAGGGGAAGAGAGCAGATGGCAATGGGGAGCAAGGGGGAAGGGGGAAAGTGCAGTTGGGACAGGCATGGGAGTGAGGTCCATGGAGTGCCAGAGGGACAGGAGCACCGTGCATGGGGCGGGGGGCAGTGGGGATGGAGCATCGTGCATTTGGGGTGCAGAAGGGGTGGGAGCACCATGCATTTTGTGGGTGTTGGTCTCCTCTCCCAAGTAACAAGCAATAGGATGAGAGAAAACGGCCTCAAGCTGCGCCAGGGGAGATTTAGGTTGGATATTAGGAAAAACTTCTTCACCCAAAGGGCTGTCAGGCCCTGGCCCAGGCTGCCCAGGGCAGGGGCTGAGTCCCCATCCCTGGAGGGATTTAAAAGCCGGGGAGATGTGGTGCTTAGGGACATGGTTTAGTGGTGGCCTTGGCAGTGCTGGGTTAACGGTTGGACTCGATGATCTTAAAGGTCTTTTCCAACCTAAACGATTCTATGATTCTATGATTTTGTGTGCAAAGGGTGCGAGCACCATGCACTGGGGATGCAGGAGGGGTGGGAACACTGTGCCCTGGAGATGCAGGAGGGGTGGGATCACCAGGTCGTGTAGGTGCAGGTAGGATGGGATGCGGGTGACACACGTAGAGAGGCTGGGGCTGATGTGGGAGCACGGTGGCCTGGGGATGTGCTCGGTGTGGCAGGGAAGCCCTGCTGCACAGGGGCCCTGGGGAGCATCTGTGACCAGAGCCCTGCAGGGTGGCAGGCCACAGCCGGGGTCCCCAGGGACTGCGTGTGGCATGGGCAGCATGGCTCGCTGGCAGGAGGACAACCCTTCCCAGCCATGCAAGGAGTCATGAATCAGCTATGTGAGCTGCTCCCCCAGTCTGCCTGCCTGCTCCGTCGCTCTGATCTCCAGCCAGCTCTGTGCCGTGCCACGCTGATTTATATCTCAGCCTCTTCTTGCTACCTGGTCATGAGCCATGCGGGCGTTAGGGGCCAGTGCGGATGGTTTAGTGACAGCAGCCCTGGCCGTCATCCATCACAGCAATGCCTGGATTTACAAACTGAGAAGCCGAGCAGGAGCCCGGCGATCCGGGGGTGCTCGTGGTGCTGAGTGCTGTGTGTTAGGGGGCAAAATCCACTTGTCCCTGGACACAAGAGGGCTGGGTTTTAGGGAAGGACTGGACAGTTCAGGGGCTGATGGACTCCGGCCACATTTGGATGCTGGGAAAGGAAAAGGCTGTGTCCTCCAAGCATGCAAGTGCGGAGCCATCCCAGCCCATGGCAGCGCTGGTGTGTGACACCCCCCCGGCCACCCCATCCGTCCTGCTGTCTGCTGCCTCCTTGGCCGCAGGGACATGCACCCTCCTGCCTCTGCCTCCCCACAGGGGCTCTCCAGGTCCCTCCTGCCTGGCACCCCATGGGGTGTTCCTGCCCTGCCCTGCTCGTGGCCCAACTCTGCACCGTGGGGCGAGCCACAGAGCACCCCGCTTCAGCAGGGCACATCCTGCGTCATTTGGGGCTCAAGTGCCCCATGGGATGTGCAGCAGAGAGCTCAGAGTGCCATCAGGGGTCCCTTCCCAGAGCTGTGCTGCCTTGGGATGCCCTGAGGACATTCCCTGTCTCTGGCATCCTCCCCACACCACCAAGGAGGTGGAGAAGGGAGGGGGTACAGAGATGAAACACGCAGCCCACGACCCTGACACCCTTTGGTGTCAGTCACAGAGACCATGGTGACTGTCACCAAAGTCCTCTGGGCCAGAAGCTGCCAAGTCCCCAGCTGGCACCATCAAGCATCTGTCCCCCTGCCCATCCCCAGGGAACACGTCCACCCCACGGCTCAACCTAGGGGCTGGAAAACACCCAAGTGCCAGACTCTGAGCACCCATGGGCGCGAATATTTGGGACCAGAGAAGCATGTGCAAACCCCCATGCAGCACAGAGCCACCCACGCAGCCCACGCAGCCCACGCAGCCCACGCAGCCCACGCAGCGCACCCCAGCCCCTGCAGAACATCCTGCCTGCCTGTTCGTCATGTCTGAAGGCTACATGGAGAAGCTGGACTCTCAGCTGCTGCTGAAGGCAGCATCGTGCTGCTCTGGGGGTGTCTTTTGGCCATCGTGGTACCCAGGACCTGAAGGGCCCCTGTCCCACGGGGTGCTCTGCGTGGGGCAGAGCACCTCCGGGGCAGGGCGATGCACCAGGCTGTGGTGCTGGGGCGGGGGAAGCAGAAGGGAGGCACCTGGGAGGGCTGGCAAAGTACAGGCTGAAGGGGTTTGATTGCTCCATAAACTGGAGGTGGAGGTGGGTGTCAAGGCAGCCCTGGGCTGGGCTCAGGCTGGCGTGCCTGCGGCTCCTGTGAGCTCCCAACAGCCGATGCCGGCGGGAGTCGCTCGGAGCAGGACACGCAGGGCACTAACAGGGGTGCTCACTGCAGCCTCCAGCCCGCATCCCAGCCCTCACCCCACGAGCACAGCCATTGTGGCTGCTGATGGCCTGGGACACAAGGACGTGTGTGTGACCGCTGCAGTGGTCCTTTGCCATCCCTGGGCCCAAACCACCATGCGGGTCCCACCAGCCTCAAGCTCTCAGCATCTCAAACCACCCAGACCTCTCAGGGTGCCCACAAGAGCACAGGCCTCGTGCACACACCTTCCTCTGTGCTCCTGCCGGGGACCATCTGTCCGTTGCTAATTGATGCCACTGGGCTTATGCACGGCCTCATGGGCAACCAAGCAAGCCTCTGGGGCATGTGCAGCCATGGCACCAGGCATCCCACAGCTCCACCCCATTGGAGAGGGTTAGTGACTTCCCTCCGGGATCAGTTTGTCCGGGTGACAGCGTTAGTCCCACCCTGAGGGCCAAGGCCATGCCAAGGATGCCCTGTACTGGTCTTTGGAAATGCAGGCCCACCTGCCCAGTGCATGAACTGCCACCACACCCGTCACCCCGGTCCAGGACCGGCTCAGATGTGGGACCTGCAGGCAGGTTAGGAGCAGAGGACATTGCTAGAACTGGAAGAGCGCAGCCTGGAGATGCCTGGCCCTGCAGGGGATGCAAACCCAGCTCAGACTTGGTCTTTCCCATCACCTGTCCCAGCTCAGTGGCAGGTTCAAGGGCAAGGGACCCATCTGAGCTGCCCTTCCACCCCTGCACCTCCCTCTTGGTGAGGGAGGGCAGGCGAGGTCATGCCCGAGGTCTGTGGGCTCGGGGTGGCCAGCCAAGCCCCTGCCTCAGGGACGCGCATCACCCAGCCTCCCCGCTGAGGGGTGATGGGGACACCCCACCGTGGCGGTGGCACTGAGCTGGCCCAGCCCCAGCTCCAGGGTCCCAGTAGGACAGGGCGATGCACCCCATGCAGCCGGCACAGCCAGGGCACAGCCAGACCCCCTGTGCCCAGGCAGGGCACAAGGACGTCATCCCAAGGAACTGCACCGCGGCAGCAGGACAGCACGTGCCCGAGTGGGAGCCCTCCAGCGCCAGGCCACGTGCTGGGACAAAGTCCAGCCTCGGCACCGGGCACGGGGAAGCTCCAACCTGCCACAATCTGCTGCCACCCTTTGCAGGAGTCCCCACTGTCCTGCTGTGCATCCTCAGGGGACAGCCTGGATGCTCCGACGTTGGCAGCAGGTCCAGTCCAAACCCCGGCTGGCCGGTGCTGGGTCCAAGCCAGCCCAAAGCCGCTGTGATGCCGGGCGAAGCTGTTTGCACAGCTGTGTGCGGCACGGCGGAGCGAACCAGCCCCAGGAAGGCAATGTTTGGAAAAGCAACGGCTAATTTGGGACTGGATCCATGCAGGTCAAGGCTCAGGGAAGGCATGACCCTGCTGCGGCCCGGAGGGCAGTGGAGCCAGGGCAGGGGGACGCTGGCAGCGTCCCCTGCCTCTGGTTTATCTTGTAAATGAAGGTCAGACTTCAATTAATGGCAGAAACCGTGCTGGGAGTGTGAAAGCCACTATTAGAGGCCCAGCCACAAAGCCGTCGTCACCACAGTGCCGGGGAAGGAGGTGCAGAGCTCGGGGGCAGGACTGGACCCGTGTTGGCAGCTGCAGAGGGGCCAAAGTGCCTGTGGCAGTGGCAGGAGGTGTCGCAGGGCCGCAGCCCCCTGCGGACCCCATCCGGGAGCCGTCCGTGTGTCCTTGGCATAGGTGGGAAGAGCCCCAGCCCCACGCGTCCCCTCTGCCGCCCGCCGAGGGATGCTGCGGGGGTGTCCCCGGGGGTCCCCCCGGGGGTCCCGGGGCAGTGCCACGCCGGCGGTGGCCGAGCGCGGGCGGAGGGCTCCCTCTCGAGGTCCCCGGCCAGCACTGCCCGGCCGAGGGGCAGGGCCAGCCCCACGCGTGACCGTGGGCAGGTCCCCACGGGGCTCCCGGAGCAGCTGAACGGAGGCGAAGCAGCCGCCTCCGGAGCGGTGGCCAGGAGGACGCGGGGACAACGGAGGAGCGTCATCAGGCTGCCCGAGCTGCCGAGCAGGAGGTGCCGAGAGCCACAAGCGTGGCCTCGGGGCGGCCACCGGCTCCTTCAGAGCACCCTCGTTTTGCTTCCATCATTAATTAGCAGCTGGATTTGTGTGGTTCGCTCCTGGAAAAAGCCAGAAGCCAAGCGATGGGTCACAAGAGTTGAGGGGGTCCCACAAGTTTGTCCCACGTCCTCCCCGACGAACGTCAAAGGTTGGTTTAGCAGAAGAGTCACTCCCAACACAGTGGAGACGCACCGAGCAACGAGGGTGCGACCTCCCATGGAGAGCACCTCCAGTTGGGGTCCTATCTACCCAAGAGCTAACGAACGTCTCTCGTTAATCTGCTGGCTATGGTACATGACAAATGCTGGGCAGCTGGATCAAGGGAGAAGGTACCGTACCCCCTCCTTGTGCGTCGCGTTGGCATTCACTGACGTTTCTTGTCCTGCTTCCCATGAGCAAAACCCAAATCTGATACAACCAAGACGTTCTGCCTCCTTCACAGCCACGCTCCTGTCCTCTGTCCCCAAGCTCTGCCTGCTGCGACCCCTCGTCCGTGGGCAGCACGGACCGACGGCCCACGGGGCTGGTTGGGCAGCTGGAGGTGGGTGGACACGTCAGGACGCACAGGACCTGCCCTGGCGGTGGGTGCCCCCGTTCCCCGGGGGGGCGGGAGAGCTGCTCAGCGTCAAGACATCACCTTTACAGGCGGTAGGGTGCGACGGGATGGGTGCGGGCGGTGGGACAGGATGGGTGCGGGCAGTGCGGTGGGATGGGTGCAGGTGGTGGGATGGGATGGGTGCAGGCAATGGGACGGGATGGGTGCAGACGGTGGGACAGGATGGGTGCAGGCAATGGGACGGGATGGGTGCAGACGGTGGGACAGGATGGGTGCGGGTGGTGGGACGGGGTGGGTGCGGGCAATGGGGTGGGATGGGTGCGGGTGATGGGACAGTGTGGGTGCGGGTGACGGGACGGGGTGGGTGCAGGCAGTGAGACGGGGTGGGTGCAGGTGACGGGACGGGGTGGGTGCAGGCGGTGGGGTGGGATGGGTGCAGGCGGTGGGACGGGGTGGGTGCGGGCGGTGGGACGGGTTGGGTGCAGGTGACGGGACGGGGTGGGTGCGGGCGACGGGACGGGGTGGGTGCGGGTGACGGGACGGGGTGGGTGCGGGCGATGGGACGGGGTGGGTGCAGGCGGTGGGGTGGGATGGGTGCAGGCGGTGGGGTGGGATGGGTGCGGGCGGTGGGACGGGGTGGGTGCAGGTGACGGGACAGGGTGGGTGCGGGCGACGGGACGGGGTGGGTGCGGGTGACGGGACGGGGTGGGTGCGGGCGGTGGGACGGGTTGGGTGCAGGTGACGGGACGGGGTGGGTGCGGGCGATGGGACGGGGTGGGTGCGGGCGGTGGGGTGGGATGGGTGCAGGCGGGGGGGGGGGATGGGTGCGGGCGGTGGGACGGGGTGGGTGCAGGTGACGGGACGGGGTGGGTGCAGGCGGTGGGGTGGGATGGGTGCAGGCGGTGGGGCGGGGTGGGGGCGGGCGGTGGGACGGGTTGGGTGCAGGTGACGGGACGGGGTGGGTGCGGGCGACGGGACGGGGTGGGTGCGGGCGGTGGGACGGGTTGGGTGCAGGTGACGGGACGGGGTGGGTGCGGGCGATGGGACGGGGTGGGTGCAGGCGGTGGGGTGGGATGGGTGCGGGCGGTGGGACGGGGTGGGTGCAGGTGACGGGACGGGGTGGGTGCGGGCGGTGGGGCGGGGTGGGTGCAGGTGACGGGACGGGGTGGGTGCGGGCGGTGGGACGGGGTGGGTGCGGGCGGCGGCGGACCGCGGCCGCCGCTCGCTCGGCGCTGGCAGGGGATGCTGCGGGTGCAGGCGCGGCGGGGACCGCGCAGCACGGGGAGGTGTGGGGCGGGAGGAGGGGCCGGGCGGGAGGCGGCCGTCCCGGGGGCAGAGTCGCCGCGCGTGGGCCGTCAGGGAGGCCAGGGACTGAGCCCACGGGGGACAGAGCGGCAGCGGGGGGGGGGGACGGGGCCTGGGGACGCTGCAGGGGGCGAGCGGTGGCCCCGGGGCGCTCGGCGCCAGCTCTGCCAGGGCGCGTGGTGCCACCTCCGTGGGCACTTGGTGTCACCCCTCCGGGGCATTTGGCGTCACCGTCCCCGGACACTTGGTCACCCCCCGAGGGCGCTTGGGGTCACCCCGTTAGCACACTTGGTCACCCCTGCCGGGACACTTGGTGCCACCCCCTCGGGACACTTGGTGGCCCCTTGGGGCACTTGGTCGCCCCCCTCCCCCGGGGCACTTGGTCACACCCGGCCTACTTGGTCCTTCCCCCCCCCCCGCCCCTGGCGCACTTGGTCGTGCCCGCCTCGCCGTTCTCCCTAACGGAGCGGAACGGAGACGGCGGCCAATGGGACGCTTGGGGGCGGATCCGGGGCGGGGGCACGGAGCCAATGGAACGCTGGGGGGCGGATCCGGGGCGGGGGCACGGAGCCAATGGAACGTTGGGGGGGCGTATTCGGGGCGGGGGCACGGAGCCAATGGGACGCTGGGGGGCGTATCCGGGGCGGGGGCACGGAGCCAATGAGACGCTGGGGGCGTATCCGGGGCGGGGGCACGGAGCCAATGGGACGCTGGGGGGCGTGGCCGGGCGGTGCGGCGGGGATGCGGCTGCCGGCGGGGGTGCGGGAGCGGGTGGCGGCGGTGCACGGCGGCGGGGCGCTGCCCCAGCGCCTGAGGCTGTACGACGGCTGGGCCGCCCGCTACGAGCAGGTACCGGGGGGGGGCCGGGGGGGGCCGGGGCCGGGGCCGTTGCGGCGCCGCTGACCGCCGTGTCCCCGCAGGATGTGGCGGCTCTGGAGTACCGGGCACCGCACCTGGCCGCCGCTTCGCTCGCCTTCGCCTTCCCCGCGCCCCCCGCCGGAGCGCGGCTGCTGGACGTGGCCTGCGGCACCGGGCTCGTAGCGCGGGAGGTACCGAGCGGGACGGGGGGGGACGGGGCGGGGAGGTAAGGGTGCCCTGGGTCCGTCTGTCCGTCTGTCCCCGCAGCTCCACCGCCGCGGCTTCCGCTGCCTGCACGGCGTGGACGGCAGCGCGGGGATGCTGGAGCGGGCACGGAGCACCGGCCTCTACCGGCAGCTGCAGCGGTGCGTCCTGGGCCCGGAGCCGCTGCCCGCCCCCGCAGGTAACGGGCCGGGGCCGGGGGGTCGCTACCCCGGGGGGTCCCCCCCGGTGATGCCACGCGTGTCCCCGCAGAGCACTACGACGCCGTGACGGTGGTGGGGGCCCTGGGCGAGGGGCAGGTGCCGAGCGCGGCCGTGCCGGAGCTGCTCCGCGTCACCAAACCGGGTGAGGGGGTGTCCCCCGCTGTCCCCTCGCCGGCGGGACCCCCGGGGTGGCAGGACGGGGACACCGGGTCCTGGCAGACGTGGGTCCCCGGCTGGGTGCTGGCCCTGTGGCACGGCCAGGACGTGGCCTTGTCCCTGCTGCCAGGTACAGGCAGGGACGTGCGGTGGCACCCAGGTCCCTGGCCCTGCCTGCAGGCAGGGTTCAGGCAGGGGGACATGGCAGGAGGTGGCACTCCCAGTGCCTATGCTCAGGTGTTACGTCCTGCCTGTCCCCTGCCCGCTGGCCTCCTGGCCTGCCTGTCCCCTGCCCACTGACCTGCTGGTCCCCTGCCCGCTGGCCTGCTGGATGACGCCCAGCAGGGTCTCACTGCCTCCCCTTACCCCTCACCTTCCCGAGGGGATGCCGTCCCCATCAGGGGACACCTGGCATCGCCGTCACCCATCCCCTTTCCCGGCAGGAGGCTTCCTCTGCCTGACGACGAGGAGCAACCCCTCGAACCTGCGGTACAAGGCGGAGCTGGAGGCAACGCTGGAGAGGCTGGAGAGGCAGGGAGCCTGGCAGAAGGTGCTGGCCCAGGAGGTGGAGCACTGGGAGAGGGCCACCTCCGAGGAGGAGAGCACCCAGGGCACCGGCTACATCTCCGGGGTGGTCTACATCTATCGGAAATGCCCCGTGCCCCCCCTCGAGGAGGGCTGAGAGCCAACGGGGCTCTGGGGAGGGGGACAGTGAGCACTTGGCCCCTTGTAAAACCCAACCCAACGACCCCCTCCTGGAGCAGGGCGGCTGCTGGGGGGTGATGTTTTTGGGGAGCGTCCCCATTCCCTTCCCCGGCTCCTTCCCCCCTGTGGTCTGGGCCCTGGCGACCTTGCCTGCTCCTCAGCGTGGGGAGGGTCTCCTGGTGTCACCGGGGTCTCCTGGGCACTGCCATTACCTCTGACATTCAGGTACTGTCCCCGACACCTCAGCCCTCGCCGTGACATCTGGCAGACCCACCTGGCTGTTCAGAGCCATCTCCTGTCCGGGATGTCTTCTCCCCGCCATGCCCACCTCTCAGCCCTCGTGCTCAAAATCTGGCTCCTCCTTTGTTTCCCCACCCCAGACTCCCATGGTCTTTACCTGGGGACCGTTGGAGGTGGGTCCCCATTGCCACATCCTGCGGCCCCCCCATCCTCATCCTCCCCGGGAGTTAACCCAGCGCACCCTGAGGTGCAGGAGACCTCCGCATCCGAACCAGGAGCAGCTATGGCGACAGGACACCCAGCCGGAGGAGCAGCTTTCCAAGCGCCACATCAGCCTTTCATCCCCCAACAGCTGCTTAAGTCTCTCATTTCCCTGCAGCTTTGTAGTTAATGGTCTGGGTGGGAAATGAGGCTGGAAGGGACTTCAGGAGCCAGTGGCCGCTCCCCACTCAGGAGCCGCCCGGCATCGCCTGCCCAGCCTGTTCCCCAGCCCCTGGCCCTGCTGCCTCCACCCCTCCTCCTCCGCTGCTCCCTTGGGAAGGTTTTTACCCAAATCTCTTGCTGGGATATTTCCTTTTTTTCCTTTTCTTTTCCCCCAGACCTGTTCCTGCTCCTCCTGTTCCCGTGGCCCCGGGACACAGGTCACTTCCTTCCCCTCAGGAGCTCTTCCCAGCGGGAGGCGGTGGCTGTGTCTGTCCCCGTCCCCAACCCGGGGCATCCCGCATCTCCCACGCTCGCCCTCCCCGTGGCTCTTGTCACCCCTCCGCATTGCCCCCCCCAGGCCTTGGGGGCCTTGTGCCCATTGTGGGTAGCCGCGCTGCTCCCCTCTCCCCCTGTTTGTCCCCAGCGTTGTCCCCTGGGCAGCTGGGGGTCGTGGCTGGCCCCATCCCTGCACTTGGCTGTTGAATAAACCCCCTGCCTCCGCTGCCTGCCTGCCGTGCCTTGTTCCCGCAGCAGTGGGGCTGCGGACCCTCTGGGGTGGGCAGGGGAGGGTGGCCAGGAGCTGGAGAGGGGGGATTTGGCTTTTCTCTGGGGTCCCCTCCCAGTCTCTGGGGGCTCAAAGGACCAAGCTCTGGGAGCCTGGTGTCATCCTGTGCCCCCTTGGCTCTCGGCACCTTCTCCCTGCCTCAGTTTCCCTGCTGGGGGACGTGCAGGGAGTGCCCTGGCTGGCTACCGCCGCGTCCTCCTGGGGACACGCCAGGCGCTGGGGCAGCGGCCCCCGGGCTGGCAGCAGGCTGGCAGGGCGTGACACCCATGGGACACGTCACCGTCCTCCCCCCACCGCGCCGCTTCGCAATGAGCCCAGGCAGCTTTGGTGGCACCACGGTGTTTATAGTCCACCGCGAGCGCAGCCCCTGCGCGCCAGGGAAGGGGACGCACGGGGGGACCGTGCCAGGGGGCGTGGGGACGGGCAGGAGGAGGCAGCGCGTGGGCAGGGGGGGTGGCGCGTGGAGGCAGGACGGGGACGGCGGTGCTCTCCCTTGGGCTGGCAGCCGGGCGCGGTGGCTCACACGTAGTCTTTCATGGGGTAGCTCATCGGGCTGCAGGTTGTCACCGCTCTGTACTTCTTGGGGTAGCGGTCCTGCTGGAATGGGGGTCCCGAGCAGCACAGGATGCCCCCACCAAAAAGCTGGAGGGCACTGGAGGCCCAGCCGATGTAGAGGGCAGCCCCCAGCTCTCTCTTGAGGGCCTCGGGCACCATGGGGTTGTAGAAGCTGCTGACGATGTTGTTAGCAGACCAGGAGACAGGGATGAGCAGCATGATGCTGGCCAGGATGAAGATGACACCTGCCACGACGGAGATCCTGGTCTTGGTGCTCTGGTCATCCATGCAGCGGGTGCAGTCCGCCCCCGAGACGGCGGTGAGGAAGGCAAAGGAGGCCACGAAGATGGAGGCCACCACCAAGGCGCGAGCCGCTTGCAGATCGGAGGTGAGCTCCAGCAGGGAGTCGTAGGCCTTGCACTGCATCTGCCCCGTGCTCTCGTACACGCAGTTCATCCACAGCCCTTCCCAGAAGACCTGGGCCACCACGATGTTGGAGCCAATGAAGGCTGTCACCTTCCACATGGGCAGCGCACAGGTGAGGATGGAGCCCAGCCAGCCCAGCACAGCCAGCGTCAGCCCACTCAGCTGCATCGTCATCGTCGCCATTGACAGCACCTGCGGGGACAGGGCACAGCCATCACGGACACGGCCCCGAGCCAGGGGGCTTTCTGAAGAGCATGGGCTTCATGCTGGGTGCGTCCGGTTCCCCATCTGGGTGGGAAAGGCTGCAGGCCAGCATGGGGACGTGTGGCATGGAGCATTGATGCAGGCCAGCATGGGGACATGTGTGGCATGGAGCACTGATGCAGGCCAGCATGGGGACACTTTTAGCATGGGACATTGCTGCAGGTCAATATGGGGACACACGTGGTACAGATCGCCCAGGTCCCGAGGAGGCCGAGGCGCGGGAGCCCCCGTGCGTCGCGTTAGCAGCTACATTGTCCCCACGGCACAGGGCAGCCCTCTGCCATTGCCCCAGCTTGGCAAGTGTTAGGGAGGGGAAGGCTTTCGGGGAGCAGGATGAGGGGCTCGCTGTGCCCATCCCAGCACGCTCCAAAGCGCAGACCCCCCACCGCCCCCCACGCTCACCCCATGTCCTGCCGTGGCAGCCACCCCACAGCACCCGCCCTGTACCCTGCTCCATGGCTGGTGCCTCAGCCTCCCTGCCCTCCCCGGCCGTGAGCATCGCACTGGCAGGCACGGGCAGGCGAGGCAGCCCCCTGCCCTCACCGCAGCCCCCTGCCCTCACCGCAGCACCGGCTGCTCGCCGTTCAAGGGCAGGTTTTGCTTTGCCCTCGGCAGCCGCCCTGCAGCACCCTTTGGACCTGGGATTTCCCCTCTGGGGTGCTGGAAATGGGTCATAGCTCAGGTCTGCCTCCGATCCTGGCTGTGGTGCTCAGCGCTTTTGGTGATACCCACGCTTCCTTTGCACTGGGAGCAGCATCGAGACAGCAAACCCCTGGCGAGGGGCTACAGAGCCCAGGGTCACCGCAGGCATCACCCCTGTAAGAGGGGTGGCTGGTATGGGGTGACACGCCGACGGCTCCACCACGGTCATGCACGGCCACCGTGGCCCCAGGCTCAGCCCAAATCACTGCTCAGCCCCATGTGGAGCAGAGCCCCTGTACCACCATGGGGCAGAGTGCACCCATGGGTGCTGGCACCCACGCTCGGCAGCCGGGACCAGCTGAGTTTTTATGAGCCCTGAGCGGCGGCAGAGTATCGGCTGTGCAGGAAGTTTCGCCGTGGTTTCTCCAGTCCCGGTTTCGGTTTCTCTGGCCTCTCCTCCCCCATTGTGTCCCCACTCCTTCCCCAGCACCTTTCATCCCTCGGCATCCTGATGGACACCCGCTGCTGGGACTTTGCCTCCCCTGGTCCATGAAAGCCCCTTTGGCCCAAAAATAAAGTCCCTCTCTCCCAGAGAAAGGGAGATCAGCCTCCCGGGAGGCCAGGGGGCCAGGATGATGGGAAGCCATCCTGGGCACCCTTCCCCAGCCAGTGGGACCTGGACCGTCAGAGACACCCAAAACGGGGCACAAGACTGCCCACAGCGGGGACGAGCGGTGGCCCTGTGGATCCTGGCAGGGCTGCTCACCAGAGAGCATCACGCTCGCATTTCCACCCGGCCACCTGCACCATGGAGCCACGGGAGCGTTTTCCAACATTCCTGCTCCCAGGGAAGGAATGGGGGAGCTGGGAGCCCTCAAGCCCCCAGAAGAGACACCAACAGCCTCGTGTTTGCCAGGCAGCCGGCGTCACCCGTAGTCCCTGTGCACCCCGAGGCACAAGGGAAGAGCATTCCCAAGCCGGTGTAGCGCCGGCTGCGCCCCGGCACGGCTTGCCATGCCGGAAGCGAGATAGGCAAAACACCTGGCATTGCCCACGCCGGCCCCGGGGTGCTCCCAGCCGGGGCTGTCGAGTGGCCCCGGGGCCAGCGCGCCCCGACCCGCCCTCGCCGGCGCCTGCCACCTTCTTCCTGCTCAGGTGGGAAGATCGTGCCGGGACAGGCGTGGGCAGCCCCGACGCCACATCCAGTGCCGCCAAGTTACCGTGCCACAGAGGCACCCGTTGCCACCCCCCTGGGGAGCAGGGGCCCCGGGTGGCCTGGGGAGGGGAGCGGTGGGTGATGCCAGGGCTGGAGCAGGGGTCAGGGGGCGGCTGGGATTGCGGGAGGGTCTGGAGAGCAGATTTGGGGGATCTCAGGGGGACGGGGGTCCGCGGCACAGGAGCACCGGGCTGTCCCGCCACCGAGGCGGGCGTTGGAGAGGGCAAAGAAAACGAAGCACAGCAGGGTCTGAGCAGCTGCCGTTTAATGTGGGAAGGCTGCGACGTGAGGACGGACAGCAGCACAGCCGGGGGGGGATGCCGAGGGGGGCCATGGGGCTGGGTGCACCCCATGGGACAGCACTGGGTTTGGGAGCCATCCCCCTCCGCGCGGGTGCACAGCCCCGCTCCGCTCCCACCTCTCCGACCGGTTCTCCCAGCCCGGCTGCTGCCTTCCCACTCCCAGGATAATGATGCCCCCGCCCCGGGGAGCTGCCGCGAGAAATCACACGTCTGTAGAGCCGCTCCGAGCCCCAAAAGTAGGTCAAAGTCAAAATTCAGGGTATCGGCAGGTGAGAGCCCCCGCCGCCCCTCGAGACCCTGCCAGGGTCTGCAGAGCCACTGTGTCCCCATGACCACGTGGGACAGGTTCGCTGTCCCCACCGGCACCGCCACCCACCCCAAGGGACGCGTCCTGGGGGATTTTACTGGGCGAGAGCCCTGTGCCGCCCGCGGGACGGGTCCCTGGGAGCTGCATCACCGCACGGCACACCCCGATACCGGGAGCCAGGAGACGCTCCGGGGCGGGGGGAACGGGTGGTGTTGTGGAGAAGATGCCGCAGCTGGGTGCTCCGGGGGGAGCGGGACCCCCGCCGGGGCGGGCAGCCAGGACAGGATCTCCCTGTTCCCCGTCTCAACCGAGATTAAAGAACCAGCTTCAATCCCCCAGTGAACAAAGGCAGCTCTGTCTGCCCTCCCTGCCCTGGCACCTGGCCCTCCCCGCCCCGGCACCCGGCCAGCCCCCAGCCCGGCCGGGGGGGGTCCATGGGCCAGGGGTGCCCCAGGAGGTCCCGGCTCCCCGCTGAGGCTGGGGGGGTCCAGGCGGGCGCAGAGGCTCCTAGACATAGTTGCTGGCTGGAAGCGAGCGAGCGGCCGTAAACTTGGCGGAGTAGGGCTTCTCGCCCCGGGGGGGGCAGGTGCAGCAGAGGATCCCCCCCCCCAGCAGCAGGAGGGCGGAGGCCGCCCAGCCCACGTAGAGGGACGACCCCAGGTCCCGCTTCTGGGAGTCGGTGACCAGCGGGTTGTAGAAGTCCCGGATGATGGTGTTGGCCGACCAAGAGATGGGGATGAGGATGAGGATGCCAGCGACGATGAAGATGATGCCGGAGACGATCATGACCTTGGCTTTGGCAGTGTCATCCTCCACGCAGTTGGTGCACTTGCCACCGGCGACGGCGAGCAGGGTACCCAGGATGGCCAAGATGATGGCCACCACCACCATGGCACGGGCGGCTTGCAGGTCCTGCGGCAGGGCCAGCATGGAGTCGTAGACCTTGCACTGTATCTGCCCCGTGCTCTGCACCACGCAGTTCATCCACAGCCCTTCCCAGATGATCTGGGCCACCACGATGTTGTTGCCGACGAAGGCCGTCTCCCGCCACATGGGCAACGCACAGCAGAGGATGGAGGCCAACCAGCCGATGACAGAGAGGGCAATGCCCAGCACCTGCAGTCCCATGGAGGCCATCATTCGCTGCCTGCACCCCTGCCCTCCTCCTGCAACGCAGTGCCGGCTGCCAGGACCATGGCAGGCGTTATATGCCTTTGCCGAGGGAGGAGCACCGGCCGCCACCGCCGTCCTGCTGCCGGCACCGGATGGAGGGGTAAAACCAGTTTCCCGGGATTCCTCCGCTTGCATTTCTCCCCGCAGCGATGACACTTAATATCCCGGCTGCTCCCATGGAGGAGAACGCAGGGGACCGGGATCAGGCCACCCAGGCGCAAGAGTGTGCCCCACTTGCTGCCCGTGGGCGGGCAGGAGATGCCAAGGGCAGCCGCTGGGGCTCAGCCTGGGATGCCGAAGGGGAAAAGCCAGTGTCCGGGCATCGGGATGTCTCTGCTGTCGCTGCCAGCACCTCCTGCTCCATCACTCGGATGGGGTCCCTCCATGCTTTCATGCCTCAGTTTCCCCCCAGCTGGTGGGGCGGCTGCTCCAGCAGCGGTCCAGCCTCCGGCCCCCCGTGGCCCTGCGCCGGGGAGCAGCATGCTGTCCCTGCCCCGCTGCCAGGCTCCGTGCCCAGCAGGACACAAGCAGCTCTTGTTTGTTCCTTGGCATCCATACCAGCTCTTCCCAGCCCTCCGTCAGGCCTCGGGCAGGAGGTGTCACCACCCAGACCCACAAACCGGTTGGAGCAGCTGCCGGCTCCCCATGGAGGAGAGACGGCGCTGCCCGGGGCAAGGGGGGGGCAGACCCCAAAACCCACCCCACCTTGTGCTCCACCACTGAGCCGGCGTTCACATGGCAGCCCTCGGTCCCAGCCCTACCCATGTCCTGCTGCCTGCTCTGCCTGTGCTGCCTGCACTGCCTGCACCGCCTGCACCGCCGGCCAGGCTCAGTGGGTCCGGGCTGCGGTGGGCAGAGGTGGCCTCGAGGTGTCCCAGTGCCAGCACTGCCCCAGTGGGGACTGGGGTGCCAGGCGCAGGCAGGGCAGAGGGGCTGGCAGGGCCATGTGGTGCTGGCAACATTTTGGCACAACCGGCCGTACCCGCTGGCCACGCTGTGCCGACGCCAATACTGATGCCGATGCTTTGGGCGCTGCCTGACCTCTCCTCCTTTAATCCACGAGCCTCCCGCACACATCCCCTCCTCCTTCCCTCCAAAGTCCCTCCAGCATCCGCACAGGCGCAGCACGAGGCCAGACAGACCACAAAGACGGACAGATGGACATTGCACCATTCCCCCACCCTGGCTTAATCCCAGGCCTCTGAAAAAAGATAACAGGGCCTGAGACAATCTTGTTTTTTCCAAACGCTGGGGTTACCGATACGATCCAATCACTTGTGCTAATTATTTGGTGTGATGGGCTCTAGAGCTGTCACTGCCTACACCGGGATGTCCCCGGGCATCGCGCCCTAACGCGGTGGGATGAGCCGGGTGCTCCATGCGCCGCGGTGCCACGAGGATGCCAGCAGCGCCTGGGCTGGGGATGCCGGTGCCCGGCGTGGCAGGAGCGGGCAGGGCAGAGCCCAGGCACTTGGGGACTCGGGTCTCACTGCAGACCCTGCACAGGTCCTGCCTGCCCGACCTGTGCCAGAGGAGCCACCCAGTCCGTCTGTCCTGCCGGAGTGCCCGCATTGCTCACATACCGGCATGCCCTGGGTGGGCCGGAGCCTTGCGGTCAAGGACTCCCTTTCATCTGCAGGGCTCTGAGGCATCGCCGCCGGGGCCAGACTCTGCCTGAGGCTGAGCGTGGCTTTCACTTCCCAGCCGGCTGCCGTAACCACCAAATTATTTGGGGTTGGAGAGAGGCACGCGCCCACGTGTGTGTGCGCCTCGCATGGGCCATGTCCCCACAGGCAGGTGGGGCCATGCCTCCGGGCTGGGGACAAATGGCAAGGTGGGGACAGGGACTGCTCCACGCATGGAGCATCAAACGCCCAAGCCACTCACGCTCCCCCTCGGAGGCAGAGCAGGCGCCAGCACAGCCCTCCGACAGCCAATTACTCTAATTAAAGCCGGAACGTGACATACATTCGAACTGGCGGCTGCCACCCAGAAACAGCCCCCGTGCCTGTCCCCACGTTCCCCAGCAGTGCACTGCCGGCCAGCACAGCCAGCCCCATGTCCCCGGCACTGCCGGCCAGCAGGACAGACGGACGCGGGCTCGGCAGGGAGCGGAGGAGCAACCTCTGACCCTTGGGGCAGCACCCTGTCCCCAACACGCACGGAGCCAGGGGATGCTGGTGCAGCACGGGTGGGACTGCGGCACTGCCGAGCCCCTCGGCACGCACGGACACCAGCCCCACAGCCCCGGCCCAGCTGCCCACACCCAGGTGCATCCCGCAGGACCTCAACCCCAGCTTCGTCCCAGTGCCACCTGCAAGGGGACATGGCGCATGGACGTGCCGTGATGGGACCACAGCCTACCCGCTGAGCAGAGAGCTCCTCCACCCCCAAATGGAGTGCTCGTCCCATCCCGAGCTGTCACTACCTGGTACCCGCTCCAGCACCCAGCTGGGTGTGGGAGCCCTGCCCCGAATCCAGTGGGATTTGCTGGACCCATCCAGTCCCTACTACACCACACTCTAATGGGGTTGCTGAGGGCAGAGCTCACATCCCAGCACATCAGCCACCGGCCCTCCGTGTCTCGGGAAACACCCTCTGCCAGTCGGGACGATTCATCGGGATGGGGACATGTCGCATCCACGGCTGGCAGTGAGGCCATCCACAGGCACGGAGGTGGCATTAAACCAGGTGTCACCGCGATGCCGGGCACCGCCGGGTGCACAGAGGAGGCTGCGCCGCCCTGACCTCGCACAGGGCAGAGGACACCCCGCAGGGAGAGGGCTCGGGGCACGAACCCTCCGTCAAAGGGCTCGGGGACATCCCCACCCCGGACACGGGTGACATTCCCACCTCACGCACACACCCAGCACCGGCTCAGCCCCGCGCTGCTGAGCCGAGAGCCTCTCATCCCCCAGCACCCATGCACAAACTCGCCGCCCCGGCTACCTCGAGGTCCCAAAAAGGCGGGTGAGACTTGCCGGCAAGCAGCGATCCGCTGGGATCTCCCCCTTCACATCCACCAAGCAAGGCACGGCCGCCAGCCTTCCCGCCCAGCTGCCGGTGGCTGGGGATTAGTTACTGGCAGGCTGGAGACTGAATGTTCCCAAAAAAAGTCCTTGCCCAACATAAAACCCCCCTGACCGGCTCAAATATGCAGAGTCAGGTTGTTTCCCGCTATGGGAAAGCAAAGTCTTATCGGCTCGGCAGGAGAGGAGCTGTGCGCAGGGAGCAGCGGGGTCCCCGGGGGGACGCAGCCGCCGCGCAGCGAGAGCTGCTGCAAGAAATGGGACCTTCGGCCTGAAGTCACCCCGAAAATAAAAGCCCAGCCCAATTTGCTGAGCAACAAGTGGCTCTGAAGGGGGAAAATATGGCCAAGTGCTGCCGAGGTGGTCGTTAAAGGGATGGGGGAGATGACAGCCACGGCTCAGGAAGGGGGATGCGAGCGGTGCCATGGGGGTCCCCCCGCGGGCGATGCTCGGAGGAAGCGGGATGCTGCAGCAAAGCCCTGGGGATGCCGATCCAAAGCCGTCGAGGCGGGGATGCCCTGGGCATGCTGAGATTTCGGGTGTCCCGGCATCCCCCGGGCGAGCCGCCAGCCCCCTGCCAGGTCCCACCGGACCGTGCCCCCCGCCGCCCCCCAGCTCCCCGTGTGCCGGCCGGGCGCCGACGCTGCCGGCTGCTCCGTCCCCGCCCCGCCGGAAGACAGAGCTACCATTGATGCTCAGAGCCGCCTTACCTGCTCTCCGTCGTCGCCAAAGGGGCTTCAACAATGGGCTGCCTGTGTGCCCTGGCCGGGGCAGAGCCAGCAGCCCCACGCCTGAAATATAAGCAGCCGAGGCAGCATTTACCGCCCCGGCCCAGCTCCCCCGGGGGGGGAAACGTGCCGTCACTCCCGAGACCGCAGAGGAGGGGGAACACCCCAAACGTGAGCAGGACGCGGCCCCGCGGTGCCCGGGGTGGTTTCTGCCGTCACCTCCTGCTCGCCCCCGGGGTGCTGGGTGCGCAGTGGGGATGGGGGGGTGCCTGCGGTGGGTGCCCCCCCCCCCCCACCAGCGCAGTGTCTTTCCCACAGCACGGGCCACCAAACCGGCATTGCTCCCGTGACCGTGGTCTGGGGTCACCACGTCACTGGGGGGGGGGGGGGGGCAAACCTGTCCCTGTGTGGCTCCATGCGGCCACCCCACCTTGTCCCCATCCCGAGGGACCTGCTGTGGGTGATGCTCCCCATCCCTTCCCAGCTGTGGGGGAAGAGCAGAGGGGCTTCACCAGGGTGGGGGACGCAGCAGCAGGAGGGGTGGGGATGCTCCCAGGACACTTGGCAGGGACGCTGACCCCGCTCAGCTGTTTTCGGTAAACACCGGCAAGCCGGCACAAGCCACAAGAATGCATCCTGAAGCACGCGGTGGCAGCCGGCACCCCGAAACCCCGGTGATTTGCCCCTTCCTCCGTCGTGAGTCAGGCGGCAGCGGCTGCCCTGGGCCGGCGCGGCACTGTGCGTAGCCTGTACTTTGGACAATTTGGGGTGACGACATGGGGACGCGGCGTGTGGGGCTCTGATTGCAGGGTTGGGGGCTGCGGCGCTCCGCCTGCCCCGTCTCACCCCACCCCTGCCCCAGTAGCCGCTACCCCAAGGGTATCCCCACTGCCCCACACACCTGCCTGGGGTATCCCCTCTTCCCCTGCCCCACATCTCTACCTGAGGGTAGCCCCCCCCGCCCCACACCCCTACCTGGGGTATCCTCATTGCCCCCCACCCCTACCTGGGGTGTCCCCCTGCCCCACACCCCGACCTGGGGTATCCCCATTTCCCCCACACATCTACCTGGGGTGTCCCCCTGCCCCCCACCCCTGCCTGGGGTACCCCCATTGCCCCCCACCCCTGCCTGGGGTGTCCCCCTGCCCTCCACCCCTGCCTGGGGTACCCCCCTGCAGCCGTGTGTGTCTGTGCCGCTGCAGGTGCACGTGCTGGTGTATCTGCAGCCGTGCGTGTGCCGTGTGTGCACCCACAATGCCGTCGCATGCCTGTTTGCCTCTGTCTGTGCGCATGTGTCTGTCTGTCTGTGCTGCTGCATGTCTGGGTGTCCCTACCGGCAGAGGGGGTGTGAGTTTGTGGGTGTGTGTGTGTGTGTCTGCATCTGTGCGCCTGTGCGTACCCGCACCCCGGGGCCGCTGGCACAGCCCTGCCTGAGGTGTGCGCTGCCGGCACCCCTGTCTGCGGACCTGGGGGGCCCTCGACCAGCCCGGATCCCACTCTGTTTGGGGGTGCCAGTGTCGTGCCAGCAGCACCCCGGCAGCCACACCCTGTACCCACCATCACCTGCCGGCAGCACTGGCATCACAGGCACCCCAAGGTGCCCCCGAGGGCCGGCACCCCCAGCACCCCCAGGGACAAGGGCACAAGGCCCTGGGGTGCCGCTTGCATGGGCTCCCCCTCAGCAGCACATACGGGGTCACCCCTGGGTACCCCCACAGCCACCAACCCCGGCTGGCTGTGGGGCGCTTGGGGTGCCCTTGGCAGGGTGATAGGGTACAATGGGGTGGCAGAAGCCCACCTGGCCAGGTACAGGGGGTATTGGGGTGCCATGGGGTGACAGAAGCCCACCTGGCCAGGTACAGGGGGTATTGGGGTGCCATGGGGTGACAGAAGCCCACCTGGCCAGGTACAGGGTGTTTTGGGGATGCCACGGGCTGGCAGAGGCTAACCTGGCTGGATACGGGGTATTGGGGTGTCAGAGTGGTGGAGCTCAGACACAGGGTGCTGCAAGAGGCCAACCCGGATGGATACAGGGTGCTGGGGTGACATGGGGTGACAACAGCCGACCCAGCCAGATATGAGGTTCAGAGGCTGACCCCGCTGGCTATGGGGGTTCAGGGGGCTGCAGGGCAGCAGAAGCCGACCCAGCCAGATACGGGGGTTCGGGGCGCTGTGGGGCATCCAAAGCCAACTCCCCCCGGCTATGGGGTGTTGGGGTGCTGTGGGGTACAGCCAGGCGGACGCGGGGCTCCCCCCATCGCAGACCTCGGGTGCCCGAGCAGGGAGGGCTCCCTCCGCGGCGCCAGCTGCCAGCATCCCGCCGCGCTCTTGAGTAGTTAATAAGTTGTAGGGGAGATTTCAGCACAGGCAGGGAACAGGCAGGAGCAAGCCTGCGTCCGGCGGGGGCCAGCGACCACATTCCGGGGGGGGGGGGGGGGGGGAGCTGGAAATGCCAGCACCACCACCAGCATGCCAAGTTGGGGGGACGGTTGATGGGGGACACACATGCACCCCACAGCCGCCGCTGCCAGGTCTGAGCGTGACCGCTGGCAGCCTGCCTGCACCTGCCTTGGTTTATTTTTTCCCTTCGCTCGCTCGGGTTGGTAGGGTGACGCTGCCGGGGCAGTTACGTGCGTTATCTGTTTCCTTCAAGGCCAAAATATTTGCGCAGGATGAGTAAAGATATTTGTCATCTGGTCGGGGATCCCCACCGGCGCTCCGGGCCCGGCAGGGTGGGAGCAGGATGGGGGCCAGGCAGGGGGTCTCCCCCCATCCCCCCACCTCCCGCTTCCACCCTGCCAAGCAGGGAGCACCCATGGGTCCCCTGGGACGGCGGTGCCGAAACAACAAGCATCCCGGCACGGCGAGGGGGTTGCACTTTGCACGGTGATGCAAAGGTGCCCGGCACTTGCCAAACCCCGGTTAAACGTGAGCGCTGATAAGACGCTCCAGAAATAAACCAAACCCTGACCCGCTGGCACCTCCGGGGGGGGGGGGGGGGGGGGGGGAATGGCGAAGCCGAGGGATTTCCAAGTCCCCAAAGGGGGTTCGGTGGCTCTGAACGAGCATGGTGGCCGTGCTGCCCGGTATCCATCACCCTGAAACCCAGAGGACGGCCTTGGCAGGTGGCGTCTCTCCCCCTCCCGCCCTTCTCCGGTAACCCGGCGCCATCTCTGCAAACAAAGGGGAGGGTGTGGGACACGGGTGACGGTGACGGAGGAGCGGGAGAGGAGCGTCCAGCAGCGAAACCCCACCCCGGGCGGGCACTTGAGCCGGCCCCGCCAGCCCTTATAAGCGCAGGTGCACCCAGGTGTAAGCTGATTCCCCCAAGGGCTGCGAGCGGCGACGGGTGACGGCGACGGTTTCGGTCCGTGGGTTCTTCTCCGCCATCGCCTGGAGCGCAGCAGCTAACCGGCCACCATGTCGATGGGGCTGGAGATCGGCGGGGTGGCCTTGTCGGTGCTGGGTTGGTTGTGCACCATCATCTGCTGCGCGTTGCCCATGTGGAGGGTGACGGCCTTCATCGGCAACAACATCGTGACGGCGCAGATCATCTGGGAAGGGCTGTGGATGAACTGCGTGGTGCAGAGCACGGGGCAGATGCAGTGCAAGGTCTACGACTCCATGCTGGCCCTGCCGCAAGACCTGCAAGCCGCCCGCGCCCTCCTGGTGGTGGCCATCGTCTTGGCCATCCTGGGTTTACTGGTGGCCATCGTGGGCGCCCAGTGCACCCGCTGCGTGGAGGACGAGAGCACCAAAGCCAAGATCACCATCGTCTCCGGCGTCATCTTCATCCTCTCCGGCGTCATGACCCTCATCCCCGTCTCCTGGTCGGCCAACACCATCATCCGGGATTTCTACAACCCACTGGTGCTCGACGCGCAGAAGCGGGAGCTGGGCACCTCGCTCTACGTCGGCTGGGCGGCCTCCGCCCTCCTGCTGCTGGGGGGGGCCCTGCTCTGCTGCTCCTGCCCCCCCAAAGACGACAGGTACCCCACCGGCAAGGTGGCCTACTCCGCCCCGCGCTCCGCCGTCACCAGCTACGACAAGAGGAACTATGTCTGAGCCCCCCCAGAGCCCCCCAGCACCCCCCGACATCCCACCCCCCCACCCCGGGACCCTCATCACCCTCCACAGGGACTGGGGACGACGGCACCGGGTCGGGGACGGGGAGGGGGGGCGCGAAGGAGGGGATGGGGACGGCCGCGGGGTCAGGGCCGGGCTGTGTAAATAGAGACAGTTTCGGTTGAACACGAGGCGGTTTCGGGTCGGCGGGAGAAGCGGCGCCCGGCGTGGCCCTGCCCGCGCCGATGGGACAGGATGGGGACGGGGATGGGGACGGTGCCCTCCCCCCCCAGTGCGTCCCCCCCCATCGCCACCGGCTGGGCACCGTCTGTCCCTGTTACGCGTGGTCTGTACCGGTTACATTTGTCAATAAACGTGTCCTGTTTTGGTAGCCTGAGTATCCTTGGAATGGGGGGGGCAGGATCCCACCGGGTACAGGGAGGGGGGGCCGGGGCAACGGCCCCCCCCAAGGAGCAACCAAGCCCCCTCTGCTACAGCAGCGGATTTGGGGACGGGGGTCTCACACTGCAGCCCCTCTTCCCCCCCGCCAGCCCAGGGGGGTCTCTGCTCGGGGAGGGCCGGAGGCCCCCCCGCCCGTTCGGGGCAGCTTTCTGGCAGCCGTCGGGGTGGGAGGCAGCGGAGCAGCCGCTGAAATCCGGCAGCGGCACTCCCTGCCTGCGCGGTCCAAAGTCTGGCTCTGCGGAGGGGAACACGGGGCGCTTCCCCCCCACCCCAAGAGCAGCAGCTGGGGCGAGGCCGCCTTGCACAACCGCTCCCGCCGCCTCGGCACGGCCCATCGGCACGGCACGGCACAGCGTGGCATGGCATGGCACCTGCCTTCCCCGCCACGCTCCAGCGGGCAGGGACAAAGGGGGAAGGAGCCGCTGCAGGTGCATGGCCAGATCCTGCACTGCCCACGGCCGAGCAGGCAGCGGGGCCGAGCAGGCAGCAGGGCCGAGCAGGCTCACCAGCTGCCTGCAACCCGCACTGGGGTTGCCTGAACCCGCACTGGGGCTGCCTCAACCTGCCCTGGAGCTGCCTGAACCTGCACTAGGTGCCTGTAACCTGCCTGGGGCTGCTTGAACCCACACTGGGGCTGCCTGAACCTGCGCCGGGGCTGCCTGAACCTGCCCTGGGGCTGCCTGAACCTGCCCTGGGGCTGCCTGCAACCTGCCCTGGGGCTGCCTGCCCCGCTGCCTGCTCAGGGGCCTGGAGCAGCTTTTGGGAAAGCGCTGCCTACGGGCAGGCGGGCGGTTTTGCTGCCCTCGGCCTTGGATGCAGCTGCAGGCAGGAGTAGGCAGGCGGCCCGCCCGGCTCGCCCCCCCCCCCGCCCCGGGCCCCACCGCGCCCGGCTGCCCCTCGCTCCGCCGGCAGCCGCCACAAGGACCGGCAGCGCACAGGCAGGGCGGTCGGGCCCGGCGGGGCTCGGCGGGCAGGGCGCGGGCAGGGCGCGGGCAGGCGACACCCGGCGGGAGGAGGAGGGGCGCCCTCCCGCCGCCAGGGGGCGCCCGCCGCCGGCGCCGGCAGCGCGGCAGGGGCGGGGCCTCCCGCCGGCACTGCGTCACGGCCCGCCGCCGCCGCCGCCGCCGCCGCCATGATGCTCCGCCGGTTGGCCGGCGCCCCCGCCCCACCATGGCGGCCGCGCCCCCCCACGCCGCCCGCCGCCGCCGCCGCCGCCGCTGCTGCTGCCCGCTCCGTGGTGACGTAAGCGCCCGGCCGCGCGCGGGGCGGGGGCGGCGGGAGGGGGTCCCGACGGGAGGGGCGGAGCCGTTACCCAGGGTTGGGTCACGCCCCCCCGCGTTAACCCCGCCCCCAGGGGCCGGGCTCGCCTGTGGGCACCCGGACGCAGGCCCCGCCCCCTGGCCGTGGCCCCGCCCCCCGAGCGTGCCCCTGCCCCCAAGCCCCCCCGCCACCCCACCCTCCCTGCCAGCAGGGCAGCCCTTGGCTCCACCCCACCTCTGGCCCCGCCCCCACACGCCCCGCCCCCACACGCCCCGCCCCCTGCCCCGCCCCCAGGCGCCCCTCTCGCCCGCAGGGCCGTGCCGCTGGCCCACGCCGAGCTGGGCTCCCGCGGGGACCGGCCGCCCCTGGTGCTGCTCCACGGGCTCTTCGGCAGCCGCGGCAACTTCCAGACGGTGGCCAAGGCGCTGGTGCGGCGCGGGAGCGGCCAGGTGAGGCCCCGGGCGCGGGGAGGAGGCCGCGGCGCCCCGCGGAAGGGGGCGACGGGTGGGCGATGCCCGGCGAGACACGGTGCCCCTGCCCAGGCAGGTGCTGACGCTGGACGCCCGGAACCACGGCGGCAGCCCCAGCAGCCCGCTGATGACCTACGAAGCCATGAGCCTGGATGTGCAGCACCTCCTGAGCCGCCTGGGCATCACCAAGTGCATCCTGCTGGGACACAGCATGGGCGGCAAGACCGCCATGACGCTGGCCTTGCAGCGGGTCGGCAGGCGCGGGGCGCCCGGGGCAGCGGGAGGCTGTGGGAAGGGGGGTGGCGCCCGTGGGGGCCGTTCACCGGTGCCAGCCGTGCCCACCACCCCGCGGGGGGTGGCTTTTCTGCGTGGCGGTCCAGGGTGCTGTCCCGCTCGGAGCTGTAAGCAAGGAGCGAGTCTCTGAAGCCCACGCTCTGCCCCATCCCTCCGGCACCGATGGCAAGGGAGCTCGGAGATCTCCCGTGCCGAGACACAGGGACTCGGGGAAGAGCACGTGGAGCTCTCCGCTAAGGCAGGAGGGAGCTAAAAGCCTCCAGGGAGTCTGGGTGGGAGCGGAGCCCTGTGCCCGGTGCCGCTGGGGAGACCTCGGCTGGCACCCATCTGCCCTGCTTGTGTCCCCAGCCAGACCTGGTGGAGCGCCTCATCTCTGTAGACATCAGTCCTGTCTCAACCACGCCCGTCTCCGAATTCTCTGCCTACATCTCTGCCATGAAGTCGGTGAAGATCCCGGATGGTTTGTCCCGCTCTGCAGCCCGTCAGCTGGCTGACGATCAGCTGCGTCCCGTGGTCCAGGTAGGAAATCCCGCTCCTTGGATGGGGTTTCTGCTCCCAGCCTGTCCCTGGGACCGGAGCACAGGGTGTTAGGGCCACGGTCCCAGCGGGACTCTTTCCCGGGACATCTTGCCGGGGCAGGGGCGATGGGGAGACGGGCAGAAGAGGGTGGAGGGGAGGACGGAGGGAGCCAGGACATCTTGCAGGCTTGTTGCTCTTACGGAAGAGTGTCTGCTTCCCTTTTGTGGCAGCTCCCGCAGCTGAGACAGTTCCTCCTCACCAACCTGGTGGAGGTGGAGGGCCGCTACGTCTGGCGGGTGAACCTGGAGGCTATTTCCTACCACTTGGCAGATATCATGAACTTCCCCGTCTTCCACAAGCCCTATCCTGGCCCTGCACTCTTCCTGGGAGGATCCAATTCACCATATATCAGGTGGGACCGGAGAGAAGCGGTTCAAAGTCTGCGGGTTGACCCCTCGCGCTCTTCTGCGGCTCTCCAGGGTGGGAGGAAGCCCCCGAGATGGGGAAGGTCCTGGAGCGAGCTCTGTGCCTCCAGCAGCCGGTGACAGCAATGCACCAGAGAGCGAGGGGGAACCTGGGGGCAGCCCCGGGCTTTCCCAGCAGGAAAAGGGGACGTGGTTGGACCTGGGACCTCCTCTGCCTGGGGAGGGTGAGGGAAGGCAGCTGGGCCGACCTCTGACCACGCTTCCCGTGGTGCGTTCCCTTGTCCCGCAGCTCCAAAGACTACCCGGAGATCCAGCGCCTCTTTCCCAAGGCGGATATCCAGCACATCCAAGGTGCAGGCCACATAGTCCATCAGGATAAATTTGAAGAATTCATCACTGCTGTCCTCAATTTCCTGCCCCCACCGTAGCGCCGGGGAGCAGGGTTTCTGCAAGCGCCGCGTGGGACCTGAGGAGCTGTGGGCAGTGACGTGGGGCTCCGTGAGAAGGGGCTCGGCCTGCATCGGCTGCCCGCTTTGCAGCCCGATCCTGCCTGCCAGGCCTTCTCCCACCCCGGGTGGCCTGGAGCCGGAGTGGAGAGGCACCTCCGTCCCGCTGAGCTCTCCTGCCACCTCCCAGGGACGCGGGGTGGCACCGGCCCGGTGACACAGCCTGTCCTGCCTGTACTGGAGCGTCTCGGATGCTAGGAGGGGGCAGGAGAACCCCCTCGTTTTCCTGCTGCCAGACCCCCTGGTTGTGGATCTGGCTGTGACTTTGCAGAAGGTGCAATAAAGCTGAATCCATGCCAAGGCGGAAAATGGTTTGGATGTGGCTGTGGGGGACAGGGAGGGCAGTGGGGGGCCGGGGAAGGGGCCGGTGGGAGGTGACAACTGGGCTGGGCCCGTGACGTGCCGAGCTGCGGGAGCCGTGCACATAAGACGCAGGTTTGAGGATCTTTCTTGGCTCCCAGGGGGGAATCGTGTCCTTCCTCCACCTCAGGGGGAGTGGGGGGATCGGGGATTGGGGGGAGACGCTGTGAGCTTGCAAGGGGGAGGCATGGAAATCCCCCCCGGAGCAAGCGCGTCTGCCCAGCCTGCCCCAAAGGTGGGCGTCCCCTCCTCCCTGAGCTCCCTCTGATTCCTCGCCTCCCGCCTACTCGGCCTCTCCCGAGAAGGCAACCTAAGAGCAGCTACTGCCGGCCGTAAGGACTAAAGGCAGAGCAGCGGTGCTGTCAGCTGTGAAAATCCCTTTATCAGGCGATGGGTAAAGCCAGAGACGGGGCAGAAGTGGCGCTGGGGGTGATGGGTCGTCTCTGTCGCAACTGGGGACGGGCTCTGTTTGGGGACAGTGAAGAGAGACATTAACCAGCCTCGCTTTTGGTGGTCCAGAGCTCTGCTGCTCCCTGGGAAGCGTTCGCTCAGTTTGGGGTTGTGCGGAGGCCACAAAAGGAAGGGAGGACAGGAGATCAAGGACTGTTTTATTTCAGGTCTGTTTGCCTAGCAGAGGGGGCACAAGTGGCTGGTTTGGAGATTTACTGTGGTTCTGCAGAGCTGTTCTTGGCTTCTCCGCTTGTCTGAAGAAGCGCATCTCTGGAGCGGGGCTGCGTTCACCTTGAGCTTGAGCTTTCTGCTGTGTTACCCCAAATTCAAACACTTTTGCTGTCCATGTATTATTTTTTCACCTGTGAAGAACATTAGATTGAGAAACTCCTGAGACATGGGCTACTGAAACAAGTTCCTTGAGTGCCTGTCTCTCCTACGGCCAGCTGGGATGGAGTCCGGTCACTGGCCGGCTCCAGCTACCAGCACACAAGTCCTTTGGATATCCCGGCTGAGCCGCAAGGTCTGGAGTCCGGGAGCGGTGGGGAATTTCTCCCCGCTCCTCCTCGCTGGCCGGGTACCGGATTTGGGGCACAGACAAAAGGCTGCCGCAAAGGCGCGAGGTGAAGAGACTCACCGTGGGCAGGAGCTCAGTGGCCTGGGAAGAGGTAGAACTTCTTGAGCATCGTAGTCCGTTCTTGTGATGGCAACTGTCGAGGGAATTTTCCAAAGGCATTTTGGACCTGGGGTGAGAGAGACAGCGGGGAAAAATGAGAGCAGCTCCGTTTCCAGCATGGGAAGGGCGCAGGGAGTCAGGAGGCATCCCCAGGCACGTGTCTGGCGGCACGAGGGATGCTACGGACTGCGCCAACACGCCAGGCGCTCGCATGCCCACCACGTGGCGCGGTGCTGATGCCTCCAGAGATCCAGCCGACTTTCCAGGCCAAACCAGACCCCTTTTTGACAGAGCCTGCTCCCGAGGGGCCTCCCGAACAATGGCCTGCCCCAGCCGAGCTCTGCGCTGAGCAGTATTTCTGACCATTGACATGGCGGCTTAACTACAAAGCCTCACCTTTCGGAAGATCTCCTGTAAGTAGCTGTTACAGGCGTGGTTTCGAAACTGCTCTATCAGGTGCTGGATGAAAAGGGAGCCTGTTACTGGGCTTCTCCAGGAGACAGTATCTGGGGAGACCGAAGATGCCAAGCGTGATTTCACTGGTGTCCCTCACTGCAGCAGCGATGAACGCTAGGTGCTGCAGCAGGAGGCTGGGGCAGCTTCTCCGAGATCATTACATTGGGCCCATCCAACCCACAGCATGGGAAAAGGACAGGGCATCCCAAGGAAGACAGAAGTGACGTGAATATTTTCTCCAAGCCCCCCTGCTCTCCCGTGCTCCCAGCCATGCCAGCTGCCAGGCTGGCATGGCCTGGAGCCATCTGTGACCCAGCAGGAAAAGAGAATTTCCCCCGGCCAGCCACTGCGGTGAGATAAATCGGCTGGGGAAGGAGTGCAGGCAGAGCCGGTGGGGGGGGCTGGAGCCGGGGCAAGGGAAGGCAGCCAGGCAGGGGCACAAAGCTCTGGCCCTGGCGCCGCTAAAAGGGATCTGTGGGTGTCCTGGAGCAGCCTTGTACCCTGGCATCGGGGGACACTGCCTTCTCCAGAGGCTGTTGGAGCAATGCCCAAGCTGTCACCAGATGGAGGGGACCCCCAGCAACCCACCCCGAGGAGGAGGAGGAGGTGTGGAGGAGACCCATGGCATCAGGAGTGGGAGTCCTGTCGCCCTTGCCTGCCCTCGGGCAGGGCAACTACCTCCAGGAACTGCTTACTAGGTGTGGAGGAATGTAAAGTGGCAAAATCACTCTCCAGGTGGACTTCACAGATTGCATCATCTTCCAGCCCTGCAGGGATCGAGTGAGCCGAGCTGGGAGCAGGCACAGCAGCGTCTGCGGAGTAGCTCACCATCACGGATCCTACGTTGTCTAGGAAGGCAGGGCCAGCCATCAGCAATGATGGGGTGTCCCGTTTCCCCCCTCACGCTCGGGGCTCACGCGCCCTGGGAGAGCCTGGCCGGCTCGCTGCCCTCGCAGGCACCTCGTAGCAGGGACTCACCTCCACGGCAGGACTGGATAATGACCACTTTGGGTTTGCCCAGCAGCGCACGGCAGTGCTTGTTGTCGAATTTCTTGTAGATGGTGTCGAGGGAAAGGATGTCTGTGGTCTCATCTCTGCTCTTGGTCCCGCAGAGCCCAGCCCTGACCCCATGGGACATGAAGACCAGGAAGGTGCTGTCAGAGGTCCAGTGGTCTTTGTGACCCGCAAAATCCGTCATGACCGTAGCCATTGCCTACAAACCAGCCCAAGGAAGGAACCTCAGCCACCTGTGACCAGCTGCGTGGAGACCCAGCCACCAGCTGTGGGCAGGAGCCACTGCCATTGGGGACAGAGGTGTCCCTGTGGAGCCTGAGCCCCCCAGCGCCAGCACATGCAAGGAGGGTCTCTGTGCCCCTCCCGGGGCCGGTGGCAGCTGCTTTGTGCAGTCCTTTACCTGGGAAGTTAAGTTGCGATGGACGTCCACCACGTAGCCCAGCCCTTCCAGCAGCCTTGTCATCCCCTCCACATCCACTTCAGCCCCATTCCGCCGGCTCAGGTGCTCAAACTCGATGTTGCAGATGAGCAGGGCCCTACGGGTTCGCGTCTCCCGCGGTAGATGAATGGGATAGATCTGTGAGGATGGAGGGAGGCAGCGCTCAGCGGTGGGTGAGTGCAGGGGGCTTTTTTTGGAAGGCAGCTAATAGCAGAGAAGGCCCATGGGTGCAGCAACCACACCTCCCTGTCCCTGGGCCATCTGCCCACATCTCCTGGGTCAGTGAAGACGCTGGCTGCCCTCGGTAAGCCCCTGCCCGCTCCGGCAAGGCAGCCGGGCCACGCTCCAACCCTCCTCTCATCAACTCTGCCCGCAGCACCTGGTCTCCCTCTGTGTCCCTGATGCACTGGTACTCGCTCAGGGAGCACTGCTGGATCCACTGCTGGCCCTGGATGCCAACGGGGGGCCCAGGGGGGGCCTCAGTGCCGAGGGAGGCCAGCTGCGCACCAGGGGACCCTGCAAGCAGAAAGCCCCACAGTTATGCTGGGAAGCGCCTGCAGCAAGAGGGGAGCGTTGCAGGGCACGGACAGATGAGCAGAGCTGGGCTCTGCCCTTCGGGGGTCCCTGTTCAGCCTGACGGGGGACGGCCACCCCCGAGAGCCCTGTCGTTGCTGCATGGCAAGGGGGACTCAGTGCCGCAGAGCAGCAACACTGGGGACGCCCAACTGCCTCTTGCCTTCAGGCCTCGGACACTCGCCAGGGCCAGGCTCCCCTCCAGCATCCCACTGGAGGCACTGGGAGCCCCAGCATAGCCGCAGGCAGACCACAGCCCCGCATCTCTTACCCAACTCAGCAGCCAGACCCAGCTCCTCCACCAAGGTGCCATCGCGCTTCCTGAGGCTGTCGATGAAGATCTGGCTGGCCTTGAGGCCCTTCAGGCGCACGCTGTCGATGAGGCAGCGGGCCTTGTCGGCACGCACAGTGTATCTGTCTTGCACCTCGTCCACTTCCTCGAGGCTCAGCACCCCTTGGGCCAGCAGGTCATCCAGCAGCCCGGAGATCACTGGCTTGCTCACACGCCCCACAAAAGCTGTCCGCACCTTCAGGAGCAGCTGGTCTGCAGGGAGGCCCTGTCAGCACCCGGAGCCCCCACGCCACAGCTCCTGCTGCCCCGCTGCCCACTCTGGGTGCTTCTTCTTCCCCATCGCCTCCCCTGGGTGCTGTCCCCTTCTCTATTGCTCCCCCCAGCTGCTGATTCCCCCCTCCACCATCCACCCTGGGTGCTCCCCCTCTCCCGTTGCCCACCCAGGGTGCTGCTCGCTCCTTCTTGCCCACCCCAGGGGCTTCCCCTGCCAATCGCCCACCTCCCCCTTTTCCCACACACCCACAGAAAGTGCCCCAGGAGATGCCCGGCAAGGAGCAGAGCCCCAGCTACTCAGGGGTGCAGTGTCCCGGGCCCCAATCTGCATGCTGCACTGTCCCACTGTGCATTGGGCTGGCCAGGGTGAGCAGGACCTGAGTGGGACCCAGCCAGGCCCCCATCCTACCACCGAGCCCCAGCACTGCTGGTCATACTCACCCGCCATCGCCTCTCAGTCCCTGGCCTGCCAAAGGAGCCGCGACATGTTTCCAGTGTTGGTGAAAATGAAAGTAAAAAAAAGTTGCCGCTTCACTTCCTCCTTCCCCACTGGGGCCACCCTCCTGGGCCGTTGCTATTCCCCACCCAAGGCCCCAAGGTCATCTATAGGCCAGCACGCCCCTGCGACCCCACTGGGTCTGGGGCAAGAGCCCCTGTGCCCTTTGCAGCCACGCTCGGATTTCCTCCTGGGGGTGCTCAGCACATCCCCGTGGCACCGGGGCATCATGAACACATGTAACTGGCCCCAGTGCTGCAAAACCCAGCCCCCGTGGGGCAAGGAGAAGGCTCCCAGCCCTCCTGCACCTCTCAGAGCCAGGCGTGGGGCAGCTCCACTCGCAGCTCGCAGCCCCAGAGCCAGGCAAAGGTGGCCATCCTCTGCCAAGGCCTACCATCCCCTTCGTTCTCACAGCCCCAAACCCTCCAAACCTGTCTGGGGCTGAGCTCGACTCATCCCTGCCCTGACTCACGCTGCCCTGTCCAGGCGCTGGCAGGGAGACACCGCTTCGGGCAGCAGCATCCTCATCCACCCAAGGGCTGGCCAGCCCCGTCTCCATCCCGCAGGCGCTGGGGGCGAAGGGGAGCCGGCCTGAAATGTAAAATCTGGACTGTAAGAAAGCCTGAGTTTGCCCTGTAACTATATTAGCCCTGTTTTGCAGGGCAGGTTGAGTGTAGGGTGAGAGCTGGGCGTGAGTGGCAGAAGTAACGCCAGTGATGGGGAATCCCAGGGATGCGCCCTGGGGAAGAGGGACATCCAGCCCTTGGGGAGGTAGAGGCAAGCAGCGCCTGGCTGTGGAGCGCAGCAGCTGCCGAAGGCCGAGCAGGGCGGTAGAACAGGGAGGCCTTAAGATCTTTTTACCATCCCAAAGGCTTCCGCAGGCCCGTTGGGTGCTGCCCGGCGGGTGGGTGCTGCCTGCGGAGGAGGACGGCGTGGGGCACGTACCCCCGGGGGGCTGTTTATGGGGCGCAGGGGGTGCCGCTGCCCCCAGGCCCCCGGCCGCCCCCTCGGGCCGCCTCCCGCCCACCGGCCCCGACGCCGCCGGTTCCCTGCTGCCCGCGGGCGCAGGAGCGGCGGGGGGAGGGGGGGGCCCCGGTTCCGGGTCCCCCCCCCCCCCCCCCCCCCCCCCCCGGTTATTTTCGCCCCCCCTCGACGCCCCGCTGACCGCCCGCCCTTTTCTGACGGACAGGGCTGACCGGCCGCTGATTGGCTGCAATAGGACGCGCTGTGATTTCTCATTGGGCGTCGGGCGCCGGGTCCCGCCCAGCGCTGCGCGCCGGCGCCGGGTCACGGGATAGGCTTGCGGGCGAGGAGCGGGGCGTGCCCTGGCGGCCGCTGGCGCTGGGCGGGGACGCGTTCGCTCTGTTCATTGGTCGGCGGTGCCGGTGGTGCCGGGCGCTGATTGGCTGAGCCGCGCGGGTCGGTGGGGGGCGCAGGGCGGGGAGCTGCACGCGGCAGAGGCGGGAGCGGCGCGGACGGAGCCAGGTGAGGCCCCGCCGGTTCCCCTTCCCCTCCCGCCGCCGTTCGCCGCCCTCCGGGGCCCCGAGCGCGGCCCCTGCCCCCTACCCGGGCCCCGCCGCATTCCTCGGGCTTCTCCCCGCCGCCCGGCCGGGCCCCGCTCGTCCTCCTCGCCGCCCGGTGAGCGGGGCCTCCCCGGGGCCTGTCTGTGAGGGGCGGCTGCGGGCCCGGTGGCGGCAGCAGCGCTGACGGGGCGGTGGCGGGCCCGCGGCCCGGGCCCGGTGGCGGCGGGCCCGAGCCGACCTGCGCCGCTGCCCGCTGCGGCGGGGGGTGGCTGGTGACGGCGGTGCGGCCCCGAGGTGCCGCCGGGGGGTAAGGGCTGGTTCACGGTAACAAGAAGGAACGGGACGCGGGGCTTCCGCCCGGTCAGGCCCAGGGCGGAGGCTGCCGGCCCTGCCGCTCCGTCCGGCGGCTCTGCTGGGCCTCCGCCCCGTCGTACCGGGAGCGGTGAGCCGTGCCCGCCGGTGGGAGCCCTCGGCTGCGGGCCCGGCTCGCAGGCGCCGGGAGGGCAGGGCCTCCAGGGCCTCCTGCCAAGGGCCGTCCCTGCCTCCCCCCCGGGCAGGGGCTGTGGAGATCCCACCTGGAAGCACTTGGCAGTGGGAGATCCTTGTGCCACGGTGACCGTGGTGAGGCCACGGAGCTGGTTATTCCACCAGAGGCTCCTCTTGCCTGCCTCCCACCCGGTGGGGTTTGCCGGGTGCCCCCCACGGGAGGTCACACATTGCAGGTTCTTGGAGAAGGTGCATCCCCTCCTTGTTGGGTGGAAGCCGGTGAAGCTTTCTGGGCTGGTTTGATACTGCTGGTGTCTGGAGTTTGGTGGTTTGGTGTGGAGCCAGTGTCGTTTCAGGTTTGACATTTATTCAAAAAAACCTCAAACAGCTATTTGTTGTAAACGTAGGTTTCCCTAAAGGATTTGATATGATGCCTTTGGGCTTTCCTGCTGAATTAACTGAAGGGGGATGAGCTCAAAATAACCCATGTTAAATTGGTGGCTCCCAGAACATTATTGGGGGCATAATGTTAACCGTCTCGTAAGGGTCCTACTGCTGATTTTGCCGATGACCTGAAGAAAGTTTGCAGCTAAAAGCTGATGGAGCACACAAGCAGCTTGGAGTGCTGAGCAGAAAATAAGAGGCTAGGATCTGATACAGTGGTCTCGTTACTTTGGCACTATGCTTTTGGCGAGGCCACGCATCGATTACCAGGGAAGGGAAACTGCTCAGGAGTCATCTGTTAGACCAACAGAGAAGCAAGGGAGGAAGGAGAGAGTAGTTTTGCATGAATTCATGGCCCTGTTGAGCACAGAGTGGGGCCGGAGCCAGGCAGGCGGAGGTGGTCTTTGATACCTTGCTACGGCTGTGGAGCAGGAGAGGGTGCGTTAGCTCCGCTCTCGCTGGTGCAAACGCTGCTGCACCCAGGTTTGGTGCCCGTGTGTGGTGCGAAGGCTGGTGGAAAGCTGGGCAGAGTTCAGAGATGATGTACGAGGGTGGGATTAAAGGTGAAAAAAGCTGCCAAGCAGTGACGAGAACTCTTATCTGCTTCATTCATGGAGAAGATTTGGTCAGCCTGTGTGTACTCGCAGAGGACATAAGTTGGATGCTGGGAATTCAGTATGGCTGGTGGTGGTATATGAGTGCGTGCCAAAGCATATATTTTTAAGTGATAGAGAATCACGCATGAGAACAAAGTTCCCGAAGTCAGTGATGACTTTGTATTTGCTGGCAACTTTTACGTCAAGCCCCTCAATACTTTTCTTTTTTCGATAAAAGCAATGGCAAGTATTGCAGCTTGGCTAACAGCCTGGGAAGTTCTGTGGTCTGCTCTGCTTGGGAGTTTGTAAGGTGGCCGTAATGGCTTTCAGGGTGTTCGCTGGAAGATGAATATCTAAGTAAACAAACAGAGGTGAAGACTGGGAGATAAACTTAAAGATTTACTTATAGATATTAATGTCTAGGAACATCTGGTTTCCTCTTTCCATTGCTGTGTTCGCAGAAATCTGTTTACGCTGGCAGTGACAGTTATTTGATTTTTCTGAGTGAGCCTGAACAGGGAAATTTCCTCAGGTGTATCATTGCTGTTAGTTCTATGGCAATGTCCTTCCAGCCCTTCTGTCTTGCTGCCAGTGTCACTTAGCTGTTGGATTCATCTGTAGCAAACTAAAAGGTAAAAAAAAAAACAAAAAACAAAATCCAGGGAAGCTTTAGGGCTAGATCTTACCATGATACGGAGGCTTTGGAGAATGCCGCTGTGCCAGCTTTTATTATCTCGATCTGCCAAAATATGCCCTGGCTTGCTTTTGTTTTATGTTCACGTGGGGCTTTTCAAAGTCTCCCTTGTCCCAGCTCTGGTGGGAGCGAAGGGGACGATGTACGAGCGATTCCCTCTCCTGGTGGGCTGCGTCTCGCTGAGCTTTGCTCACCTGAAGGCAGGCATCAGACCTGGATGGCTCTCGTCCGCCTCGTTTGTGAGGATTGCTCCGGGATCTGGGCCTCTTCCTCCAAGACACGCTGCTTTAATCTGTGCTTTTTGAGACAGAGCTATTTCCACTCCTATTCTGTATCTTCAGCTCATCTTTAGAGGCTGCTGTCATCTGAGGGAGGGAGTTGTTCTCAGTAATAAGGTGGTAAGTGAAAAAAATAAAGAGGCTGGAGAGAAAATGAGATTTTCTCAGGTGCGTGTGTGGTTGCGTTGAAAGAGTCTGTGCAGTTACATTGGAAATGACTGAGCATTGTTTTACAAGAAAATCAAGCGGTATAATCTAGCCCAGATTATTTTTATCAGGGAGAAAGGTGAACAAGAGGAAAAAAAAAAAAAAATCAGTGCCGTATACTTGCACGTCACGCTCAACTTTCCAGGACAGGAATGTTCCCCCAGGAATTAATAACTAGCAAGCAATTATGAAAGTTCATACCTTTCTCTTCCATCCTTGCTTGCCCACCCTCCAAGGTAGCTCCAGCCAGCCACAGTTTTCCGCTTGTTGGCATTTCTGGATTTCGATACAGGCTCTTATCGTGGGACTCCTCTATCGCTGCTTGCAGGAAAACATCAACATTTGCAGAACTAAATCAGAGCCCTTTTTAGATAACGATGAATGGAGAAGAGAGCTATTTAAAAATTTACTTTGCTCTTAGCAAATTAGCGTAACAGATTAATCCCCGCTTGTAATCCCTGGCTCGCTCTCCAGGAGGATGCCTGCGCTGTTACGGAGCAGCGAGGAATTTTTTCCGGGCACTTTGAGTGCACTCCTCGATGATATAATTGCTTCCCTTCTGTTCCTCCCTAGCAGTCCTGCGGAGACTGTGCAGTTACACGCGCTCTCGACGGTCCGAAAGGATAGGATTTCCCTTAGGAGGGATCAGATGATTAGCTTATAAATAGTAAATGCCTGTTCAGGCCTACTTTCGAGTGTGTGTTATTTGGTCGCTGTCTTGCTCTCTGCCTTTGCAACAAGTACAACTGCATCTGTGCCTCACGGCCAAGAACCAAATCCAAGGAAATGGGGCATGCTTTCCGTCGGAGATGATGAATTTCTGCGAGGAAGGAATCTGGCCTGGTGCGAAGTGCTTCAGCTTTGCAGCCAGAGCTTTGGGTCTGGAAGGCTCCGGCCGCAGCGATGCACTGTGCTGCTGTGTACACCGGGGTGGTGCCTGGCTCCTTGCCTGTGCAGGAAAATCAGCTCTTTTAACTGGGAACAGGAGCTGAAATGAAACTGAAATACGTTCAGTGGTTGAATCCTGTTTGAAATGAGCCCGTTTTCCTGCCAGAGAGCATGTGCTGGTACCGGGGAGCCCATCTCTCCAAGCCTGAGCTCTTGGAGTCCTTCTTGGGCCCCACACACGCATCCCCCTTACCTGCCATCTATTTCCCTCCAGCTTTGCTTCGTTTGTCTCTGGTTTGATCAGTCTTATGGCTGCTGAGAGTGTTTGATGCGCATGGAGGCTTAGGGTCTATCGAGACTCCTTCCAACACAGCTCCCCGACAGCTCTCCCGCTGGGTTTATGCTCGGCCTTCCTCACGCTGAGGTTTTGGTGTGGAGCCTCCATTCACTCTGATGTATCTGGGTTTGCCTCCGAGTTGGAGGAGCTCCGTCCCCTTCTCCAGGGCGCTGCGCTTCGCTGGGGATGGGGATCGAACCATGGGAATAGTTTTGCATGGGATTTGTTTTGCAGCATCTTTCTGCAGACCTGAGCGATCTGTGCACGGTAGGTTGGAAAGCAGTGTCTTGCCTTTCCTAGGGGAGATAACATGAACGGGACATAGCAACAGCAAAACGAATCAGATGGTTCCTGCTTTTAGCAGTGGTAATGACTTTGTTGTTACTCATTATTTTGACTATGTTGCTTTTTCTCAGTTGAGAGATGCCCTCAAATTTCTTCTTCAAGAGGGAGAAGCCTGCGCAGGGCCTGTCCCAAGAGAGGAGAGTTACACGGCTGTATATTCTGTTTCAATATGCATCAAGTTACTGGCCTCAGAGGCTTCCTTTTATGTTGTGTGCATTTGTAGGTGTCTTATTCCTTTTAGTCTCTGATTTAGAGCGACACCAATCTTCCTTCCCTCGTGGATCATATTGCTTATCTTCTAGGTGGAGTGTTTGCTCAACAGCGTGTTTGATACAGCTGATCTCATGCACTATAAACGCCGTGAAGGTCAGCTGTCCTGAGCGTGCAGAATAGAATTTTGCTTTTGCCAATATTTATTTTCCTGGGGGAAAGAAATATCACGCTGTCTCTTGCAAGGGTGCAGATCTGATCGCGGTGTGGAGGACGGGCACGGTATTCACGGGAGGGATGGCGATGAGGACTGAGGTTTACTGAAGCCTTGGGGATGGTGTTAGCTAGGAATAAAGTGGATGGGACTGTTCTGATAGCAAAGTACAGGCTATATATTGGGCACCTCTGTCTGAGACGTAGCAAGAAGCCAAATCTGCTGCCTTTTGCTGTGGCTGCTAACTGCTGTCAGCTCCGCTGCTCTTTGGAGGAGTCCGTCCTGGCAGCAGAGTCGTAGGTAGACACGGCTCACAACTTATCTGCTCGGGGGCAAAGTCTTGTGTCTGAACTTAAACCCACATTCACGGCAGGGTATTCTCTGGAGCTCAGCTTTCTTCCGTTTCATGGCTCAGACAGCACTGACTGGAAAGCGGAGCCGTTGTTCCTTATCCAACCTGAGCAGTTCTTCGTTGCAAAATGAAATTGGGGAATTGTTCACTCTGGCAGAACGTGCTTGGACATGGTACTGCTTGTGAGTGACAGCTTTATGGTAAGGACCCTCAAAACATTTCTGCTTTACAGTCACTTCAATTGCTTAGACTCTGCCAGTCTTTCTCTAATGGCCTGTGTTGAAACTGAGGACTGCTCCGAGCGAGGGGTGCAGTTTGCATTGTTCCTTCTGGAAGCTTCAGAGGGTTTTGTTGGTTTGTTTTATTCTAGAAACTTGTTGAAGTAGCCAGCTTTCTCCGAGCGGATCCAAGTGCCTTGTGGCAATCCAGCATAAATCTGTTCAGTTGCCTCTCATGTTTCAACTGTACTGCCTGGATTCACAATAAATTTTTATTTTTTAGTATCTTTCAAAGCCATCAGCGGAAGTGCACTTTATTGCTGGAGCATGACTGGCACATAGCACTCGGTACCACCAGCGCGCAGCGTGACAGAGCCAGGTGGAACTCTGTCTCGCTATTTTAATGTGAACAAGAGGAGCCGTTGTCCTGTTCAGTATCTCGTTTATGAGGCACCTACACCCAGTTTTGAGAACATCTCACCGAGGGTACGCGGGGAGAGCGTGGCTGGCTGCCAGCCCAGAGCTGGGGCCGGGGCCAGTGCCCGTGCTTCCCGCAGCACAGCTTGCCTGCCGGTACCACCTGGCAGCATCGTCACCCGACAGGCTGCTGGTGAGCTGGGCTGTTCAGGTGTAGGTTTAGGAGGACTTAAAGAGCCCCGGAGTCATTGCTTTTCACCCCAGTCAGCATCATTTGGGCTTGTAGTTGCTTCTGCTTTCTGGCCAGACTGCACAGCCCCCTTCCTGCCTCCCGCCAGGTCCGGGCTGCAGCCGCCCCAGTGCCGAAGGCACTTCTGCCTTCCTTCCCTAATGGTAGACTGACTTTCCCAAAGGCTACAACGCTCTAATCTTGGTGAAATCTTTGGAGCAAGCGCATGGCGTCTGGGCGCAAACTAAAAAGCCTGTGCTGCCCTGAAGGTCAGACGTGGGTAGGTGGAAGTCAGCCTCTTCAGGCACAAGGCTCGGGGAAGCCGAAGTCAGAAGTGAGACGGAGCAGCCTGTGCGTGGTGGGGCAGAAGGCTGTGTTTGGATGGGGGGGAGTACAGCTGTAACCTGCTTGCGGGGGTTGGTGGGAAGATGCACAGCCAAGCGGGATTTGGTGAGCTCCTCTGGAAGCATCAGATTTTTTTTTTTTTAAGATGCTTCATATATGACTGAGGATGCTGTGTCTGCTCTGTGTTACCAGTGACCTGGGGTGTTAAATTTGCCCTCTGGCTGTGCTGAAGTACAGTTCTGGTTTTGGAGTCCTGTTGTCAACTTTCCTGCGCCCTCGAGTAGGGCTGGGCCCTTGTCAGCCCCTCATTCCCTCTCCAGGGTTTGTCACAGCCTGATACTTTTATGTCCTCTCTATGTGGGAGTTATTTCCTTTGATGCTATAGTTCAACGCTGCTTTTTTTTTTAAAGCTGAGGCCCTCGTGACTTGGGGAACTGCTGCTGAGTTCTGGTGTGATGAGTATCTGCCTGCCTCTGTGTCTGCTGTGCTGCTGGGCAGCAATTTCCCTACAGTCCCAATGGGTTAGACAGCATAATGGCTGGGATCCCTGCAGGGTGATTAACTTTGTCTCCTCTTTCTGGGCTATCAGCTTTTCTTTCTGTGTATTTGAATCCTTTGTGCTTCTAGACAATATGCCTGGTTCTTCTCAGTCCTCTGCAAACATCTCTCACCTGCGCAAGGCCGTTCATCACCTGCCTGGTATGGAGGGGAGATCTTCTGCTTCTAGAAAGTGCCAGCGCTTAATATTTCTCTGTCAGTGGAGCTACTGGCTTGTTTTTCATATCCATGCCCTCTACAAGCAGCTAAGAGGCAACTACTGTAGGAAAGGAAAACTCCAGTGCTGTTTCTGCACACCTCCGGCACCTTGATGATATCCCAAGGCCATGGATATGTTTGCAAACCCAGCAAGTAGCTGTGGATATAGAGAGAGGGGCAAAGAGAAATCTCGTCTTGCTTGCAGCAAGGCACCTCCTCCATCTGTGGACCTGGTTTTCACAAGGTGCCGGGGGCTCTGCACGCTGCCTCCTTCCCTCCCGGAGGAAACGGGAATAACGTCGTGTCCAGGGAGACGACAGAGCTGAGGTCAGCGGTGGCTCTTTGCATAGACGTTGTAGCCCAGCTGAGCTGATAGCCTGTTAACCAAGGGACTGTGTATTTTGGTACTCTGACACTGCTAGGCTCGGGTTAGTACTAGAGCTCGTGCAGTATAATGCCTTTTTAAAGTAATTTTGTTACTAGTTTTAGGGAGTTTTATCATCCCTGGGATAACCCTGTGCTGTGTATCCTTTCTGTTCCTCCTCCAGCTCCCACACTGCTGCCCTGCTCAGGGCCTTGTTGCCTCTAACTCAGGCAGGTGAAAAGTATATTGGGCTCTGAAGGCCTGTTATTGAGGTATGCTGGGCTTTCTTGTTTGGTTTTAGCTGCCTATGGGAAGAGAAAGTACCTTGATTTCAAAGGAGAAGTGCTTGTTTAAGCTGTGAAGTCCCTATTTTCCAGGGGGGTTTTGAACTTGTGCCTCATCTTAGTGGCAGTCGTAACTCAAGGGCACGTAACAGCCAGAATACGCAATCTTTTTGTTAGAAGTCCTGCGGTCAGGGAAGGGGCCATGGTGGGAGACTCCCAAGTCTGTGCAGAAATCCCCAAGGGGACCTAAGAGCAAGTCGCAGACTTTCCCTGTAGCTTTGCCAGATTGCACCATCTTATAGGGCAGTGTCAAGTGCTCCTCTGCCTGGAGCGGAAACCTTCAGCAAAGTTGTTGCTGGAGCAGCTTTGCTCTGATCCTTCTGCTGATGTTGGCCCGACGGCTGAGACAGCTTCATGTCGGTTCCTCAGCCTGGCAGTTGTGATCCTTCACGTGGGTGTCTGCAGTGCCTGGTGAGAATACCGAGTGGCAGCTTTGGGGAGACGGTGTCTTTCAGAGACGTGACCTGGGCCAAATTAATCTTTGCCTTAAACATTAAGCAATGATGTTGACTCTGTGTTCCTGTATAATGTTGTGATACTGTGAGTTATCAGGGTGCCAACCCTGGAAGAGCAGATGCTTTCTTCTTGTAGCACGGCAGGTCGGTAGCATGAATAACCGTGTTGGAGAGGAGCTTTTCTGCTTGCTGAAGGTGAGGGATGAGACTTGTGCAGGAAATTATAATTAATGGAGTTGCCTCAGGCTGAGATTTGATGGACTTAGAGAAGAGCAGGGCCTGCGGGGAAGCCCCTGCCGTACTTTAAGACGAATAAATCATCAGAAATGAATGAAGGGGCATGCTTTTGTCTGAAGAATTGGTAATGTCCTTTCTTGTGCCTGTGGCTGACTCGTACCACTGACTGTTCCCGTTAGGAGAGCCGGTAGCTTCTAGCATCCAAGGTACTGTGCTCATTATAGGGCGGCCTGGAGACATATTGCAGGCAGCTGCCGCAGGGAATGCCACGTTACCGGCAGGCAGCCAGCATGAACTGGATGCAGATCCACAGCGGGAGCGGATGCCAGGGCTGGTACGTGCCAGCAAGCAAGTGACTCATACCCTTCCCTCCTGTCCTTTGCACTTCCTTGGACTGGCACGAGATCATTTCTTACCTACTCTGTTCTTTGCTCTTTCCCCTTTCTGTAATTTTAAAAGTTAATGTATTCAGTCTGCTAGCAGTGCTCTCTGGGGAGTGCCACCCCTCCTGGCATGCCAGCGGGCAGCCAGATACATTTCTACTGCCCGCTCTCTGCGTTTCCATCGGAAAGAGGGTAGCCAGGCACCTTTGGCTGCTGGATAAGATGATCCTAGACAGAGCCTGTTTTGTTCAGCGAGGAGAGTAAACGGAGATTATTTTCTAATACAAAACTGTTGAATGCAGAGGTTCTGTGCAGATCCTCTAACTGCCTCGTTAGGAAACAGTGTGCAGCTTTCATTGCCGTTGCTAAATGAGGCAAAAGAGGAAGCAAAAGCGTTTTCATCCTGTAAAGTGGACTAACAGTTTGGTTTTACAACAAAACACAGACCTGATGAGACGTGAAACCCTCTCCCTCCCTTTCTGTCTCTTCTACTGCATCTTTCCTTCTTCAATAGGTGTTTCTACTAGAGGAATTTCCAGAAGTATGTGAGAAACCGTTCCTCCTGTGGGCTTGCCTTTTTTTTTTATTGAAATACAAGAGGAAGTTACTTAGACTTCTCAGAAAAGGTTCAATAGGTCTTGTGGCAGAGGAAGTCACATTTTCAGCGTGTTTTACTAATGACGAAGCAGTCAAAATTGAAGCTCGAACGAGCAGCCGGTTCATCTGTTAGCTTCCTAGGGAGCAGGGAGCCCAGCGGGTGGGATCCCACCGCACTTGTGCTGTGGATAGCTGTCCCCTGCTGCCCCCCCAAAATCACAGAGCAAAGGGTTGGTACTGGAGCGACAGAAGATGGGAAGCGGGATGCCTCCTCGAGTGCTGCGGCTCCGACTTCTTTCAAAGACGGAGCTTTCCGCTCTGCCTGCACTCCATTACTGCCGGCACCCAGAGCTGTTGTGCTGCAGCCCTGGGTGCTGGCTTGCGTTGCAACGATGCTGAAATGAATACGCAGTGCTGGGGAAAATCTGGCTTCAGCTGAAATTGCTGATAGATCTGCTGCAGGTTTCAGCGACCATGGGATTTCATCTGTGTGTGTCAGTGATGCGCTGACGGGAGGCAGGTGACTCTTGTATTTGAGTAAAGATGATGAAAATCCCCTTGTCTCCTGAGATTTGTCTTTGTGTTTAGATATAGTAAGTCTGATGCATTCAATTTTTGTCCTAAACCTTTTAGAGGCAGGAATTTGATCCTTAATGAGTTTTAATACAGTCAGTTATTAAAGGTAAGAAATCCCAGGCTCTGTTTTTAGCACTAAAAAAAATAAAATGTGTGAATTGCAGCAGATGAGTATAAATCCTCAGGCTCCTTTCAGTACCCAGCTTGTCATGTGGCTGTCTTCATACCCTGTCCTGGTGGAAGCTGGCAGCGGGGAAGGGACAGCGCGTGTGAATTTGTGCAGCTCTTACTGCTAGATAAGCAGGGGACTTGCTATATATATCGAATTGCCTGCTCTTTCCTTTTATTGATCGGCTGGGGATTTCCCTCTCTAAGAGTGCCTTTTGAGAGGACGTCATGGACAGCACTGTTTTTAGAAAGAGTTAAGCTCATGGTAGAGAGCAGAGATGGTAGCAATTAAGCTCACCTGAACTTGCTGTCCTGCCCATGTTGTTTGAGGTGAGTTTATTAATGAAAGCAGGTCAGTGTGCAAGGCAGTCCTTTCACGTGATTTTCCACTGCTAAAGTGCAAAACATTTTTGAAGGCTCCAGACACCTAGAACTTAAAGACCAGTGCTCTAGTTTAACCTTCTTAAACCAGAGATTTCGGGGGGCTTGGGGTGGGAGAGGGGAATTGTTAAAGGCCAGGTTAGGTACTGGGAGGGAGCAGTGTGATACCACCCCCAGAAAAAGCCTCATGAGGTGCAGGTTTCCGAGTTCATTGCTGTGCGTGCCTGGTTGGGAAGAGCAGTGGTGACAACACGAAGCCCTGAGAGGGCTCCTCTCCGCAGCGGCACAGGGAAGGAGGACGTCCAGGCTGTCGTCATAACGGACCACGTGGAGAAGCTGCCCACAAACCCGGCGCTTACGCAGGAGCTGGCAGGTTTGACCATTGGATGACCATGTTCGGCAAAAAGCGAGAGATTTCAAGCTGAACGTGTAATCGAAAGTGAGCTCTTAACTTATTAATAACAACTCTCAAGGGTTTTCCTCCTGTCTTGTGGTCAGCCGTCTTCCTGTAGCTTGATGGTAGAAACCCCGAGCAGATGTTTGTCACTCTGTTTTAGAGCACTCTTCCTGTGGAAGGTGGAGTTGTGTACTTAATCTGATAATGGTACAATTAGTGCAAGTGTTAGAGAGGAGCTGGGTTTCCCACAGGAGCAGGGAGGAGCGTTCAGCAGTGGCGTCCCAGCCACATTTCAAGCAGTTGGATGTCGTTGTCAGCGCTGCGGACCCTGGCACAGGATCCTCCTCGTCGGTGCGGCTGGTTGTGGGGAGGCTGCTGGGGAAACTGGGCTTGGTTTGGGTGACTTGGTTTGGGTGAGTCAAGAGAAGAAATCTCGATGCTCTGTTGTCCTCTCAGACCTGCTCTAGTTTCGGTTGTAGCTTTTTCATGTACGTGTTTATGCGGGTAACTAAAACGTTGTTAATTTTTCTTTCTATGGAGGAAAATTACCCTTGGGGAAAACAGGTTCTCCTTGAAATTTTGTATGCGAATGATGGTGCACGGGTTCTGGCCTGGGTGCTGCCTCTGGTCGGCAGAACAAGCCCGGGGGTTTCAGCTGAGGAGTCACAGCTGGGGCTGGACGCGTGGCCATCTCAGGGCTGTCAAACCCAGTAGTGTTGCAGGACCGTTACAGGGCATATGATCACCTGGAAAAACAGCGATATCTTTTTCTTTCAGACACTGTTTCTATGGAAGCCCAGGGGGGATTCAGATGCTTGCAGGCAGGTACCAGTTTAGTCTGACGCCGGTTTGGGTGCCAAAGGCATTCTGCCTGGCCTCCAGCTGCCTTTGCCAAGGGGTATGGTTCCCTCAGCAGTCCAGTCCTCCAGCTGCAGGCAGATGCCTTAGGAACCTTAGGACTTCTAAAATAATACCGGATGAGTATGTTTACACACCTGTATAAAAGAATAATAGAAGTTATATTTGTAATAGCAACTGGGCTGAAGTTGTGTTGCTACTGTTGAGTTGAAATTATTTTAAAGGACCCAGATGATGAGTACGGGCATATTGCAGCTGGGTGCTCCGAAGAGCCGTGAGCTTGGCTGGGAAAGCTGGGGTGGGGCGGAGGGGGGCAGCAGCACGCTTCAGGACTTTCTCTTTTGATTTCTGAGCCTTCTGGTGCATTTGGGTCATGTATTTCAGGCTTTTTTTCTGCAGTCACAAAGATTGCCTTTCAAAGAAAACCGCAGCTGTCAAAGACTCCACAAGTTGACAGGAATTAACAGGCAAATTCTCCTGATGCATAAGAAGAAATGAGTGTTTGCACAGAGACCAGTTTAGACAGCACGGCTCCAGCCTGGAGACTTGGGATGTGACCTCAGTAGCGCAGGCACCGTTTCCTCGAAGCCATTGCTGCTTCCTTCCTGAGATTGAGTTAAAATCTGCGCACGGCGCGGTGTGGAGAGAGATAATGGGGCTGCCAGGAGCAGAGCGAGAGGGAGCCCAGCGCCCGTGCGTCTCGCCGGGGCTACAGGCAGAGGACTGGGAACAGGCAGGAGCTTGGATTGCAGCTGGGATGGGTCCATCTGCACGGCTTTGGGTAGGGACCAGGCAATTGTTTGTACTTGAATAAAGGCTTAATTGTGACTTGAAATGTCCCAACTGCTTTTCTTAAAGAAAAGCAAACAAAACTGGAGAACAAGGGGCTGGAGTTACAGGGGGCTTTGGAAAGGCTTGCCAGAGCTGTGCTTCCTGTCTCCGTTAGGCCAGTGGTTATGAGGTTCAGCTTGGAGCCTTGGCTTCGAATCCCTTCTCTGCCGGCCCGCTTGGGATGCAAGGCCTGGAGGGTGGAGATGGCACGGGGGCAGTGGGGACTCTTTGGGTCCATGGTTCTTCCATGTGTCATAGAAATGAATGAGGAGCCTGTCTTGCTCTCTGCTGGTGTCTCAGCTTTTTGCTGGCTGTGACGGGAAATGAATCAGCGCGGCGATAGCAGCGCGTGTGGCATCGCGCAGAGCCTTTGCCAGTCCCTGTTCTCTGCCAGTTCGATAGGAAGATGAAGGAGGCAGAGGCTGACCTGGCAGGGGAACATCCCTGGTGTGCTGCTGCCACCTGGTGCCACCGGCTGCCCCCAGCCCCTTGGCTGCTTCGCCTGCAGAGCAAGGTATTTCGCTGCCACAGCCTGGGTAAGAGAAAGGAGATGGTCTTGAGTAAGGCACGGTAACGGTCCTCGCTCTGTGGTATGTGGGGCTTCCTTCGCAATTACTGGTTTCCCCTTGAAACTCTGATTTCACTGTTATTAATGTAAAGAGTGGAGTCAGCTGGCAGGCAGGCTGCTGAAATTAATTATGCTTAAAATCATTGCAGTGATGGATAGCAGTGCTCGTGAGGGGTCTGGCAAAGCGCTGGGCTCCGTTCTCTTCCCTCGTAATTCTGCACACCCTGATGACATCTGGGTGGTACTGCTGGACCCTTCTTGCTGGACACGTCCTCTGACCTGGAGTCTATCAGAGTCTATCAGCCTGTCCACTGCCATCTTTCACATGGTGTAAACTGTTTTCTGGCTCCTCTGTGTATCCTTCTCTCCTGACTCCTGGCTGAGTGAGATGTGGCAGAGGAGAGGATGGGACAGACAAAATGGTGCTGGAGAAGCGGTCCTGCAGCTTGGATGCACCATAAGGATCCCCCCCCCCCTCCCCTGTTTCTTCACTATTCTGCAAAACAAGTTGCCATTAGATTGCTTTGATAGTGTCCCCAGGCCAAGCTATTCCCTGGGCCTGAAGGACAGAGATGGATGGCAGGTCTTCGCTACGTACGCATCGCTGGGTCGGCCTATCGAGTTCGGCGTTCTTCAAATTCTGGTGGTATTTTCCTCCCCCTGAGCTCGAGTCTTGTTTGCCCATTTCCCCCTCCAGCTCTCTCCACACCCTCTTCTACATTGTTGCACGCTTCCTTTTTGCTGTGTCTTCCACCCTCGGCAGTCCTCACTTCTACACCGTTCACCAGCACGAACCCCAAAACTGCCTGTGTCCTGGTGCTGCTCCCATCCCGGGGCCCTCACCCCAGCTCAGCTCAAGCGGAGATCCGTTGCCACCAGAGTCTCTGCTCTCGGGGGCTGCGTTGCTCTTCCCAAGCTCTGCCCATCTCCAGCCCATCTTTCCTCTCACGTATTTACTTTCCCAGAACTTCTCACGTTCATTCTCGCTTTTGGCAGCGGCGCACCCATTGCAGCATTCGGGGGTCAGGCCTGCCTGCAGCGTTGCGGGGTCAAGGCTGGTGTTGGATCTGCTCTGGTCTTCGCTAAACGAGAGCTTTGCTTTTGTCGGGCATTAAGCCCGTGGCTGCTCTGGGCACACCTCTGACTTCTCCAGTCTTCTTTCCCCTTCCTTTTTAATGCAGAGGACCCTGTTTCTTTGGAGGGAAAAAGGCAAAATGCTGTGTCAGTGTCCCCTCCTGCCTCTCTGCATTTCTCATGGCACTCTTCTTCCCCTGCACCAGGCACAAGTTCTCCTCTGGTTTGTCCTCTTGCCTCTGACCCCATGCTGACTATTCCTCCTCATTGCACCATTCCCCCTTCTTCTCAATTTCTCACCTGCCTCTGAACCCGTCCCCATGCTGTGTAGTTTCTCCCTTGTTAAAGGCAAAGCTCACTGCTCCTGCTCACCTCCTGTGACTGATTTATTTCCCCCACTTTCATGGTAAGTCATAGAATCACAGAATCGTTAAGGTTGGAAAAGACCCTTGAGATCATCGAGTCCAACCGTTAACCTGTCACTGCCAAGCCCACCTCTAAACCATGTCCTCGAGCACCACGTCTACCCATCTTTTAAATCCCTCCAGGGATGGAGACTCAACCCCTGCCCTGGGCAGCCTGTTCCAATGCTTGACCACCCTTTCGGTGAAGAAGTTTTTCCTAATACCCAACCTAAACTTCCCCTGGCACAGCTTGAGGCCGTTAAGTAAGTCCCCTGTACGTAGCCTCTTCGGACTGAAGTCCATCGCTTCCTAGTGCAGCAGGTAAGGCAGGTTGAGAACTGCTGGTGCAAAAACCTTGAGCTTGGCAAAAATCTCCAAATGATTCTCACCCCTTTCACCATTCGGGAGATTTGACTCCATGGCAGTTGTGCCCCTGAAATCCCTTCCCTAAACTCGCTCTGCCTGTTTTCTCCCTCGCTCTGCTGCTCCTGCAGCACTTCCTAAGGGATTTGCTCTCCCAACGTGGCTCTGGTTTCCACCCTCGCGTTGCTCTGCTCTCTGTGTAATCTTATCTACGCGCACGCGTTCAGCTACCCTCCTTTGCAGCTGGCACATGCATATACAGTTTCTCTCCTCCTCGATGCCTAGCTATCAGCGAGGCAGGGTTGGATAATCCATCCCGATGTCACCCGCGTGACTCCGTGACCGATAACGGCGCTGGCTCGGAGGATGGCCTCTGGCATCTTCCCTCTACAGCTGTATAAACTTGGTCTGCGAACGTGCATGAGGGCTAGCAAAGCACTAGCCAAATCTGGGTGTGTTTTTGAGGGCTAAAAGGTGAATTTCTCCTGTAGGATGGGGCTGTGTAGTCAGGAGCGTTTCTGGCTACAGCAGCTTTCCCCGCTCTCTCTGCAGTCCTGCAAATTGCTGCTTTGTGTGTCCTGGTCTGATCCCTTGGGTGCAACCCTGCGTTTGAAAGCTAAATGTTCCTGCTTTGAATGCAAGAGGAGCCTAATCAGTCTTCAAAGAGATCTTGATCTTTTTTAAATATGAAGGAAAACACTTTCAGGGCATTTTAATCACAAACTGACTCTTAGATTGGATTGCCAGGGAGGGTTTGCAAGCCGTTGCCCTCGCGCAGTTGCCGCGGGGGTGAGCCGGGGTGCTTCAGCCTCGGGCAGCACGTGGTTCCGTGCCGCGGGCTGAGCGAGGCGATGTCCGGGTCTTCCTCCTCGTTGGTCCGAGACCGTCCCCCGGTACTGGGGACGGGTAATGCACGTGCAGCGCTGCAGTGCCGTGGCAGGTACCCCCCTCCCCTGGGAGAACATCCCTTACCCTCCCCACGTCTCGCAGGTGGGATGACTTTCAACGTGAGATTCGGTCTGTAATCGTGAATCACCGACCTCCTCACGAAGAGCAGCTGGAGGTGGGGTGTGCCGAGGGCATCGTGGGCAGCTCTGCTTACTCAGAGGCCTGTGGGGATTCACATATTCAGACCTGGACGAAAATAAGTATCTGATCCGTTTTAAGTACTCTAAGCAGTAAAAAGGACAGCTTTTTTTCATAAGCTTGATGGAATTTATCCAATTCTGAAACTTCATCTACCAGTAATTGGACTGAGTTATATCCTTGTCAGCAGAGTTGCCCAGAGCTGACTATACTTTGCATAAATACTTAAACATATTGAACAAGTCTTCCCTTTATTTTCATTTTATTTTTAAGCTGCATATGCGAGCTTGTTTTGCTTTGGATCACTAGATGGGTTTTGTCTTTCTGCTTCAAACCCTCTGTCTGAGCTCTGCCCACCTGGAAGCAGTCGTAGCCGTGGCCCCAGCAGCGCTGGGGTCAGAAATGCCATCAATTCACTGCCTCTGCTGTTACTACTTTTATATATTATTGCCGTAGACTTTTTGCCTGCTCCTTGTCCGGCAGCTCACACAGAGGTGACTGGGGGGTCCTCTAAGGTACAGGACCTGCTGTTTTCCAGCAGCCCTTCATCTCGTGGGTCATTCTGCACCTCTGAACTCATACCTTCCCTCTGGTTATACCCGTGTGCAGTTAAATTGTGAACGCTTAGCGTTGCAGAGCAATCTGAATACTTCGGAAACTCGTCATCATCATCTGGTATTACTGTGACATTCCTAAGCTCTGGTAGCCCAATCTTTTCTTTTTAATAGTTATTCATCAGTAGAAGTTTTTTTGTTGTTTTAGACCAGCTGGTAGCGGCCTTCATTAGAAACGGCCCTCAGACCTATAATTTTGCTTAAAATAACACTGTCCCATACAATCTGCTTTGCATGTAACTATGTGGTCCGACAATTATATTTTTAGCTTCTAATTAGTTGAGAGGCTTGAGATGGTTGTTCTGTTTCATTTGGGATCAAAATAAGGCTACTAGGATTCCTGCTTGTTTCTTCTAACGTCCCCTGTTTAATATTGGGACTTGTTTTTTCGCATGAAGTACATCAGGCCTAACTCTACCATTTTAGCTGAAATTAAAACAAAAATCTCTGCCTGGGGCAGGCACTGAGCGCAGAGAGCTTTGCTCCAACTGCAAACAATTGGTGAAGTTTTACAAGCAACTAAAAACCAGTCTCCTAGCGGGAAGCGTGGAGCTGCCAGAGGGGCCACCCACCTCGCCTGGGGTCCGCACCGAAAACTGCGTCATAGCAGCGCTAACGAGGCTGGAAGCCGTAATCGGCGCTTGCTGCCTTTCCCACCTTTCCAAAGCTCCACGTGCGCGTCTGAAATACCCCTGCATGGCCCGATGGGCATCCTTCCCCCCTCCCGAAGGACCTCCGCTCCCCGCAGCGTGCCGGCGGCAGGTGATCGCAGGGAGCGGCCGTGCCGTTCCTTATTATTCAGCGTTTCCCAAGCCTGGCTCGCTGTTGTTAATCAAACTGTGCTGAAGGCAAGGCTATTGCGTTTTTCACAAGCTTTTCTGTGAGGCTTCTGTACATACACACTGGTGAAGCAGCGATATGCTTTCGTGGTACCTCCGTGAGACGTGGAGAGGCAGAGAGAGTAAATGTTTCATCTGATTTTTTTGACAGCCTAATTGTTTGCTTGACGAGACGGGTTTTCCAGCACACGTACGGTTTGTATCGCACCTTGACTTGGCTTGCAGCTGGGTGGCAACCTGGGTGTTTGAGTCCAGAGCTGCAATCCAGAAAATGGAGAATAGTCTGTGAAATGTCTGGCTCGGGTGGTGCCTGAGCATCCCGGAGGAGGACAACAGGTCCAGCTCTGAAGCAGAGCTCGGTCCTTCTGTCCAGGCTCTTTTCTCGTAGCCCCCGCATCTCTTCTGGCATCTGCAGCGAACAGGGACAGAGGTTTCAAGACGGCTGCTGCTTCGGTCCCCGCCGCTCTGTTTTGCACTGGGAGAGGCAAAGATCCCTGGAGGAAATAGCGCGGTTGTGTAACGAGGCGCACAATAGCACGCCTGAGTCACACGGGCAAGAGGGCTACGGGGAGAGCAAATTAAGATTTTTTTTTTTTTTTTTTTTTTACGAGTGTTCTCAACTCTGACACTTCCTTATTATCTGAGGGTTTGGCTTAGGGATTAATAGTTCTAGGGCAGGATACAAGCTATAAAAATGCTCGAGTGAGTTATTTTCTCTACTTCTCCTGACCCAGGTGTGTCAGGCCACATCACCCCGATGGCCTCGTCAGCAGGACCGGCACCGCTAGCGTGGTCCTGTGCCTCCCTCCAGCCGAGCAATGGGGAGGGCAGCGGGCAGCCGGCTCTGCTGGCCCCCGGCCGTGGGGTGCAAGCCCTGCGCTCTGCCCGTGATTGCACAGCAGCAGAACAGCGCGAGACTCTGGGCTGTGGTTTCTATTTGTGTGTGAAAGGGTATCGTGCTCTTTTATCTTCTTTCCAGCTTCATCCTGTGTCTTTCTCCCTTATTTCTGATCCCCTCTTCATTTAATTCAGCAGCATCAGCCTCTGCCTTGGCTGGGTGTAGCGGGTAGCCAGGTCCAGCCCGTCCCCTGTGACCAAGATTTTAGGGGAGCTTCTGACTGAGATTTTCGGGGAATCCAACCTCCTGCATGGGAAACCGCTGCTTGTGTGGCTGCAAAGCCACATGCCTGACTTGCGAAGAAGAGGTGGTAGGTGCCAGCCCAGAGAGACGCTGGGGACATTGGGCAGCTGCCATCCTCCCTCCCGAGGGCTGCGGGCTGCTTGGCTGGAAGCCACGGCGGCAGAGCCGGGAGCCAGTCGAACACGGTAGCCTTTGAAAGGAGGAGGACCGCAGCCAGCCCTGAAACAGGGGGATGCGTTTGGGATGCCAGCAGAGGAGCACGTGGAGCAAAGTTGCCTGCGGATGGGTGGACTGGGCCAGGTGTAATGTGGATAGCGCTGGAGGCCCAAGGCTTTCCTGGGTGGTACAAGCAGCACTTGGGGTTTTTGTGGTATCTCCTGGCTTCCATCACCCCATAAATCCTCAGGAGCCCCTTCAGCTTCATCCCTGCTCCAGCCAGGACGAGGAAGCCCTCGGAGGCGGAGGAGCGGCGGCATTCCTGCGGGCTGAGCTAATGCGGCTGCCGGAGTCCCGGCCGGAGTGTGCTGCCTTCCTCTTGGGCAACCGGCTCTCAAGAGCAGCTTGGGGGATGGGAGCAGGGAGGAACGTCCTCAAACATGACGCAGCCAAAGAGAACTGCCGTTTCTAGCAATTACTGACTTCTACAAGGGAGGAGGTGTGGAACTGAAGTAGGCATTAGCAATGATATAATAAATTGGTACAAAGCGTACTGCAGGAAAAGTACTCGTGTGTCATTCGGTGTTATCAATAATTCAGGTATCTTCGGATTAGAGAACAAAGCCCATTTAACATGGTACTTCCTCCGTGAACGATGCTTTTCACCTAATTTGTAAGTCACCAGTTGGCAGCGACTCTTCTGGTGGCATAGTAAGCTACTACTAGATTTTTTTTCTCTATATGAAGTCTGATATGTGTGGTCATTTTGCGAAATAGTGGGGGAAAAGGTTTTTATTGTTGAAAAAAGACAGGCTGGATCTGGGTTTGAAGGGGGATATTGCAGTATTTGGCTTTTTCTGTCTTCCTAGGAAAAAAGTTGATTCCCATTGTGGTTTTTTTTTTTTTTTTTCATATTTTCCTGAAACTTGCTGCTCTGCTTTTAAATGTAAGGTAATGTAGCGCACAAGTTTTGAATCCTTTCTGAACTCCCGTTCCTTTCTCCTGGCCTTTCTCCTGACGGCACTGCGGGAGCAGCAGTGCTGAAGGACTTGCGTGCTGCTTGCTCGTAGCGAAGATTATGTTTCCAAAATGACTCCTTAGTGCTGGCATTCAGCTTGGCCTTCGGACGTGTGGGTGTCAAACCTCACATAATTCTGGGCTGGGAAAGAAATCCCTGAGTGGAAGGAAAGCCTGAGCAGGAATTCAGGAACTCTTCTGTAGCTGACCTGATTCCTCAATGGTGGAAGAAGGAGTAATTCTCAGCCGGGGTACTTTGTGCGAGATGTTTAGATGCTCTCCAATTCCACATTTGTTGGCGTTTGTATTTCATCTAAGGAGGAAAAAAGTTTACACCAAATGGCAGCAAAACTTACCAAAGACATTGAGGATTCCTGGAGCTTTGGCGCGCTACAGGGTGCTGGTAACTGGCAGAAATTGAGTTTGGTTGATGAGCTCTAAGCCGTTTTCAGGCGAGGCTTAAATACTGAACGTCCCCACTTAAACCACCGTTATTTTAAGAAACGTTTGGGACGCATGCGTGCAGGTTTCCATGCTACTTGTGCACACAGCGAAGGGGCTGCGCCGCTGGGTGAGTGGCACAGGGCTCTCAACCCGTTTCTAACTGCAGTGTTTAATTGTGTGTAATTCAGTCCCTTGTGTGGGGCTGCAAGAGCAGAACGGAGGGCAGGATTTGGACAGATGAGAGATGTTGGTAATCAGATGATCTCAGATTGGGGTCTTTTCCTCTGTGGAAATCCCGGGATCACCTGTGGGACCAGCTGGTGGCATTGGAAAGGATCTTCTCGGAGCAGGACCTTGCTCAAGTTTTGCTTCTTGGCTTTTGCCGCCCTCTCCCCGCTATGAAACCCCTCCTGTGACCAGTCCCGCTGCTCACGGGGAAGCTGGCAGAAGGGCTGCTAGTTTTTGTGTGGCACTTTGAGCTCTTGCGTCCTGCCCTACCTCCTAGGCAGCCAAGATTTGATTTTCGAGGCAATTTTCCCCCAAACCAACAGCCGTCTTCTCCAAGCGCCCAAGCTTTGTACGAAGAAGGGTCCTCCCCAGGTCCTTGAACCATAACGACCAAGTCTTTCTTCCTTCGGCTCCCTCCTGTCTTGCCCCGAGGTGTGTTTTTGTACCGCTGGGGTACTGGCCAGCGTGTGCCGATGGGTAGCAAGTCCTGCATGCTGCGTGTAGTGGCTGACTGAAAGGATTTGGTGTCCCTCTGTGACGCTGTATCCGATTTCCAGCAGCTCCTGAGAAGGGCGCTAAATAGAGGTTGGCAATGATAGGTACAGGGTGCTGGGCTCTTGGGCTTTTGTTTTTCCCTCTCTATGTGCACACTGAAGTATCATTACTGTTGATCTAAACTTCTGCTCTGGGTTGTCTCTTATTTGCTGCAGGCGAGACTAGTGGAAGAAGAAGGCGAGACTGAGCTGTGATTGAACCAGGAGATTTTGGACGGTGTCTGAGGATGGTGAGTACATATTCTAGTCTGCCTCTGTCCTCTGTGGGTGGTTTTGTTCCTTCTTTGTGTGTCCAAATCCTGTACTGCTACTAAATGTATGAGAATAAATACAAGAATGGGAAAGAAGAGTGCTATAGTGTTGTATATTATATATAATAATAGAGTATAGAGAGCTCTTATTACTGTGGCCAAGATGCTGTTGGTAGGATACATTTACCCCTAAACTTGTTATTGGCATATACGGGGGGAAAAATAAATAAGACTGGAATCCTCTTCTGCCTCCTTGGACTACTGACATAGTCATCCAGTTTTTGTGGCTTACTGATTTATTTTTACTTTCAAAGTTAATGCTGGGGTTTCTCATTCTGTTCCTCTGTCACCTCTCAATGAAGATTTAACACCATGTTAATAACATGCTCTGGTGCCACCAAAGTAGCAGAAATTTCACAATAATTAGTCACAGAAAAATATGGTATAAAAGAATCTGGAGAGACTGAAATCTAGCCAGAACAGCCAGATTGCTGATAAGCTCAGCTAAAGTGCCTCTAATGCCTCCAGCAAGAAATAAACCAAAATATGTGCGATCTGATGAGAGGGAGAAAGCTGGAGACCAGGAATGCTGAAAGATTCTGGAAGTGTCGTTAGGGCGGTGGTTCGAATAGGGGTTTGAAGGCGACGTGGGGATCTGCATATCGGGCTGTGGGTGGGCAGGGAGCCTGAGCGTTGCTGCAGTAACACGGTATTATCACCAGCTTCGTGCTCGCCGCTGCCAGAAGCGTATTATTATGTTGGAAGGAGTGCAGAGGAGAACGGCAGCAACAGTCAAAGGGCTGGAAATTCAAATTGAGGACGTGAAAATTTAGGTTAAACATGTTAAAAAAAAAAAATAAAAAATCTGGCAGACTGCTTGAGAAAATAGTGACGTCTCCTCTGGGATTGTCCCTCATGTGATCTATTAACAACTGGAATAGAAAAGGAAATGTGCTCTCTGCATTAATTGAACTGTCAGCTCTAGTAGTCACACACAGAGCGTTTTTGGTGTAGTCCCTATCCTCGTGCTCTCTGGTTTAGCTTCAAGATCTCTCCTGCTTTCTGTTGGAAGAGCTTCTTGCCACGCTTCAGGTTGAGGAGCTTGCTCTGGGGTGGAGAGATGAAAGTACGCCCTTGTTGTAACCTGATAAAGCATCTTACGCTTCAAGTTGGAATTACGCTGGTGTCGTATTGGAAGTGTAAAAGATGCAACAACTTCTCTCTATGGGATTGAGCTGAGACCGATGCAGAGGTATCCAGATATGAATGAAAAAAAAAAAAGAATAAACACATGGAAAATGCATCAAAAATCCCTCCAGGTAAGACGGTAAGGGTCAGGCTGGGTCCATCGAAGGCCTGGCTGGTCAGATAGCCCATTGAGGGGGCTGCCGGGGAGTGCTGCAGGGAGGGCCTGGGGGGAGCATCTCCCTGGTCTGTGCCCTCACCTGTCAGGATCTGCAGCTCAGCGACTTGGTAATCCAGAAACAATTTATTGATGTTCTACGAGCCCTTGGTGGATTTCTCTTCTGTGAATTCATCTAGCTGCTTCTCAAAACCAAGTAAAGATTTGCAGTCGCGACACGTTGCAGCAAAGAGCCGCGCTGCCGAGTTGTGCGGAGTAGCCCCTCTTGTTTTTCAACCTGCCCCATGCTGTTTTGGTTGATGGTCCCCGGTTCTTGTATTGGGAGTAACGCTGAAGTGTGGCGCTGCCTGCAAGCGTCGCCATGCCCTTTGGGATTTTGTAGATCTCTGTCACATTCCCCTGAGACATCTGAAGAGCTCTAGTCTTTTAAATTCTTCTCTGTAGAGAAGCCATCTCTAATCCTTGTCACCCCTCTCTGGACCTGCATTCTTTTTGGGGTGCGTAGGCCGGAACTTTGGACTTATTAAAACATGGAAGCTTTTGCTTTTCACTGTGCTCCTTTCCTGTGTCTTGACAGATTCTTATCCTGCCCTGGCCCTGGCCCGCCCTTAGTTGTAACCGTGGAGGGTTTGGTTTCTTCTAGACAAGAGGGTCTTGTGCTCCTTCATCTTCATCCTGAAGATGACTTTACAGTTTCAAAGGACCTTCTGAAAAGGATTTATGGGTTTTTCATATTTTATTAAAATGTTCCTTTGACTTTTTTTAAATTATTTTTTTCCTGAGGGGGTGGGGGGGCAGGGAGGGGAACAACAAAAAAACCCTGCTCCCCTCACCCACTGTTTTGGGAAGAGAATATAGGCTTTTTGTCTCCCATAGCAAGGGAGAGAAAGCAACTTATAATTGCGAGCTGTAGAAATAAGCACTTGCCTCCACCTACTTACCTGAGCTTCTGTCAGCAGTTGAGGTAGAGGGCTGCCGTGACCTCTTGACAACCTCCTTGCGGGTCCTTTTGCAGCCTCGCGGGAGGGCTGTGACTTCTGGGTTAAACGCAGGTCTGCAGGGAGGGGTGGAGGTCGGTTGCTGGTTAACGGATGCTCGCAGGGCTGTCTGCTAACCGGCGGGCGCTTCAGGGCTGGGCTTCTTCAGCCAGCTGCTGGGGGGTAGGTTGGAAACCCTGTTCCCTGCAGGCATGCTGAGTGCTTAGTTAATTACCCGTGATTTCTGCAGTCAGAGGGCGCAGCACCAATGCCCTCTGGTTAGCAAGGGCAGGCCCAAAAGCTTCTGCCTTACTCAGCAGCACCCCAAATGCGGATCACCAGCTGCTCTCCCCTTTCTGCTGCTACGAATGCTTGGTCTAGCGTCTGTTAAGAGCTTCGTTTGCTTTGACTCTCCTCATTTCTCCCCCAAAGACTAGCTGCTGATGAAAATGACCTTGAAGACAGCACTAGTGGTGGTTTAATCCTTAACTCTGGCTAATGGAAGTCCGAACGAGCACCCAGTACCTTAATACATTACTTAAAACTAACCTGGTGGGTAAGTTAGTGCAACCTGCTGTGCTGCTCTGCCGGCAGCTCAAGGCTCAGCTCTTACCGCATGCCGTGCGACTCCCACGGCAGCATTCCCTCTTCTTACTGCTGGGGATGCTGGGGCTGTAGACATCTGGATTTCCACAATGACTGTTAAACTAGGTGGGGTTTTGCAGCTTAGCCATCCCTCGTCCTCTCTTGCTGGCGTACAGAGCTGGTAGCCCTTGACTTCTGTCCTTTCGCCCCTCTTCTCAAAGGCTTCTTGCTTCATATTGCCGTTACGTGCACACCTCTGGGGAGCTTTCTGAACAAATATTAAATGCAGTATTACAGATCTGTAACCTCTTCTGTCATCCTGTAAAGATGAAAAGATGGCACTCGCCATCCCAGTCCTGATTTACAGGGAATAAAATAGTAACTTCACACAAGTTTAGGGGTTTATTTCTGGGAGACCACCTCAGTGGCTCAGCAGCTTTTCAGTTCACCCAGGGACTTCCTTAGGCTTTGAGGAAATGAAGTATTTTTGCGGAGGGACCTGAAACAAAGATGCCCTTCGTGCAAGAAAAGTAGAGAAGGCAGAACAAGAAGTCCCTTTGGCCACAGCTAGTCGGCTTTCTGCATCGGTTTATGTAGATCCCCTGCCTAGGCAGTGGAGAGAAATAGGAATACGTGTCTGAGTGGAGTTCATCTCACCCCGCTGTGGGTATCCGCTAAGCAGAAAGAGGATAAATTTTAACTTTTAGGATGAGATAAATGATACAAGTCTCTCCCTTCCCCTCTTTACCTGTCAAAAGTTCTAGATAACTGGTTCCTACCTTGATCTTCATCAAAAATATTCAGACCTGGACAGATAGAGACTAGAGTACTCTGAGAACACCTCTGCTGCTGGGAGCATCTCAGCCTGCAGCAGCCGGCGAAGGCTTGGTGACTGCCGGAGCCCCAGGCCGCCGGGCAGAGCCACCCTGGCTCCCATGGATTTGCCTCTGGTGTCCTGGGAGTGCCTGCCCAGGACGATCACCTCCTCCTGCCAATTTTCCTGTGTTTTTTCTCCAGCTGGAGGCAGATTAGGGAGGTCTGTGCAACGGATGCACTACCAGGGACAGGGCTGCGGATTCAGATCTCTGCTGTCCATGGCCATAGCCCCTTGCTTTCCCTCCTCTCCATCTGCAGGGTGATGCACCATGCCGTGATGATGAAAAGCCCACCCTGAATAGGTAGAAGGGATGGGAGCGGTGCCCTCTGCCTCATGAAAGAATATTTGCAGTCATTTTATTTGTGGTGCCAAAAAGAAATGGAGGATAAAGATATGTCAGGGTGGGGAAGGGTATAGCTGTACTCAGAAATCCGAGTCCAGCGTGCCGGCGGTGGCACCTCCCTGCAGCGGACGGGACCAGTTTTCCTCTTCTCACCCTTTGGCTGCCTGCTTCCACCTTTCCATGAGTGATAGACTCTGCCGGCACCTGTATTTCACACGGGTTTGGGCCCCTCCAGTACATCTATGTGTCATTCAAGCTGTTGGAGGCACTTGCAGATCTTTGCTTGGGTGGATTGTCATTTTTTAAGGGGAGAGATTGAGCTGCAGACCTACGAAGAGGAATCGGAGGTGACCGGGCAGGCGGGTGTTAGCTGCTCTTTGAAGCACCCTTTTGCTGTCTTGCAGAACGCTGGGCTAGCCGTTGACAAAAAGATGCAGTTCAGGGTGTCGACTGGCTCCAGGCCACGAGAGAGATTTCAGCATCTCGGTGGCTGTCCTGTGCTCCCAGTACGGATTCCCTGGGCACCTGGGACCAGAGGGCAGCTCACCCCTGTGAACCCCCTGGCTGCAGGCTGGGCTCCTGGTGCATGCAGGCACGGCTCCATAGGGAATGTTGTCTCCCTCGCAGGCCCCGCCGAGTGCCAGTCCTATCTTTGCCAAGCACTGTGCTGTCTCAGAGCCTCCAAATCCCTTTTGGGACCTTAAAGAGAGGTTGCAAGCTGTTTACCTGCAGCGTGCAAGCAGAGACATATGGAGGGGTGGGAGGAGCAGCGCAGGAGAGAGCCACTCGCAGTATGAACAGCGGGCATTGCTAGTGGGAGGAAAAAGGGTTAATCACTGCCCACTGGCTTTAAGAACATTAAAGCCCACGTTATACTCAGCTCCTCTCTTCCTCAAAGTACATGAAACCTTTAGGATTGTTGTGGTTGGGAGAAAATGAGGGGGGTTTCTCTCTCCCCCCGCGTGAATGTACGTACGCACGACACTCGGAGGAGCCCAGTTATGTGAAAATAACCTTGTCTTCCTTGTTCGGTCTGGTGGTGGTTAATGGTAGGGGAGCGAGTACCAGCTGTTCAGCCGGGGAGGCATCTGAGGTGGCATTTAGGAAATCCCTCTAGCTAAGCCAGCGAAAGGAGGCTGCGAATGCTCAGCGTTCCTGCGCCTGGCCCCCCGGGCCGCCCGGCACCGGGCGGTCTCACCGCCACCACTCCTGTCCTCGTCTGGTTGATTGCATGGAAATGAGAGCAGGTATTTTGTGAACTGTTGGAGGAAGAGGTGAAAGTGGTGGAGCTTGAATCCGGTTCCTCCTGAAACTCCGTGAGCCTCTGAGACGCTGCTGAACTTGAGGGCATGGTCTACTGCTGCTCTGCACCAGGCTCAGCTCTTGGGCAGACGTTTCTAAGCCATGTGTGAGTCTTTTTCTAATGCTAAAAGTGCAAAAATACTTCCGTGAAAGCAGGAGAAGATCTATTTGTGGATGTTCAGGTCAGCTTACGTTGGAAATTCAAAGTAATGATCTGATGAGCAACCTTTTAACTGTGCGCAGCTGCAGCTCAGGGTTACAAAGGTCCTTCTGCAACTCAAGCTGGAAACAGTTCCCGTGCCAGGCCCTGAACTGAGCGCTGGTCCTAAAAACGTCACCATGGGTTGGAGCAGATGCCTTACCTGCCTCGTCCGTGGTTTTGTGTGTTATAAACACTGGTCATGCGTTGTATGCACTTAATACGTTCGACAGCGATGTATGCTCTGACTTTACCTAAGAGACGTCTGTGCTTCAGCCGTTATCGACAGACATCCTTTGTTGCTTTTCTCCTGATACATCAGGCAAAAAAAAAAATATTGGTTTTACAGTTTTTATAGCTACGCTTTCTTATGAGTATAAAAGGTTCCTTCCCCCTTTTGCTGCTCTGGTTTCTCAGCAGACCTCTGGCATTCACCCCAGGGGAGAACCCGCAAGGAGCAGGGCACCTCTCCTGCCGTTCAGATTTGGCCAAGACCAATCCGCGTCCGTAACCCTCTGTTCTTGTTAAGTGTTGAGTTTGTGTGTAACGCAAATGCGTTTTGGTTTGCGGGTGTCCGCTGGAGTCGGGTGCCCCCGAGGCTGGGCAACGCCTGACGCTCGCCCACCATCCACCAGGTAAATGGTGGAGCGGGATGGAGCCGAGGCGGTAATGGGATTTCATGGTTTATCTCCAGGTGTGATCACGCTTTCTTCTAGGGCTTCTATCCTGAATGGTGAAGCCCTTGTGACCGTGGCCTGTGTGTGTGGTTTCTCAGCAAGGGAGTTCATCAAACGGCTTTTTGCCTGGGCACTGCTGCCCTGCAGCGACAAAGGGCAACAGGTCTGGGTGTTGCAAAGCTGTCCCTTGGCCAGAGCAGCTCAGAATAATCTAACCCTTAACAAATTTGCAGGGAAATGCCCAAATCTTTTATCTGACTTGAGAAAAACCTTTTGAGATGCTGTTGGTATTGCTTGGTAGAGCAGTCTGCGGTGGGTTTAGGACAACCACATCTAAGAGGAGCTTAATGGCTACAGGCTGTGCTCTGTTTTGATGGTCCAGGAGCGAAAAAGCTGGTATGATATGAGCAAAATAGTTGGGCCTGGGCCTTGGAGGATTAATGAAGGGCTGGGTTTTAATTTTGCATTTTAAGAAAGAGATTCTTACTCTGGCTCAGTGGTGGGAGGTAGAGGGGCTGAGTGGCAGCTGGTGATAGAAATGGAGATGGCATTGCCTGGGAGGCTGCTGTCCTGTGGCTTCTGGGACGGGCTGTGACCTGGGCAGCTTGCTGTTTGCTTGTGGACTTGACGAACAACAGGTAGTAAAAGGCAGCTCTCGGAGGGCCGGGGCAGGGAGCTGGCTCTTCAACCCACAGCGTTTCCTACGCCCGAGGCATTTCCCTGATGTCTGCAAGCATTGCTGGACCAGAGTTGGTGAAACTTCCCGTGGGAGGTAACCATTCAGGCGGTCAGCGAGGGGAGCGGTGGCCCTGGGGAGCCTTGTCCGCACCAGGGACCAAGCTCCAGCACACGGGTACTGGTGGGAGCCAGAGCCATCCAGCTACTCCCTGCAGCCATGGGAGCTCCTGGGAAGGAGGACTTAAAGGCTCGGGAGCATTGAGCAGCAAGGAAGCAGCAGGGCAGCCCCTTTGTCCTCCCCTCCCTGGCAGAGAAGACCACAGGCAGCTGCTGGGCCGGCGTGACGATCGCAGGCAAAGGTTTGCAGCCGGAGGCTCTTGGCTAAGCATCCAAAATACTTTTTGGATCCTCAGCTGGGGCTGAGGGCTCGGTGCCAGGGTGCAAAGCCTCCTCGCCGCTATTGTTCCCAGCGCTCCCGCACGCGCCATCAGTGCAGCACAAGGCAGGTGCCGGTGGGGAGGAGTGCCGCAGGCCGGGACTGCATCTCCCGGCAAGCTGCTGCGCTCGGCCGGCGGCTGGGCGAGGAAGGGGATGTGTCGCTGGCATCCGCCCATCGGCAGGGTGCTGGCTCTGCGTATGGGGATGGGAGGGGGAGAGGAGGGGTGATCCCCCCGTCGGTCTCTCCATTTTCTGTCTCGCCTGTCAGGGAGACACTTAGATGGCAGAGCCGTGCTCGGCGGCCTTTGGAGGTAGGTGGAGTCTGGCCGTCCTCCGCCCTCCCTCTCTCCATTGTCAGCGGCAGCGAGCGGTGGCGGTGGTGGCGGGCACCTGCTCCGGCCGCCAGCGGCAGGGATGCTCCTGCCCTTCGCGGCGGAGCGGGGAGGCTGCAGCAGTCCCGGCGCGACGGTTTTGGAGCCGCTACCAGCAGCAGCAGAGGGCCCGAGGAAGGAGATGCTGCTTGCGCGTCCCCGGCCCAGCTGCCACCTCGGGAAATGAACATGAGTCTGCCAGGCCGCGTCTCCTGCTCCATGCTCAACTGCTTTGTAAGTGCTGCTTTTTATTCCCCCCTCTCCTCCATGCAAGCGGGACTGTAAGCCAGCTTCTCTCTCCGGCTCCCGTGCTGAGTCGGCTGCCCCAGATCAGGCCTGTCCTTGAGGTCAGGCTGCACGCGGATCCTCCTGCCCTGGATCTGCCCGGCCTGGCCTGCCGCCACCCTGCAAAGGGGGATCCCCTTCTCCTCTCTCCCACGTGCTGCCGGAGGACGCTGTGGCCCCCATCGCTGCTGGGCTGCTGCTCTGCCCGGGCCCAAGGGCACGGCAGCGCCCGGCACCGCAGGTTGAGGAGGCTGGAAGGCCCCGGCGAGTGTGCTGTGCCACGCAGGCTCCGGCCAGTCCTTGCCTGGAGCTGGAAAATTACTGTGTGAGAACAGCCGACCTGAGGGGAGCTCTGTGCTCCCACCATGGCTGCGGCGTGCAAGGCAGGGGTGTGCGAGACCCCCTCTCCTGCTGATGCTGCTGGGAGGGCGTTGCAGTGGGAGGGGGTCCTGGGCTCTGTCTTTTATACCTTCGGGGAAAGGAGTTTTCTTGCTGAGAGGAGATCTGATGCTCGTTCCTGCAGAAAGCACCCCCCAGAAGGACTCGTGGCCAAATGGGCTTTGAGGGCTTTAGAAGATGGCTGGCTTGTGAAGAGAGCAGGGTCCTGAGCCCCCTGCTCTACTGGTGCCCTGGGATGGGGCTGTGGCAGGAGGAGATGCTCGGCCTCCCGCCCGTCCCGTGCTGCAGGCGAGGAGGGACTCAAGGACACCGGGGCCAGTGGAGAGCTCTGGCTGCCCTGTTCCAGTTCCTGCTGCTCCCTGGGATTTCTCTGCAAGCTGCAAAGTGGTGATGGGAGAGGAGGGGGTATCTCTGCTCCCCAGCTGCCGCACCGGCACGCAGGCACACACCTTTCCTTCGTGCTCTCCTGGGCTAGCGCCTCAGCGTCAGAGCATGCCGCTGGCAGGAGAGGGCCCCAAGCCCCCTCTGGTCTCCAGTAACTGGTGGCTGCTGGAGCCGGTGCTGTGCCCTGTATGTCCCTGGCAGCTTCACGCAGGGACCTGGTGAGTGGGTGAGGAGGGGCAATGCCTTTGCCTGCAATCAGGGTTGCTGCCGAGTTTTATGGTAGCTACAGGCAGCCTGTGCGTGGGTAGCTCTGGACCGGGAAGGCAGGCTGCGCAGGGTCCGGCTGCCCTGGTCTGAAGTCCAGGGAGCGCTTCGGGACCGGCTGTACCTGTGGGTGCCGAGGCTTGAGCGGCTGTCAGCAGCATCATTTTAAATATAACGGAGCCAGAAGGGTCAGGTTCTCATGTGTTCAGGTCAAAATTTGGGGTTCTGGCTCAGATGACTTAACCAGAAAGATATTTCATTTTCAAATATTATTTAATGCTTATAGAACGGAGTATTTCCTAATAAATGCTGGAGCCTAGAGGAGCTATAGTTAGAGAGTGAGAGGCATTCTGAAGAAAACACTCCCACACCAAATACCTGTGGAATTTACCCCGTCCTGGGCTCCCAGCAGGCGAGCGTCCGCAGCTGCGTGGACGCTGCTTGTTCGTGGTGGTTTGACAGAGCGTGGGGTGGTGAAAATGAGGACCGGGATTTCATGAGTGACTGAAGACTCGCACGTCCCAAACTGAGACGCTCTCTCCACTTTTCCAAGGATGGCGCGGCCGGGATCCGCGTGTCCTCTTAGACCACTTCTCCGAGGCCTCTGTGGGCTTTCCAGGGGGTCCGTCTGCGCAGGTTGGACATGTTCCGCTGCCCTGAGGGCGAATGCCCTGCCAGGGTGCTGGCCCCAGTCGGCAACGCGTGTTGTGAATTGGGTACACTTCGGTGCGGTTGTTATGGGGTTCCGTTTCACCCTTGTGAATTCTCCTCTAAAAGCTTCAGGCTCTTCCCAGATTTCTTTGGGCTAAGAGAGAAAATGAAAACTCCCAAGAGCGTGCAGTCCTTATGAACGTAAGAGGAGGAAGAGTAGGTCAAAGCTGTAGGTGGAAACCCTCTGTGTTAAGTATTTCTGCTGCGGTGCCGTAGGTAATGGGGTAATCTTTGACATGACAAATTACTGTCACGTCAGTCCAAGGTGCTGTGCATGGTCAAGGTGTTTCTGCTTGGCTTTCCAAATGCCACACGGTTGGAAGAGACAGGACTTGGAGACCTGTTTCAGGCTTTCACTGTGCTGTGGGTGTTCTGCAACAGCCGGAGGAACTGCTGGGGTCCTGCAATGCAGAGAGTACGGTCCAGAGGCGGAAGAGGCGTTTCCATGCACAGGTCCAGGGGATCCCCAATGCATTGGGGTGCCAAGAGTATCCAGCAACTTCAATTTTTGCCTTTTCATAACATGTGCTGGCTGGTGCCTGTCTCAATGTATGTTTTGTTTGCAATGCAGGGTGAGGAAGGCCCTCCCAGTTTGGAGTATATCCAGGCCAAGGACTTGTTCCCCCCGAAAGAGCTGGTAAAGGAGGAAGAGTCATTGCAGGTAAGAAAGTAAGAAAACCGAAACCGTCCGCTTTGGGATGCGGCAGGCTCAACTCTGGTAGTGTGAAACCTGAGAGCAGTTCTCCAGCCCAGGACGCGTTCTGGAGGCCGCAGGCTCGCCAGTGCTGTAGGTCACATTCGGACCCGCGGGTCCTTCCACATGCGCGGAGGCCGCTGACGGCAGTTCTGTACGCCCTGGCCCTGCCTTCCCAGCCCTGCCAAGACGCTGCGATTTGTACAGCGTCGCATCTGCCACTTGGAAATACAGCTGGAGCATGATGCAATACGGAGCCGTCCTGGGTATTCCCTGTCCTCTGCCTGTGCTGACAGTGAGAAATTGTGACGCTGCCTGCGTAGCTCTCTGCAGCAGGTAGATGCTCTCTGGGACAGGTGGAATATCAGGGCTAGGCTCTGCTCTGTGTAGCCATAGCATGTGATTGCAATGGCTGATTTGGCCCTAATACGCGTTGCTCCTGGCATTTTCCTGCTGCAGAGCTGTTGGAAAGAGAAACCTCCATATGGTGCCAGCCTCCTGCTGCAAGAGGCCCTTGAAAAAGACCTGGGTGCTGTTGCTGCTGTGCAGCAAGGGTGGTATCCTGAACGGTGGGAGCCAAAGCGTCCTGGTGCTTGTTGCTTCCTTTAATGTAGCTCACTGCCGCCTTGTCCCAGTGCTTGTCATCCTCCTCCTGTGGCTGGAGCCAGGCTCACGTTGTGCGTTCTCACTGCTGCTGCAGTATTTGAGTTTGCTCTGTGATTGGCATCGTCTTGGTAAACAGTGCTGATAAAAGCAAGGACTGAAATGTGGCGACGGGAGGATTGGCTTGAAGGAGCAAACGCGGGCTGAGGAGTTGCACGGGGTCAAGGCTGCAGGTCTGCGGCCTTCGGGAGGCGAAGCCGCTGAGACGGCTCTGAGCTGAGCCTACCTGGAGCAGAGCAGAATCTGCTTTAGTCTTCTGCTTGGAGGACCGTGAAGTTCACCCCTCCCAAAGGGTAATTTGCCTTCAGTAAATTGTTACTCTCTTAATGTAAAGTGAAGTCTAAAAGGACGCCATCGGCTTACTAACAGGCTGTCTTCAGGCGCTTGTCGGTTTATTCCAGGATTTCCCTCTGTCAGTTCTTGCAGTTTTACCATCCCGTTTCTAATCTGTCTCCCTTCTGTTGCTGTGTGAAAGAGCCACGTAAGCAGAAGAAACACATGCCAACTAAAAACAGCTCTGGCAAGCGTGCATAAATAAACTGCAGAAATAGAGTATATTCTCTTAATGCCACATAATTAACATTTTTAAAGACTTTTCAGACAGGTGCCAGTCTGATGTTTTTATTTTTGTACAAGTAACTCAAGAAGGGAGAAGTTGTTAGTACAATTGCAACTTGCACATGAGGTCTGAAATCCAGGAAACTCAATTTGTAGGCACCATATACCCAAGCCATAGAAGCAGCTTAGAAATAAAGACAAGGTGGTCTGACTTGTACTAATTACAGTGTAATTTCATCAGATGCCCTGTCTGGCAAGTGATGGGCTCTGACTGAAATGATAAATCTTCATGACATTTTTGCATAATTGGTTCCCAACATTCACCTGCTGTAGGTGGCATTCAGGGAACAACGAGGAGTCTACTTAGCTAAGGGAAAAGGAGCCTGATGAATTTTAGGCTGGTCCACTTTTTTTTTTTTTTTTTTAATGCAAGAAAAGTCAAACTTGGCCATCTGCCAGGATCCCTTGTTTTAAAAATAGTTACGGCATGTCTGGGCCGATAGGCAAAACCAGAAAGACTCTTGATTATCCGGATTTTTTTTTTTTTTTTTTTTTTTAATTTCTCATACAGGTAACTTCATTGCAGTTTCCTTAGTAGTACAAATAACTGAACATAGAGATTCCCTCGCAGCCTTGTCAGCAGAAATTGGGCAGAACTTGATTCATTTACTTACCGGGATTGGTACCAGCAAGTCCCATAGTGCTGCTAAGAGCCCCCTTCATTTACATGACGCAGCAGGATCATGGATGCGACGCTGCCTTGGGACAGAGGACTCCGATCGTATCGGGCTCTGCCTGGAGCTGTGCAGAGCACTCCCCAACTCACCTCTGAGCTGCGCCTGGGGTTGTGTCCTTTATCGTGCCGCTTGCGCCAGGGCTGTATTTACCCTCTCCGAAAAGCAAGGACCGTAAAGCCCTCTGCCCCCACGCAGTACCCTCGCTGCCAGATGCCCACGGTTGGTGTACATAGCGTTTGTGGTCACACCTCTCCTCTGATTATCCATCAGGAGGTGCTCAGTGGCTCCTGAGGCGTCCTTGGAAGAAGACCCATCCCCTGGGGCTGGGCAGTGGGTACCAGTGCTGTTTCGTGCTGTTGCCTGCTCTCGGTGCACGAAGAGCACGTTGCTGTGAATGATTTCCCGCAGGAGATGCACCGCGGGGGCAGCAGGAAGAGCGGCTCTTGGCATTTATGGTGCACAAAGTACTCTGCGTGTGTCTTGAATTAGTGATGTCTCCCTTCCAGGTCCCATTCACTGTGTTGCAGGGCGAGGGAGTGGAGTATCTTGGTCATGCAAACGATGCTGTGATCGCCATCTCCAACTACCGGCTTCATATCAAATTCAAGGATTCTGTGATCAATGTAAGTCTGGATCTGCCTGAACCATAATCGCTCGCAGTATTTCAGGGGGGCATAAGCCATTTCTGTGGTCTGCGGCCTGGGAGCTGTGCCTCTTGAAGGATGCCAAGCCTGACGCTGTCTCTCGTTAGCGCTGGTCACGCAGTTGCTCTTTTGCTATTCCACTTTGGCGTGTAGATGGGGTTCTCTGCTGGATAATAATTAGGTCTTTCCCTCACCGTCCTTTTTAAATTCAAGCATTAAACTTGGTGGCTTTCAGACTGTTAAGGTCTCTTGCAGGCCAGTTTTAATGAGACTTCTACTACCTGGAGACCAGCAAGCACGAGTCAGACAGCGGGAGCCTGAGGCTTTCTCTCGCTGTCTTGACTTGCCATCTTTTATTGCAGCTTTTGTTTGGCTCGGTTACCTGTGCTTGTCTGGATGCGATGTGGTAACTGGCCCCAGGTGGGAGACTGCCCAGGGACAGAATAAAAATCGGAATAGTAATTGCTGGAGGAGGCTCTGTGCTGGGTCATGAAGCTTCATAAACCTCGGAGTGGGTTTGCAGTTTGAACTAGAAGCTCGTGATTGTTGGTAGAGCCATGACTGTGCCTGATGGGCCTACAAGCAAGGCTGCTATGTCCGCTGTGTTGTGTGGTATGTCTTGTCATGCCCTACATCTGTCCCTCGCAGGTGCCTTTGAGGATGATGGAAAGTGTGGAGTGTCGGGATATGTTCCAGCTTCACATCGTCTGCAAGGACTCCAAAGTGATCAGGTATCCGGTTTGTTGCTATATTGTAGGTGGCACTGCAGGCCAGGTGCTGTGTTCAGCTCTGGTGTCTCCCTCTGCGTTACTGTTGGAATCGAGCTGTTCGTGGCCAAGGTTACTTGGTTTTTCTAAGACATGATGCGTCATTCCTTTTCCTGGTTAAGCGGAGCAGAGCTCCCTGTCTGTGCGTCTTGGCTGGACGAACGTACCCGCTGAGGATGATTTTCATTTGGGTTCGCAGGTGCCATTTTTCCACCTTTAAGCAGTGCCAGGAGTGGCTAAAGAGGCTAACTCGAGCCATCGCCCGCCCTGCGAAGCCTGAGGACCTCTTTGCATTTGCGTACCATGCGTGGTGCTTAGGAGTCTGTGTTGATGAGGAGGATCAACATGCACATCTCTGCCGTCCGGGTGAGCTCCTGGCCTGTCCCCTTCCTGCTCTTCTGCCCAGAAGCACAGCAATGCAATTTGAACTGTGGTTCATAAACGGATGGCTGGCTGTGTCTGACGTTCTGCTGTAGCGATAGCCCAAGTTCATCTTGCTGAGGGGCATCCCATACCTGGCCTGTGGATCCAGCTGATGTCCAGATGCAGCTGGATAACAAGCACAGTAAAAGGAATAATACTAATAAGCACAATAAGAAACATTCTGAGCCAGCAATACATAAGCTGCCTCTCCCTTTGTCCTTGTGAATGAAGAAAACATCCCAAACTCTAGTACTTTCATCATGATGACAGGGAGCTCAAGCAGTCTTGTCCCTGGCTGGTAAACATCATCAGCTTTGAGGCAGCATAATTAATAAGAGTCCATCTGCGTCTCCTCTCCAACCCCTAGAAATGCCACGAGATTCCGGTGGTCAGGTCTGTGGAGGTGTCTGGCTCATTCTTACACAGGCACAAATAAAATCTTTGAATCCCTAAAGAGAAAACCAGAGCTGTGATGGTGCCCTCGTGTGGATCGGGAGTTTCCCTTCTCTGGGAACACGAAGTTCACTTGCAGTTGCTTTGTCTTTAAATAGCTTCAGCATGAATAAAAGGGGATTAAAATGAGTGACAAACCTGGCTTTAGACTTAAAAATGTGCTGGTATTAGAGGAGAGAAGTAGTAGCCTGAATGAAATGTCCATACACAGGTTGGGATGGAGGGATGGGGTTGAATAGTATCGCTGAAAGAGATACCAGAAAGAAGCTGGCAGAGGAGAGGTGACTGCATGTTCTTACCCTGTCCCAAACACCAGCAATTAGGGGATATTTGCTGTCTCTCCTTTAGAGAAAATATTATTCTCTAGCATAAACAAACTTACCTGTGGAAATTGTTGCTGCAGGATATGAAAGAAGTGAAGAGCGTTGCAGTATTTATTTATTAACAACATTTGACACTCGAGCAACAAAGACATCCAGGATTTGTGAGGCGAGGCTGGAACATAAGAGAGCAAACGTGGAGTCAGCTCTGAGGGAGCAGTCTGGGAGAAGGAACTGCCCGGGGTGGGTGCTCAGTACAACTCTGCCATGGGGTTCCTGACATCCGCTTCGGAAGCCATCTCTGTCAGAAGGGCAAAAACGGATTAAATTAACCCCCTCCCCTGGATGTGGGAAGGCTGTTTCCATGCCGCTCTGTTCTCAGACTGAGAGGTGATCTGACTTGACAAAATAAGCAGGGGAACCCCTGTGAGGGACAAATCTTTTTGGCTTCTGAAGCAAGATCCCTGCCGTCCAGCCGTCCTCTAGTTTCTCTCCAGCCTGTGATAGTTGCTGTGGAGCTGCCACTAACACGTTTAGATTTCATCAGTTCTGCTTAGCTGTCAGTAAATCCCCTGTGCTCTGCTCTTCCAGGAGACCATGTGAGATACCGATTTGAGATGGAGCTGGTGAGGATGGGCTTTGACTTGCAGAACGTCTGGCGCGTCTCTGACATCAACAACAATTACAAGTGAGTGTTTCACCACCAGGCTCTCCCCGCTCTCCTCTTTCCTTACCTTCTTCCCTTCGCAATCCCCGTGCAGAGCAGTGGATGAGTCAGACTGTAGCTAATCCTCCCTCCTGGCCTCTAACTTTCAGGCAGATCAGCATATGAGCCAGATCCCCTTTCTTTTCCACCTTTCCCATTGTGGAATTGAAGAAGGAATACAGCCCAGACATCAGAGCTCGCAGCACTTGTAAATGCTGACTCAGGTAGTTTATAATGTGGTGGCCATAATTCCTCCTTGAAGACATTCTGGAGTCTTGGAGGAACCACCCATCGTAGAGTTGCCTTTCTGGTCAGTTGTTCTCTCTAAAATGCTTGTGCTGTTTGAAATGAAAAATACAAAGTTTTTGTAAAGTCGGGCGCTTATTCAGCTCTGAGAAACTGGGAGCAAGCCAGTGGAGAGCTGTCGGGATGCTCGGAAGTCTGAGGAACGAGCGAGGCTTGTTCGGTCAGGGGCAGAAGAGGCTAAAGGGGGATCTGCTGGCAGCCTACAGCTGCTGGAAGGGCAGTTACAAAGGTGATGGAGTGAAATTCTGACAGTGGCAGATAGCTGAACAAGAGGCAACAGCCACAAGGTGCAGCTTGGGAGGTTTGGACTGGGCGTGGGAAGAAAAAATAATCATTCCCCAGGAGTGTGGGGCTGTGCAGGTGGGGATTCTCCGTCATTATTCAAGTCTCAGATGATCTAGTGTTGGAGGTGGTCTCCTGTGAGCGGGTGGTTGGAGCGGGGATCTCTCGAAGGTCTTTCCCACCTGCACATCAATGATTCCAGCCTGTCTTCTACTCCTGGAAAAGAGCACAGGAGCTCTTGGAGAAGCGCTTCTGCATTCTTTGCAGCAGGTGGCATTAAGCCAACAGGATTTTATTAAGCTTTGACGGCCGTATTCATTTCTGCATTCCCTATAATCCCTTTCTTGAAAAGACTGGTATCCCTCAGTCTTTTCCCTATGTCTCAGCCAGTAAAGGCATCCCCATCACCTATATATCGGGCAGTTCCAGGTCACCGGTTTCTTGTGGAGACCATGAGAAACCTCGGCACGCTGGCCTGGGGAAATCCCGGTGGAGTTTGCTGCCTGCTCTCTTCCCTCTTCCTCAGGAATCCAGGCAGCAAGCCCTAGTTTGGGGGTTTGATTTACAGTTTTTACTTGGCCATACTGACCACGTCGTTGCTTTTGGACTATTAACATGGAGAAACTGCGTAAATGCCGTCAAAGGATGTCAAATAAAAAATTGTTTTCCTGAACTGCTCAGTTCTGGAGTGCGCAGTCGGTAGGTCCCTGCCCTAGGTAGAGTCTCTGCGTGTCTTTGAGAGCAGTCAGGCTTTCTCCTGCTACTAGATTTTGGGATGTGGTTTCCTCTGACTATTTCAGAAGGTTCAACTTAGACTGACCATCTGTGGTTCGCTTCCTGGCCAGCAATACACATCAATTAGCCAACTTCTCTAAAGACAGATGTTTTATTTTCAACCGAACCAGGGAAGAACGAACTTGAAACAGACCTCAGCAAGCTGGATGCAGGCCTGGTTTTGCTTTCCATCTGCTGAGTTCCTACCCGGGGATCCTGGCAGGTCACGGCTTCCTGCAGACATCCCGAGATCTCAAAGGTGGTGTAATTTGCTTGTGCAACTCGGAAACCAGTTCTCTCTTGCTGCTTTGGGGAGTGTGTCTTTAAATCCTGCCTTGGCTTTTGATCATTACCACCTGCCTCTATTCACAGGAATCGGGTTACTTTTTAACTGTTTATAGTCCTTTTATCTTTTATTTCCCAGCATTGGCAAAACAGTGTTGTTAGAGACAGGATACTCCAAGGTAATGGCTTTGTTCGTTGTCTTTCAAGTCTGTTCCGAGATGTCCTTATCTGGAAACTATTATCTTCTTCCTGGCGACAGCCATCATAAAATTAGAGCAATACAAGCATATAATAACCACTCCTTCGGTCTTGATAAAAGTATACTATTTCAGCATACAATGATAATAAAATTATTACATGATCTCTCTGTGGCGCTCTCATCTTCAGCGATCTGTATACCCAGAGAAATGGACGCATTCTGGCATTCCCCATCTGGTGCACCCAGGCTGCCTGAGATAAGAGTTGTTTCATATTGGCCTTAATGCTGCTGGGTTTGGTGCCCGTGTAGTTCCTTCAAAAAGGAAAAAAACACTCACCTTTCCTTCAGTGTTGATGCTTGTTGCCAGCTTTGATCTTTTTACAATTGTGGTTTTATTTATTTTTGACTTTATGAGGAAAAAGCTGTCTGGAGTTTTGTGCTACCAGTTTAGACAGCTGATGTTTCCTACTTGTTTCTGTAACTGCTCTTGATTCCTATTTTGTCTTGTTTTGTTACGATTCTCTACAAATTTTAATACTATCCTTCGCTTTGTGATAATTGGGGTTCTCGCTTGTATTTGCCATATGAACATGTAGACAATAAGTCTGCAAGGACCGTTAGCGATAAAGCGTGTGTTTTTGCATTCTGCGAAGGCAGATCCCTCTCGCTGGACTGGCTCTTACCTTTGTGGTAGGAAGACGCTTCGTCGCTCCTTGTCCGTTGGTGTGGCTTGTGCCAATTCACGCGTTTGTGGTGTTACAGCCACCTTCTTCTGGGATCAAACCTCACGGTTGCAAAAATGTCTCGTCCTGTGTTCCGGCTCACCGTGGTCCCAGGAGCGTTCTGGGCCGCTCCTCCGTGACCCACATCGCTTCGCTGTTGGTCTCTCTTCCACATGACACATATTGCACAACGCAGGGACAAGCATGGTTCCCCTTTGGACTCCCTTTGTTATGAAAAATGACCATTAAGGTTCTGTACTATTTCTTATCTTTTTCAAGAGTTACCGTTTCATAAGAGGAGCTTCCTTCAAGCCTTTGGTGAGCCATCTGTTAAAAACAAAAAACACACACACACAAAATAAATTTCCAAACAACCCTTCTGAAAATCCAAACGACTGTCAGCTACAGGAGCTGTATCTGCTTGTTCAGCGATGTTTCCAGCAAACTCTACACGCTCAAAGGTGTGACCCCCCCCTCCCCAAAAGCCGTGTTGACTCTTCCCAAGTGCACCGTATTTACCCTTGCAGCAACTGCGACAGCTCTGTACAGAAGTCGGGCTCCAGTGGTTTCCCACGTTCGCCCCAGAGACCTTTTTACAAAATTGATATCATGTTTGCCACCTCTCATTCCTCTGGCTCCCAAGCCAATGTAAGCAATAGCTTACACATCTTGGTTAATCATTCACCTGGTGCACATCTGGGTTGCCGTAGAAATGTTGAGCATTATCTAGTCCTGGTGATTAGTTACTCCTCGTTCCGAGCAGATTGTTCTAAAACTTCCCCTGCAGAAGTTTCCACGTTAAGCTCTTCTTGTGCCTTGTCCCTTGTAAAACAGGGTTAGGTCTGGCAGCTTCTCTGGGGGCTCTTCTGCTGAGCACCAATGCAAGTAGTTCTGATTTTCTGCTGTGACCTTGCTGATCTGTCAGACCTTCAACTTCAGTAGCAGGCTGGTACCTCCGAGATGTTTGAAAAAGGTCTTCAGAGTTTTAATCTTAACAGGTCATTTCTCAAAAACTGCACAACGTGTCTCGTTTTTGCTGGGTTTTAATTCAGGTGTGCATTTGGTTCCTCTCATGTCCCTTGGAAAGACGTCCCCTCTTTGAGGGATGTCCTTTTATTTCTAAAATCCTTCTTTTGTTCACTGTTTAACTCTGCCAGCTCTTTCTGATCTTTTTGATGCGTTTTACATTACCATTGAACAGCATGTTTAAATAACCGTCCCATCCTCTGCAGCCTTCCCCCCCCCTTTTCTGAAACCGATTGTTACTGTCGCGGGAGGCTCGTCCCCTCTAAAAATATTGTTGAATTCTACTGCATGATGAATACTGTAACAAAGTGATTTTTCTATTTTGGAGCAGCTTAGGACCAAAGGAAGAGTTATGTACTTTTGTGTAATTTGGCTGGTAGCACCAAGCAGCAGCTGATGGCGTCTAAGAAAAGGTCACCTTCGTCTCATGCGTTATTGTGACACTTTTGTGTTTTATGTGGAAGCGACGCAAGTCTCCCATGGCAATTTCTGCCCTCGTAGCCTTTCTGAATCTCTTCCAGCCTCTCGTGGATGGCGTTACCGTCGCTCCCGTGGCTGGTAGCGTAGCCTCGATGCTCTTCTGTTTCTCTTTAGGCTTGGGATTCGAGTCCATGCACATTCGGTGTTGCTTGTTGATGCTGGTAACTCTTAGCCTCACGCTTTTACCTTCATGTTTTCCTGGAACACACCACACTTTGTTCACCAGCTCCGGTCTCCCTACAAAGCTTGTACTCTGAAATTTAGGCTACCACTAATAATCTTCCTTGTATAAAGTTTATAAGATGCTGTTAAGCCAACATACTCACTTATCCTGGCTTTTCAGTTCCTCTACTTTGTTTTTTGGAATTCTAACCTAGAAGCACAGCTCTGTTTGTCTTGACCTCATTGCCTGTTTTTATGCGCCCTGCTTGAATTTGGCTTAACTTCTTGAGACTGTCCTGTTTCCTACCTGAATTTTATTGAATTCTGTCTTACTGTTTTCCTAAGGCTACAGAGTTTTAGTGACTTAACTCTTAGAAGATATGCTCCTGAACCTCTCCTCTATTGACTCTCCCCAGTTTTTAGTTTGAGACATCTCCTGTAATGTTTCATCTGAAGTGCCAGGGAACTGATTCTGTTCTCATTTCGATGAAGCCCGTTCATGTATAGACCCAGCTATGCCTAAAGTTCCTCCAGACCTTAATAGGCGCTGACCCTCTTCCACATACCTTTATTCTCAGTCACACTTCGATGCTTCTCTAATTTCCTGACCAACTTTATCCATGGAATCTGAGGCATTTCAGAGATGTCCAAGCCTAGACATCCTACCACAGACATCCTGGTCTTCAGCTTCTTACCTGACAGCTTTAATTTTGCTTCCCGGATTCCTCTTCCTCGCCCTGTTGTTTTTATCCCGTAGACCAACCTTGCTTTCTGCCTGGGGCTTTCTGAGAAGCTGTCTAGACACCGTGTGAAGTGCCGTCGTCTAATGTGGCAGGCAGCTCCTCGCTAGCATCGCAAACTAAATAATGCTAAGCGCTGTATCGTGCCTATTGCCGCTAGCCGGGATAACCTGGACTCAGGGGAACACCAGGCCACCGCTGGAGCTTACCAGCTGGGTAGTTTCACCCCCCTCGGTTTGCTTCCCACCTGCCCCGAAACATTCCTTCGGAATGATGTGGGTTATAGCCTGGGGCTAGAGCTGCTCTTTGATGTTCCTTACCCTTGTACGGCTTTGCCTGCCTGGGCTGCTGGAGCTCAGCTGGTCCAGCATCAGGCAGTGCTTTGTCTCTGAAGCCTGCGACCTGCCTGCCCTGCCTGCAGCCGTAGGGTGAGCAGCAGGGGCAGGATAGCAGCTGCAGTAGCCAGGAAGCCCCTGTGCTCCTGGATTTTTACGTGTGCTTCATTCTTCTTGCATTGCTCTCTCCCCGCCTCCCCAGCACTCTTTGACTCTCCCCCTCCTTCCCTTGGCTCCCCTCTTGCCCTGCTGATAACGTACTTGCAGTTGGGTTTTTAACATTTTTCTTGGGACTTAAGCATCTGCGATCCTGGTGCCTCTTCTCATCTCCCCGTGAATTTCCATTGCAGCCGAACCGCTTTACACTTCAGGTTTGTTCGGATGTGGGGCTCCTCTGGTACTGCAGCTCTGCTCCTTGAAGAGTTGGCTGCCCCCCGCTATTAGCGGTGCCCGCTATGAGTTTCTTCCCCAGGGGACCAGGTTGGCAGGGACTCGCCCATCACATTCCTCTCACGCTGGCCTGTGTTCAGATGTGTATTAGGAATCTGATTTCTGGCACCCCACCAAACGAGATATTCTTTTAGATTTCCCTCATGTCATTTTATTATAGCATACACCAAATCACCGTTGCCATCTCTCTGGGCAGAGTTATGTCTTCCTTGCAGAGAAATGCGTAAAGCTTATCAGGGGTGACCTGTTTTCTGCAAGGCAGAAGGTGGCCGATCATCGTTTACCAGACGCTCTGTGTGTTTCTGGGTTTGCGAGCGCTGCACGAAAACCAAAACCCCACATAAATTAATGACTGTTCCCCTAAACCCTCATGAATTCTTAAATCCAGAGGATATTCCAAAGGCATCCTTGGGAAGTACTGGGGTACTTAGTATGGGCCCAGAGGCGAGTCCTGAGGTGAAAGGAGGTTGTCTTCTCTCACCTCATTCCTGATAGCATTTTTTGGGTCGCTTTTCCCATGTTGAGACTGTACTGAGACAGATATGAAGAGGAAGAGCCAAAGTCCTGCATGCTGAGTTTGGGGAAATGGGAGCTGCTCCTGCCCTCTCTTTGCAGAGCTTCTCTGGTGCAGATTTTTGATTGCCAAGTCCTCATCTTGCTGTCGTGCTTTCTTTTTTCCAGGCTTTGTTCCAGTTATCCCCAGAAGCTGCTGGTCCCTGTCTGGATCACCGATAAGGAGCTAGAGAATGTGGCTTCGTTTAGATCGTGGAAAAGGATCCCTGTGGTGGTGTACAGGTAAACACAAAACCAAAGCAGTGCTCTCCCCGACACCCGCACCAGCTGCCCTTTTCCTCGTAGCCTTGTGCAGGGCGAAGCCGGGTTGGCAGAGCGCGCGTACGGTGCTGCGGAGCAAGGCGCGACAGCGATAGCTGCGTCCCGGTCCTCGCGCTGCATATTCCTTTTGCCTCCCACCTGAAAACATGCCCCTGCCGGGATTCCTCCTCCTCCCAGCACACACGTCAGCCTCTCCGGGCGCTCGGTCTGCGATGGCAGCACAGGGTGTTCTCCAGAAGGGAGAAACAACGTTCCAGCGACTGTTGTTTCTTTCCTGCTTTCGGTTAGATCTGAAGATGTGGGTGACTCTCCCCCTATGGGAGATGCAGCAAGAACACTGTGTCGAATTCAGGTTTTCTTTCTTTTGAGTTTCAAAACTTTTTCACAGATTGGTACTTGCCTAGCTGCTGCTTTGGAAAGCAGTCTTGGCCAGAAGAAGCCTGCTGTGTGGCCCTGCTCTCACCTAGGGATTCAGGCCTGGGTGTAAATTTTAATACCCAAGTGCAAATCACTTCTGTTTTGACCGAGTTCTGAGAGTTTGACAACATCTAGGTAACAGAATGAAATGTTTGCCTGTGGCTGAAGGTTGTTGAATCAATAGCTGGTAAATATACAGAGGACCTGCTCCCTGGTCAGCCTCCCGAAAATACTCTAGAGAGGGGGATGCGGGAGGCTAGGCAGCAAATTAAGCAGGGCTTTTCAGGGTAGGGTTTCTCATCAAAAATGTCTGCTAGGAGACCAACGTGTTTGAAACTAACAGGAGACTGGTTGAATAGGTGCACCCAGTCAGCGTGCATGTTTTAACGTACATGATGGTTTCGAGCCTTAGACTCTGTGTTAGCAATTACTAAAACCAAATATAAAAAGCTTTGAAAATAACAGAGCTGCACAACAAAGGACAACCCTGGGAAGTACAAAAGCCAAGGAAATAAAACCGGTGAATTTACACGTCCCTTAATTCTACGTCTTCATGTTACGCGGTTTGCTGTTAGACGGTGGCAGAACGCAGTGTATTACTTCTTCTAGAAGAACTAATTTCTACAGCAGAGTAATAATGAGCGCTGCTTATTGTATGGAGCCTTGCCCTCTTTGTAGCCAAGTCAGCTAAGAAGTTAATTGTATTTGTGATTACTTTAGCTAAAAATGGCCTGGCACTGGAGACTGGCCCAGTGTGCCTCCCCACCCGAGGGCAAAGCCACGTCTTTTTGCTACTCTAACAATTATTTTGTTCCTCGCGTTACTGCAATGGTACCCAGTAATTTAGAAGCTGAGCTGCAACCCTTTGCAGCCTGGGATCAGATTAGAAGATGCTGACAAGCGATGTTACAAGATGGGACAAGTGCTTGCCCATATGCGTATCTCATTTTCACGCGCTCTTTAGTCTTTGCCCTCAAGATTGAAGTCGTTTGGCCAGGAGGGTCCGTGAGGGCTGTGGCTGTTTCTGGAGCGCCTTGTGCTGTATGGAAGGGAAGAAAGGCAAAGCCTCATGCTCAGCTCCTCCTCATCCCTCCTAGTTCAGGAGAGAGTGGATAAGTGGGCTCAGGTGCGTGCATCCCAGGGACTCAGTAACCACAGGACTGTTTGGTAGCCTTCGGAGCTCTTGGAGAACAAGGCTGAATTCATTAGGTCCCAGTCAGATCTGTAAAATGTGACGCTAAAGGTACCACATTATCAGTTTTCTTACAAAAAAAGTATAATTTAGCTGTTAAGCAAAGCAGAAATTCAGGTCTCCATCTCTGAGTCCTCAGTGGAGACGCTCAGTAGAGATGCAGGAGCCTCCAAGCAAAATTCCCTTTTAAAACAACGCAAAGGATGCAATTAATTATTTAGCTCACTACAGAGGCAGGCAGGCATTGCATGGCAGCCGCTCCTCGTTATTACTCTCTGTCTGCACAGCCACCTTCAGAAGACCTTGGGACTATGGTAGCAGGAGAGCTCCTCACAGATGCTCAGCATCACCTTTGCCCGCGTTCGTGCTGCAGCGAAGCAGCAGGCAAACAGCGGACGCCGCTGCAGCCCCACGGCTGAGCGCTCGGTCTCAGGCTTTCAGATCACACCAGAGCGAGCCAGGAGCTTAACCCAGAGACTCGGGAAATGAAAGCACTTGCATACGTGCATCTCGGTTGGGAACCTTGAGGTGACAGCTCTGTAAACCCTCTCTCAGCTCTTTCTTATGTGTTAAGCTAAGCTACTTGACTTGGCATTGTGGATGAGCACTCTTATGGCCAGAAAATACCAGAGAGGGGACTTGGGAGATATTAGCTGATGCTTTCTGGATGATTGCTATGGGTTAAATGACATGTACTAACAACATCGGATGTGCTCTAGCCTTGTGCTCCGAATGAATCTGGGAGTAAAAGCTCAACTGATAAACTACAAAGGCACCTCAGACTCCAGCTTTGGATTCTGAAAGGGTTTCAAGTCATTAAGACCGAACTGAACATCCCTAAGAAATAATTCTGTCCACCTAAGTTAAAACATTATGGCACCTTCTGCCATTCCAGTTTCAAGAAAAGAGCTTTTTTTCTTTGAAGAAAACCTCCACAAAAATCCCAGTAAGAAAAGACCTGAAATGCTTCATGGGCTCGTGCTAGGGAGATCAGCGAGGGAATGCAGCGTCAAGCTACGGCTGCTCCCCTGACCTGGGAAGCGCACTGCAACCTCAGTTGTGGTTTTCGTTCGTCCGCTGGCACCTGCTGCGCTTTCTGCTTGCTGATGAGTTCATGCTCATCGATGCTGACCGTATTTCCTTGTGTTTATTGGCACATCATTGTGTCTCTTGAAATTGGCTCCCTCAAGGCCATCCTCTGCCCAGCGTTTGTTACCGTGCTGAGAGGTTTGTGCTACCAAGAAGTTTTCTGAATTTAATATGACTCTTTGGCAATGTTTTTAGTATTACATTAAGCAGGCTACCACTGACTTCAAGCGGCCTACGTAGCTCTACTCTCTTTCTACCCTCTGCACCCCAAAGCAGTGCCATCACATCCAAGCAGCCGGCTCAAAACGTGCTCAGGCGCTGGCTGGGAAAGTGCTGATTGGCACAGGCCAAAAACTGTGGGTGTGCTAACAAACAAGCTTGGATGATCACAGGCCGGCGCTTAAGTCCACACCTTGGCTCTGTTTCATTTACTAGTATAAACAAAGCCTTTGCTGCTGTCTGTGTTAACCATCCTTGAGTGATCCTGAAGACAGGAATAGAGCTCCTGGGAGTGACTGCTCTGTAAGCCACCTCGCAAAACAAACCAGCAGCAGAGGAGGGCACTGAAAGAAAAAGGACCTCGCAGTATTGTGGCTTAGCTGAACACGCGGAAGTCTCCGGTTTAAAGTCTTCATCAGTATTATCTATGAGATGTCATTAACGGTAGTACATCTTTGGTGTTGATTTGATAAGTTGCCTCAGGAGAATAAGGGGACCTTGTCTTTGAGAAGGAAAAACATTCCTGCAAACTGCAGTAGCTGCTGGTGAGATACTGTGCACCGCTGTTAGGAGGAGGTCAAAGCCTCGACGCATTTTGCTGCCTTACAGCAAATATCATGAACAGGCACTGTCATCCTCTGTGGAGCAGCAGAGCCCCTCATAGGGGGCCGGCATGAGAGAGAGATGCCTTCAAGGGTGCTTCTACCACCTCACTGGCAGCTGAGCAGCCTTTGGGTGGTGGGTGGAGGCTTGTGCTCGTGCGCTTTGGGATCTAGAGCGTTATGTCCCCTCCTTTGCCACCACCGCAACTTTTTCAGAGGCGTTGACCTACAAACAAAAAAATACTACGTGGATGTGGTTTGTCAGGTGCTTTATCTGCATCTTTGGTCTTACTCCAGCTGATCTTCAGAGAGGTGCTGCATGCGGGGTGGCGGGGTGGGGAGGCGCAGGCACTGGTGGTGTGAAGAACGGAGGTGCAGGGCTGTCCAGTTTCTTACCCTGTGTCCAAGAAGGGCCAGGCACCAGGGGCAGCGTCTCAGGGAAGTGTAACAAATGGGACAGCTATGCAGGTGTTCTTTCCTGGCACATCTTTGGAGCGGCCGGTGTCCTAGATTTCCTACAACAGATATTCAGGAGAATGTGTGGCTGTGTTTCACGGTGGCTTGGTGGACCTACCTTCCATCCCTTCAATGCCTTTTGGAACCAACTTACCCTACATTGCGCTGTGGCAGTGAGTCCGCTGTCTGTTCTGTTTGTTGTCCAAAAAATACTTCTCGTTTTTCTTAAACGTATGGCATGACCGTTCCAGCGCTTGTTTGTTTTTCTATTGGGGAAAAATAAGACCAATCTTCCAAACTCACTTTTTTGTATCTTTCATCACCTTTTATGCCTCTCATCCGTACTTGTCCTTCTCTCATGGTGGGGCGTTGTTTCCTACTTAAGTTGTCCCTATAGCGAAGCTCTGCTGTACCTCTGATTGTCCTCGCCACCCTTCTCCGGAGGTGTGAGTACTACATTATCCTGTTCGAGATTAGTGAGAAATTTGTGTCATTTTGAAGACACGTAAGGTGCCATAATATTTTCTGTCTTCATCTTTTCCAAATTGCTGCTATCACATTCTTAACCTTTTTGCTTCTCTTGAGCATTGAGCTGAGGCTTTTTGAGAGCTCCACAGTGACTTCAAAGTGTTTGAGATTTGGCTGCTGATTTGTACTGAACTGCTTCATGTCATAGCTGGGGTTACGTTTTGATCATCTGTACATACTTTTCATTTATTAATACTAAATTTCATACTCTATTTTTATCACCCAGTATCACGAGACCCTTTGCAACGTTTTCCAGACAGCCATAGACTCTCCTGGATAATTCTATATCACCAGCAACTTTGTCACCTAATCGTCCGTTCCCTTTCCAGGCCATTTATGAATGACTTGACTGGTGTGTTCATGTGAAAAATGAACGCTTCTTCCTTCTGCCAGGCGTCAATAAGCAACAGCCAGGGTAGGGCTCACGTTTTAGGGGTTGTTAATAAACACCGGCTCTGGCCTCCACCCAGGAACTCACCAGTCTGATGCTGTGTGAGCGAATCTTTTGAACTTACAAGTGATAAATGAAATGGTTTAACAACCGGTACGTACTTTAAGGGGAAAAAAAAAAAAAGAGAATGGGAGAACAGAACGGTATTAAAATAAATAACTATTACTTTCCCAAAGTACAACCATAATTGTTTAGTTTTCCTCTCTGGTTTAATATATAAATATTGACGTATCTATATACAATATTATATACTTATAGATAACAATGTATATTTATATATTATTGTAAATAAAAATATAAAAATAGCTTAACAGAGTAATGGCTAGAGCAGCTGGCAGCTTCCCCCCTGCTGCAGAGGCTCCTCAGTCGTGTCAGCAGTAGTGGAGTCCCAGGGCACAGCGTCGACCCTCGTGGCGAGGCCCCATGAGCTGCAGCTGACCCCGGAGCTGCCGCCGTCCGCTGGCACCGGCTGTTGGCGACAGCCGCTCCTGCAGGCGCCGCAGCGACCCACTCCTCTGCAATCTCGGCTTGCCCGCTGTTCCAGCTCCAGTCACCGCTCCTGTGCTCGTGACAGCCTCTGTGTTGCTGCTTTTGTTATGAAGAATGGATATCTGAAACGCCCTGTCCCGTTTCACTGCTTGAACGCAAGAGCAAACGCAGTGGATAAAGCAGCGAGGAGGGTTGCGCGGGTGCTGACCGTATGTAGGCGAAGTTTGCTGGGGTTGCTCCTCGCCTCTCCAGGGAGGCTTCACGAGGGCTCTCGCTTCCTTTGCAGACATGTGCGCAACGGGGCGGTGATCGCACGCTGCAGCCAGCCTGAAATCAGCTGGTGGGGCTGGCGAAATGCTGACGACGAGTATCTTGTGACATCTATTGCCAAAGCCTGTGCCTTGAACCCTGGAGTAAAGGCATCCGGTGGCGTGCCGCACAACGGGAGCAGCGACGGCAGCGAGGCCTGCGATACCGACTTCGGTGAGACAGCTTACTTCCCTCCGCTCTCTCCTAAACGTGTGAATTATTCAGTGCTTCCTACACCTAAATGTGGCTGCCAACAGGGCTGTTGCAATGCAAGGTTTAAGCCCGATATCCAGATGGATCATCTGGGCCCTCTCGCGCCTTGACTGCAGCGTGTGGGAGAGGTCTCTGGGCTTGTTCGCGGCCAGCATTGGGCGGCACTGGGGGCCTGTCGCAGGAGGGAGCGAGGTGCCGGGAACTCAGTCCGTGCTGTCTCTGCAGACTCGTCCCTGACCGCGTGTTCAGGCGTGGAGAACGCAGGAACTCCTCAGAAGCTGCTGATTCTTGATGCCAGGTCCTACACGGCGGCTGTGGCCAACAGAGCGAAGGGAGGCGGCTGCGAATGTGAAGGTACGGGGGGGCTAAGCCCATCCCAGAACATCTTCCTCTTGGACTTGCTTTGTTGAGTGCGTCCTAGAGCGCAGCTGGGGCTCGGGTCGGCATATTGGTACTCAATCTGTGGAAGCATGTTCCCCTTCTCGCTCGTGCAAAGTCCGTTATTCCAGATAAATCGCTGCTGGCCCGCAAGGCTTCTGTAGAAAAACTGCCTATCTGGAGCCCAGAAACGGTGCTGTGCGGGACAGCTAAACTAGGCGTGTGGAGGCAGTTGCTGCAGTGGCAGCAGCTCTCTCAGAATGTTTCTGTCTCTGTTCTGTTCAGAGTATTACCCAAACTGTGAAGTCGTGTTCATGGGAATGGCCAACATCCACTCCATCCGGAACAGTTTCCAGTATCTGCGTGCTGTCTGCAGTCAGGTGCCAGACCCCAGCAAGTACGTGACTGTTCTCCGGCTGAGTCTGACGCCCTATCTGTCAGTGTCCTGGGGGTTTTCCCTCCCTTTTCCTTTTTCCTATCCCAGGTTTCTACCTCAGAAAACGGAGGGATAGGAAAGCGCTCACAGTGCTTGAATGCTGCTTATTTTGATCCCTGGTAATCCAGGAGGGATTGCAGCACTGCCTCAGTGTCACTTGGCTGTATGTGTCCTCTGAGGGTTTCTAAAAGGTAGCTGTATCTGGGAAAAATTGATATCAGGGGTTGGATTCTTTGCACTTATTCCCAGGCTGGCTGGCTCCTCTTGAACATGTTTTAGAAAAGACTGATTTTTCACTGAGGACTCCAAAAAGACTTAGTTTAAAATATATCTTTTTTTTTTTTTATGTGTGTGTGTGTGTCCCCTCACTGGAGAGCTAAGCAGCAATTTTCTTGCTTTTTGCACACCTTCTAGCTGGCTTTCAGCCCTAGAGAGTACCAAGTGGCTGCAGCACCTTTCTGTCATGCTGAAGGCAGCAGTGCTGGTCTCCAGTGCGGTTGACAGAGAAGGGCGTCCAGTGCTGGTTCATTGCTCAGACGGCTGGGACAGGACTCCGCAGATTGTAGCACTGGCAAAGATTCTTCTGGACCCTTACTACAGGACCATGGAGGTATGAGTTGTGCTGTGCTGCTATTTCGTGTCTCTTAAAAGGCAGCTTTTATCTCAGAGGCTCCGGAGAAAGGAGCAGGATTGCATTTGGCAATGAGCTTAGTGGCATTTCAGAGCTGCTGTTGTGGGTGCTGGGTTTTTCCATGTTCTCTTCCTGCCTGTTTTCGGTGAGCTGTCCCTCGCTCCTCTGCCCATTGGTGAAGTACTGTGGTAAATAACCTCTTGTGTTCAATATTCACCTGCTTCCCTCCTCTTAATTGTGCATATTCTTGTTTATTATATGGAAATAACAGCTGTTAGTTTGTCTTAGGAAGCCTCTGACGGTCAGGCAGCTTTGCTCCCAAACCGAGCACCGGGGCAGCTCCTTTCCAGCCCTTCCAAAGTCCTGAGTTTGCCTGGCGCTGCTGGCAGACGGGGCTTGCCTCATCCTGCTACAGGCCCACATCAAAGTGTCTGTAGTTAAGTTTTTTTTTTTTTTCTTTTATTCGCAGGGCTTCCAGGTGCTTGTTGAATCGGATTGGCTGGATTTTGGTCACAAGTTTGGTGATCGCTGCGGTCATCAGGAGAAGGTGGAAGATCAGAACGAGCAGTGCCCAGTTTTTCTCCAGTGGCTGGATGCTGTTCATCAGCTTCTGAAGCAATTTCCTTGCCTCTTTGAATTTAACGAAGCTTTTTTGGTAAGAAATATGCATGCAAACATCTCTTTATCCCTTGCCAGATGTGAGCAGAGGCCGAGGGAAAGCCATGATATTTTACAGTGTTGTAGTTGAAAGAAAACAAAAATTGAATTATTGAAGAATGGGAAAGTGTCTGGAGTAGCGCTTGGGCTCTCCGCTGGCATTCCTGACACACCTGCACTGCGTGGGTCCAGCCCTGCCCTTCAGTTGTGGTATTTTGACCTGGTTCTGTACGTGTGCTGCTTCTGCCGGCCCCTGTTCAGCTGCTCGCAATTTCCTCCTCCTCCTCCTCGCAGCGGGTGCTGCAGGCTCGGGGTACCTAGCAGATTGCACAGCAATGAAGGATTTATATTCTCTGGTGTCTTTGAGCCGCTTCTTCTCCAGGTCCCTTTCTAGCCCAGTGAATTCAGCTGCCATCAGCAGCACTGTTTTGATTAAAAGCCTGATTTGCTTATCTTGAAGCAATATGAGTCTGGAACATTTAAAAATAATAAGTTAGGGAAACGATAGCTGTTAATCTTTGTCTTACGAGATAATACAGGTTAGGGTTATAGAGGGATGGGTATGGTATCAGTTGACGGTTGCTTTCACTTTCATAGAATCATAGAATCGTTAAGGTTGGAAAAGACCCTTGAGATCATTGAGTCCAACCGTTAACCTGTCACTGCCAAGCCCACCTCTAAACCATGTCCTCGAGCACCACGTCTGCCCGGCTTTTAAATACCCCCAGGGATGGAGACTCAACCCCTGCCCTGGGCAGCCTGTGCCAGGGCCTGACAGCCCTTTCGGTGAAGAAGTTTTTCCTAATATCCAACCTAAACCTCCCCTGGCGCAGCTTGAGGCCGTTTTCTCTCATCCTAAATCTTTAGGACTTGCCAATTAAATCACTTTAATCTGAGTGATTCCTGTCGCTGTTCCCTGTCCTGCCCTGTGCGGCAGAGGACAGCAGCAGGGTCACCGGCTGGGTAGGGGGTGCATGTGCCATCCTGGCGGAGTGGGAGGCGTTTCCCCTGTAGACGGGAGACGCCATTTCCCAACGGCCCTGACAATTGTTCCCCTTCTGATGCTGTAGGTGAAGCTGGTGCAGCACACGTATTCCTGCCTCTATGGGACCTTCCTTGGGAACAGCCCCTGCGAGCGAGAGATGCACAACATCTACAAGCGTACCTGCTCCGTCTGGTCCCTCCTGCGGGCTGGCAATAAGAACTTCCACAATCTTCTTTATATGCCAGGGTCCGAGCAGGTCAGTAGAGCTCCTGGCCCAGCTTTCCAGGCTCGCCGCCTGCCAAGCACCAGGGACTGCGCGGGGAGAGACTGGAGGGGTTTCCTTTTGCGTTCGTCTCTGACCATAAGCGGTTGTCGCAGGTGCTGCATCCAGTGTGCCACGTGCGAGCGCTGCACGTCTGGACAGCGGTGTATCTCCCGGCTTCCTCGCCACATCCCCTGGGACAGGATGATATGGACATTTACCTGCCCCCTGGATCTCAGAGCCAGGAGTTCAGCGGCAGATGTTTGGACAGGTGAGAGCCTCAGTGCCCCAGTCCCAGGTTGCCTCCTGCCCACAGGCCTTCTTTCCCTCCTTGCTCGTTGTAGTTCCTCTGGTTTACCTGTTGTTCTCGCCTTTCCTGTGGAGAGTGAGAGCTCTGTAGCATTGTCCCAGCCACTCGGAGACGAACGTGCACAGCTCCCTGCCGCACCTAGCGAGGCAGACTGCGGAGGCCAGGCTGCGGTGTTGTGTCTTTCAGCTCACGCTGCTGCACCGCCCCTCCCCACCCACCCCATGAGCCGTAATTAGGAACATTTCCCATCCCTCATCTCAGTTTTGACTGAAATGAGGGAAGTTTCAGGAGGGTTTTTTGTGAGATTTGCTTTGCTTTTGGGTTCTAGATTACCAAAGACAAGATCTATGGATGACCTGCTCTCCGCCTGCGACTCCAGCAGCCCACTGACCCGCACGTCTAGCGATCCGAACCTGAATAACCACTGTCAGGAAGTCCGGGTGGGCCTGGAAGCCCGGCATGCCGCTGCTGAGGGAGCCGAGCTGCACTTGGGTGAAAGCAGCGCGGTGGCCGCAGGAGAGACGCGGCAGGCGGACGAGCAAGAGGAAGACGCTCCCCTGCAAGCCAACAGCGCTTGTAGCAGCCGTGCTGAGCACGAAGGGCAGAGCAAGCAACTGAGCAGCTGGGCTTCTGTGCCAGGAAGCAGTGTCGCTCTGGAGGCAGAAAAGGGAAATGGAACATACACGGAGGAACTGGATGGCACGTGTCCAGCTCCAGATCCTTCCGGACAGGAAAATGTTGACAGGGTTTCCACCGGTTCTGGCAAGCAGCTAGAAACCGATCCACAGGAACCTTTGAAGGCTACTGGCATGGTGGCCAACGGAGGAGGCTGCCCCAAGAGAAACACCACCTGCCAAGACATTCCCAGCCAGGAGTCCCTGGGACCAAGCGCCCCGTGTCAGGACATCCCAGGCCCTGCCCCGGGCACCCCCTGCCTGGATGAAGATAACGGCAAAGGCGATGCTGGAAGGAGTGTGCCCTGCGAGGAGCCTGGCCGGCTGGGGAGAGTCCCGCTAGAGCAATGGCGCAAGCCCATTTCCCAGAGCCAAAGCAGCGAGTTCTCCTTCCTGGGGTCCAACTGGGACAGTTTTCAAGGAATGGTGACATCGCTCCCCAATGGGGAGCCCGCACCCAGGCACCTCCCCTCCTACGGCTGCTGTAGCAAGAGGTTGAGCAGCAAAGCTCTGCGGGCACCAGGCCTGTGCCTCAGTGGCCAGTGGTCTGCCAGAGAAGGTGCGAAACCCTCAGGCTGCTCTGGCCACGTCGGCACGCATTTTGCGGGCCCTGCAGGGAAGCCTGGCCGCTCGTGGCTACCCTGCCACCTGAAACAAGCGTCTGGTCCCAAGCACGTGCCACCAAAATGTCCTTCTCCTGTGCCTCCTCTCTACCTGGATGATGACGGGCTCCCCTTCCCCACGGACGTGATTCAGCACAGGCTGCGGCAGATCGAGGCCAGCTACAAGCAGGAGGTGGAGCAGCTGCGCAGGCAGGTACGAGAGCTGCAGCTGCGCCTGGACATCCGCCACTTCTGCGCCCCTCCGGCCGAGCCTCCGATGGACTACGAGGATGACTTTGTAAGTAACTGCCTCTAACACCCCAACTCCGGCAGTGCGGCTCCTGGCCAGCGGTGGGCCCTGCACCCTCCGTCACACTGCCCTCCCCAACCCACAGTTCTCACTCTCTTGCTTTTGGAGCGGATGGTTAAGATTGTTGCTGTTTCCTCAGCCTTGTTCCCCGCCTGTCCACGTGCTGTGTCCTCGTGCCACACAGAGGCATCCCTGCTTCTTGAGGGCCAAGCAATGGCTCCTACATGGTCATGAATGCTTCACCTCCTTGTACGGGGAGTTGTGGAGCCACCCACGTGCCCCTCACAAGCACGGAGCGTGCCCGGAGCAGGGAATGCCCTTGTCTCGGCGACTGAGGCAGCTGAGGGGATTTGTGACTTTGTCTCTTTTTGCAGACATGTCTGAAGGAATCGGACGGCAGCGACACTGAGGATTTCTGTTCCGATCATAGCGAAGACTGTTTGTCAGAAGCGAGCTGGGAGCCTGTTGATAAGAAGGAGACTGAGGTATGCGTCCTGTTACGGCAGCAGGAGAGAGAACGTTTCTTTCCTAGCAGCTAACTTTGGTTACAGCAGCAGAGAGCAGCCACCCTTGTCCTTTAACACCTCCTCTGCTGCTGCAGCAGCCGATAGAAGGGGACTTGCGGGATGGGCTCGCTCTGGGCTGGCCCGTTGTGGCCCAAAGCCTGCGCTGGGGTCCTGAGACCTGGTCTGTGGGGCGTTACAAACTGGAAGCTGATGAGGACTGGTGTCTGCCCTAGGTCACGCGGTGGGTTCCAGACCACATGGCCTCGCATTGTTTTAACTGCGATTGTGAATTCTGGCTGGCCAAACGGAGGCATCACTGCAGGTAAACGATACGATCGCTGTAGTTGCACTCTTCTTCTCAGACTGTTTCTCGTGAACCTCACGAAAGGCTGGTCTGCGATGTTCGTTCCCTCTGGCTCCCAGGAGAAAGCTTTAGGTCTTTCCTTTTTTTTGCCAGGCCTCATAAATTCCCTGCAGATTTCCATTCTGCATTGCTCTTGTCTATTTTTCCAAGGCCTTTGATCCTTCTCCTGGATAGTAATTCCCGTTAGTCCCTTTTTAGGGCTAGCCAGTCAGCTTGCCCTGGAGACCACAGCATATACTTTAAGAAACACGTTGACAAGTCATAAGCAAGGCTGGTACTTCGCCCCCGAACCGGATGCTTTGCGCTTGCTGAAGTTGTGCTGTGGTGTTCCCAGCTCTCTTTTCACTGGTTTTCTTGCTCCTTGACAGGAACTGTGGGAACGTGTTTTGTGCTGGTTGCTGCCACCTGAAGTTGCCCATCCCTGACCAGCAGCTGTACGACCCTGTCCTCGTTTGTAACTCCTGTTATGACCACATCCAAGTGTCTCGTGCCAGGGAGCTCATGAGCCAACATCTGAAGAAACCCATCGCCACAGCTTCCAGCTGAATGCCAGCCGAGGAACCTGTCTAAGCCCAGCCTTTCCTCTCGTGGGTTTGAAGGGTGACTCTGCCTCCACTGTAATCGTGAAGGCCGTTGGTGCAACACTTGAACACCGAGCTTGAATGCACTGTCTTCAGCAGTCTTACTATCAGTCTGGAGCAGAGGAGCTCACATGAGGGAGTGTGGTGTGTGTCCCCGCTCTGCTACCGGTGGGCCCGTACATTGTAGTCTGACGACCTAGGGCTAAAGAGGGGATTGCAACCTCTTTCTTTTGTGGGCCAGAAAGCAATGTTTTCACAGATATTGCCTGTGCAAAGTACCCCCAAAGCAATAGAAAGGCATGTTTAGAACCAACCCCCCCCGCAAAGGCAGGCTGCTGTACAAGGAGGAAGAGGGCAGGCTCCAGGTGGTACCGTGTGCTTTGGAAGGGCCTCAGCCTGGAGCAGTTCTGTAGATTCTCTTTCCATGAGTGTGATTTGCGATCAGCTTGGTGAACGAGACTCGTTAGCCGTCACTAATGGAGTGTTCTCTTGTGCGTTGAAGAGAAATTCATTCTGGCTGAAAACGGGCCGAGCAGATTTTGCCCGTTTTCACGCTCCGCTGGGATTGGTGAGCGCTCTTGACTTTGCCCCTGCCCCCCAAGACTGCGGGGAGGTGGGAGATCGGCTTTTTCACTTCTGCTCTGCCCGTCTGCTTTGTCTGCGGTCGTGTCACAACCTGGTGCTAACACGGGAATGGCACCCTGATCCTCTCCTGGCATGGAAACAGAACTCGTGGTCCTGTGTTGCTCCTCCTCCCCTTTTCTGCCCTCAGCTCTCCACTCCCTACTGCTCTTTATCCTGAAAACTTGATACCTTGAGGGTATAGGCCATAATGTGTTGTTTTACCTCCTGGAATGTGCTGTCTGGTGTATGTGAGGGTTTCGGTCCAAATGCTGCTATATATTTCTGTGCACTTAATGTAACCCGAAGAAGGGAGAATGAAGCATCGATACCAAAACGGGGGTGGGGAAGGACACTGGCTGCCGTCGACACTACGGTCTGTGCTTTTCACTTTAGGATGTACAGCCAAGCTACGGTGATAAACGTGACATGTGGCATCTGCTCCGTGGTGGAAACGATCTCTCTGACTTGCCCCAGCGCTACCTGAAATGCCTCTTGAATTTGACTTCTTTTTTGTCTCCTGTACAGCGGTCAGAGTTCAGAGTTGCCAACTTGTAATTGCCTCTCTACTTCTTTAAAGTAGAGAGCAGGAATCCCAACTCATTTGAAGGAAAAGGAACTGGGTTTAGAAAGAAAGAAAGGTTTAGAGAGAAAATGGGCTTGAGGTGGGCTTTTAATCCCTAGGTCCCTCGGGGCGTATCCATCCTGCCTCCTTTCTGAGAAACCTGCAGATGTTAATGAGGAGGAAGAGTTTGAAAGTGGGGCGTTTCTTTGCGGAAATGCAGGTTTTCTTTCCAGCTCAATGAAAATGTCCGATATCCTCCGCACCTCGTGAGCCGAGACTTTGTATGTGGGGGGGAGGACCTGTGAGGACATTCGGTCTACTACCAAGGCAAAGTACTTTACGCTGTCGTGTTCTCCCACGTTTTTGGCTAATGGTTTGTCATCTCCGTCGGAGGGAGTGGAATCATGACCCTTTCCTGCACTTTGATCCGTCAGCCTCTGGTTTTGTCAATCCCAATAGTGCAAACAAAGCTAGCATCATCTGAAGACCCTGTACTTACTTGGACTCTGCTTCTTTTCCGTACTGGGAACAACCAATATGGCTTTGGGAAGAGAAGGCACCTTGCTTCAGATCCTCCCCTGCCTTGTACCTTGCAGTCATTGCCAGACATGGAAGAGTGACCCTTGGGCTGGCAGAAGAAACTGGATTTGCTCCCGTTTTGCACATGTTGGAATGACTGCAAGCAATAAGGAAGCCAGAAACTAGGTACTGCTGGCCCTTCCGTTCAGGCCGTTAGTCCAAACTGCTTTTAGCTCTTGTGAGTTTCAGCGTCACAATGTGCTGGCCAAAAACTCTAAAATCAGTTCGATAGCATTGTGACAAACAAAATGTGCTGTACAACTCAATACAGTCGAAATAAAATCTCTATATTAGTGCTGCTGTGTGTGGATCCGTTCTTTAGTTTGTGGTGAACTCTTCTTGCGCAGCGTTTCCCAGGCTGCTACTTGCTGCTTTTTGCCTTGATTTAAGGTATGTTAGGAGTTTAACGTCCCTTCTCCCAGATAAGAATCAAGGGTAGGACAGAAAGCACGCTGCGCTGTGGTCTTCTACTCGGAGCCCCTCTGCTCTCTTCCAAACCAACCTGCAGCTGCCTGGGGTACCGGCCCCTTCCAGCCTCTCCCGTAAGGAGGGATTTTTCTTTTCCAAGGAGGAGCGGTGAGGCAGGATTCACCAGCTCTTCACAGACATCTTCATACCCCTTCTGCCTGCTGGGCTGTGTGGATGCGCTCCTCTCTGCAGGATGGGGACTGTTGTGCTCAGTCAGCCCGACGTGCCCAGGGTGGTGCAGGTGAGTTATCGTTTGTGGTGGAGCTGGGGAGAACCTTCCAGAAAGCCTGTTCTTAATTCAAAGCATCCAGGGATCTTAAAATGGAGCAGATGCCTGGTTAACTACTCCCACAGCTCAGCATTCATGTCAGACAAGTACTACCTAAACGCTTTGTTGTATTAGAAATGTTAGGAGGAAGACAGCTTGTCGCCTTTAAAAATTAATCATTGCTCCTGGAACAGTCATGCAAAAGAAGGTCGTGTTTGGAGGGAACGTTGCTGAATATTAATCATGAGTGATGTTTTTCCAACGAAGGACGGTCTACTGATTAACTTCCAGGCTCTGGTCTCAACAGTTCCCGTGCCCTCTTGCTCGGCAGTGGAGGGCTGGCTGCTGGGGCTGTCGCAGGGCCCGTTGGCTTCTCGTCACCAGCAGCGTCTCCTTCAGCAGAATTCCCCCTGTGCACTCGCAGCTCAATACAGGCGTTTTGCTGGAGACGCTGATGACTTGTAGTGCCAGGCCGGCCACGCCAGCGAAGGGCACTTAACGCTCATGATTACTGAGCAGGGAACAAAGCATTATCACTTCAAGAATATAAAGCCATAACTTGCCACCACGTTCACCCTGACGTAATCTATATGTGCACTGAAATGTGGCTAAACCTCACACAAAGAGTGAGATCAAAGCCTTCCCCTATCAGCGTGCTAACTGCCGTGGACTCTTTAGCAAATCAACAACCGGAACTGCTTATGATGTGCTATAATATCTCATCGGCCACTGAACAAAATAAACATAGATTTAGGTGTAGCAAGAAGCCAAATCAAGCTCGCGATGGTGTTATTCAGCTGCGAAGCCATCGATAGATAACGCTAAAACTGCAGGGGACGCGAAGAGACAGACGCGTTAGGCCTTGGTTATGAAAGCAGGGAGGAAGGTGAGGCGCGGCCGCCCTGTGAGCGCTGCGCAGGAGGCCCTTTAAAGTCGAGACGCGGGCAAGAAGGCTGCGGGATTTCTGAGGGCGCGTTTGGTGCCTTTCCCTCCGTTCAGTTTTGGGTGTGAGAGCGAAACAGTAGCACGCTTCTCTCCCAAAACGTTAGTGAAAGTGAACTTCGGGTGCTGCCATTTATTTGTGGTACCTTGGCTGTCTCTGCATCTCCTCAGTTAAAACTAATATGCCAAATTGTCCTTAGATAAAAGATGCTGCACGCAGTCTCCAGTATGTTTAAAACAATAATTAAAAAAAAACAGTTGCCCAAAGCAGGACCTGACTTCAGTCTCTCAGAGTTAAGGCCAGTCGTGTGATGCTCTCCCACGTGAGCGTAGTTTTTCCCGAGGTGTTTGTATGAATTTTTCCGTACCCAACGCCCGGTCGGTTCCGAGTCCCTGTGTTCAACCTCGGCGTCGAAAGGCCGGGCGCTGCGCGGAGCGGCCCGCGCCGAGTGGAGTGCTCAGGCCAGATGGCAGCCGCCTGAGGGTAAGCCTTGCCCAGGGGGTAGTTACAAGCTTTGTACGTCCCGGGACAAAATATTCATCAGCGCAACTGCCGCTGCTCTCTTGTGACTGTAAAGTGCTCCCTGTCACCTTCTAATGAAGCAGCATCTTGTTCAAAAACAAGCTAGAAAATTTGATATAGCGGCAAAGAACAATGTATCTTCCCTCATGGTCAGAAATAAATGCAGATCTCATTTATTTGCAGAAAGGCATTTTTTTTTTTTTTTTAATGGCTGCAAAGGCACTCGCCAAAGGCAAGCATTTGGCACCGCTGTGTCAGAAATAAAGGCTAACGTGTGGCTTAACAGATTCAGGATATGCGCTGTGCAGAGCATCTGCTTTTTGAATGCACCGTAAGTAAACTATTTGCTAAAACAGTTACTTCAGGGGTATTGAAGCATCCCAGGCTTGTAACAGGTGAGCACCTGAAGAGGAACGGGTTCAACAGAGTCCACAAAGCCGGAATTCCCGCATAGAGCGGCGGTTCCCAGTTAGTGATGGAGTTGGGGAGGCAGCAGTAGTGCTGCCGACCCACAGCTGGGCGCGAAGGGAACTCGGGCCCCGGGGAGGAGAGAACCGGTGCTGCCGGGTGGATTGTGCTCCTCGGGCCTCCGCGGGGCCAGAGCAGCGTCGTTGGGGGCAGAAAGAGTGAATGCTGTAGGGCAGTGTGGGGCTGGAAGGGTGACAAGGCAGGTGGGGAGCGAAGGCTGGAGGAGAGATAAAAGCGTGCGTGAAGAGAGAGGTAGGGAGGGAGCAGCAGTCAGGCTGGCTGAAGAGGCTGGGCACTGCTGACAGCATTACCTGTAAATCCTGTGCCGTCCAACGGCTTTTGGCTGAGCGCTACACCATTTCTTGCTAAAAAGCATTTTGTTATGATTGAGCCGTTCAAGTGAGAGGAAACTTCCAATGTTCCCAGAATAAGTTGTTCTGGGGAGCCCCTGCCTTAAGTCTAAGGCACGAGCAGCTCGGAGGCCGATCTACGCGGAGAGCTAAAGGGATCGCTGCCTTTCTTCTCGCCATCAGGCTGCCTCGGGGAGTCAAGCGCGCTCGCTGCCAGAGAGCTACGAAGCCGTTTCCTTCACGCCGCACCTCCTGCCGCGGCTGCTGAACGACCGCGTCCCGCGTCACCTGGCGTGAGTACCGAGGCGCTGAGCCGTGGCTTCGCCGGGAGCACGCAGCGCTCTGGGTGCTGATGAAAAACATCGTCCTGTCTTTAAAAATTCATCTGTTTTGCAGCTACGGGCTCAGCTTCAAAGTACTGAAGGAAACGCTTAGAAGGGACCTATGTTTCTGGGCTTCAGTTTATTTTTAGGGACTCGGTCTCTGCATCTCATCTCATTGCTGGCTCTGTATGGATGATACAATAAACAATGCGCCTATCCCACCGCCAGGTAGTCGTAGTCTTCTTGTGCTCCTGCTGCACAGGGAGAGAGGAGAAGCCTTCACTTATTTCATTGAAGTAACGCAAAAGACAATCTCAGGAATATGGAGAAAATGTTTTTGTGAAGCGGACTTTTATCTTGATTTTTCAGGTTTGCGTTCAGCAGGCTTTACTTCAGTTTTGGCTGTTTACACTGAGCAACCATTCCGTAATTCCTAAGCGAATAAATTATTGCTGAGGAAATAAAAGTGCAAAGCCTCTTGGGAAGACGGCGGCATGAGTTCGCTAGAACTGCGGGCCATTAATTCCTTGGGTAAAGCGGCATCCTTCTGTGGTGCGGGATTTTAGCTTTGATGACAACGCTGACAAAATTTCTGCTCCTTCCTGCTGTTGTTACTGACTCAGAATAACGATGAATGTGCTAAACCTGCCAAAGAGAGGCAGAGACTGAGAGAAATAATCAGCCTGTCTGCTGAAAAAGAGGCAAAAATAGTATCTTCTGATGTCTCCTTATCATCATTTTGCGGTGTCCTGTTTTACCTGTCTGCTTTAATTTGAAGCAGGGAACTCTGTTAGCAACCCCACCCAAAATATTTCAGCTAGTCAGGCCAACGTCTTTTCCCTCACCTCAGCTACGCGGAAGAGCAGAGCGATTTTGCTTTCAGTGTACAAATAGGAACAGCTTCCCATCAGCGCACTCGATTTTGTCCCCTTTCCGAAACCTGCTGCGCTTTCGCTTGCCATGGTGGTTTGGGGCTGCGCTGTGAACCAAAGCAACAGGGATGATTTCAGTTAAAGAAGGGGTTCGGTTTTGTACCTTCTTGCTAAGGAATCTTATGACACCTCTAAGATAATGTATTTAAGGCCATGAAATACGCAAGTGCTCAATCTTCTCACTGCTTTCTTGCTCTGAGGGCAGCCGAGATAGCGGAACGTCGTTTTCTGCTGTCGCTGCTGGTGACGCAGGGATAGGGTGCGAGCAGAGAGAGATCACCACGCTCTGCCTTTCCCAGCTCCTTGCTCTTCTTCCCCTTTTGGTTCATAGCAGATTCTTGTTCTAAAACAGTAAGAATGGTTATCTAGGCTAGGAAAACAAAAGTCTCTGTAGTCTGCCTCCAGTCACAGCTAACAGCGAACCCTGAGAAGAGTTTAAGAGGGCAGACACGTGCTGGTACGTCTCGGGTAGGAGCTCTGAGCTTCCACCCGCGCACGCTTCGAGGACTAGCAGTGGCAAAGGTGCCACCTTTAAGAGCTGTATTCTTTGTGAAGATAGCTAATGGTTTTTTTCCTCCAGCCAAGTAACATTTTGCTACCCAAAACATCCCATGGCAGTTAGTTCCCCAGTTTCCCTGTGATGAAGTACCTGATTTGATTTCTTATATTTGACGTCCTCCATTAGCCATGCTCACCTCTTTTATACTACCTACAATCTACCTACCTACCGCTTTAGAGAATAAAACCCCCTCTGAAGATTTCTTTTTCAGTATTTCTTTCCGTTGACACTAGTTCATGTCCTTAAGGCTGATTTTCTCTACCCCATTTTGACTCTACCCAATCTGTTCTGGAGCGGGGCAGATCAGTACTGCGCGTTTGAGGATTTTTAGGGCAAATGGGACACTCAGAATTCCTGATTTGTTCTGTATTCCTCTTCCGCTCCCTTCTAACCTCGTTTTCTTTTCCCTTTTGTGAACTGCCAGTGAACTTTAAGCTGGCACTTTCAAACGTCTGCTCATCGTTTCTTCCCTGAGTGGTAATCATCAGTTCAAAGATCATCACTGTGTACATAAAGTTAGGATTAGGTATTGTGTATTTGTCAGCACTGCGTTTCCCCGATGCCCAGTGTTTTCCCCAGTCCGTAAGTACCGCGAGGCAGATCTGCAGTCCTTCACCCTGCTCTTGTCCTGAAGAAGTTAGGATGATCAGCAGAAACCATCACCTCATTCACCACCCTCTTCTCACGATTATTCCTCTGGGATTTAATTTAATTCCTTTTGCGACACCCGGCCCTTCAGTCCCGCTCTTTGTTTCCCATCATTTGACCCCCGGGAACACCCCTGGCCGCAGCCCTCCTCCATCCGCAGTTGTGCGAGGCTGGGGGCCCCATGAGGACGCACCTTCCCCATTCTACCGCGTTCTTCACCCCCGGGTCTCAGCCACCCGCTCCCTCACGGGACTGATGTGAGCTGCCGGTGGCAGCGGGGCTGAGGGGGACAGCGGGGCTGAAGGGACCGGGCAGCCGCTGAACGGACGGCGGGGCTGAGGGGAAGCGGGGGCTGCTGAGGGGACAGCGGGGCTGAGGGGACCGGCAGGCCTGAAGGGACGGTGGCGCTGAGGCAATGGCGGCGTTGAGGGGATGGTGGAGCTGAGAGGAGATGGCGGCGCTGAGGGAGTGGGGAGGCTGAGGGGACAGTGGGGCTGAAGGGACAGTGGGGGCTGAGGGGACGGCGGGGCTGAAGGAGGCTGTGGGGACTGAGAGGAGGCGTCGGGGCTGAGGAGACTGGTAAAGGAGAGGGAATGGTGGGGCCCAAGGGACTAGGGTAGCTGAGGAGGATGGCAGGGCTGAGGGGACTGGTGGAGAGGATGGCGGGACTGAGGGGACGGTGGGGCTAAGAGGGACTGAAAGGAGCGGTGCTGAAGGAATGGCGAGGCTGAGGGGATGGCGGGGCTGAGGGGCAGCTGTAGGGACTGAGAGGAGGTGTCGGGCTGAAGGAAGGGGGAGGCTGAGGGGATGAGGGGGCTGAAGGGACAGCGGCACTGAGGGGATGGCGGTGCTGTGGGGGGGCTGTAGGGACTGAGAGAGGGCCTCGGGGCCTCAGGGACTGTGGGGGACTGCGGGAGACGGCGGGCCTGAGGGGATGGCGGGGCTGGGGCGGTGCGGAGGGGACGGCGGGGCCGAGGGGACGGCGGGGCTGAGGGGACGGCGGGGCCGGGGGGACGGCGGGGCTGAGGCGGTGCGGAGGGGACGGCGGGGCCGAGGGGACGGCGGGGCTGGGGCGGTGCGGAGGGGACGGCGGGGCCGAGGGGACGGCGGGGCTGAGGGGACGGCGGGGCTGGGGCGGTGCGGAGGGGACGGCGGGGCCGAGGGGACGGCGGAGCCGAGGGGACGGCGGGGCTGGGGCGGTGCGGAGGGGACGGCGGGGCCGAGGGGACGGCGGGGCTGGGGCGGTGCGGAGGGGACGGCGGGGCCGAGGGGACGGCGGGGCTGGGGCGGTGCGGAGGGGACGGCGGGGCCGAGGGGACGGCGGGGCTGAGGGGACGGCGGGGCTGGGGCGGTGCGGAGGGGACGGCGGGGCCGAGGGGACGGCGGGGCCGGGGGGACGGCGGGGCCGAGGGGACGGCGGGGCTGGGGCGGTGCGGAGGGGACGGCGGGGCTGAGGGGACGGCGGGGCCGAGGGGACGGCGGGGCCGGGGGACGGCGGGGCCCAGGGGACGGCGGGGCCGGGGGGCCGGCGGGGCCGAGGGGACGGCGGGGCTGGGGGGGCCCGGGGGGGACGGCGGGGCTGAGGGGACGGCGGGGCCGAGCGGACGGCGGAGCCGGGGGGACGGCGGGGCTGAGGCGGTGCGGAGGGGACGGCGGGGCCGAGGGGACGGCGGGGCCGGGGGGACGGCGGGGCCGAGGGGACGGCGGGGCTGGGGCGGTGCGGAGGGGACGGCGGGGCTGAGGGGACGGCGGGGCCGAGGGGACGGCGGGGCCGGGGGGACGGCGGGGCCGAGGGGACGGCGGGGCCGGGGGGACGGCGGGGCCGAGGGGACGGCGGGGCTGGGGCGGTCCGGAGGGGACGGCGGGGCTGAGGGGACGGCGGGGCCGAGGGGACGGCGGAGCCGGGGGGACGGCGGGGCTGAGGCGGTGCGGAGGGGACGGCGGGGCTGAGGGGACGGCGGGGCGGGCGGGCCGCGCGTCGTGAGCGGGGCACGTGGCCGGCGGCGCGCGGACCGGGCCCGGCGGCGCTGGAGGGGGGTGGGGCCGCCCTCGCGCGGCGGCCGTTGGAGCGCGAGCGGCCGCCGCGTCCGTCCCGCCCCCGGCGCCGCCGCCATGGAGGAGCCGCGGTTGCCCGCCCCGCTCAACCCCAAGAACTTCCCGGCCAAGCTGTGGCGGCTGGTGAACAGCCCGTGCTTCCCATCCATCCGCTGGGACAGCCACGGCGAGGGGCTGCTCATCGACCAGCTGCTCTTCGAGCGCGAGCTGCTGGGCGTGGGGCCAGGCCACGCCGCGGGGCCGGACGGCGATGGGGCGGCGGGAGCCACCGGCCTCTTCAAGACCAAGAACTTCACCAGCTTCGTTCGACAGCTCAACCTCTATGGCTTCCGCAAGGTGATGGCGAGGCCGGTGGGCAGCGTGGCGGGGCCCGGGCCTGGGCCAGGCCCCGGAGGTGGTGATGACAATGGCGGCAGCTCCACCAGGCCCCTGCACCACTTCCACAGCCCCCATTTTCGCCGCGATCGCCCCGACCTCCTCATCCACCTGAAGCGCCTGACCAGCGCCAACAAGGAGAAGCTGGCGGCCGGCCTGGAGGTGACCAGCCGCCCTCCCCACCGCTTCCAGCGGGTGCTCGGCATGTCGCCGTACGGGGACCCGCTGCTGCCGCCCTCGACGCTCGGCGAGGCCAACAGACCCGGTGAGGCGGGGTGGGCCACGGCGGGTTTGAGAAGCGCTGGGTGGCACGGGGTTTGGAAATCAGCGCTCCCCTGAGGGAGGAGGGTTACCTGTCCTTGCTGGTGGCCGCTCAGCTCACCTGGTGTAGAAAAACGGTTGTTCTTCATGCAGGTAGATCTGCTGCCAGTAAGCATGGGTAACGTGGTTCACGTGTGTTTCAGTCTGCCTGTAGACTACAATACAGTCCCTGTTGTGGACTGCACTAAGAACACCCTTGTCTGATCTTTGTGGAGCTGACACAGCTCTACCAGATGAACGTTACTGCTCCTTGCCCATCAGCAGGGATGCTTAATAAGCTCTCATTAAATCATTGTGAAATGATGGGTCGTGTGAAGTGACAACTAGAGCATCCTGTCAGTTTTGTGCAAAGGAGAAAAGACCTGGTAGTAAGATTTCTGTCAGTTGTCTCCTGAAAAAGAATTACAAACTAGTTTTTAAAGAGGATTGAATGAGTAGGTGAGAACTAAATAGAAAGTAATATCGTTCGCAAGCCCCAGAACATGTTTTCTTTCTTTCTAACCCTCCTTGAGAGGATCTGAGTTTTCCAAGACAAGTCTGAGCTCTCAGAGGATTATTCCACAAATTCCATGTAAGTTGGAGAATGTTGCAGTTGATGCTGTGTAAGGAAGATGTAAGGATGAAGTATATCTTGTTTTTGCACTGCTCTTTGTCTGATCGAACTGTGGGCTGCTACCAGAAGAGCAGTCTTCCTTCCTATCCCCTCGGTCGCGTGTTAACCGCCATCTTCCTTGCGGCTGATACAGCAACCGTGTTGGTTCAGCACGGTGATCCGAGGAGAAGACTTGAGCAGCCTTTTTGCGGCTGGCTCCCGGGCCAGGGTGATGCACCACGTGGGTGCAGAGCTGTAAAGCTCGGTGCGGGAGAAGCGGCAGGACTGTGTGACCAGGAGAAGGGGAGAAGCAGTTGGTGGTACCGCTGCCGGCAGCACCAGCCCGCGTTTCGAACAGAGCAGGGTAGCATGATATTTATTCTTGGTTACTGTTTCAGAGTAGCAGTCGTCATCTAATTCAGGTGGTGTTTTCTGTGACGTGTGTGGAACTACACCTACAGTACCAAGAAAACAAAATGAAGCATTTGAGAGGGGAAGGAACTTATTTCAATACCGAGGCTAGGAAGCATTTAAATTAAAGATGTGGTGTTAACATTGTTAAGACTAAGATGAGTCATTACAGACTTCTTCAGTGAAATCTGGTCTGACTGATGTAATGCAGGCCATTAGTAGAGTAAATGCTAAGAAAGATGCAGCCTTTTAATTTTTTTGGCCTCTGTTCTTACGGGTACAGTTTTAGAGAGCTTTTGCTCTAGGAGTCTCAGTTTCTAGAAGGACAGAAAGAACAAGGAAAACATCGGGTTTTATATGCAGTCGAGTTCTGACAGGCTGACAATTTACTGTGTGCTCTGTACTGGCTATTTAGGGGCACGTCTTTGCTGTAAATGTGAGGTAATTTGATAGATAAAAGATATTTTTGTTTGCAAAGTGTCAGTCTGTTCCAAATGCCTTGCAACATGTAACTCTGTTAAACATCTAGGAACAATTCCTGTGAAGCAACTGGTGCTTTGTAACTTGGCGTCCTGTGGTGTCTTGTTTATGTGTTAAAACTAGATAATCTGAATTTCCCTATCCGAAGGTAAAACATAAACAAAGGAATTGTCATACCTCTGTTTATATATGGTAAAAATACTGAACAGGAAATAAACAGTCCTCTACATTAATAAATTTTCAGGGCCAGGTGGTACTTATTTAGTGATTCTTAATGATTTAATATGAACTTGCAGAATAACGACTGTACATTACCCGTTTCTTGAATTAGTTCCCATCAGAGGAGTGAAAGAGGTAAATGTGAGGCTATTTTTTTAAAAAGTCCTTTAGAGTGAGACTTGGGAACTACAGGTCTGAGAAAGCCTGGCTTCTAGATAAACCCTATTGACGTAAACTATCCTGAAACTTTTAATTGGCATGGCTATATACAATACTGTGGAAGAGTCACAAATGCAGTAGTTCTTTTAGGAATTCGATGAGCATAGGTGTTCTCGGTGTTACTGTCAGTGTTTCAAGAAAGTCACCAAAACCTCTAATAGAAATCGAGCTGTCATGGTATAAGAGCAAATACCATTTCATGAAATAACAGACTAAGAGAGGAAACTAAGAAAAGAATAAAAGGAATATCTAGGAAATAACAAAATGGCAAAGTCTGGGATATTTTAGTCTAAACTGAACTAGCTGAGCTGACTGGAAAGAAGTTGGCTTTGAATTTTTTTTCTTGACAAATGAAATGAGTTGTCACAAAGTACTTTCAAAGTCACTTGGAGGATTTTGACATTGCCCTTCTCTTAGCCATCTGTGAGCTGTCAGCGTTGGAGTTTGGTAAAGTCTTGCTTTATGATTTCCCCTTTTATTTTTTTAATGCATTGTCTGATTTAACACACAGTACTGTCTAAATTACTTTTGTTTGGTTTACTAAGTTACTGCGCATTTTGATTTGTAGCACATTTCTAAATACTGCTAACTTGGTATTGCAAGTTTAAGGAGATTGAATGCTACGTAGACAGCTGCGTGTTGGCACTGCATGAATACGCCACCGCAGCAGTTACTGGATGTTCACGTGTAAGAATACAGTCTGTTTCAGGATTACGTGTATTGGAGCAAAGGTAGTCTTCCCAAATAACGTTGTAGAGACTTGGCTCCTCATGTTGCCTTTCATTGCCTGCGAAAACTCCTTTCCTTAACACTTGTTTCACTTTATTTTGTCCCCACTGCAGGACTGCTGACTGTAGGACAGTTTCACCAACCTTATCATCGAGACAGTTTCTTTCCTTACTCCTACGTATCGACCTCGTCCCAGAACCACGGCACTTTACCGACAAAAAGTTTAGACCAGGCTCCAGTCCCTTCCAGAACATGGCAGGGTTCTCTTGGGTTGCTTCCAGGGCATGAGGCTTCCCCAACTTTTCCAGATAAAGGGGTTGCCTTTCCAGTATTCCAGAGGTTTCCAACAGAGGTCACATACACGCTCCAGCCTGTTGCCTCTCTTCTGCCACTTCAGCAGGGGTCTCAAACCGTTGCCACTTCCCTTCCACAATACAGCAGCTACGCATCTTCAATGCAGTACTCACAAGCCTGCTATCCAACAGGTATGGAAAAAATTTCTGCAATTGCTTTTCAAAAAGGTTTTTAAAAGTGATACTTTTAAATACTTTTCTACAATGCTCTGCAATGTGTATATCTCAAGCGAGAATTAGATAGAAAGTGTAAAGTCTAAAAGGAAGAGAAACCTTTAAAGCAAAAAGATTTTCTGTTTGGTATCCTTCCTCCTATCCTTCCTCCAGATTTTAAGCGTCCCCTGTTGATTTTCCAGATGGCCTCTCTGTTGAGGTTAAAGGGCGAGGAGAAAAACATTTGTCCACAACTAGTCAGTGTTAGCTGAACTTTCATTTTTTTTTATTACGCAAAACTGGGACGATGATACTAAAGCACTGAGAACTTGTTGAAAACTAGTACACTAGTCCTTGGTCTCATGTTTTCCCAGGTTAAGTTTTTAAAGTCAAAGATGAGTCAAAAGTATCGTGTAGAATATTTCATCTGCTCATACTATTTTCATATCTTAATCGTTTTTCTTGCTTAGCTTCTTTACGTTGTATTTTTTTATGCATTGAAGACTAGAAAGTACGAAAGTCTTGACTCCTTTCTTTTGTCTAAAATGTTTTTGCTAAAATTTTCAGTCTCGCTTAAGTGTTTTTATTCTTCAGAAGAGAAGTTGAAGCAAATTATTGTTCTTTTCCTTGCCCTTACCTTGAATTGGAAAGATCACGTGACAGGTTATTTTTTTGGGGGTAGTGGTGTGGGTTTTTTTTTTTAAATTTCTCTTAAAACTTCTGGAACTCAGAACATAGTGACTCTTTCCTTGAACAAACTAAAGGTCAGTTGTTATTCTTTCCTTCTGTTGGTTCCTCCCTTGGCAGCTGCGCCTTCACCAAGACAGATATCCCTGTTCAGAAGTCCTACATGCGGTGGCTGCTGTCTTTCTCCAAGTACGCAGTGAAATCCTCCCGTCTTTTGTGCCTGTTTTCTGAGACCTCTGCTGAGAATGTTTCAGACAGTAATCGCTAGTTTCCGTAACATTTTTGTCAAGGAAGGATTCTGAGGAGCTAGGCATTTCTTGTGGACACTCTTAAATGTTTAAGAGACAGGCAACTTTTGCCGTATGCTCCTTGCCCTGTGCTGCTTCCAAAGACTACCTGCTTACAGAGATTACTGCAGTGGCTAGAGCCTGTGTTACCAGCTGCAAACTATTAAGTCTCCTCCCAGGAGCAGGGTGTCCTGAGAATCATAGAATCATGGAATGGTTTGGGTTGGAAGGGACCTTAAAGATCATCTGGTTCCAATCCCCCTGCCATGGGCAGGGACACCTTCCACTAGACCAGGTTGAAAGCCTCATCCAGAATACCTGCTGAAGGTGGGAGATGGTCCCCACTTCACGTTTCTGTCGGTTGCAGAGCGTAGGCTGAAATTCGGCATACTGAATTTTAGATGTCTGTATCTCAGCCAGTCCCCCAGACCTCTTCCGTAGTCAAGGGAAGGAAGTGGGCTTCTCTAGGGTGCGGTTCATATGGCTCGGTTTAGAGTCTGTCTGGGGGCGAGGTTACTCATGTCCTGGAAGTGCCTCTTTTGCAGTACTGACTGTAGAGGCGTTGAGGGAGAGCCTAGCGTAGATTTAGACAGGAATACGTAGATCTCTCTAACCGGATGACGCTAGTCTCTCTCACTGGAGTTATAAAAGTTTAAAGAATAAATTGGCTATGTTGTACAGGTAAAATCTTCCAGGGCAGGAGGTGCGGGGGGAGAGCATGATGAAAGCACACCAAATTTTGCAAGGTACAAAAATCAAGGTGTAATTCAAACTAAAATAGAGAAACTTACAGAATCTGAGGCTTTTGAAAACTCCAGTGAATTCATGAGTACTTCTGAGAAGATATGTTTGATATTTCACCAGAGAGTATTATAAATCTTTTAATTTTCACTGTCACTTAGGACTGTCTCAGTGTTTTTACTTCTGTTCCTGTGTATCTCTCAGTCTCTCCACTATCCTTTCTTCTGTGCATTATAACATATAGAATGCTGAAAGCTTATTTCTTCATATGTCCACATGAAAAAGTCTGCTTTCCTTCATCTTGAGAGCACAGCACCAAGATTAGCTTATTTGGAAAGTGATAGTTAATCTTAAAATATGTATTTCATAAGTGAGGGGACTAAAGAATATACGTTCAACCTTATTCTTGACTCCTTTCATTTCACTTTTGAAGTCCCATTGAATTAAATCAAAGTAAAACTTTGTCAAAAGGTTTCTTTTTATGTATATTCAAACTTGTTTGTTAACTTCAGCGACAAAAAGATTTCCCTGGTTTTTCATTATGATTCTTATTGAAAGGACAGTAAAATAAAAGATGCTCATCTGGATCTTTTTTTCCCGCTAGCATTAGACCATAATTATTTTAAGGATTTAGTTCTGCTTGCTTTCAACTCTCTGCAAAACCTTTGATAGTAGTAGGATTGCATCAAAGAAATGCAGCGAAGCTTTATTATCAGAGAGTATCCTAAGAATGAAAAATCAGTGAAGGAGACTATGGGAGAAATGTCGGTTATTGGTGCCACCTGACGCCGCAAGTCCGATCATGCCTTTCGAAGACGTCTGGGGCTGTAGGCTTCATTTCCATATGATAACCTTTCTGGTGAGTGGTAGCTTAGGAGCGGTCATGTTATTCTGAATGATAAACCTTCTGTTAAGAGAAATAATTTTCTTTGTATGTAAGGCTTAAAAGTCACATGGTCAAAAGGGGGTTCTTTAAATCAGCAGCTGAAAATTCACATCTGTTTTAACACAGCATGTATAGCGCCATATTTTCCCTTGAGAAAAGCAGACTAGATGCATTAGTAATGCACTTGTAAAACTAGCTGTAGGATTCAACTTGCCTAAGATTCATCTGAATGTATAATAGTTGTATATGCCTGGGCTTGTCTTCTAGATTACATATATAGTCAGTAGAGAGAAACAAGCACCTCCCAGAGGTTGAGTCATTCCAACTTTCGTAGACGTATGCCTTGGGAAGACAATTCTTTTCTTTCTGATGAGCCTATTTGTTCATTGACTGTGCAGAGAGTCGACAACTGCTAGACATCCGAGTCTGTGTAGCAGGACGGTAATTAATCCCACCTAAATGTTTAAGTTCAAACAACATTGTCTTTCCCATTTTCCCTTATCAAAGAGACCTTGGGTATCATCTTCATTTTCATCAGTCTTTTGATTGGTAAAGGGTGGGAGCTTGCATAGTTTTTGTATTCAGGTCCGTTCCGATATGTTCGTTGATCCAGCAGGAAAAGGCACAGCTGCATTCCCTAATTTCCTGCACAGCTTTGAGTACTGTTGACCCAGTTGTCCCATGAATAACGAGCTTCTTTTAGGCATAACTTTTGGACCTGACATGATAAGTTCACACTGAAAGGATGGTCTTAAGGTTCTTCCTTGGCATTTCCCATGTAGTGCGTGCTCGAGTGGAATGGAAGATGCTGGAGAGCGTCAGTCTCATGCCGTGTGGCCCAGCTGAGCTGATAATAACACTTATTCATGTCTGTTGCTGTCTTGAATATGTAGAAATGATACATGTGTTCCTTCAATTTCCAACAGATCTTTGGAGAAATTATGGTGGTTTTTCAAGCTTGGAAACGATCTGCTGCTGATTGTATTGGGTTTGCATTTATTTTGGGGCTTTCAGCTTTCCTGAGCTTGCATGTAGGATTGGAACCTGTAAAAAGCATGCAGTACAAATGTGTATACATTGAACTGTATGCATGGAGCTTTTTGATTTTCTTTTAGGTTTTAGTTACATTTAGGTTCTAACTTCCAGATCCATTTGGCAAGATACATCTTTGCTAAAACCATGGCTGAGCTCAAGCGTAGCTGTCTGTGTCTATGCTACCGTATTAGACTTTGCCAGGAAGAGGGCCTGGGTGTCTTGATCAGCTCTGTCGTTGGATCGTTAGCCTGGTTAGCACTCTCCCCCAAAAGTGCTATGCTTCGTTCAGCGGTTGGCGTGGGCTTGGGACCATTCCCAGCAGCCTGTTTGGATGTGGCTGAGGGAGCTGGGGTTGTTTAGTCTGGAGAAGAGGAGGCTGAGGGGAGCCCTCATCGCTCTCTACAACTACCTGAAAGGAGGCTGTAGCAAGGTGGGGGTCGGTCTCTTCTGCCTAGTAACAAGTGATAGGACGAGAGGAAACGGCCTCAAGCTGCGCCAGGGCAGGTTTAGGTTGGATATTAGGAAAAACTTCTTCCCCCAAAGGGCTGTCAGGCCCTGGCCCAGGCTGCCCAGGGAAGGGGCTGAGTCCCCATCCCTGGGGGGATTTAAAAGCTGGGTGGACGTGGTGCTTAGGGACATGGTTTAGTGGTGGGCTTGGCAGTGCTGGGTTAACGGTTGGACTTGATGATCTTAAAGGTCTTTTCCAACCTTAATGATTCTATGATTCTATGTTTTGACTTGGAAGAGTAAGAGATTTTAATAGTACTAATAGTGCCAGAGAATGGATCTGGGTGCATTTAATTTACTGGTTAGAGCTGTAGCCTTCATGTCTTCAGCAAAGATTATGGTTGATTTGTTCTTCTCTATTGAAACATTGAGAGCCCACAAAATAGTATCGTCTCAAGAGGAGGAAGATGTATATAAGAATGTGATGTTAATATTGTCATCCCTCCAGCTAAATTTCGCATGCTTATTTTTATACAATTCATACAATTTTTATACAATTCATACAATTTTTCCAGTGTTGAGAAAACAGGATTTAGTGAATGCCTCAATAATTCTCTGCTGAACAGGTCACTGCTTTGGAGTTAAGAACGCTAGCCTTGATCAGACCAAATGTTGATATAGCCCATCGTTTCCTCTGACAGTAATGCCCAAAGAGGAGTGCAGGAGTAGAGCAAGAACGGGCTGATGCTTTTCCAAAATACTCCAACAGTGTGGGCTCAGGGAATTAATAAACCGTATCACGAGTTATATTTAATAGCGCTCAGTGGATTTCACTTCCATGAACTTGTCTGTTTCTCCCAACCAATGTAGGCTTGTGGCATTTACAATATCTGTGACAAGGACTTCATTTCACAGCTTAATTGCATTTTGTGGAAGGAGCCACCTTTTCTTGCCTCTTTTGACCCTACTGCATATTCATTAAATAGCTATTTGGTTTTTGCATGAATGTGTCTATATCCATATCCCTCTCACTGCACCGTTCATGGTTTTAAATACTTCTTTCTTAGTTCCTTCAGCTGCATTTTCTCTAGAGCTGAGACTCCTGCCCCACTTAGCTGTTCCTCCAGAAAGGTGTTCTGTACATGATCCGTGTCGCCTTCCCTGTTACCTGTTCTGTTATTATTGAGAATGTAGAGTCCAAAAATATACACGGTGGTCAAGGTATGGGTGAATCATGGATTTATACAGGGGAATAATAATGTTCCCATTTCATTCTCTGTTCCCTTTTGTATTATTTCCTAACAATCTGATTGTTTCATTTGTGACTTTGGAGGTCTTTTCGACAGCTGCTGAGTGTCAAGCTGGTATCTTCCTGAAACTATCTACTATACTACCAAGATCTAGTTCCTGATTATTGACTGACAACTAAGAACCCATCATTTTCTTTGTGAAATGAGTTTATTTTTCCTGAGTGCAGAGCTTTATCTGGTGGGTTGTGACTTCGGGAAACTCATAACGATTTTTGTTTTCCCATCTTCATAGCTGACTGCTCTTTTCTGACATGAATAACCTGGTATTATCAGCAAGCATCACCTCACTGCTCACTCACTCAGTTTTTAAAGTACTTTACTAAAATGATGAGCAGCATGAGTTCCAGTGCAGGTCCTTGGGGACCACCACTGGTGACCTCACTTACCTGTGAAAAGTGACTGTTTATTCCTATCTTCTGTGTTTTATCTTTAAAACAGGTTATTTTTTAAATGTACAGCCTTCCCTCTTGTGCTGTTGTGGCTCAGTTTTTGTAAGAGTTTCTGATGATGACTTTGTTAAAAGCTTTTTGGAAATCTAAATATCATATCAGCAAGATCAGTTATCCATGTTTGTTTACCTACTGGAGGTCTTTCAGGAGGGCAATGAAGGGTGACTTCTCTTAAACAAAAGAGACAAATGTTGACTCCTCCCCATTATATATTATCCAGTGTCAGCTAATTCTCTCTTCCATTGTATTTCCTTCTAATTTTTCTTATTCAACTGTCAGATTTATAACTTGTATTTGCTTATAAATTTTTTGTTAACATACTTTAAATAACTTCCTTTAAAAGTATTGATTTCTTTGCCTGATTTCTTTGCAAACCTCTTTAGATAGCCAAAGATATTTTCAGTGTGGGTGAAATACGGTCATTCGACTTCTGTGCAAGAATATTTGTGATGCAGAGTGTTCAGTCCTTTCCTTGTTCTGGGAACCGTGCTCTTCACTGATCTCCGCTTGTTCTCAGGGGTCCGTTGCTGGGTTGGTTACAGCCCCGCTGACAGCAATTCCATTTTCATAAATCAGTGTTCACATTCAGCATATTGTGTCCTAAAGAGGGTGTGAAATTTTCCACCCATAGCTTGTATGGGCAGAAGTACGTCTCTTTTTTGGCGGAAACCAAATCTATTTTGAGGCTGATCCGTCTTGTTTGATGGAAGGGGCTGTATCTTTTTAATTTATTCAGTAAATATTCATTTATTCCGTAAGATGCCATTCATCCCTGTCTCCTTAGTATTCCAATGAGATCCATGTTCACTGTCAGTTATTTCATAACAGCCAGTGACAGAATGTGCTTTAGCTGGTAATTTCTTCTGGGTATGACTAGAATAACTATATCTTGGACAAAAGAGCTTAGAAATTTCTTCTCTCCAATTGACAGGGTAGGACAAAAGCATGTGAGTGAAGCAGGTATGATTGTTGAATCTTGATTCAATTTGAAGACTTGAAGTGTTGTAAATGAATCGACACCTTCGATAACACTGCCCGTCAGTAAATGCTTTCTTCAGTGTTATTTTAAAAGTTGTTCGGATATATGATGACTCTCCTTTTGTGACCATGGGTGATGAGTGGTCCTTACCCAAAACTGGCCTCCATCTTATGGTGGATTTGCTTCTTAACTGGCTACCATTAAGACTGCGTTCGTGTTTCCCATGATATTTCCACAGATGCAGTTGTTCTTGCTGTTAGATCAGTCACTGCCGTAGCCTATAAGCTGGCAAACAAAGTTCTTGTGAGAGTGAAAACCATTCTTTTTATGCAACATTCTGCGTTTCAGAGGCATTCAGGATCGGTCAGCAGCCTAGTCTTCTGCACAGTTATTTTTGTTCCCACTTTGATTTACAAACATAACAATTTGATTAACGAGTTGCTTTTGCTATAAGCTCTACTGACTGTAAGAATACTGTCATTTATGTTTTACTCGTAGCTTTTTATAGCATATAATCTGGACTTCATGTTTTACACTTACCTACTGTTTCACAAGCACTTCTTCCCGTCAGGTCCTTCCTTTTCGTTTCTTAGAAAATAGGTTCTTTGTAATATGTTTGTTTTTCCTTAGAATCACTCGAGCAGGTTACAAGAAATTTCTCCTTTGTCATTGCTCTCTCGCGTTTTTTTCACAATAGCCCTTCAAAAGTTTTCTTTGGTGGTTTTCTTGGGTTTGCAAACATACTTGGGAGTTTCCAGTGAGTGAAACTCAGGTATCATTTAGGTTTTTGGCAATATCCAGAATTGTAATATGTTCACAGGTCATTGAATGTTCTTCTGAAAGATGCCCAGATTTCATCATAAAGTTGCTCAGAATTAGCTTTTGAAGTAACATGAGTTATACGTATATCTCATGCTCCTTGAGAAGGATGTCCATGAGCTTTTTCCGCGTTGTTTAGCTCCCGTGTTTGTTGCTCCAAACTGCACAAAAATTCAGCAACATCATATTAAAAAGGGCAGTAGGTATAGATAGTAAAACCCCATCTTGGGTATCGTAGCACCTGTCTCATGTGAAATCCCATGTAAGTGTCAAGCATTGCAAAGAAATGGATCTGATCTGTTTGCCATCTCAAGTTACACTTACTACGTTTAGTTATTATGAACATTGGACTAAATTGGATTTCATCAAGGATTTCTCTCTCTCTTTCAGAATTTTATCTGTCCTTCAAATAATGCCTTTACTTTTAAATTATCTCTGCGTGTCATCAAAAAATAATACCTGCAGAATACTGCCTCATCTACAAAGTTGCTTTTTAGAATAAAATCACTGTGTAATTTCAGAGTGTGTATATAAACATCTAGGCTCTTCCTATGTGATTCTGCTTTCTGTGGTATCTTGTGATGAGAAAGTCAAGCAGCCAAATCAAAAAGGTGATATTAAGATACAAAAGACTATGATTATGTGTGTGTATATCGATTTTACAATATATATTTTTAATATATGTACGCATATATTAGAATAAATATTTTTTAAGATGAAGAAATCAATCTTAAAATCACCTGGGAGGTAATAATACACTTCTGGAATTTAGTTTACTGTGTGGTTACTGAAATGAAGTAAGCAATAGAACTCTGCATACCAAACACAAATTCTGGAGGTCTGATAACTGTGTTTGAATTCTCGCAGCTGCCATGCAGTGTTTTTCACCACCTGCCCACGCAGATCCTCTGACTGGCTGTGCTAGTCCTACAGCTTCGATGTACACCCACTGCAGCTTTTTCCAGGTGAGTGTAGCACACTTAAAATCAGGTGAAAGCGGAGGAGACTGTATGAATGAACTGTAGGTTTATGGACTTCTGGAGTGAAGGATATAAATTTGAAAATTGATCTGCTTGAGAAAGTGAAAGTCCTGTGGTTTACAAATACCTATTTCAAAGAACCACTGAACGTTAAACGGGTAGTTCTGTAACTCAAGTTAGGTTTCAGGGTACCAGCGTAGTGGGTGTCCTCATCAGTGGAGTGGTTTTTACTGTGTACGTTTTTTGCTTGACTTCACCAGAATTCATTTTAGTTAACGAGTCTACATTTATCTTTGAAGAGTGTCCTTGCTTGGACAAAAAGAGATTCTTTAATTTTATGAAGATACTGGGAAACAGCTCTACTTTTTCGTCCCAGACAGCTTTGTGCAGTCCTGAGTTTCGTTTGATGAACGAGGGAAACGAAGGTGCCTTTTGGAATTGGCCCCACCTCAGAGATGCCTGGTGAAAGATAACTACAGTACTTACTGTAAATGCTGTATATAATTCCGGTGGAAACTGCACCTTATTTGGAGGGCCTGGCTTATCAAATATCAAAAGATCTGAAGTGAAAATGCAAGGGCTTCCTTTTCTATTACAGCATAATGCATATACTTTTTTTTTCCTCACAGAGGACAAGCAAAGCAAGTTATGCTTATGTATGTTGAAAAAGGGTTGACCTACCCAAGCTTGATCATCCAGTTTGCTGTCTTGCAAATATCAACCTTTGTCTTTTTATTCATGTTTTTTTTTTTTATATAAGCTTATCCAAGATGGCCAGGTTACGGCCAGGATAACATGTTGGTGTAAGGATATAAATAGCCACTGGCCAGTCATGCCATTGATACTCTAGTATTATTTTTCACACAGTGCATCTTTGTCCTCTCACTGTCATCGTGAGCTGCTTTTTCATCCAGGACATGAGCGATGGGAAGTCACAATCAAATAACTTCTTATCTCAGAAGGCTGAGATCAATGTTTGGGATAGCAAATCATTCCAAAGGAGTCCTCAGGGGTGGTGTTGTGGCTAGATTGAAAGATAATATAAGGAAGGGTCTAGTGAAACTCAGTTGTTTGGAGAAGCAAGTCCATGGCAGCGTGTGGAGTCAGAAGAGGTGTAGGCCACTTACCTAGTGGATGCTTTGCTAATACAACTCTGACCAGGGAACTCCCAGTCAAAAGCTGCTGGTGCATCTGGGCAGAGATTGCGGGAAGGTAATCCTCCGTGTGAGCAGCCTGGGGGCAAGCAGCAGCGTAAATTGGTTCTACCAGGTCAGTAACTGGCTGTCTCTGAGCAGGGTAACACAAATATCATACAGAACGGATCAACAGGACTTCTTGAGCTTTCTGAGTCTTAGCGTGGCATAGATCATTTCTCCTGGAACATGGTGACAGGGGCTGTGGAGACGGTACAGAAGACAGCGGTTTGCCTGGGGTTCTCGCTGAGCTGTGGGGGATAATCAGTTTACCTTTTGCGTGCTCTGGGGTAGATACTTCCCCAACCTTCTGCTGAGGGACGCAGCCAGCTACAGTATTGATCCCCCTGCCCTGCTTGTGTATTGATCATCAGTAACCACTTGCACAAATCCTCAAAAGCAGTAAAATTAGTGAACCCTGGCTAACTCAGCATTTTTATCATTCTTCACAAAAAACAGAACATTTGCATTGTATCCTTCCACTCAAGATCTTCGACCAGTTGCAGGAATTCAGTGCAATGCTGTTGAAGGGTGGTCTGCAGAGCATTTTAGGCTGTTTGATCACACTGTGGCCTACTAGATACCACTGGCAAAGTCTAGACAAAACTGGAGCAGTCCAGAAGACAGGGAGCCGTATCAACACACTGGCAGTCAGCAAGCTGATTATCAGCGCTGTTTCTGTTGGATCCAGGCAGTGCTTTGTGGTCTCAGAAGGAAAAACAGGCACTGTTGGACAAGAAAGCCTACACCTTGTGCTAGTCCTTCCTGAGTCTGGCAGAGAGCATCACTTTACGTTTAGGAGAGGTTAAGACAAGTACGGTTCCTTGGGGCTTGGAGGCCAGCTGCTGGGCTCGTACTGTACACACCTGACCTGCTGAAACGTAGGTGACCTTGGCTGGAACATGGGCAGGCAAGGCCAGTAAGTAAAGGTCTGTCTGTCTGCCTGTCTGTCTGTCTCTGGAAAAAGCTCCACAGAATTAGCACATGGACGAGCAAGGCGATAGAGATGGCTGTACCCAGACATAGTGGCTGATTAGGGTCTACCTCTCGTCAGGTTTCTGAAATCAAGGTTTCAGAGATTCGTGTTACACTTTCATCGCAATTGGTTACAAAACTGGGAGCTCAGGTTGGACTTGATGATCTTAAAGGTCTTTTCCAACTAAAATGATTCTGTGATTCTGTGATTCATACTCTTTTGCATTTGGGTTCTCCTGAAGTGGGGTGTGGATCGGTGCGATAAATCGGTATCCTTGCACAGGAATGAGTCTTGTGAGAGAAAACTCCTGCTATCTTCTGCAACAGCAGTTCCGGCAACTCACAACTATTACTGCAGTATTTCCCTGCTGCTTTATCGTAGATGTGAACCGAGGCTACATAATGGATTTTAGTGATTTTTTAATTTTTATTTTCCCTTTTTTTTTTTTTAAACTCGCAGCCCTGCTATTTGATTTTTGCAATTAGCATTGTTATTAAGCTGCCAATATTTCCTTGCGGAACTGAAGCAAGAGGAAATGGAAGAAATAAATGTGGGAGAAAAAAGAACAACAACTTTCCTGACCTTAAAAGCAGTGCTAAGCAGTTTGCTTTTGTTTGTAATAAGAATGAAATCAGCCATGTTATTTAAAAATGAAACTGAATCTGAACTACTTCTGAGTGATTGCCCAAGCGCTCGAGCCAGATTGTTTTCATCCTAGCAGTCCCTGAAAAGGTGCGGTTGTGCTTTACTTCTTGAATACACTATGCTAATCTTATAAGTGAAATGCCCATCTTCCCGTTCACCACTTTTGCTAAATCAGACCATTTTTCCTCGTGTGCTCAAATGATCAGCAAACTATTAGTCTTTTGAGTCCCGACTTCTCAATCTTTAATTGCTTTTCATTGTGTCATTGCTGCCTCCCTCGCATCCTTGTCTGCCGTATCTTCTCTAGATAAACTAAAAGGATTTAAATTGTACCTTTGCATGGGCACTTTCTCCTATTGGAAATGTGTACGGGATCCTATAGTGCATCCAAGAAGATGATAGGTGTTATAACAGCTTCAAGCTGAGGTCCCCTAAGAAGAGGCAGAAGAAGCTGCAGTGTGGGTGGGTTGGTTGGTTTGCTTTTGGCAGGGATGATCTCATCCCCGGACAGTTGACTTGGTAACCCAGATCTTACTTAAAATCCTGGCTACTGAAGGCAATAAACAAGCAATGCAACACAAGTGAAACACCTTGTTAGTATTTTACAAAATACAACTGAAAAAAATATTAAATGAAAGGAACTATGTTTAAACCTGTATCATAAATATATAAAGGTGGCTTGCCTTTAATGAAAACACTTTGCGTAACTTAACCTAATTTCTCAAATTCCAGGTTTTATCTTCCCCTCCTTCCCCTCCCACCCTCCAAAGTTTATGACTATCTGCAGACTGGCACATCTATGTGAATCCACAACAGGACTTGACTTCATACACCCAGAGGAAGGGATCTCATCTCTTTGTGGTATTTCCTTCAGGGACTTCTGATGTTCATGCTGCTGAGAGACCAGATCCTTCACTGGCATTTGATCTGATATGGCTTTCCCAGTAGGTGATCCTGTGGCTTCCTGTTCTCTAATTTATTCATCTATAGAAGTAGCTTTTTATTAACCATTACCTCAGCTAGAAGGTCTGAGGATAATCAAGCACTAAGGACTAATCCTTCATACTAGATCTCTTCCAAAATAAGGTTGTATTTTAAATATACCTGGGTTTCTGTTCAGCGTCATTATATGGCTTGTATTTGTCAGAAGAAATTACGCTTCCAGTGTCCTTGAACTCTGAGTCATCTCCAGAAGAAAGAGCAGTACAGACACTGGCTGTTAAAATGTGATTTATCATTTCACTTGGGTAGGACTTGCTGCTTTTGAAAAACTCTTCGTTGTCTTCTTTCTGCTTTAAACGTTCTTTGATTTATATGAATTCTACTAAAAAAAAAAGTATCATTGGATTGCTGACTGTGTCCTGTCATCTTGTGATGTCATTGCAGTGAAATATTTTAGTGGTGTTCAGACCTGCTCTGTGGTGGCAAAGGCAGCCTCGACAGGTTCGCCAAGAAGTGTTTCTGACCTGAAGATCTCTAGGGCTTTTATACAGATTTATGTAGACTTTGAGTCGTGCATTTGTTGGACACCGTGTCGTGACAGGAGTGTCCAGATGTGAGGCTGTGACAGACAGGGCAGTTCTACAGTATTTGTTTTCATAGGTATCTGAACTCCCATTCATTTTGGGACTGGAGCATCCCTGGGAATCACCCCTTGTGTGGGTGCGTATATGGACAATCACTTGAAGAGGAAAAAGATGTTATTGGTAAGTAACTGCGAGTTCCTCAAGTTGTGTTGTCCATATGCACATTTACAGCATACGCGCCTTTTGCTCTTGCTTAAAAATCTCGTGGTTTGTGCTGTTTTTATGTACAACAGGAATGCTTGAGTTTTAGAAGAACTGAAGGCAGGTAGATTTGCCCTATCATTTTCTGTCATCGCATATGTGGCCTGTGAAGGGGGTGGTTCTAACGTACCCCCACAGATCCTACTAAGACTAGAAGTCTCTGGTTTGAACGCTTGGGTTTACTTGTAGGGTAAGTGCAAAGGGTGTGCGGGCAGTGCACCTGAAGGAGTACGCAGCTCCTGGTAAGTAACCTTCCTTTCGCTCCAGGAGAGACAGTGAATAGAAGAAAGCAAGCGTGCCAAGAGTAAGGTGGTTAATGAAAAACAAGACAAAGTAGTAGCCTTTTTTTTTTTTAATCAAACTGGCTGTTTTAGCTGAAAATAACAGACAATCTTTCAAGCTTTTGGGTAAACGAACACTTCGGTTGATTGCTCAGGTTCATTTCCAAAGCCTTACAGAAGGAATACACATCCTGTCACTGTAATTTTTTGATAGAAAAGTTCACTGTATTTTGTTTCTTCCAGAGTCCTCCAATGCAGTCACCTTATGCAGCTGAATTTCTGCCCTCTGACTGGCCTTGCAATGCATCTGAAGAAAACAAGAAGACAGAAATAAATCTTGAAGCTGTGTTTCAGATTGTTGATGAGATGCGTTCATCACCCAAAGCTGAAATGGTGAAAGTGGAACCTGTGGAGAGCCAGTGTTCAACCCCTCAGTCTAACAGAGGTCAACCACTGCTGGTTAATAGTGAAAACAGTGATACACCTTCTTCAGCTGAGGAAAACCAACTGGAATCTCTTATTCCTGTAGCTTCAGCCACATCATTTGTGATGGGAGCAGATCAAGCAGTAACTTGTTCTCCATCACAGCCTGCTGAATTTCTTTGTGCTACCTATACCACTGCGTCTGTAGAAAGTGCTGCCGCTGAAATAGTGCAAGAATCTGTGACCACACAGGAAGCCTGTGAAAAACTGAGAGAACAACCATATCGCTACCCAACTCAGTCCTCCGTAATGTTTGTTCAGGAAGGACCATTCAGTCCAGAGCAGGTAAGGGGTAAAGGGAGATAAAACAACATCTTTCTTGAGATAACTGTATTCGATAGCAATGCTAGGGTCTGACTGATAGCTTTTTAATATTCTTGCCTGCTTAAGAACTAAAGGCTTCTTTAATTAAGCTTTTAATGGACAGTGAAGGGTTTGCTTGGTAAAGCAAGCTTTAAAAAAGAAGAGGGAATGAAAAAGTATCCCACGTTAACGAGCATGAGATGTGTTAGCCTGTGTTGGCCAAGTTAGGGTGCTCATTTGCATGGGAAAAATACGTAGTGCAGGTGTATTCCTCAAAATTTCATTTTTGGGTGTGTGTTGAAGCTGCTGTTCTGTTATGCTGTCAGTATCTTGATGCCTTCAGTAGAGTTTATAGCTTGGAAATCCTCAGCTGGTGCAAACTTGATTGTTCTTACTCATCTTCCTCTTGGGGATCTTTCTAGGAAGAGCTGTATATTCTGATCAAGTCTCTGCAAAGCTCAAGCCTAGAGTAGACGGTTCTGCTCAGCAGTGTGTAGAGAAGAGCACGTCCTTGTGCTAGTGCCTACAGAGTTGGCAGTGCTCCTTAATGAGGGTCCACTGATTATCTTAAGTGTTGATCGCACGTTAAACATTGTCAGTTTTGACAACTTTTGGAGTGCATTTTTGGCAGTATATTTTTCCATTGTTGAAGGCCTTTGGAGTTTATGGTCCAAACTCCTTTGTTAAGAACTGAGGGACTTAGTGTGTGAAACATGGAGTTGTTTGGGGAGGAGGTGTTTCGGTTTTGAGGCTCCATTACTTGTGTATTTGTTGAGAATCCCGGTCTGTTTACCTGGATGTTAACTCGTTAAATAACTGGGGCTTATTCTGTGTTGAAGAGGAATTCAGGGACTACTAGGCCTTTTGTTTGACAGATTTCTGCTTTTTGTTAGAAATATTCTTTCTCTTACTAGTCTCCTCTTCCCAAACTGAAGAGAGGCGAGGTTAACTTAACCCTCCAGCTGCCTCTTGTCTAGTGGTGTTTCCAGAGCCTGGGATCGTGGCAGGTGCAGAACTGTCCAGAGAAGGCTTGTACTCCCATCAGGCTCCTACACAGTTTGCTGCCTTCCTTATCCCTGAATCTGGAAGCCTTCCGAGGCTTTCGGTAGCTGTCAGTGCCATGTAATTCAGAACAAGCTTATGACAAAACAGTGGCCGTGCACAGAAGAGTTTTAGTCCTCTGTGTCGCAGCCCAGGAGGAGCAAATTCCTCCAGTGTTAATACAAGAACATCAAGGCAGCTCTGCTGGGTCAGATCAAAGGTCCGTCTTGCCCAGTGTCAAGTCTCAGGACAATAGCGGTAATCTGACACACGGGGAAGAGCAAGAACAGGGCATGCAAATAGAACAGGGCATTCCTCCTTATGCTTTCCAACTACTTTCAACTTGAGGACTTGGAATGATACCGTGTACTTAATCTTAGCTTTCTCTTCTGTGGACTGAAGTCAGCCCGTGAAACCACGGCGATTTTAGCACACAGATGCTTGGCTTCCACCAAACAGATACTTTGCTCACGATCTATTGCACAAAGAGCTTCCTTTCGTTCCTTTTGAGCCTGGCTGTTACTAGCTTCGTGTGATGCTTCCCGGTTTCTGTCTCAGGAGAGACGTTCAGCTGTCATCCCTGCCCGCTTACGGCGTGTCACTTGTGATTTTACAGATCCCTTATCACAGCCTCCTCCGTAGTCTTTTTCCCCGCCTGTACGGTCCTGCTGTAGTTTCCTCTGCACGGCAGCTGCTCCGCACCCCTGGTTAGCTTTAAGTTTGTTCTCAACTTTTTCCATTTCTACTACCTCGTTTTTTGAAAGGAAGAGAGCATTGAAGTTGTGGGAAAACTATCCATTTTTACAGTGGCGCAAAGATGTTTGCTGTTTCGTTCTCTATTTCTTTCACAGTTATTTCCTAGCATTTACTTGCTCTTGTGACAGCTATTGAGCCTTGAACTATTCTCCTCAGAGAACTAACAGTTTAGTAGAAACCTGCTTTATCCTGCTTTCCTGATTTCCTAAAAGACAGCAAATTAAAGAGCAATTCTTTATATGAAAAGAGTTAGTACATTCAATAGTTCAGATCCAGCATTGTCTTCTTAGCCTGAGTGAATTCCTGTCCTAGGCTTTTGTAGGTTTTGGCCTTTAATGGGCTTCATTTTATTCCACTCCTACTCATAAGAAATATTTTATGATTTTCTTCTTAAAGTGGAAATACAACATTTCTGTCATGCTAGATCAAGATGAATTTGCCTCCTATTTTGTTCAGTCTCCTCGGCAGTATGTCTATGTGAAGGTTGAAACTCTTGCTTTCTTTGGTGAAGGTTAATCCAGCAAACCCCATTCATGTGAGTTGTTAATTTTAGTGCCTTACCTTCTCATCAGTGTTCCAGCTGGGTATAGGTACAGTAAGTCATGTAACCGGTGAGATGCAGCAGGTTTGGCATTTTTCAATAATTGAAGTGAACAGGCAAAATTTTCACATCTGTCAGTGTTGGTAGCTTTGTTTGATTCTCCACCAAACAACGTTTGGGACTCTGAAACTGCAGGATTACTAGGCCTGAGTGAAGAGTCTGTCCACAGATGTGGTAAATCCATGGTCAGAAGCATGTGCGCTTAAAAAAACCCAAACAATAAAAAAAAGAGATAACTTGGGAACCAGATTTGTGTGGGCTAGGCTGACGCTATTAGGATGAAAATCTCATTATTGCCTTTTTTATATTAGATTACTGAAGAGTTGGTGTGTAAGATCCTATAAACACAGTGATAAAAAGGAATCTGAAAGGGGCACTGTGCAGTATCATCGCTCTTCTGTTCCCACACACACAACTAACTGTAAGGCTTAAAATTGGACACAGTGTTGCAAGTACAGGTTCACCAGTGGGGGGGAAATGAAATTCCCTCAGTGTGCTGGCCACGCTCACCCCCGTCCAGCCCAAGGCTTCGTTAGCCTTTCTGGGCACGGCAGCATCCCCAGGTCCTTCGTGGAAGAACTGCTAGTCGGAGTTTCTAGACTTCATAGAATCACAGAATCGTTAAGGTTGGAAAAGACCCTTAAGATCATCGAGTCCAACCGTTAACCTGTCACTGCCAAGCCCACCACTAACCCATGTCCTCGAGCACCACGTCTGCCCATCCTTTAAATCCCCCCAGGGATGGGGACTCAGCCCCTTCCCTGGGCAGCCTGGGCCAGGGCCTGACAGCCCTTTGGGGGAAGAAGTTTTTCCTAATATCCAACCTAAACCTGCCCTGGCGCAGCTTGAGGCCGTTTCCTCTCGTCCTATCACTTGTTACTAGGCAGAAGAGACCGACCCCCACCTTGCTACAGCCTCCTTTCAGGCAGTTGTAGAGAGCGATGAGGGCTCCCCTCAGCCTCCTCTTCTCCAGACTAAACAAGCCCAGCTCCCCCAGCCGCTCCTCCCCAGCCTTGTGCTCCAGACCCTTCACCAGCTTCGTTGCCCTGCTCTGGCCACGCTCCAGCCCCTCAATGTCCTTCTTGGAGTGAGGGGCCCAAAACTGAACACAGCACTCGAGGTGCGGCCTCCCCAGTGCCCAGTTACAGGGGCACCATCACCTCCCTGGTCCTGCTGGCCACACTATTCCTGATACAGGCCAGGATGCCACTGGCCCTCTTGGCCACCTGAGCACACTGCTGGCTCATGTTCAGGCGGCTGTCAACAAGCCTTCTTTCAGCATGTAGGCTAGTAATAATAATGGTTATCTCGATATGCATTTGGGTTTTGTTTATCAAACAGTGCAGTTTGATTTCTACATCCCCTATCTGATATTGCCCTTCAGTTCATAGTGTATCTATTTTTCTCTTTAAATAATGACATTTGTAGAATTGTTTCTAGAACAGTTGTCCCGTGGAGTATCCAAATTAGGATGCTTACTTGAGAAATCTTCCCTTCTCTCACTAGTGGTTAAGGCTGCTTACTCATTTTTCTAGAACTTATTATTATGTAAATGTCACCAGGAATGCAGAGGTTTAGATCATTACTCATGAAATTTGGATTCTAGCTGGTGAAGGTAGTGAACTACGGTCCTCCTTCCTTCTCTTTGTTTTTATGCCTAGGAGGGAGTTGTGGTTCAGCTGTTAGACAGCAGGCATTGCTAGCAAAATGGTTTTCACATGGCCTTGTTAAGAGTACTAACGCAAAGCATACAGACAACACATTTCAAAGAGCAAATACTGCGGTAAAGTAGGTATCTAGCAAGTGCAGGAGGCGTGTCGGGGGGAGCTAGCTCTCCCTGGCGTATTCGCTTACTGTATTTGCACAGGCCTTTTTGGATATTATTTGGTTATTATTATTATACAACTTTGTCAAAGAATGTGGATGTATTTCTGTTAATGTGCATTCACATTGCCTTTTATGTATTTAACATTGAGTAATGACAGACTCAGGGTGGAGAGTGTGATTTTTGGAATTACTAATATCTGATTACCAAGTGTGATGACCTTTTGTCCTCTGTCAGCTCACACATACCAGTTTTCAAAAGCTTTGTTTTCCTTAATAGAAGGAAACGTTGCAGGCTCTGAACAATCGTTCTTCTTTAGGATATTGATTGATAGGATATTTGCAGAAGAGATGAATATTCTAGAACAGGTGATAGTGAGAACGTCTTTCTGTCTAAAGGTAAACTCCAAGTGCTTAACTGTGGGCCTTTACTTCCTCAGTGGAATAGAAACGTAACTTGGTTGTTTGGCTTTTTTTTTTTTTTTTTTATTAACCTACGGATTTTTACCACATGATCATGGAAATACACCAGTTCAGTAAATGGTTGCCTGCAAAATACATATGGAGCAGCAGCAGAGGGCTCCAAAAAGCAAGCGCCACGTTATAATTGAATGTCTTAACGATTGGGTGGGGTGAGATTTCCAACCAGAAATGTGCGGCTCGCATGTGTAGTTTTGCATCACACAGCTCTGGCAAGTTGTTTGAGCTAGATCTGTCATTGCTAATCCACGTGTGGGTAACAATGACTGCACCTGGATTTCTTCTAGCTTATTTCTTATAGCTAGTTTGATAACTGAGGACAAAGCTCGGACTGTGACGACATGTACCCTGACTTTGTATATTCTGGTTTTCTGATTCCATGTTTTGCTTAATATGACATTTTGTAAGAGCTTGAGTTTCAATTTGGCAACCTTAATTCTGAGTCAAAACCACTTATTATGTAAACCACCTAGGCAGTGTTCAACACTTGTTAGATGTCCTTTCGGAGCGGAGAAGAATAGTTATTATTTTGTCCCTAAAGTGATTACAAGAAAATATTGAGTGATCTTTGGTTTTATTTCTTTGTTTGTTTCTTTGTTTTTTAAGGAGAATACTAGAGTTAAATGTGAATCCAGTACGTCAGAGATGGAAAAGAGACACTTCACTTCAGGAACTGAGCCTGTGAACAAATCTGTAGAAGAGACAGACTCATCTGTAAAACCTGGATGCAGGAAAAGAAGACGCAGTTCACACAACAGCAAGTCCCCTGGTAAGAAGAGATTCTACATTTTTTAGAGATTACCAAAACAGCTACTCTGAAACTATTACAGAAAGGGGAGATCAGAATAGTTGAGTTATTGTCTGCAGTGCAAGTACTTCATTGTGCCTTCAGTTAAAACATTATACTTGTTCAACCTCTTAGTATACTTACCAACATGCTTCTATAGATATGCTTACAGTAATTACTCTTATGTGGAAAAAGGTATAAATTATATCAGTCAATAAAACCTGAAGTTCTGGGAGTTGTGTCAGAAACCTGGATGTCACAACATTGAGATGAAGTCCATAGATATGTTTGCTGGAGGGTGCCAGTGCTACGAAGGAAACACTGCGCGATGAGGTGAGTATTGAAGTAAAAGGGAAAAAACCCCACCAAACTGATGAAGTTAGTGTAGAAGTCCAAACCTTTTGTCTCAGATCACTAACTAAATTTCGTACCAGTCTGCTGATACGTATGCTGAAATACATGAGAAAAACAAGCAGCAGAACGTCGGAGGCCAAACAATTCACAATTCTAGTAACTAAAGGAAAAACCTAAATGTCCACGGATTGGAGAGACGTAAGAGGACACAGGGAGGATGGCCTCTTTGGATCCATTCTAGAGGAGAAGTTGGTGCAGTCTGCAAGTCTCCCAAGAAGCTATTTCGGCTGTTCATCAAAGAGCTGATTGTAGAGTTTGAAGAGCTGTTGCTCACTTGAAAGGGTAGTTTCTAGATTCCAGATAATGATGCTAGTTAATAATGCAGCTCATAACGCCCATCAGTTTCAAACATTTAAGTAAGGAATAAAGTCTTTTTGTCAGGAAGCTGAGAAAAAAGGTTGGATGCCATCTTGAAAGAAGACAGGCTTTTGTTTAAAACACAGAATTGAGAGTTCTTGTTCAATTACTTCCTGGGATCACGGATAATTAGCAAACTTCGCAGCTTTCATATCTAAAGCAAAACATTTGCTTAATGTGCCAGTTGTAAAGTTATGTACAGGAACATTTTGGAAAGCATTTCCATGGGATTGTTCCACAGAGATGAAACACTGTTACGCTAGGGCTAATTAGCAACAATTAGCATAGAGTCTGCTCTCTGGGAAAAGGGATAGTCATCCAGGTCTGCGTTTCCACTGTTGCATCTCTTAGGCTTCGTGTCCATGCGAAGGGTAGAGACGGACAGCGCACCTGAGCCAAACATGATCAGGCCCAAAATAATAAATTGGGCACGTGATACAAGCTTCGAAGCTGGCATAGCCCGTCTCCTGCATCTCAACCGTAAGCCTGAAGCAGACAGGTTTAAATATAAGCTGACGTCTGTTGCTCTGACGACACGTTTTTCTGTCAGTACCTCCCTTCCTCTGTGAGCCTTTGGAAACAACTTCTTCCTTCATCTTTCTGTGCTAAAATATTGCATCATGAAAATTTCCAGGTGTTTCTTCACAGCTTATCCTCTGAAAGTGATTGAGTCCTGTCCGTCTTCCTCTTTTCCTTTAGTTACTCATTTGCAAGTTTTCTGAGCCTGCACTTGGCTATGTATCCTGCTATGGAGAAGGCTTTTGTTCCATATATTTCAGCAGGCTGCTGACATGATTCACCTGTCTTTGTCATGCGGTGACACCAAGTTCTAGATATCACACAACGAAAGCCACCATGATGTGGTACCAGAGGCTGCTGCAATGAAGCTGGAAGGAAATGTCACTTCTGTGACTGGGAGCAGCTCTGGGCGAAAACCAAGGTGATAATCTGTACAAACGAGCAAGAATCAAACCCTCCCGTGTGGAGAAGGTGGTGCTTTCCTTTGAAGAGCTAGACCAGGTTTCTTTGCCTTTCTGCACCTATCCTGTAGCAAGAGAGACAGCTGGTGTGTTACTAAAATGCAGTCCCCAGGATTTCCCTCCATAGCTGCCAGCCCATCTCTGCAGCGCCAGAAACCACTGAAATAGGTCGTCTGTTTTCTTCAAATGAAAAACAATACACTTTTAACCAACTTTCTCAGCTAAATTCTAGTTTACCAGTTTTAAGAACGTCCTGCCAACCAGGGTCAAGACGAAAGGTCTCTCTAGTCCCTTCTCCTGTCTCCAACAGTATCTTTGGCATTTTTGTACTATTAAGTAGAAAAGGCCTCAGTAAACTTTCCTTCAATTAATTTTTCTGGTCACTTCTTGAAGCCATGCAAACATTTAGCATCCACTGTGGTTTTTGTAAGTTAACGTCATTAACATAGGTTAATTACACAGTGGGTGAAGAACCCTCCTATTTGTTCGTTTTGAATGCAAGTGTTTGTTTTAACCATATCTTTACTCCTCATGCACTAATTGTCTTTGTACCTGACAATTTGGCAGAGGGAACCCGTTTTCTTCGGTAGCAGCAGGAGAAGAAGAACTATTTGTGAGTCCTCCCAGGAGTCAGAGGCTGCAACAGGGGGTGCAGAACTTAACTCAGCTCTAAGATAGATCATTGCAAATGAGCATAGGCTGTGTCATCTGTTCCCTTCCCACTCTTTTTCTTGAGAGACAGTGGCCATGGCTCTCTAGTTCCTGGTGTCTTTGTCACATTGAAGTCTGCGGGATATTTTACCTTTCAGGGACTGCTTTTTTCAGCCCCAGGCTCTTTCTTAGAACATAGATTTGAAGGTGCTGACGATGCATCTTCTTTCTCTACTACGTTCTAGTTGAGCTCATCTATAAAATGGGACTTTTGGAATAAATCTGTCTGCTTATGTTGGCAGCATCCACACTTGCAACAGGAGTCCTTTGGGACTTCACAACTGATTGATAGGAACTCGTAAATTCTTCACGTATCCTTCCCCATCTCCTCTGCATCGTACTCTACAGGTGCGCTCCGCTAGTGAATACAGCTGTACTGGACCTAATACCTGTGCTGTGTGCTTCCTCTTCTAAAAGAGTACATAAAAAGGACCGGATTCTGACTGGAGATATTTTTGTTTGCAGCCCTTCTTTCTGGAAATAGGGATCTCAGAGTGGAGCAGGTGGAATTTGTTACTTCTGGATTTAAGCATTTAAGCTGATACCGATACATTAAGGAAAAAGCTTTCTTTCGCAGTGGCTGGCCATATATTTTTTGTGAGTCGTCTAGTCCTTCAAATAATCTGGCAACTTCTTCTAATTTTTTTTTGCTACAAGAACGCAGACGTAATACCGAGATGCTACTGACTCATGTGAATCCATCATTATCACGCTGCGAGGTGCCCTAGACATTCACCACCCCCTCCCACGGCACTGCGGTTGTCTCGCTGTGCATTCCCTCTCACTCACTGCAAGGTAAATAGATTTATAGGTGCAATTGCTAAGGGCAAATCTTCATTCAGGCAAGGTCTCCCATGCTATCCTATGTTCGCTTCAGCTATTTCCTACACCTGCCAGTCAAAAATAATTTCATTTAGCTCATTAGTGTCCCTAATAGGTCACAGTGAGATCTCCTGCAAAGGTGTTAAGAGTTAATGTGGGGACAGGCCTGGCCCTGAGCTCTTCAACGCCTCCCGTCGGAAGCCCAAAGCGGGGTTGCTCTCAGGAGTCTGAACTGCAGCTTCTTGCTCCAGCCCGGTTGCCATTACCTTTACTTCAGTATATCTTCAGTGAAGGACTTTCAAATTGCCCGTCCTGGCAGTCTGCTGTTTTTGATGAGTGGATGTTAGATGCTGTCTCCTAACTTTACCTAATTCAGAGTCGCGCTGTTACTAGCCCCCTCATTTCTCTGTCCCTAAGCATTTTCGAGATTTGTTCCCAACAGAGTCTGCTTTGGCAGGAGGCGAATGTCAGAAAGTGCAGAACTGGTGCCTACTGGGCAGGAACTTTGTAGTGTAGAAAAAGAAGAAGGGCTGGAGTACTTTTCCTAAGATGTGAATGTGTCTGTTTAGAAAGGAAAGGTCACACAGGTAGTGCTGTTGTGACTTTATCGAGGTATTTCTTCACTTTTTTGACCTGCACGATCTGGCCATGCCTTGGAAGTATCTCCGTTTTGCCGTGGATCAAGGCAATTTTCAAAAAAGGAGTCTCTTGTTTGTCCCGTCTGTGACGCCATGAGTTTTCTCTCGGATCTTGGCACCGGCTACGGCGTACTTTGAGGCAGTTGTGCCTTTTATGGCTAAATGACGGTGTACGTCACAAGCAGAACAGGCATTTCTGTAGATCCTGCCAGGGGTTTATAGTAATTAACAGTTGGTAACCACAGTAGTGAGCGCACGTATAAATAATGTATCTTGAAGAATGGGAGCGCTTTTATTATAATTTGTTCTGTTGTTGTTTTATATTTAAGTTTTGCAAAATTAGAGTAATTCCTATTCTTTAAACAATAAGCCTCAAATTCTCCAGTTATAGTCTGCCTTTCAGGCCATATTTTATAGTACCTGATAGAAGGACAATTGCTATGTATGCTGCCAAGGGAAACATATACAAGGCCTGATATTTACTCAGTATTTTCTTTTCTTCCTAGATCTCCATCTGCTGGTAGATGTGCCTTGCAAGCAGGGCTGCTTTCCGCAGGAAGAAACAAGAGAGTGAGAAGTGGGTGACAAGTATGTGAAAATGTGCAGCAGCTGCCAGCTGGGTTCCCTTGTCAGACTCCAGCGGCAGCGCTTTGCACACAACAGGCATTTTGGATCATTTCAACTCTGTTTTTTAAAGAAAAAAACCCCAAAAAACCCCAACTGCTCTATTTTTTAGCTTTCCTTTTAACTTTGTAGGCTATTAGTCGCTCCATTTTTTACACCTCTTCCCTTACATTTTCTACCTGTCAAGTTCTAAAGCATCTAGTGGTCAGAGTATTTAATATGAAGTAGTTACTTAGCTGCTCGTATTCTTTAGATATGGAAAGTCTGGACTTTTTGTGAACGGGAAGCCTTCAGAACTTTCTTACTGGGAAGCAAATTGGTTTTAGCGCTGTATTTGGAATCTTTTTATTTGACGTTGTTGGAAGCTACAGCGTACTCGGCACAGATGGTGTTTGGTGCTCTCGCTGTCTTTGCTCGAAGCCGTACTGTGGCCCTTTACTGGGAATTGTGGATGAAACAAAAGCGGAGGAAAGTCACAAGATTCTGGGTCTGACTGGGTCAGGGATTTCAGGAGAGCAGCTACAGGAAAGATGAGCTAATTTTCTGAGTGATTAACCAGGAAATGCTCTTCCTTCCTAAACCAATGCTCTGTTTCGGCAGCAAGTGTGTCCTCTCTGGTGGGTATCCATTACATATGACAGCTGCTGGTCTTTCACGTTAGTGGGGAATTCTTCTCTTTTAGTCATTTCCTTTCGATTCTAATAGTATCGGTAATGATAAGTTATTTGTTGTTTTAATACTTTGTTTTCAGTAGGTCTTCAGAGTAAATTTTTAACTTTTAAAATGTGATTGTATCGATAGTAGATCTTAAGTTTGTAATAGCTGTGCATTTGTATTTATGTTAAAATACTGTTTGAAGGATAAAGGGGGCACAGTATATATTTGTGGTGTTAGGGAAATACATGTGGAAGAGCACTTAAAACATAAATTTCATTGCTTCATGCATGTTGATACTTCTTTTATAATTAATTAGAGCCAGCCCTGAGCAAAGTGCACAAGAAAGGGGCAGAGAGAATTTCTCAGGGCCACCTCAGGTCTGCCCTCCAGAGCTTTGTGTAGCTTCCAGCTATGGTCAGGATGTCCTGAGTGAGCACGGAGCGGTGGGACGAACTGAGGCGAAACCTTTAATTACTCACCAGCAGTCCGAACGAGACGAATGCAATCCGAGGATGCTTTTAGGTGGGGCGCGTGGGAGTGTTACCATACTGATAGTCCTCGGATTTGTTATTCTTTACCATACATTACATACGTGCAGCGCAATTCCGGTTGACTTGAATAGTGAAAGGCCAGGTGCTTACGTTCAAGTCCTCCTCCAGTGAAACAACACGGAAAGCATTTCTAAATGGACGAGAGTATTCCGGTAGTGAAAAGGAAAAGACGTGCGGTAACATTGCTGCAGCTTTGTCCCCCGAGTTCGGTTTTGTGCTCCCCAGCGGATGCGGCTTGAGACCGGTGGATGGCATGCCGCGGAACTAGCGGGGGGTCCGTGTGGCCCGCGGGCAGTGGTGCCATTCGTGGTGCCAGGGTTTGAGAGCGTGGGTCTGGCCTTCCTGGCTTCAGGGTGAATTCAGCCTTATCAAACTGGAGCTGCTACCTCTTTAATTCAAATAAAATACAAAGGGACCTTCTTAGCCTACCTTTCTGGCTCCTGTGTACCACCAAAGGATTTGATACTTTTGGAGACTTACGTTAGGGGAGCCTTAGGGTCTTATCGCTCTGTGTCTGAAGCCAAATGATGAAATCGTAGTATTCAAATTTTTTAACGTGGTAATTTTAAAAGGTTATGGAGCTGGATCTCCTGCAGTACAGCATTTTCAGGATACGCGTGCGTGTCAGCTCCATTTACCCTTAACCAGCTCACGGACGGACTGTGAGAGGGCGCAGGAGAACGGGCGCTCGCTGCGTTACGAAATCGCTGTAATATTGACAAGGCCTCGCAAGCCCCGGGTAACCCTAGATTGAACGTCTGGCGTTTCAGCACCTTACCGTGGATCTAGCTCAGTTAGTGAATAATAACAAGTAACTTCTGTCACGAGACTTTTTAACGATGTTCTTGTTAACGGGAACTGTGGGATTTGGTTTACCTCGAGGATGTTCTTTTATACTCCTGCTTAGGCAGCATGGTTGCAGCAATCTGCAATAAATTAAACTTTTAAACCGAAATGGGTGTTGCATTCCTATTTTCTCTGTGTTTTAAATGACAAATGGTAAGAGTAGCATGGTTGAAAAAAAATGCTTCATGTTTCGGTGGTTTTTTTCAACTGTTATCACCAAATAACCATTACCAGACGGGCAAGTTTAAAAAAAAGCAGACCAATTCTGCGTTTGCGTAATTTATTAATTGCTGTGGAGCGACCCCAGGGATGAGTTCGGCTGCACGTGTACCGATTCGTTCCCGACTGCCCTCTTCCCCGGGCGCCTGGCCGGCCGCGCGCTGCCCTTGCCTTCATTCAGCTAAGTGGTTGAGTCTCCATCCCTGGAGGTATTTAAAGGACGGACAGACGTGGTGCTCGAGGACATGGTATAGATGGACTTGGCAGTGCTGGGCTAACGGTTGGACCCGATGATCTTAAGGGTCTTTTCCAACCTTGACGGTTCTGTGAGTCTATGATTGCCGCGCGCCCTCTCGAAGCACCGCTCCATCGCGGGCCGAGGTACGGATTTCCAGTCCCAACCTTCCTTTGAGGTTATAGCTCTGACCTATGGCATTATTCACCTCTGCGTGATGTCAGAGGAGAACAGCAGCTGAATTCCAGACCTCTGACATCAGCCTGACCTGAAGCCTCCCCGCAGCAGCGACTCGCGAAGGGCGGCTGAATCCCAATGAGCGGCAGCGGGGGAACGGCCGGGGCCCTGCGCGGAGGCCGCCATCGCTCGGGACGCTCCGCCGCGGCGGGCAGCAGCCCGGGGCCGGGGCCGCCGCCCCCCCGCTCCCCGCTCCGCCCCGGCCGGGCCCCGGGCACCGGCGGAGCCGCGCTGCAGGCGGGAGGGGGAGCCCGCGGCCCCGGCCCGGCGGGGGGCGGCGGCTCCGGCTGCTCCACCCTCACTTTGTGTCAGCAGGTAGGGGAGCGCCGGCCGTCCCGCGGGAGGAGGCGGCCAGCCGCAGCCTGCCCCCCTCGCCGGGCCGGCCCAGCGGCCGAGTTCTCATTTTCTTTCTTTTTTTTTTTTTTTTTTTTTTTTTTTTTCTCCCCCTTTTTTCCCTGGAAGCAAGGCTCCGCCGCCGGAGCGGCGGGGGCTGTCCGGTGGCTGGCAGCCCCTGCGCCCGCCGGAGCGCTTCGCCTGCCCGACCGCGGTCCGGCAGCCTGCCGGGCTTCGCTGCCGATGGTCCGGCTTTGCTTCCCCTGCGTGCTCCCCGCGTTTAGAGCCCGCAGCCGCCTGCGCTGCAGCGGGAGGAGAGACTTGGGGATTTTAAAGGAGTTTTTCCGAAGTGGTTCTGGGTTCTTTCTCAGGGCTGTAGATTACATGCGGACACTTCGCTTTCAGCCATGCCTGCCCCGGGAGCTTTCTGTCTGCAGTAATTTTCTCCCTTTGATCTTGCTGGATTCTCAGTCGGGCTGCGGAGCTCCGCTCGCACCTACCTGCCTGCCGCATCTGTGCCAGAGAGATTTCTTTCGCTTTTTTCCCAATGGTTTTTTTTATTATAAATACCACGTTTTTTCCTTTTTTTTTTTAAAAGACCAAAACCAAACCTCATCAGACCCGCCGAGTTTTCTTAAGCTACTGGAAATAACTTTTGCCTAGGATTTACAGCAGCGTTTCCATCCGTCCCGGCCCCTGCCGACTCCAGCAGGCACACTGCCTAACAGGTTTGCAGATCTTTTTTCCTTTTTTTTTTTTTTTTTTTTTAAAATCACTTTTTCTCTTCATAGCTGTATGATCACTGTCACTTTGGTTTTAACTGAAAATATCCTCTGTCGAAACTCTCCCAGTTATGAAGACTCCTCGATACGTTTTATGTGACCTTTGGGCAGACCACGGAACTTTATATTTTATTTTGTGGGGCCTTTAGTCGGGATCTTCTTAATGTGTGCTTGGAAGCGGTCATACCGGAACTCAGGCGGGCACAGAAATAGTGCGAGAGAAACCAGATATGCTGTAACTTTTTGTTTGATACCTGTTTGGCTCGGTATCTAAACTTTTAAAGCGTTTTGGGGCCTTCGTATTTCCTGGGAACTTGAAACGATGAAGAGGAGCTCCGTGCTTTATTAATTATCCTGGAGAACCGCAGCCGGAGTCAGACTGAGCATGGATTGCTAGGAGAAAAGTAAAGTTGATCTCCGAGCTTGAATGAAGCACTTCTGGCATGAGAAGGATGGAAGGGATCGACTCCATTTGGAAGAGAATGGTACAGAAGCAAACTTCCTTTTCACGGTAAATTCAAGAGAGACCTGCATCGTTTCTGGGAAGGATCCCGATAATTGCAGATAACATCCAAGGTGAAGAGCTTGAGCCGACGTGGGAAATGCTGGCCAGAAGGTGAGGTGTCTCGCAAGGGTATTTGAGATGGATGTTTTGAGCCTGTGGATCTTCCCAACTCTTGGGCAGGAGACACGAGGACACGGCGTCCGCGGGGAGATCTCCCCGTGCCTCACCTCTGTGGGACTGACGAGTTCCGAATGCTCCCTGGCGTTCCCGTAGATCTGAACTGATTTCTTGCTTGCAACCTGTTTCGCTGATCTTTCCGGATTTATCTGCTGGAGGAGGGACTCGTAATTTAGGATTTTTTTTTTTTTTTTAGTTTGTTTGTTTAAAATATGCCTTTGAGCTCCCAGCGGCCTTTGAGCACGTGGCACCAAGGAAGAGAACCGGAGAAGTTGTCCGGTAAGCAGCGCTGGCGGTGACTGAGCCCCTCTCTCCTCTCTCTCCCGCCTCCCCGTCGCTGGGACCGCGCGCTCGGAAACCCGACGAGCTTTGCCGACGGCCGGAGCCCGCCGCAGGGTGAGGACGCGTTCCTGAGCGGTATGTGTGGCCGGGGCCCGCTGCTGCAGCTGGTAGCATGAGTGCTGGCCCCCAGCTGCAGCTGGCTGTCCTCTGGCCTTGGCTGCTCATGGCGACCCTGCAGGCAGGACTGGGCCATAAAGGGCTGGTGCTGGCGGCGGCGGTCGAGTCGGAGAGGTCGGCGGCGCAGAAAGCCATCATTAGGGTGATGCCCCTGAAAGTGGAGCCAATCATACTGGAAGGGGAGTTTGCAAGCGTTGCTGAGGTGACTCCAGCCGAAGGAAAACTGCTCCAGGTAAGAGCAGCTTTATTTTATCCAGCTCCATCTGCCGTACCTCCCCACTCCTATGCTTTCCCCCCTTTTTCCTCCTTGCTGCTTCAGCTCCCGGCGCAACGCGTTTGATTGTATTTCCCGACTGCAGATTTTTAACCGAAGCGACGAGGCGTTTTTTATGTGAGCTGTCCACCTGCGTGTTTTGTTCCTTTGTGTTGCTGCTCCCCGGCCCGGCGCGCTGCTTTGGGGCAGAAGCGCTCGTGCAAACGGTTGATTCTTCATTCGGCCCCGATCTGTAGCTCCGCTTGTTTTAATGTTGAGTTTTGGATGTGGTCGGTTGATCCCATGAAGATTATTGCGTATCTTAATTGATGTTATAAAGTTGAGTGTGTCGAGTCACATGTTGGGACGCTGAACATCTGACAGAAAACATGATTTTTTTTTTTTTTTGGTGAAATCCGTAAGGTTTTCTACAGACTTCTGCTGATAGCTGGGGTCCTGTTACAGCTAAAATACGCATCCAGACTTTGCCCGCCGGAATTACTGACCCTGCTGGTTGTTGTCTTGTGTATTGCCTGTACCTGAAAGTGGAATTTTACCCATACAGGGGTTCCTGTGGTGTCACCACTGTGTGTTTTTATAAGGCAAATTAATGCTGGTTTCTGACCTTTACTAAGGAGAGGGCGGCTGAGCATCTCGCCGTGAGGTGCGGATGCTGCTAAGAGACAGAGCCGAGCTATTCGGTGCGAACAGACCCATCTCCTGCATACGCTAAGTTTTGAGCTCAGTTTCTTGAGGCCTGGTGTGTCGTCTCTCCTCCCTGTCGGTAATTTGCTTGGCAGGCACGTGCTTTACTCTTGAAAACAAAAAATGACAAAACAGCCTGCGTTAATATGAAATCTTAATTTTTGTGTGGCTTTTTCCAGTCTTGACTTTCCAAATGTGGTGTGTTGTGATCTTAATTAAATTTGTAGCTTGGAAATTTAAATTAAAGTAATAAATTTTGTATAGTCTTAGAAGAAAAGAAATACAGTTGAGCCAGCGTTCGGACATGGGCACCTGTCTGCAAATGAAAACGGGCAATTTGTGACATTTATAAAGCCTGTTTTTCCACGCCTTTTGAACTACCCAGGATGAAAGCTATGCTATAAAATTATATTACCGGGCTAAAAAAATATCTTAGACAAATGTACTCAAGGTCCTGTTCTGTCGTGAGGCAATGTCCAGGAAAGTCAATATTTATTCCTTACAAAAACTACGGTGGTGTTGCAACTGAGCACAAAGTATAGAGCGTGGGCCTTTTCGAAATGAGGTGATAACCTCTCTTGTGTGACGGGTGGACGTTTTTAACCAAATGCACTGATGCGGAGTGGGATTTTTGTGTCGCCTGCCATCACGGCAGCACAAACGAGCCGTTTTGAATCCTGAGCCGTGAGTAGGCTTTATTTGATTTACAAATGGATTTCATCCTTTAAAAATCGTCCTTAAAATGGAGAGGGTTGGGGAAACACTAATCTAATCTGCTGCGTTTGCGTACACAGATACTGACCTGCGCTGTGTATGTTTTTAGGCCTTGATTCCGCCACCGTGTGCATGCAGGTGATCGTTCCTATTCCGTATCCCACTGAATCCAGTGCGGAAAATCATCCGGGGCTGGTTTCAGACGGCGGTGTTGGAATCGGGGGGTCAGGCTGTGCTTTCTGCAGCAGGGTGTTTGCCCGGTGCCAGGCACCGCGCTCTGGGAAAGCTTAATCAAGTGTACCTATGACCTCTCGCGTGTATCTTACGGTGTAGTTTCTAATTCTGCCACTACGTATTGAAACTAGGAATATAAAATGCCATTTAAAATTGTTTGCGTCCCGATCCTGCAGTGGGTTCCTGCCTCTGGAAAGACAAAATGGGAAACGGAGCCGTAACCGTTAAGGTACAAAATAAGTAAGAAATTAATGGGAGGAACTATTTTTAGATCGCATTTAGATAGTCAGATATTAAAGACAGCTGAATTGGGCTTTTTTGGAACATCTCACTTTACGTGCGGTTGTCAACATCCCGATCTTGCAAAAACGTTAGGTCACGTGCTTAACTTTGATGTCATTGGGACTCTTCCTTAAATAACCTTAAGCCTGTTCACACATACCTGCACAGTTGGTTCTTTATATGTAATTTAGGTACATAACGTGATTATCTTTATAGTTAGTGAGTTAAGAAGTCTAGTTTTTACACCATTTTTGGATAGGTCTTCTTGGTTATGTCAGACCCCGTGAGATGCAGTCAGTCCTCGTGCCCGTCGCAGGAGAGCACCAACTGCAGAGCTCAGCTTGGAAGAGAAGAGTGGATGGCCCGGTCCTGTGCTCAAAGCAGCGCTCTCTCAGTGCCGTGGTGTAATAAGGTTGCTTAAGGACAAGTGGTGCAGAGTTAGCCCTATATTCAAGTAAAGTCCTCTTTAACTTGTAATTATCTTCATAGTGTTCTGGTCAAGATATTTTTAGAAACACATTCTTAATTTAATACAGAAAATCCCGCACGTAAGTGATGGAGCCTCACCAAATGCACTTCTACCAGGCATTTTCTCGGTTTCATTTCTCCCTGCCATATTCTCTAGGATCATCTACAGAAACAGACTTTGATCGTAGTGTGTTACGTTCTTAGAAGCTAACTTCAAAAATATCTTCTTCACCTGCAATAAAGTAACCCCCGTGTCGAATTCCTCCTCCCACCCCTTGCCCCGGTGACCGGTTCTTCTGGGAGATCTCTGGATTTTCATTTCGCAGGTCACTGAGCCGTGGTGGGTGGGCAGGCAGATGCCAGGCAGCTGCCCGGGACCCGCCTGCCGTCGGCCCTTTCGGTTTAAGCGGGCAGCGTTACCTCTGGCACTCCGCACCGTGCAGCATGATGCAAAGGGAGAGGAATTTCTCAAGTAGGCAGAGCCACTTAAGACTTTATAGGTCAAAAAACCAACACCTTCGACTTCTTACAGAAATCATCTTCAAGCTTGGTGAGAGCTCAAGCTTGTTCAGATACCGCATGCTCTAAGCATTAACTATTGCTTAACATAGCAGTGGTGTTCTGAACTAGTTCACAGTTTCCAACTGGCTGGAAGTTTAGATCTCTGTTAGGCTTAGTGCAGGAGCCTGGACTTCTTCTGAAAAGGCCCAAAGGACGATATTTAAAAAGAGACAGATAAACTCAAACTACTGTACTTACTGTAGAGAAGGCAAAGCAATCGCCAATCACCTTACATGCCTACACGTAGAAAAAACGTGTAGATATGTAGAACAGTGGAACAGCTTTCTTATTTAACAGGCAAAATATATAATCAGTTTTCCCAAAGCATTATTTTGTCACAAGTCTCACAATACTTTGTTTCATTTCTGTATAATCTTAGCAGTTACGTAGTTAGGTGATTATAGGAGAAAGTCAGCTTTCCTTTACCCACTGAGCACGTTGTTTTAACTTATGACTGCAGGAAAAAAACCCCTTGAGACCACAGAACAAGCTCCCTAAAGGCTCTGAACCCCAAAAGCAAAGGTTATCCTCTTTCCTCTCCCCCCAAAGAAACAAATTATTCAAAAAAAGTTATTTTTAAAATCAATCTTCTCTTTAGGGTGGAATGAGTGAGAATTAGAGGAGGATCCTGAATCGTCGTTTTTTTAGTGTGTGTACAGTTTTTTAGTGTTGTGTACAGTTTAGTGTTGTGTACAAGTCAGAAGCTGTAAATCCAACGTAGATATATTCAGAAAAGAAGCGTGGTGCATATTCATAACAGCAATGGCAATTAACCCTTGAAATTGCTGCAATGAGCCCAACGTGGTCATCCTGGAAATGGAGAGCGTTTCCAGTGCTGCAATGCGTAGTGCTATTGGAGAATTACAATCACCTACTTAACTGCTTATAGAGGGTTACGCTCCCAACCCATAAGAAAGTAAATATATTAGTAGTCTTCTATACTACTAGCTCCTGGATCAACAAAAGGATGTTGAGTGCATAATGTTGACAGAGATCAAAGAAGTGGGAAAGTCTAACCAAATGATAATGGGGACTTAAATTACCTGTGAATAAACTGGTCAGATAGCACAATAAGAGTAAGTTCAAAGAAGCAATTTCTGCCTCTTGGAACAGCTAGTACTACAGTACACAGAAAGGTATTCTTGACTTAGTGTTAAGTAATGTGCAAGAACTGACTCAAAAGCTAGAAATAATTGAGCCACTTGTATCGGCGGCAGCATAATAAAATTCATTGCCTAAGTACCACAAAGGGGAACTCTGACACTAACCTTTAGGGTGGGAAATTGCACTGAAGTGAAACGGAGAGACGAATGGCTCTTACAGCTTCAAAAAAAAATATCTTTAGATGTGACATGGATGCTACTCCGGAAAGTAAAAGCAGTCTAGGGAAACATGCAAAGCATTGAATCCAAAAGGTGGTAGTAACCCAATACAAATACATTGGTAGCGTTCAAGAAGCCATTGGGGCCAAACAGGTCTTTTAAAAATTGGACCCATAGCATTAGTGTAGGATTGGCATAGTATCTAGTATAACCTGCAGTGTAGCTTTAGTATGGTGTTAGTATTAGTATAGGATTTAAGTGTATCTGAAAGGCGAGCCATTAAAATCCCAATGTGGACTAGGGAGTCTCAGCTAGAGTTAGCTGCTAGACAAAGCTGAGCTTAGAGGCTCTTTCTGATCTTCCATCCCTCTCCTGAGCATATGCAGAGGCTGAGCTGGAGCTTTGCATGGTGTGTCTTCTCCATTCCTGATCCGGAAAATGTGTGGTGGGAAACTGTTCCCTAAGAAGGAGTTTGAAGGACATTAAACCTCAATCTTCCAGCCCCCCAGTGCACCATCTGGTGCTGGTCGTTCTCCCAGTAGAATTATTTATGACACATGTAGACATAGACCCATCTTGAATTGAAGATTTTCAGTACTAAAAAGGTCACAGATCTGGAGGCCCAAGTAATTACATGGGGTCAGGCATAAATAGGAGAAACAAACCCAACTGCAGCGGAGCAAAGATACATGGTCAGAAGGGTAAATCAACAGGGCTGGAGTGAGTGACAGTCAACAGAGGACTTCTGGCCACACACCCCCGTCCTGGAATCCATCCAAGGAGCAAGTGGACATTTCCCAAAGATAAGCTGGCAGAGGGGTGAGATTACAGGAGAAGGGAAACGGGCCTCAGTCGTTCCTGTTGGCTAGAGCCAGGCTGGATTTGTGGGTGAAATGGTTCTGAACCATTAGAGACATTACTTTTTGGTCTGTGCCTCCATAAAACTAAAGGTTTGGCAGGCATTTCATACAGATTATGGAAGGCCGTTCTGAATTGCATGTGAATTGATTATTTTTAAATGAAAACTTTCAGAATTGTCAAAGTAATACGAACGTCACAAACTTTGTATGATCAAAGGGAACACTATTGTATTAGACTTTATTTTGGACAAAAATTGGCACGCATTTTTATATCTCTCTATTTTTCCATGCGTAGAGCTCTCAAACATGCCTAAAAGCTTTCTGTGCACTTTCCCCCCAAAGTCTTACTTAGTCTGAAAACAAGCAAGATTTAACCTAAAAGGAAAAGAAGGAACAAATAAGTGCGATGGGAAATGTGCAGTGCAGTCTGATCTTCGGGTCTGTCTGTCTGTCTGCGGTATTGTAACAGTCTGCGTTGCAGGGGTTGCCACGAGTCAAATATACGAAATTTTCGTTTGCAGACAAAGCAGAGTTGTAAGTTGAACCTCAGCACAGGGGTATGTATCACACTCGAGCAATGCACCTGCATATTTTATCACCCTTTTGGGCTTCCCTCCATTCTAAGTCTTGAGATTAGATACAGACAGGAGGACGAGGTATAAAGTAGGCATAAGTGGCATGGATGGTCATGGTGGTCTCTTCTGTCTTTGAGTTCTGCAATTTATGGGTTTTTTTTTAACATCTGTTTATTTTTCCCTTATTTCACCGGCTGTAAAGAAGAGGAAACGTACTGCCTTTCATTTGCCCATAACAATTTCAGTCTGCATTAAGGAATCGTAATCACATCTCATGCTTCGGAGCTTCGGGCTTGCTGCCAGCACGGGTCGGGCGGGAGTTGGCCAAGAGTTGTGGTGGGACCTTTTCACCTTTTTTTTTAGGAGCACCAGGGATTGGCCTTACCTCAAAACAAGGCGCTAAAACACATAGGTCAGTGTTCAAAGGTATTAGAGAGACTATTGTTTCGAATATGCTTAGGTTCTATGGGTTACTCCCGCGCGCAAGATGGAACAGATTGCCAGATTTAAGTGGAAGACTCTGTTCCCCCCTGCAGCCAACCCATTCAAATTATCTGAAATTTTGGGTGTGTATCCTCTTCCTCTGCAGCTTGAGACATGAATCACCTGCCTGGATCAACGGATGTATTCTCACCTCCTCACTTCCCTAACCCTAAAGGGGCTTGTTAAGGGCATTAGTGGCCCTTTGATCTCTCTTTTGTTCTCCATCTCAGTAATTTGGTCTCCAGCGATCAGATGGGTTGATCTAATGCGTATTACTGTGCTCAGTATCAGGATAGTGGCAGAAATGCAACGGATTGTCATATACAGAAATTCTGACTAGGTAGCTGAATTAATTCCTCTGGCCATAAACTCTATGAAACAAATGATGAGTTTTTTACCAAGTTCAGTTATGACACGTTAATTTTGAATGTAAGTAAAGCAGCTTGGGCATTAAATTTGCTATTGTTTTGGCAAAAGGTATGTGAATTCTAGTTCAAAATTACGTGAAAGAATAGAATTTAGATTTCCGACTTCTAAAGCACTTCAGCAGCTGTTGTTCCCTGGGGTCTCTGTTCAGCTAGGTGCATTTGCTCAAGACTGCCGGTGCATCGCTGTAGAGAGGATCCATACACTGCAGAAACTCGCAGAGAAAGACATTGGGATCGCATTGGATCCAGTTGTGAAAAATGAATAGCGCTCCAGTCCTATTACAGACGTGAAGCTAAAAGCCCCGTAACAGAGCAGAGCAGAGCAGGTGCGGTGAAGACAGTGGCTGAAAAAGGATTTGGGGAGGTTGCCACATGGTAGACCAGAAGAGACAGCTTGAGGAGATGGTCTAGGTAGTGAATGGAGAACGTTGGTTCTTCCATTAGTTGAATTTTGTGCAGGATCCTGGATAAAATATTACTACTGCTTTAGGATTGTTTAAATAGAGGAAACATTTTTAAGGATATGAAAGTCAAATAACAGAGTGCACTGTGGCAATTCCTGTGACTTTGAACTAGAAGTTAATGCTTGGCTCTTTAGGCCACCATCCACCGTAGAAATACAGCTGCAGAAAACCTATGTCGACTATGTTTTAAAGTAGTAAGAGAGCTGACATATGTATGTCTGTTATTGCTTCAGTCTTGAATCATGTTACTTGCAACATTATCTTAATAACTTTTATTTCCTAAGACAGTTTTATTCCAAAATAAGTGGAACCTCACAAAGATCCCGAAGAGATAAGAAAGAGTTCCCTGTTGTGCTGTACCTCGGTTATTCTTTCGTTCCGTAAATGTCTTATTTGAATGGTAGGCCTCATCTGCAGCCATGCTGTGGGTGCACATACGTCCCTGAATGTCAATGCCAGACAGAGACTTTTCTCTAAACGTTTCCCTAGGGCCACAAAACTCCCGTCTCTGTGCTCCCCATTACCCTCTATTTCATCTGGTCTCATTCACATAAGCTTAAAGACACCCCAGGTCATATCGTTCCTCTCAGCTGTTTCTTTCTACTCATCTACTCTCCGAAGTTTCTTTGTTTTGTCTTTGCCCCTTACATTTTCATCTTACTTTTTCTCAGAACAGTGTTTATTCTTGTTAGTTTTCTGTATGTGGTCTTCTTGGTCACTACTGGCGCACAAAATGGTTTAGGCTGTTGCCTGGCATCATTTGTCTCCAACACTTTGCCCTCATCCGTTCTTCTCTGTCATCATCTGATCTTTCTGTTATCTCCTTCAGAGTACCTCTGGCATCTGTTTCGTCTCGAAAGAGGAAGAGGCTGTACAAAAAGCTGTTGTTTGTAAACTTTTTACGAAGTACATACCTCCATGAGAGATGCAAATATCTGATTTGGTTGGGTGATGGACGAATCCCAGGTACTTGTACAACATGCGGGTCCTGTAAGCCCTATGTTTGAAAAGGTCATCAAAATAATTTGTGTAGGTTCTTGGTTGAGAAATCACCATGTGCCGTTTCTGACAGTAGCAGCTCATTGTGGCCTGAGTTGGTGCCAGCCCGTGTCTTCGTGCTCCGTCGCTGGCTGCCTCTTTCATGGTTGCTTTCTCCGTAAAACAAAGACTTTTCTTCCCTGAGGAAACCAGCCGTAGCTTTCTCTTGCTGAAGACATCTGAGTGGAACATCTTGGGTTCATGTGACATTGCAGAGCCTTCAGCTGGCCCGTCACTGCTGTGGGCTGAGGGAGATCAAGGGGCGGGAAGTGCAGCGGTTATGGGAAGCTTCAACTACGCCCATTACCCTTGAGGGAGCTGCTAGACAGGGGACCAAGAAGGGGAGAAGCAACGCTGGCCTTGGCCTTTTGCAGGACCTCATTCAAAATCTTGCTTTTGAAAAGCTGCTCTGTAACAGTGACAATAATGGATTTTGTTCCTGCCAAGATGTCGAGCAAGAGGCCAAAAAGTCGTACACAGTTGTGTTTTAATTCAGAGAGGGGAGTTACGTGAAATCGAATAAGCTTGTTAAAAAGAAGCTGAGAGGGCAACTAAGCGTTCCATCCTTGCAGTTGGCATGAAGGTATTTAAGGACACTACAGTAGGAATTAAGATCAAATGTACCTCTCAAGAAATACTTGAAAAGTGATAAAAGGATATCAGCATACCTAAACGTAAGGGCAAGAAATTTATGAAAGCATCCTGAAAAAGCAAAAATTTTGGTAAAATGAGAAAAAGAAGAACAAGCTAAAAACACAGTGAAAAGAGGAAACCAGAAATCGCTTGCAGATGATAAAATAACTAATAATACCTACTTTTCGGTCCCCTCAGAAGCAGAAAGCTTGCCTGACAATCTGTAGGACCTATACAAAATTTAAATATAAAAGATGCTCTTAGGGCAGCTAAACCAATAGCAGAAAAACGAATGCAATTCTTTTTGTGCTTTCATCTGTCTCAAGCTGAAATGTTTGTAGGTGAGATGGTGATGTAGATAGACAAAAACAAGATTGTCAGTCGCTGGGATCTGGTGGTATTCACCCGAGAGTTGTGGAGGATGAAATCGCTGAACTATTAACTATGTATGTGAACTCTTGTTTAAAATCACTGGAAGGGGGCTGATGCGATACCAGTTTTTCTATGGGCTCCAAGTCATTCACCAAAGCCCAGACCAGTATGCTGTAAAATCTGTATGGAGTAAGTTGGTAGAAACTATAATGCGGAGTGTAATAAGTGGATTGAAGGAGTCAACAAACCTATCAGTTGGGTAGGTCCAGCTGAATTTCCAGACTGCCTACGTCCCTCAGCAGAGGCTTTGGAGGAAACTAAGACGTGGAATAAGAAGGAGGCTCCTGGATAAATAATTATGAGGAGATAAGAAGCAGATGGTAGGAATAACTGGTAGATTTTCACAGGGGGAGAAGCTGATGACCGTAGTTCTGCAGGCGTGTGTGCGGGTAGCCGTGCTGTCCCGTATGTTTTATATGCATGTGGCACCGGAGTACTTGGTAATGTTTTAGAGCTTTCCAATACATTAACTAATTTGAAGTAATGAAGACAAGGATCAGCTAAGAAGCATTGCAGAAGAACCTTACGAAACTAAATACTGTAAGGAAATGCACGTGGAAGATCAGTCACTTCTTTACATTAAGGTGCTGGGCTCTGATTTGTCCATTACCACTTAGAAACTGTATCTTGGGATTATAATAGATTGTTCCATGCAAGTGTCAGCTTAGTACTTGGTGGTTGTCACGAAGACAAAGAGAACATTAGGAATGAAAAAAAAGAGAGACTAAAACAGAGAATATCTTTAAGCTCCTCTAGAAATCCAGGATACACCCACATGTTGAATACCGTGTGAAGTTTCATCCCCCACACCTCTAAAAAAGATGTAGCAGGACTGCCAGAGGTTTGGAGAAGAACATGGGGATAAGAAAAAGTATAAGCTGTGTTTCATACAAGGAACAACTCACTGGACTAATACTCTTCGGGCTGGAAAAGAAGCAGCCAAAGGGTGGTATGAAAAAGATCTACAGAGTCATGAATAGTGACTGACTGTTAGTCTCTTTCAATATGAAAACAACGGGACATCGCATGGGGCAACTAGTTCAGAAGGACCAAAAGAAGTGCTCTTCATACAGTGTACAATTAACCTGTACAGTTCCTTGCTGCAGGAACGGCTCTGGATGCTAAAAGTTTACAGAGGTTCAAAAAATAATTGGAACTAATGAATAGGAGAAGACTCCATCAATGGCTATTAAGTAACTGGTACCAGTTTTGCCTCAGGAAGTCTATAAAATGGAGCTTGTGGGAGGCTTGGAGAGTGTCCTGGGGGAAAGCCCTACATGCTTGTCGTGTTCTTACTTCTCCTTCGGAAATCCATCGTTGGCAACTGTCAAAGAAAAGATCATGGGCTAGATCGACCTTTGGTCCAAACCCATACTGCTGTTCTTGTATTCTCATCTTCTACAGAACACCTTTTCAGCTGTTTGGCCCACCACCTTCAGCACCTGCCCTTCCAGTCCACCTCTGCTCCGTCTGGGCAAGTCTCTGTGGAAAAACTGCGATAAGTACATCCTTCACCATCCATTACTGACTTGGAGCTCAGCTGTTCATTCACTTAGCAGGTACAGTTCTTCAGGATCCATTATCACAAATCTCCTCAACATGTAGCCCTCAACTGGTGCTGTTAAGCAGCGTTTGATGCCCTTGACGCTTTGGCCTTCGTGTCTTCCTGGGTGTATAATTTTTATCCCTCGTCACCCGCAATCTGCGTGATCCCATCCACTGTGCTGTCTTGATGGGATAGTAACCATTGTAATTTAGTCATGTATGCCCCCTGCCTTTGTCTGTTCTTTAATGCAGTGTTATCACCTAATGAAATATCAACCCAAATGTTGCTATAGGTTCTTATCTTTGTATCCAGCCATGTCCTGCTCGCTTAGAGCCTGCATTGCATAAGTGATGGAGCAGAAAATCCTGTATTCCTTGAGAAATAGCACAGTAGCTTCAACCCCAGTGGCAACAGAGGCAGACAATCCCATATGTGATAGGGCCAGGCTGGCTGTATCGCATGAACATAGGATGAGACGTGGAAGTTCTTGGTCGTAAACCTTCACAACTAATTCTCATCTTCATTAGCTTCATAACTACATTTGGTATCTTCATGATGGTCATCCCCCATAAATATCTTGTGCCCCTTTGGAATAAAGCAGGTGTACCAAGATGACTTTAGGATTTGTCAAGATCTTGTTAAAAAACAAACAAACAAACAAACAAACAAACAAACAAACCTACCTCTCAATTTTTGTGAGTATTTTGCCCTTTTCATTGCAGAATGGACATCCATTATCCTTCTCAATTATGATAGCCCAGCTTGGATACTCCTGTTTGGGCAAAGTTCAGAGTTTGGGCAACCAACTTCTAGCAGGGTGGATAAGTAATATTTATTGAATTATTTTATTGAATTTTATTTGTTTGCCGCATGCTCTCCATCTCTGATTAGATTAGGTGCTCAATTGAGTATATTCCTCCTAATATCAGGATGCCATTGTCCCAGTAGCCTTCAGGAATAGCAAGAACGGTCCTGTGGGCCGCACTAGGTGTGCCTCTTGTGACTCCTGACTTGGTACATCCAGTGTGCCTTTAGAAGTCTAGTCTTCCTAAAGAGGTAAATGTCTTTATGGAAGACTTTCTTCAAGTATGTGGACTTCAAGGGTGTAGACTAGTAGGATGCACCATGTCTTTAACTCACGGAAGAACTCATGTGCTGCTTATGTTCTCTAGGAATCCTATCTTTGGCACTGGCAGAAAGACCCCAATATCGGGTGCATTCATCAGCAATATCATTCCTTTCCAACATTAGCCAGCACTGAATTCTAGAACCTGTGACCAAACTATTAGCAGTTCTGTACGTTCGGGTGCACCTTGCAACATCCCGCTCCTGTGCACCAGCTCTCAGGATATAACCACGAGATCTTACTCCTTCCACCTGTTTCTGCCATTTCTGTCCTCCCTCTTCCCCCATTTTGGGTACAGCCTAGGCACCCAGCTAGGGCCAACGCCACAGCACCCAGTCAGTGCTAGGGAGCAAGAATTAGATGTATACTGTTCAGCTCTGGAGCTCGCCGACCTTTTCAAGGACCTCTGTCGCAAGGTACCGTTGTGGCAGGAGACTGAATGTATTCATCCCTCCTCACGTTCCCAGTGCATATTGTACATTGTAGGCAACAGAGCCTGCATCTTTGACGCCTACCAGAGTGTCTGGGTAGAGTACCTGCTCTTGGGATTTAGCTTCTCTTTAAATAACTGTATCTCAGTAACAGTCAGATATTCCTGTGGTTGAAATAAGAGCCTCTCTACATATTAGACAATATTTTTTTTTACAGGTCTGTTGGCATATATACCTCTCTCCTTGCCTAGGGAGTGAACCTGAGAACATCAGGTATTTGGTCACCAAGAAGACCAGTTGTGTTAAGTCAGGAATAGTTTCAAACCCTTGCCAACCATACCATTTGCATCTTAAGGTCTTCAGGTCATGTCAAACAAGATATTCTGAGGTCCTGTCCTTTCTGTCAGAAGCCACGAGGCAGGGAATCCAGCGTGCCTGGCAGGAACCCAGCGACAGGAATGCTGAATATATCAGTGGTAGAAAGCTGTTTTAGCTGACAGACTACAAATGAGAAATGTGGGATAACGTCTGAGGGGACTGTTTGCAGAAGCTAGGGGTTTTGCAAAATTGACTTCTTTTCCTCAGATGCCAACAAGTACTGGCTCTGTTGCCTATAGGCTAGCTTGTTTCTTGGATTCCTGGTAAACACATTCTTGGTTCTGTAGTCTGAAGGATTAATTGATATCTATCTAATCCTTCTTCCCCTGAAAGCCTACTGCAAGATAAGGCAAGATGCATTAGTGGTGATCCTGCAGACTTCAGTCTGGCTGGGACAGGCCTGAGGAAACACTGAAGCCGGATTTATCAGAGAAGCTTGTCCATCCTCCTAGACTGACCCGCACAGAAGTCAAGACATTTGCTCCCGTCCGTCCTCTGAACTCCTGCCTCTAGATTTTGCTGCTAGATAATGGTTGTTACTAGAAGCACCCTGTCTGATCTTAGACATCTTGTCCATACACAGACCTGTGTTTCAGTGATTTTGGTTTGTTCACTGGGACTAATGAGCGGTAATGTATAGATTACATCAGCACAGATACCCGAGCAACTACTTCTGTCTCTATGAGGGATTTACAATTTTCTTTGACCCCGTGGTCAATTCTGTATGGTAAAAGAGTGTTGACCTCTCTCCCAGCATGGCATGTTAAGCAGGGTCTCACCATCCAGACACCGCAATAACATGAGCCTGTGGCAGCTTGTTTATTATTCTAACCATGTTCTTAAATGTGACTTTCCTGGTAGCAAGAAGTTCTGCCAGAGGGCGAGAAAGGCCCACTGCTAAATGTCTAACATCCAGCGTCTTTATTCCCCCTTCCCAGATAAGGTTTCTTATATGCTTTCCTGAGGTCATATCTAAGTTTCACTGGAGCCAGAAAATAGCCCTTCTTTTTCCCCCAGCAAGCCCCAGACCTTCGTGGACAACGTGGTATGTCGTCTCAGACGTTTGATGTCAAGCAGACCATCTCCTTCCTGTCTGCACAGAACCAAACCCGTCAGGTGGCCTCTGTTCATTTGTAGCATGAACTGGGAGATAAAGAGGTGCAGTGATACTGGTAATTGCATAACATATTGTATCAGGAGATGTTATGATACCGCCTAAGTGTCTGTGCCTCTGGCCATCAGTGAATTCCATCAAAGGTCAAGTTGTACAATGGCCTCTCCAGAGGATGTCTCCGTTCTTGACATCTGCAGAGCTGGCATGTGGAGTTCCATTAAACTCTCTACCATTGCAGATGCTTCCAGGAATGATGCCAAATTAGGCAGATTGTGGTTTGCAGACTGCTCTAAAATGCTTGAGACGCCCTTCCCCACTTACCTGTGGGGAGAGACAGAGAGGGAATTTCTGCTTGGAGTTACTCACCTTCTGAATATGTATGTGGATCATCATTTGAAGAAGAAAAGAAGATAACGTGATAGTAATTGGGCTGTTTTGAGATGTATAGTACAAATCCACATTAACTGCTCTTGCCACTTCCACCGAAATCTTGTGGTTGGGATGAGTTGCAGGCCCACAATGAAGAGTATATCCATGCTTACCGTACTGAATACATGCTTATTGACAATGTGCATCTCAAAGAAGACTGCTTAATGACTTCCACAGCAGTAATCTGACCCTTGTGCCATGATTTATGAAGTGAGGGAAAAAAAGGTGAAATGAAACCAGTGGTATTTAAGGGTGGACATACTGCTTTGAGTAAACAAGATGAATGCTGGTATTGAGAAGCCTGATGTTTCCATGAAGGCAAACTTCCTTATGTTTATTTAACTCTGTTGACCATGTTAAGAACTTTGAGAGATTTTTAATAGCTCATAAACTCTGGTTAAGCATCTGTATGAACAGGGATTTAAGTAGGTGGGCTGAAGAACTGTAGATGTTTTGTGAATATTCCTGTGCTTCTCTACAGTTTATGTAGGACTTGAAAAGTCCTGTAGAACCCAGGTGAAAGCCGCTAACTGACACTTAAGACCTTTTGGGATTTTTTGGGGGATGTCTTTATGTTAGCACAGGTTTGAAGGAGATTTAGGAAGATTTTATGTTGAATTGTAGGGTTTCTGTGTCCTGGTGGAGAGATCACCTTGTCTGGAGATGTTAGCGACAGTCTGGCTGCCTCTTGGCCGCGCAAAGCAGTCCGTAGTTTGGGCGTATGTTAAGGATTTCCTTTGATCCAGTATGGCGATTCCTGTGATCTTCAATCTCCTCAGTCTAAATTGTACTCACGGGATCACATTTGACCTTTTGACCATGATATCACACCAGCAGCGTACGTTCATTTTTTATTTCGTCATGATACTGTCCTTTCATCGACCTTTGGTTGTTTTCAGAGTTGGTGCTTTCAAGGGTACAAGTCCCTCATCCTTTGAGTATTTTCTGAGCTCCTAGTTCTTGTATTATATTGGTGCCTGTGACTGTATCTGGATGTGCTAAACTGTCCGTTGTTCCCAGGTGGCCAAGACATCAGAGCTGGTGGCAAGCCTCGTTTTTGACGTTATTTATAATGGTGTGGGACTTTGTGTTATCTACAGCAAGGTTGCCAGAAAGAAGTAATCTAAGTTTCTCCGTTTGATTGACTTTTCTGGTTAAATAGGGAGTTCTTAAATGGCATCATTGCAGTTCAATTTAAATGATTAAACTCAAGTGATTAGAGCAGGGTGAGGAAAACAGAACGATGTATGTGCACACGGAATGCCGTTCTGATTTATTCTGCACCTTGTGCCTCACCTGCGGATACTTAAGTGTGTAGAGTCTTGTCCGTATAAGTGTTGGAAGGCTGGCTGTTGCACATACCTGAATTCTTCATTAAGAGTGTGCAAATTTCCTTTTTTTCTCATCTCAGAGAAATGGAAATACTAGTGTAAAGAGCTAACTGAAATATCGGGTTTATCAAATGTTTTCGTAGAAGTTGTTCTTTCTGTTATGCTCGGTCGATGCAAAGCCCAGCCGAGTGATGCGTTCGCCCAGCTTTGAAGGAATCCGTGTCATTTTGTCTGTAACTGCTACAATGCTGAAGGCTGGCAATATAGAAATCGTACAGTTTTTAAAACAAAAATGTCATGTAGCAGGAGAACAGATAGCTTGTTTGAATTGCTCGAGCCCAGAGCTGATTTCTGCCCAGAAGACATCCGTGAGCACTGGCGGAGGGGGAGAACTTTGAGTCTCAAAGGAATTTTTCTTTCCTCTTTAAATTTTGATATTGTGTTTTGCTAGAGCTCAGAGTAAATTCAGGAATTCAACTGTCTTTCAGATATATTTACAGGGAAAATATATCTGTCATTTCCACTCAGGCTGCACCTGTAAGCTGATATCCTTGGGTTTCTCTTCGTGTCACTGTTTTGTTTTGCTTTGTTTTCCACCATGTTTTAACAAGATAAGCATCTCTCAGTGTATTTCCCCTTCATTTCAGTAATTGCCTTCTCTAGTGACTGGTTTCCTGTGCTCTTCTGTTCATTTATTACAAGACCTCGGTGTACAGCCCACGTACACCAGTGCAGAGAGCCCTCATCTCAGGTAATTCATTAAAATCTCCTCAGAGCATCAAATGGAAAAAAAAGCACTAACTTCTCTGAACTCGCTCCCCGAAGACGCAACCTGTGTAAACAGAGATGCTTACCAGATGCCTGGAAATTTGACATCATCAAACACCGAGGTGGGAATTGAGTTTCTTTCAGGTTTTCAAAGTTCTTTCACTGAAAATGTTTAGCCCCCCTGAAAATTCAATCCAGGTGTTAGAAACTCAGCATTTGCCACTGTTCCGACTTGCTGCAGAGCAACGTAGAAAAATAAATAGGTTAGAGTACGTATAAGATGACTAAAATGCGATAATTAAAGTTCGACATTAAATAAACTAGGAAGCGATTTTGTCTCTTGAAGCCAGATGTGATACACTTTCTTAAAATGAGCTAAGCAAGTATTCAGCTTTATTCTGCATCCTCAGAGCTTGCTAGTGATCTTGCCTGGTAAAAAAATACCTAGTGAACTGCAATGCAATCTCATCGAGAAGCGAGGAGATGGCTACCTTCTAGTAACGTAAGAATGCAATGTACTTTTGCCCGTTATTGACTGGAAGTTCAGGATCAAATGAGAAGGCAAGGTTGTAAATTTGGATAACTGAACAAAAGTCAAGTTGATAATGCCTTTTCTCTTTCTTCTTATTGCCTGGCAATACCGTTTCAGCCTTACTTGGACAGTGTTCCGTCAATGTTTATATAGGCATAACACTGTCTGAAGCCAACCAAATACAGATTATTGTGTTGCATCTTCACTCTTCCAAGGTGTCCAGTGACCTTGCAAACGTGCTGCAAAGGGAGGTTAACAAGAATGAGCTAAGCCAGCCTGAGGACGGCAGGAGAGCGACTGTGCTGCACCTCTCCTAGGGCCTCCCACAGAGATACCAATGATAACCCCAGCCTTGCTAAACTGCATGATTGGTTTAATTATTTGACATCAAAGCCTGGAGCCAGATTTAAAGGAAGTATGAAGGCAAGAGTTTATTTCTGTATAGGCTCTTCTACGTTGTTTATTAGTGTATGAGATAGTGTTGAACCTCTTCCGTCAGCACAATGAGCAGCATGGGTACCTATGTTCATAAATTGCTTCTTCTGTCATCATCTCCTTAGGGTAAAACATTTTGTGTAGAAGAGTGACTTACTTTACTGGTTTTAAAAGAATAGTTTTCTTACATTTATTGGAGAACATGAAGTCAAAGGTGTCTTTACCTAGAAGTGAAAACTAAAATCTGCGATGATGCTTGTTTCTTCAGGGACCAGTCCATACTGTTAGACTTGGTCCCTCCAAAGGGTTGTCTTGTGTGCGGACGAGTTTTACGCTTTTTGTGGAAAGTCACTGGAAAGGACTGGGACTTCTTGGGCTCAACTCATCTACTACAGTGTAGGCATCTATCACAGGGCAAATGAACCATGTATTACAAGGGCTCTGGTTTTTTGAGTTGTCTCTAAAGGGAGGTGAGGCAACTAGCTCAGCAGTACATGGGCTACCAACATAGGTATACGTGGTAGACACTTGAAGTTAGGAGAAAAAGATCAACGGGGGTATGTCCTCCCAAATCGCAGCAGTCAGTGGCTTTGGGGGCACCTGGGCTGGAAATGACAGACAGGACACTTGGATTGGTAACTGGGGTGGATCTTGCCCACATGGCTTTCTGGAGCTTTTACACCTCGACATCATCTTTCATCAGGGAATGTAACTCTAGGCCTGTGAAAAGAATTATTTTTGTTTACTTTAAACCTTTTGCTTGGCAGCGGTTTGAGGTGCCCCTTTCATCCTTGCATTATGAAGAATAGTGAATAATTATTCTATATATGTATTATTTACAATCTTCGCAATTTTACAAGGCTCTGTCCTCTTCTGGATGGAGCATCCTAGGCTCTTATACACAAGCCATTCCACACCTTGTTGCTACTTGTCTACTTTTGCTATCTGTGTACTTTTTTATATTTTTCCATTTTGAGGGAGGGTGACCATTGCCAAGTGGACTGTTCGGCTATAAGTGTACCACAGATGGCATTTCCCGATACTCTTTTCCTGTACATTCCTAACTTTGTTTGCTTTTTGGGATAGTACAGAAATATATACAGAAAAAAATGCATATACAGTGCACACAAATAGTGTGATGTTTTCAGAAAATGTTCCAGAATGATTCCAGGATCTTCTCCGAGTTTAATTAGCTATTTTAGAGCCTATCATTTTGTCCTTGCAATTAGAATGATTGTTGCCCAGGCACATCCCTTTGCACTCACTGATACTGAATTTCACGTGTCATTTTATCACAGTAATAGAATCATAGAATCATAGGATGGTTTGGATTGGAAGGAACCTTAAAGATCACCTGGTTCCAACCCCCCTGCAGGGACACCTTCCACTCGATCAGGTTGCTCAAAGCCCTGTCCAACCTGGCCTTGAACACTTCCAGGGATGGGGCATCCGCAGCTTCTCTGGGCAACCTGGGCCAGCGCCTCACCACCCTCAGCGTGAAGAACTTCTTCCTTATATCCAATCTAAATCTCCCCTCTTTCAGTTTAAAGCCATTACTCGTCCTATCACTGCATGCCCTTGTAAAAAGTCCTCCTCCAGCTTTCTTGCAGGCCCCCTTCAGGTGCTGGAAGGCTGCTGTAAGGTCTCCCCAGAGCCTTCTCTTCCCCAGGCTGAACAACCCCAGCTCTCTCAGCCCGTCCTCATAGGAGAGGTGCTCCAGCCCTCTGAGCATCTTCGTGGCCTTCTCTGGACTCGCTCCAACAGGTTCATGTCCTTCTTATGTTGGGGGCCGCAGAGCTGGACGCAGTGCTCCAGGTGGGGTCTCATGAGAGCAGAGCAGAGGGGGAGAATCGCCTCCCTCACCCTCCTGGTCACGCTTCTTTGGATGCAGCCCAGGATACGGTTGGCTTTCTGGGCTGTGAGAGCACATTGCTGGGTCACGTTGAGTTTCTCATCAACCAACACGCCCAAGTCCTTCTCCTCAGGGCTGCTCTCAATCCATTCTCCGCCCAGCCTGTATTTGTGCTTGAGATTGCCCCGACCCAGGTGCAGGACCTTGCACTTGGCCTTGTTGAACTTCAGGAGGTTCACATGGGCCCACCTCTCCAGCCTGTCCAGGTCCCTCTGGGTGCCATCCCTTCCCTCCAGCGTGTCGGCCGCACCACACAGCTTGGTGTCATCGGCAAACTTGCTGAGGGTGCACTCGATCCCACTGTCCATGTCGCCGACAAATATTTTAAACAGCGCCAGTCCCAATACCGACCCCTGAGGAACGCCACTTGTCACTGGTCTCCACTTGGATATTGAGCTGTTGACCGCAACTCTTTGAGTGTGACCATCCAGCCAATTCCTCATCCACCGAGTGGTCCATCCGTCAAATCCATGTCTCTCCAATTTAGAGACAAGGATGTTGTGCAGGACAGTGTCAAATGCTTTGCACAAGTCCAGGTAGATGACGTCAGTTGCTCTTCTCTTATCCACCAGCGCTGTAACCCCATCGTAGAAGGCCACCAAATTGGTCAGGCAGGATTTGCCCTTAGTGAAGCCATGTTGGCTGTCATCAAACACCTCCTTATTTTCCATGTGCCTTAGCATAGTTTCCAGGAGGATCTTGCTGGGCACAGAGATGCGACTGATCCCAACTGATGGCTCCTTGCTGCTGAAAGAAAGACGACTTGCTCTTCTCTCTTTTTTTGCCTAATTACTGCTTTCCCCCACTCCTACTTCCCATGTCATAACTCATCCCTCACTTGCTGTGGCCCCGGTCCTCATGAGAGCCTTTCCCAAACCTGTCCAACTCATTAAAACTGCAGAAGACGCTCAGCTTTATTGGCTAGGTTCATTTTCTGATGTTTTCATAAGCTAAATGAGCTCATGGAGAAGTCAAGGAGGGGGTAAGCAGTGGGGAACGTGTGGCCAGGACCACGGGAGGAGGTAGGAGCTATTGGCATGCTGTCGCTCATTAAACTGTACGCCGAGTAGCCTGAGATCCTTCATACAAGTCTTCACAATCGGCTTGAGATTGGATAATTCAAAAAAATATTGTTTCATCTGCAAATTTTGTCACCTCATTAATTTACCCTTTCCCGAGTAATTTATCAACACGCTGAAACGCTCCGCGTGGGAACTTCCTGCCTTCCTCTGTAGCGAACCGTGAGGCAAACAATTCATTTGGCCTTTTTTGCAAATATTTTTTAAGTGCATCTTTCATTCCCTATGTTATTAGCCACAGAAACTCACTAATAGGCTTCCTGCTTCGGATGTGTTGAAAAAGGCTTTATTGTTTGTATGTAAGCCCCTAGCATGTTTTTCTCTTTTGGCCGGTCTCCGTAACTTGCCGGGATTACAGTCTGTTCTGCTCTCATCATTCGGATGCAAGTTCCACTTTTCAAAGGTTGCCTTTTCCTTCTGGTATTCTCCTGTCCTTTATTGTTCACTGTCGGGCTTTTGGGGTCCAGCTAGGGTCCTTCGCTCGATGGCATAGGTTTACTCCAAGCATCTAGCAGGAGATCACTAACTTTCTGTGCCATCCAGAAATATTTTATCTTTTCATTGTTTTCTTAAGTGTTTTTCTAACTACTTTCCTTATTCTTGGAATTTTTTATGGTTTGGGGATTTTGTTTTATTTATTTATTTATTTTTCTTTTCCTACGAATAGGGGAATTTGAATATATAATGATCACTATTAACAGAAATAATCCGTCTTCAACCAAAAACCCTGTGTACTCTGCAGATTGCATCTACTTTGAAGGTTTCTCCAAATCGCTCCATAAAGAAGTCGATAAAGATACCTAAAGCTGTCTTTTGGTCAGACCTCAACACCACCTTTGCCCTGCCTGTATGGTGATGGTTGAAGTCACCCATTAATACTGTGCTTTTCCACTTTTGTAACCTTCCTGACTTCCCTTAGCCCTTCCTGGTCTCTGGCATCACCACGGATAGGCGGTCGGTTGGTAGCTTTAATACTTTTTTTTTTTCTCCATACAGGCATGGAATTTCAACCTACAGATCTTTGGAACTCTTTCATACAGTTAAATATATATTACTACAGTCTACTGTATTATTCCTCTATCTCTATTATTGCAGCAGCCTCTGGATTAACTTCCTTACCTTGAATTTCCCAGATGCTTAGGAAATTAATATTCTAATTTAAAAGTAGGCGTTTTGTTTTACCCGTCTTAACTTCAGGCTTGGATTTTGTGTCTGCAAGACAGATAGATAGATATTTTTATATATATATATATACACACACAGATGTATATATCTGTATATGTATCTACACAGATACATAAACACACACATACGTACATATATATACACACATATACACATTTATCGATACACACAGCATTCTTGCATGGTGGATATCAGCGCAATATCCCACTTTTTAGGTGCAGGAATAGAGAGACAAATTTTATATCCAGATTCCAGCTAGGAATGCATAAAGCCTGACATAGAAAATTACTTTTGGCATCTCAAAGAGCAGTGTGGGGCGGTGGGTGCTGCTGGCGAGGGGAGCGCCGAGCGCTCTGCATTGCCTCCTAAAAGCGCAATAAATTGGAAAACGCTGGCTTGAGTCGCGAGCACAGAGCGAGGCAGAGCTTGAGTCGGGTACAGACGAAGGCACCGATCGAACGTCTGCAGTACTTAGTCTCTGCAAATGTTAATAAAAGTATTAGGCAGGCAACATGTTTCCTCTTGTTTTGTTATGGTTGAATTTCATATGCAGACAGCATGCCACGAACCTCATTTTCCCTTGCCATCCCTTCACACCAGCAGCAGCTTTCCCGAGCCTCAGGCACCGCAAGCTCTGACTCATTTACTTAATATTCCTCTAATGAAACTGCCCAGAGCTCTGGACCTATTCTCCTCCAAAACAATCTTTCTCCTCCCTATTTTTCCACACCCTACGCTTTCTTCTCCGCTCCCGTCACATTCCTAATCAGACGTTAGCTGAGCTTCCTTCAGCAGACCTTCCCTTACTGCCAGCCCCTCCATTCCCTGCCCAGTCCCCTCCGCCTCCTGCCCGCCCAGCTGCGGCAGACGGGCCGCGAGGACCAGCCCGCAAGCCAAGGCTGGTGCTGTGAGATGGCGACGGAGGTCCCAGGCGGCCTTCATAGTGAAGCCAGGAGGGCGAGAAACGAGCAGGAGCGTTTCTTCAGCCGCGGTGCGATGGGGAGAGGGGGACGGCCATCGCCGTCTCCTCCCCACCTTGGCTTTTTAGCGGGACCCCGGGTAGCTTGAAGCTGCGCTGATTTGTAGGGCATCCTTTGCCAGAGGACCGCGGGGGCTGTGGCAGGGGAGCTGGAACAAGCACGGGGTGTTCCTTGCAGAAAGGATGGGAATGGCAGAAAAGGCTGTAACTGGTCTGTGGGAAAACCCGCCCGCAGGGCTGGCTGTAGTGCCTTGGTGGGCTGGAGCGTACTGGGACGAGCTGAGCCCCAACCCAGGGGGCTGCCCCCGGAGATAACCAGAGAGCAGCTGCGGTAACTCTTGCCCAGCTTTGATGAGGACCACATTACCACCTGAAATCCACAGCTGACGAGGGGGTAAAGGGAACTGCGGGCGTTCAGCACATGCTCAGTTGCAATGCTGGGGTCCAGAAATGGGGAGTTGCAGCTCCTTCCTCCTTCCAGGTCCTTTGGCTTTGCTTTCTCCTTGCTCAGAGGCTGGTGCTGAACATTGGGAGCAGCAGAACAGCTGGGATGCAGCTATTAGTTTATGCATTATAGATATATATTATTATATTAGCCAGCAGCACTGCATGAGAGACTGCGAAACCTGATAGTGAAGCTGTGTGGTGGGAGCAGAGGGAGAAAGAACACATATTTAGGGGCAACCAGCACACCCGTGAGTATTCCTGAACGTGGGACGCAAATGGTGCTGGAATGGGTCTGACCCTCATTGGACTGCTCGGGACGGCACGGCTGCGTGAAGAGATGCTGGTGGGCTAATGGTGTTACCATTGCTGACGATGTAGAGATCTTCAGGGGGAATTTCAAACCCATTCGTAAAGATTTCTGCGTTGTTGATGTTTTTTTTTTTTTTGTCTGTATTTGTTATTTTACTGAAATGTACAGTCCCGCTTTGAGGGACTTTGGTCCTCATGGGAAGACGATGGGGCTGGTCCAGAGCAGGGCTGGCTGCCCCAATCCGTGAATGGCAGCAGCGTTACGAAAAATACAGGAACGATGCTTCTTCATAGGGCTGAAAAACACGAAACCTGTGAAGCTTGGCTTCTCAAGCTCAGTGATGATTAACAAATTGCTTGCTCCTAAGGAACACCGTTCTGCCCAGTTTGCAAAACGGTGATGCTTTATGATCCTCAGGATTTCTTTTTATAAGCGTTGATTTAGACAGTCACGGATTATTCGGTGGCATCTGCAGAATCACTGCGTCCAGTGCTTGCCGCAAGCGGCAGAGTAATTTGATGGGGTATTGATGTTTAATAGGTGGGTGGCTGTCCCTGACCAGGTTTCGTGGTCAGTGGATGGAGGATTTCTTCCTCCTGAGCAGCTCCGGGAGGACGCAGGGGCAGGTTTTGAGCAGCGGGAGAGAAGGATTTATTTTTGGGTGGATGATCCGGCGCATGGGGGCGGGGAGGGAGGCAGGGGAGGCCGCGCGGGGCAGGTGAGTTGGGAGATGCCGGGGAGGAGGTTTGCCTCTGCGGAAGGGGATTAACGGGGCGAGGAGGATGAGGTCTGTCCAAGGGTGCAAACGGGAGGAACGAAGCCATTTTACGTGCGCGGTGCAGAAACTGCAGGCTGTTAACGAAGCTCGCGCGTTGCGCTGGCAAGGAAGGGGCTGGTGTGTGTTGTTGTCGGCGTTGCACACACAAAGCTCTCCTGGGCCGGCTGCTCCTGCAGCCTGTACAGACAGGCCTGCGCTCCTCAAAGACGAGGGATCGGATTCTTGCCCTCCGGGGGTTTCCAGCCAGCTCGCAGTTCAGAGGCGTCCTTTCTTTCTCCTGCTGTTCACGCCCTGCAAAGAATTTTCTATCAACAAAAGAAATTGTTTTATAATCAACTTGATGTTCATCCCCGGTCCTGGGGTATGAAAGGGGTTTTGAAGGACCAGGGAAATGGAGCCTGGAGGTGGTGGAAGCAGGGGATGGCAGCCAGTGGCACAGCCCTGCCGGGACGGGGCAGATGAATTTTGGGGGCACTCCAGAGTCAGTGAAGCTCTCGGGTACAGCTCTGGGAGTGGGAGTAATCGGACAAAATGCCAGAAAAGGAACAGTCCCTAGAAAGAAAGGGTTGGGGGATCGCTGGTACGTGCTCTGGTAGGCTGAGAAGACTGTTACTCCTCCAGCTTCTGTGACTGGACTCTGATGTCTCTGTTGGGTGCTCCATCCCATGAAGAGCCTTGAAATGTTGATCATAGCTCGGGCTGTACCTCAGAGTCAATAGGACCATGTAAAACTCAGAAGGATTTTCTTTCAGCACTGTTGGTCGTCATTCTAGGGAAAAACCAGTCTAGTTGAACCCTAGTTGATGGCAGCCCTGTCACGAATCTTCTCCTCTGTGCAGAGGTGCAGAAGTGGGAAGCCATGAGAGGCTGGGGAGGTCTCACCAACATCAAGTTCAAGAGCTGTGGGACAACCTAGGGAAAGAAGGAAGTTTTCTCCTTGAAGAAGACACATACTGTGGGGTTTGCAGTGCATGGTTTTCAGAACTGCAGCACGTAGACGTGGGTGACCGACAGATTTTAGTTTGTCCCTGCCAGTGGAGGTACTGGAGAGGGCTCATGGCACACAGCTGGCCTTGCAGCTGGGAAGGACAGACATCATTCCTGCCCTCAGGAGCGTGAAACACGTGCAGTCAGTGTGCAGGCTCTGCCAGCTCTGAAACACGGCTGCCCCCAGCATCTCCCGGAGCACTTATCTATCTGCCACCACTGTTACAGATGGTTTATAGTGAGAGATAGAGAACTTTTTGTCACATTTTTATGCCATTTTTATCACAGAGAGATGCCCTGCAGTCTCCTCTTAAGTGATGGAAATATTAAATGCTTCCAAATCCTGTTTCCACTATTTCTGTGCAAATTACAGCCTCGTTTGGAGCCCAGGTCTCCTAGTCCTGCCATGAAGCCAGTAACTGTTGTTCATTTCTTTGCCCTTTCAGGCTGCGATTACATGTATGTTTTCAGCCTCTTAAAGCAAAAATTTCTCAAAGCTCAGAAAAAGCTGGGGCCCAGACAGCCAGCAGGATGAAGACGGGGCAGGGTGGTGGGCAGCTTGCAGAGGAACATCATCAGAAGGAAGGGCCTCCAGGTGGAGGCCCAGCCTCCACTCTCAGGACACATGGAGGAGGGGGGCTGGCAACCTCCAGCTGGGCAGAAAAACTATTTTGAGTTATCTGACCATACTTCAGGCTTTTGTAAAGCAGCTGTTGCTTCCCTTTGCAGTACAAATGTCCCTGCCTGGGTCTGTGGTGGTGGAGTCAATATTTTTTTAGAGAAAGATGGAAGCGTGGGCTCAGGAGCTGGACTCGGTTACCTGACTGGTTTTCTTGGCTTCCATGGATGTGTCCAGAAGCTGGTGAGTTTGGAAAGGAATTTTTTTGTGCTTACGAAAGGCGGTTTTTAAATGTCAAAGTTGAAAGTACTTTTCCTTAGCAAAAAAATCACCACCAAGCCATCCAGAACTGGCTGGGCATGCAACCGTCTGAGCAGCTGGGCCGACTCCGTGGCATTTTGTAGGAGATTTTTAGGGCTTTAAAGGTAGCCCCATCTTGATGTTGTATCTCCTAGCCAGGAGCACACACCGAACAACCCACAACAGCCTTTGAGCTGTTTGTCTCAGAATTGTTTGCTTACTTAATTTTAAAACGACCACATCCACATAATCGGAGGGATTGCCACATCATGATGCTCTGAAAGTGTCCTTTGGCTCTTGATTTACAACAGCTAAATAGCAGTGGGGTCAGTGGCCAGCTGGCCACCAAAGCAGGAAACTGAATGACAACGAGAATAAATAGTGTTTCATGGAGCTGGAGTGTCTGACAGTGCTAGAAGCTGTGAGGACGGATCAGCCTCCGGAATATTATCCATGGAGAGGGCTCTCGATGGTTGTTCAGCTCTTGGCCAGCAGCGATGGCCGTGGGAGCAAACGACATATGGATTCATACCCCCTCCCCGCGCACACATGTGCCCCTGCCGGAGCAGGAGCATTGTACTGCCCACTAAGATGATGATTTTTGCTGGGGATGGAAGGAATGATTGATACAGTTATACAGAAGTGACATCTCTGCAGGTTTCCGAAGAATGAGAAACAGGCATCCTTGGACAGATCTCTCGGAGAAGCAGCAGTGTTTGGGAATTCCCCAACCCCCGGTAGCAGAAGTGATTGATGCGAGCTGTGAGATTATAGGATTGGTAAATGAGAAATAGTGTTTGGGCTGTCAGCTTGCCCACGCCGTGAGGGGTGCTCGTGATTAACAGCACTGTCATTTCGTGTGTGCCAGAAGAATGGCAGGCGCTTTGCAGACATAAGGACTTGATCACAGACGCGGGAAGAGAGCTCAGGCCAAGAAGAGCGGGAAGGAGGGGCCGTGTCGATTAGATTCAGCGAGGAAGGTCACTTCCAGACTATTTTTTGGTATTGGAGGAGGATTTGAATGCGTCTCCAGGAACAGTGCCACCCCCGCTACCCCACAGCAGTTTGTCCAAGTTGACCTCAGCGGTTTCCTGCCAAAAATACCTGTGAACAACAATGACTTGTTAACGATTTATCCCTGTGTTCTCAAGTGCTGCACTGATTCCTAATACAACAGAAACCATCGAAGCAGTGCTCTGCAGGCTTTGGCTACAATGGCTTTTTGTCCTTACGCAGTGACAGCGATGCAGATTGCATGAGGGAGCCGAGGGCTTGGCGTATTGGGCAGTGTGAATGCACGTTGTTCGGTGTAACATTGGGGAGTATCGGTGGGAAAATCAGCTGAGTTGTATGGGGGGGAGAAACCAGCTGAGCTGTAACGAAGGATTGTCCCTTCCAGAGTTTGCAGACAGTCGCGAACAGACGCTTCAGCCGTTTCCACGTGCTAACGGCAATGCCAGCGAGGCAGAGCTGTATGGAGAGTTTGCTTTCCGCAAAGAGAGCCGCAAATTCGCATTGCGTGGACCAGGCATGGCCCTGGCGATGGGAGCTGTGAGAGCAAGCTCTCTCCTTCCCTGGGAGACGGGCACCTGCCATTTTCACAGGCCACCAGAGCAGAAGTGTGGAGTCTTATGGCACGGAGGGACGAGATACAACATTAAAAACCTGTTCACTGTGCTTCCAGCAAGGCTGTGTAATAAACCTTTGATCAGCCATCCTGCCTCGGTGAGGGGGAGCGCAGCAAGATGAAAAGCAGCAGATACGGAGGCAGAATCTGTGATTGCAACAGCCACCTCCACCTCTCAGAACCAGGAGGAAAGGCAATCGAGCCTAGGAACCGGAGTCTGCGTGAGTCAACTCAAGGTGTAGATGGCCGATTTTACACAACGTAGTGTAGTTGTATCGCTGAGCAGCCATATCAGGAGCTCTAGACAGTGCTAGATCCTCTTTTCCAATGGTCTTTCTCTGGCAGAGACCAGGGTCATGTTAAGAAAAAAGCAGAAAAAAAGCAGAATTGGCAGGTGTGAGGCTGGCAGCTCCGTCCATCGTGTCTCCTGCTCTGCAATAACCAGAGATGAGAGAGAGAGACTTCCCTCCTGTCAGCGGAAGGGCTTTTCTCCTTTCTGAACTTCTTTTAGTCCTGACTACTGTGACTCCAGATGTCCTCGTTATCCCGGCACTCGTCCTCCTCTTGGCTCTCTGTCCCCTCTCAAGGAGACGCAGGTTGACTGGAGCTGGATGCTCCAGTGGAGGTGATGTCGCAACTAACCTACTTTCGCTGCCTCAAAGAAATGCTCTGTGAATGGCTCCCTTCCCGTTTTGCAGAGTGAAAAAAGCTGTTAGAGCTCAGTTGGTCTGTACCGTTTTAAAGTAACGTTTGGTCAAATTGTCTGGTGGTCTCGAGTAGAGACAGTGGGTAGGTAATCTTCTACGGGATCACATTCTGTTGGGAATAACTTCTGCAGGGAAGTTATTTCACTTTCTGCCCCATTTGTCCTTGATCCTGCGTGTTCGCAGCTCCCTGCTGCTCTGAGCACTGCAACAGAGGTGGCCGAAAACGGAAATTTCTTCACCTTTTTGGCCTCAGCCTCTTGAGTACTGGGCCAAGAGCTGTGTCATCCTCATCCCTAAGCACCTCCGCGTGGAGACGTGCCCTTTGGTGATGAATGCTGGAGCCTTCAGAGGCTCCCAACAGGCTGAAACTAAGGGGAAGAGTTTTGTGCTTGCCCGCTTCAAGCTCCTTTCACAGCGCGCCAGCCCAGCTCTTTGAACGTCTGTGGTATCTTCAGTTGCTGGACTCCCCAGGGTGCAAGCTTGGCTTACAGGCAGCAAGGATGGTAATAGTCAAAGGTGCATCTCAGAGCTAACAGGGATTGCTCTTGGAAGTGTCCTGTGAGAATACCTTCACTCAAATAAAAGTAGTTATTGACTTAGCTGAAATCCTTTGGAGTTCATTTGCAGAGGATGTTGTAGCACAAAGTATAAATGGGCGAAAAGGGAATGAGGCATGGTTGTGAAATCCTTCAGGCTGTTAACCACCTGGCTCTGGATGCGTCCTCCAGATCAGTAACTCCCCAGCTTCTGTAGGATGCTGGAAAGGTATAAAAAGTGGAAGATGACTCTGTGAGTGATCTCTGCGGGCTTGTGAGAGACGGGTCACAGGGTTACGTCAATTTTGGGTCTGACCCTCTGTGCCTGTGCTGGAATTCTTGTTTCTGCTCAGCATCTGAAGACATCGGTGAAATAAATTTGCAAACAACTCCAACTTTGCTGTTTAAACTAGTGCAGCCTTGTGTGACCGTGGGTTGTGTGACCATAAAAAGAGCACTTGCGTGTACATTGGAAGGGGAAGGCTGTAAACGAGGCAGGACTGGGACCCAGACACCCCATCTTTCGTGCCTCCTGTAGCAGCCGATGAGCTCAGCATCCCCAGGAGCCTGGAGCTGCATTCTCGGCATTCCTGCAGCTCCTTAGATGTCAGTGATGTCATCGATAGCAGCCAGGGAATTGCGGATCCCAGAGGGCCTGAACTCATGTCTTAGCAAGTAAGCGTAGGAGGAACCAATTTTTGTAGTGTACTGCACTGTACTAGCAAGTTTTAGTGAATCAAATCACAGCAAATCTACATTTTTGTCTCCTGGCAATACTACAACATCCAACAAGAGAGGTACTTGTGTCCTTCACCAGCCCCTCTCTCATGCCTGTTTAAAAAAACTACATGTGAGCAATAAAACAATGGGAAGCCGGTATGGTATGTGATTAAAAAGCAAGTAATTTATTCCTTTAGCTATTCAGTCTTCACCCTTGTGCCTGGGACCTGCTGACATACATCGTATTTCAAGCGCACAATTGGCACCATGTGAAGGCATCAGCCCTTCTCTGGAAAGCATCCCTTGGAAACTCCATCTCTTGTCAGCCTGCAAAAGAGATGCTTTTGCATTTTTTGTGCAGGACAAAATGCCTTGTTTTGGGAATGCAGGAGCAAAATTTTAACATACGTTTTCATACTTTTATTATCTGGCCTTTTCTACAAAGGGCTTTTGGATGATGGCATACCAGCGCTGCTGCAGCCTCCCGGTAGGCGTGGGATGCATCAGTTCATGCTGCTGGTGTAGCTGGGTGTTTTAAACCTCGGGCTGGACTGAAGCAGAGGGTTTTTTAACAATGGTTTGCAGATACCTTGAAGCCATGGTAGCTCAGCCTGCAAATGGTCTAGCGAGCAGTATTAAATAGCATTTTACAGTCTAAAGTTTGGTGGTAAGGGAGACTGATGGTCCATGAGACACGTTTCTATCTGAAATTGAGATTTTAATTTATTTTTTTTTTCCTAGCTGTATTTAGGAAGTTGCCTCTGACAGAAACTTCCAGGAGCAATGCACGGTGCAGGGATGAGCTGCTGCGCTGGCTGAACCTCCCAGGTTTCCGCGGGTGCAGGGCCGTCGGTAGGACGGAGCCGTCCTCTGCCGCTGCGGTATTTCCTGCCTCGGCAGCAGTTTGCTCCGTAGCCTCGGTGCTGCTTGAATGTGGCTCTGTGTTACTCAGCTGTAATTAGAGCAGCTTGCCAGTTCTTGATTTCATCCCTTCGTTTCAACGGGATTTCCAGACTTGGTGGTGCAGTTTGCCCCAGAGAGCTGGGGCTTGTTTTCTAACCCGAATCTAGCCAGACCTTATACCTACACCTGCATTTTTCCAGCTACAAATAACAATGGAAGTGATTTTATCTAATCTCCCACCACCTGGTTTGTTCTTGTCCACAATCTTAGGCATGAGGGTGTTGAAAACGCTTTTGGCAGGAGTAGCTTGAAGCTGTGTAACCACCGGCATTAACACAACCGCCCAGGCTGCGTGTAAAGAACGAGGTACGGATGGCAGCGACCTCGTGCAGGGAGGGAAACCTGGAGAGCCAGACCTCGTGGGCTGTGTGGTGTCCTCTAATAAAATCTGGAAGCCAGCACAGGCAAAGCCCTGGGTGATGCCCTGCAGGGAGGAGCCCACCCCGCAGGGACCCGCGGGGCACGAGGGGCTTTAGGAACCTCTCGGGTGTTCCTGTGTCTCTACGTGACTTGGCGGCTGGTCCCCAGGACACCTCGCCAGAGCAGATCTGTGACTTTCTAGCTTGGGTTTCATGATCGAGCGCCGAAGGCCCCTCCTCTACGCCGGCATTTCGGCGCTGGGCTTTGGAAGGACTCCAGGCCAGCAGTGAAGGGCTCTTTGATAATATCTGACGGGCGGGTAAGAATTTTGGGCAGCAGCCAAGGTACACATTGCCTGTAATCGTTAACTCGGTCTGTAAACAGTTCAAACGGCACTGAAGAGGCCGTCAGTTATTACATTAGAAAAAAGCCTTTCATCTCCCCGCTCAGAAGCCAGCCGTACAGTACCGGCCCCTGCTGAGCCGACTGTAGCTGCAGGTCTGCAGGCAGGGCAGGCAGTGCAGGCAGTGCTTGGTCATACAATGAGCCCCGCGCTGAATGGCTGACCTTCAAACCTTCGGCGCTGAAGCAATAACTAAATCATTAGTTTCCTTTTGTTCTGCACCTGGCTGAGGCGGTGGAGCCCAGGGATATTCAAGGGGGAGGGGATCAGGCGATGTTCCCCCCGGGCGCAGCGCCAGCCGGGAAGGCTCCTCCGCCCCGTGCCCGTCTGCTGCCTGCAGCCTTTCCCTGGTGAGCACAGGTTCATGTGCAATCGTGACACATGTCCGTGTTTCACTCGTGACCAGGTAAGGCTTCCCTGGAACGTTGCTGGTTTCTCCAGAAATGGCCACAGTGGTGGTTCAGGTCCACGTCGGGGCCCTGCAATCTCCAAGCAACACTGCTGCTGAGCTTCATCTTCAGAAGAGTCCTAGAGGATTCCCCTGTCCACGTCAACCTCGGGAGAGCCCTATGGTCTCCTTCCAGGAGCAGTTCAGCCCTCCTGGAGATGTGTGATGCTTCAGAAGAAATTATGGCATAATCTGCCCCAAGGAGAATTTCCTTGTCAGTCTTTGCTTTTCTAGATCTGTTATCTCCTTTCTAGAAGAGCAAGAATGCTCTTTGGGGCATCCACTTTCAAGGCTTTAACTTCGAAACCCACTGCAGAAACTTGCTGGCTGAGGAAACCAATACTCCAGTCTCCGCGGTAAAGTGATCTGGGCTTGTACCCACTTGTAAAGTGATCTGGTGTGTCTTTGTGCCTGGCCCATCACTGCAGAGCTGCTTCTAGGGTCAGAGCTGCCTCCTATAAAGGTGTTGACATATCAGTTGTGGAAGACCTCGTCTAGGAAGACCTATGCCACCTCTTAAGTTGGCCCCAAGTGACAATACAGCTTTGTGCTCTGAGTGGTAGGAAGGATGCCACCGGGCTGCCGTGCTGTCTGTACCACTTGGGTTTTGCCAGGGCTTTGAGGTGTTGCTGAGGGACACGGCTTGCGTGAGATTTGTGGAATAGTTTTAACCTCCAAACCACTGTCAGCACGGTGCAGAAGGTCATTGTGTAAGAGGGCCTTGAAGTATGGAGATTGCCAGGGGCATTGTCCCCCAGGGTGGGGACAAGTTGAGCCCTCTAAGGTGTATGAGGTGAGCAGGTCAACGGGGGTTGGGTGCTGTTCATTGGGTTTTGAATCCAGACTGCTTGCAGCGTGCTTGGAGGCAGCAGGACCGTGAGCTGTTCTCCCATGGCTTGGGCCAGCTTGCCTTTACTTTCATTTAGTGGTGTGAGTCAGGGATGACCAGAGAACCTCTCTTTGCCTTTGATATTCCACAATGGATGTGTGGACCAGAGAGGAAGGGTTGAACCAGACATCGTGGTGAAACTTTGCCAAAAATTTCCTTGTTGGCCCGTACTATCGTCATGGTGGCTGTGCTAGAAGAAGTGACGCTTGCTTCCCCTGTGTTGGACCTCTCTGTCCACAGGAGAGCAAACTTCAGCAGAGCTGTCAGTAGGACAGTGAGGTGTAGCCAGAGTTTTCTCCAACACCGTGGCCATGCTTGTGCAATTAGACGGAAAAGGTCCAGACTTAGTGACTCACCTAAACCGTCTAATCCTGCACATGTGATAATCAAATAAACATCCCTTTTGGGGTTCAGCGCTTCTCTTTGTTGCTCACCAGCTTTGTAATGAAAAGGAGAAGGAGATGCAGTTCTTGATCAGGGACGGATTGGTTGTATCAAACTCTGAGGCACTGCTGACCCTTGAGACGGGCCAACGATAGCGAAGCTCATGAGCATGCGTGAGGGCACAAGCATAGGAGTATTGCCTCGGCAGCTCGTCGATCCTTTGTCTCCTCTCCCACCTCTTGCCACGCCTTCAGGGGACTCGGATGGTTGTCTGAGCTATTCGCGTGTTGAGGTAGGACCGCAGTCTCTCGAAGAATAATGTGTTTGTTATCAGTGGACATGTTTGTCTGTGACTCACATGTGGGTAAGGTGTGTTTGCTGTTTTAACAGCTCTTGAAACTTTATGCAGGTAAATTAAAAAGCCCCATATCCTGATGGCTAAGCTTCATGGCCAGGAGTCATGGAAGCTGCAATTTTTCCTCAGGCCCCTTGAAATACTCTGCCATTCTCTTCCATGAGCCATTTCCATCTTCTTCCCACTTAACATCCGCTTCATCCCCCTGCCTCATCCCTCCTCATTCTCCTGTGTCCCAGCAGCATCCCCCAGCACTTTGCAGCTCTGCTGTAGCTGCATGCCGGCCTCCTGACAGCATCTCCTGTACCTCCTGCCCCTCGTTCCTGCTGCTGTGTCTGAGTAGCGTGACAGCTACGTAGCGGAGTGATCTCGGTGTAAGAGGGGCTTCTGTTGAGCTGATAGAGCTGAGGGTTAAGATAAACTGGGAAGAGCCTCTCTTATAGAGGAATAAAGACGTTCATGCAGCATGAGTGCTGAGGGAGACTGGGGACCGAGGATCTGATGCCTGGGGTGTCCCAGCAGGGCAGCGTAGCTGGCAGGAGCATTCCTCGGGCTTGCCCTGTGCCACGGGAGCGCAGCACTGCCCCGCATCGCAGGCTGAGCCCGCTAAGGGCCGTCAGTGCTTCGGTGACACAGTGTGTAACTGAGAAGACCGGGGAAGCCCACGTGCCCTGTCCCACCCCGACCATGCGGAGGTCCCCAGAGGTTTCCCTGGTGCCAGCAGTTGTGACAGGGGCTGTGCTCTGACGCTTCTGGGAGATGCGCCGTGCGGGTGCGCATCTGGCTTTCAGAGCTGGTACGTCTGCCCCGCTCCTTCCTGCGGCAATCCTATCGCGGGTTCCCCGTCTCCATCTCCTGATAGACCCCGGCAGAGGATCTCGCCCAATAATTCTCACAGCAAGGTCAGTGTTAGCAGCAGAGATGGGGAGGTGGGTAGTAAAGCACTTCCACTTGCGCTTTTGAAGGCTATGAAGGAATATAAACCTGTGAAGGAATGTAATTTATTTAGCTCAGAGCCTCACCGACAGACTTCCAGCAGGGAAGAGGGTGGATTGAGCCAGACGTTGATATCCACAAATACAGAAATGTCCGTATTCTGTCCTCACGAGCTCGTGCCCTGTGACAGCGACACGGCACAACTGGGTGAAGCAAGCAGGTCAGTGGGGAGTGAGCATCTCCGAACGACAAGCAGACACGGCATGGCGATGCCCGAGATGCTGCGTACCCTCAAAAGGCTGCCGTTCGCTGTGCTTTAGGCTCCTTGCTTGTCTCCTCTCCTTTCCGTTTTGGAAAGCCAGGCTCCTTTCCGTTTTGTCGTGTAGCTCACCTGCAAAGGAGCTTTTCCAACGAGGCATTTCCATCCGCTGCAGCCTGCGGCACCAACGGCGCATGCAAAATGCTGCTGGCCTGAGCTGCAGCAGTGGGAGGGCTTGCTGTCCTGCACAAAACCGCTGCGTGCTTCTCCTGGCCCTGCCCGCTGGAGTATTCCCTCAGAATCTCGTGTGGGATTGAAGCTGCCGGCATGCCTGCGAGAGGGAGAGCAGAGCTGGTGCTGGGTCACGGTCAGGAGTCACCCCGCTGTCCCCGTAGGTGAGGCGGCAGCTGGCTTTGCTAATGTTCTTCAGGAGCCCACGGGCTGGAAGAAGCTCTCCCGGCTCTCTGGCACTGACCACGAATCTCAGCTTTATTCCAATAGTTGGTTTCTAGCCCAAATATTTGTGGCAAAAGTCTTCCAGCGGGGAGGTGAGCGTGCAGCCCGTGGTGCTGCCCGGCGGGTGCAGCAGACCGGGGCAGCACCCCCACGGCCGCAGTTCCCCCGTGCAGCCCCCAAAGGCGGAGGGAACGGGCAAATACCAAGTGATGTTCCTCTGCAGCTCCCCGGCGGGCTGCGCTCGGAGGCGGCCCGAGCCGCGGCTGGTGTCTGCATCTTTGCATTTCACAGCTCTTTGTGGTCTTCTGTTCCATGAATTCTCCGTATTTTTTATATTTTTAGTGGTGTTAGGTAGCTCTAACATATCCCATCTGTACTAAGCTGAAGAATTCTTGTTCACTTAATCTCTTCTTGTACAGAAATAGTGCCCTCTGTTTAAGACGGCGTGAGTAGGACTTCTTGTAGTATTCAAGATGTTGACACACTGTAGCTTTATCTAGTAGATTTTCTTTTTTTAATTTATGTGTTACAGTATTGCCTAACAGTCTATTTGCCCTGTGACTGCTTTGGGTGATTCAACAACGGTTTCTATAAAACTCCCCGCAATGACTCCAAGATCTTTCCTGTTCATTAACAGCTAACCTGGAGCTCGCCCTGTGTAAAATACCTAGATATAGTTTTTCATATTTGCATTTTTTACCATCTTTTATCAGTCTATCACTCAGTACCACGAGATCCCTTTGCAGCCGGTTTTAATATCTACCAACTTGAATATTTATATATTACTGAAAAACTTTGGCCACTTCACCATTCCTCTGATTTTCCAAGTCCTTTGTGAATATTGGGACAACGCAGTTTGCTTCTGGGACTGTCCTGGTCAGGTCACTCCGTTGTAAAGGCTGCCCTACTTTTTTCCCTTCTGCTTTCTGGAGGCGACCCTGGGGAGTACGGCGTGCTACTCTGCCATCTGCCCTTGACCTTGTGGGAGAACAGCGGAGATGCCAGCCTACGGCATTCACTGAACTGCCTTCATCCCCACGCTCGCTGGCTGCTTCGCGGAACCCCGCGGGTCTGGGAAGCATCGCTCTGCTTTTCCAAAGCGCTGTTGGTTCTTCCCTTCTCTTCGTTATGCTGGGGTTTTTTACCATTTTTTTTTTTGGCAGGGAAGTCAGGATTATCCATCTGCCATTCCCTGCATCGCTCTCAACTTCTTCAAATTCAGTTTGGTATTTGCTACCTGCAATTTTTCTGGTATTGTGGTCAATTTAGCGATGAGTTACGTGTTGGTGTTACCAGTTCACCAGTTTAGTCCATGATTTTTCTAGAACCTGTTGGTGAACACTCTCGTCCTGCTCTCTTCCTCTCTTTTCCATGCCAACCTTACTGATTGCTTATAAAATTTTTACTGCCGCTTCAAATCAAATCAAATCAAATCAATCCTTTTGACTCATCCCCCGTGAAGGAAGGGTGTGAATTACTCTGAGTTCCCTTACAGAGAAAACTGAGGCTGTTGGGGACTTTGCTTCTCCAAGTGCTTTTACAGCCCTTATCCCTAAAGACACTTTTGTGAACAGAAAGGGGAACAGAAATGTTTAAATGGTTCTTGGGGGAAGAAAAAAAAAAGCGAATAATCTCTTTTCCATGGGCATAGTTGATTCAGTGAGAATTAACAGGCTTAGACCGCAGCAAAACCGATTCAGATGAGGCGTTAGAAGAGGAGAAGGCAGCCCTGGAGTGGGTGAGGAGTCTCCCTTTTTGGAGGTCTCGAAAACAGGTCGAGCGAGTGTCTCTGAGGAATGTTTTAGGTCTGGCTGATCCTGCCTTCGGGCAGCAAAGGGGGCTAGGTGACCTCTCGGGGTCATCTTTTTTTTTTTTTTTTTCCCGACTGTTTTATAAATGAAGCCCCCAAGTGAGAATCGAGCACCTCTCCATGCCTGCCTTCCCCCAGGACCTTTCCACGGCCCCTGCGTTCCTGCGGGGGAGCTCCTGGCTGCTCGGCGCAAGCTGGGAGTGGTGCTGGCACGGCGGGAGGGACGGGTTGGCGTGAAGATAGTGGGTCTGGTGGGAATAAAGTGGGAAAGGCGGCGAGGATAAGTTAGAAAAGAGAAATTCAGTATTTTAGGAGAGGTGGATGGAAAAGGTAGAAAAGAAGGCGATGCCACAGGGTAAGGAAACAAAAAAAAAAAAAAAAAAAAAAAAAAGCGGTAGCAAGCACATAGGGATGCGGAGGAGCTCTGCATCCCATTGAAGGGGTGACAGGAGGGACGTGGTGACAGGGAGAGAGGCGGTGACAAAGCCGGGGGTTCATGGGTCTGGCTGACAGCATCTTGCAAGCAGTGCCTGGGCCAGGGTACGGGCAGAGCTGGCACGGCTGCATCGCCCAAGAGCGGGTCCAAACCCTGTCAGGGAATGAGCTGATCCCAACCCCACCTCTGGGATCCCAGCAGCACAGAGCGAGCCAGGGATCGTCCTGGGAGAAGGGTCTGGCAGAGCATCGATGTGGCTTCGAACAGGGAAGCCCCAGCTGGAGCAGCGCTGTGGGATCCAGCATAAAGGCCATCGAGGTCCTTCTGCTGCCTGGGAGCCCGCGGGAGCAGGGAGCACTGGTTCAGGACCGCGGTGGGATTTAGGCAACGTGCACAAGACCTCTTTCATTTTGGATATGAGCATACCTCCGTTCTCCAGTGACTGGATTTTGCCTGTCCTTTGTCTACTAGATCAGAGAGGCTTTCTGTAAGAAGAAATGGCTTTTTGGCTGTGGCAGTCGGTGCTACAGAGGTGCCCAGCCCAGCAGAGAGGGGATGCTCTGCCTGCAGAAACGCTCTGCTCCCGCCATCAGCGGGCCCGTCTGCAGCCACGTCTGGTTTCAGAGGGCGGGAGGGATCCTGACTCTGCAGCCAGGGCCACCTCTTGGGGCATGAGTCCTCTGCATCGAGGAATCTCGTAATATTTGGTTTTCCACATCATCCTTAGATTATTTTTCAAGTTGACTCTTGCCCTGTGAGCACAATGTGCAGCCGTGGTCGCTCGCTCCTAATGCAAGGGTTGCGGGCAGTGGAAGTGCCAAGAAATGCGGTTGTAGGATGTAGACAGTAAGAGCCAGGTCTTGCTGCTTTGCTGCTGCTGGAGGAGTTGCCTTTATAGCCCAGAACGGGAGGAGAAGATGGTAGGACGAGAGGGAAGAGGTGGTCTGGAGCAGAGCGTGTCGCTTGGGTGGATGCGCGTGTGTCGCTTGCACGAAGAGGAACCCTCCCGAGCTGCCCCCTGCTCGTCTGGTACCGAGTGCTGAGGAAGGCACCTGGGCTCAGCCTCCAGAGGTGATTAGTGTCAATGAGGTACCCGTCACGGAATAACGAGGGGGCCACCAGTCTGCCTCCGCTCCACGGGCAGCTGCCCCCGTGAGGAAGGGTCTCGGCTGGCGGGGATCCTGCGTGGCTGTTGCTCTCCCGGTGCTGTCTCGGCTGCCTGCCTTGCCCGGCGTGGGTGCAGTTGTGCCCTGGCAGGAATGCCCGAGGCAAAGGAGCCTGGCCTGGCCAGGGAGGGTGGGTGTCCCCGAGGGAACGAGGAAAAGACCAGTGTGCCCAGTCTTAATGGAAAATCAAAGGGAAGGTTTTGGTGCACTCATCAGCAGGTCTTCTCCAGATTTACCGACTGGGTCCCCCTCCAAAATTTTATATACACTCCCCACGTTCATGTGGAGCTGCTTCTGCATAGCTCGTTGCTCTTATTCCCAGCGTTTATCATCAGTGCTGCGATCAGGCCCAGCAATCCTCATCACAGCGAGGCTGCTCCCTGCTCAGCACACAGGACTGTCCCTCGCCCCAAAGAGTCACTGCCCCAGGAATGGCACAGCACCCCGAGTCACTCCCACCCGGAGTCGGACGCGGCGCCGGGAAGTGCGACTCCTTCCCCAGCACCGGTGGCCTGGGCTCCTCCGGGCTCCGGGAGCAACGTGGTGAAGGCTCGATAACGCCGGCAGCAGGGTTATCTCTGAATTATTAGAAGTATCACGAGACACGCTCTTTGCATTTCCTGTTTTGTGTTTTTCTGCAATTATTAAGATGATATATTAACCAGAAGCCGGAGAACTCCCAGTCAAGCAAACAGAGTAATGGCATGGCTTGGTGAAGCCAGCGGGATCGCGGGCGCTGCGATGCCGTGTTGGTCTTGGTGAGGGCAGCGCCGGCCATTGCTCGAGTGAAGCAGGGGGTTATTGGGGAGCTTTCCCTGAGCGCTCCCAAGTCAGATTGGATTGCTTCCCCAAAATCCTGAATTTAATCTAGAGTTTGTGGTGCTTGCCTAGGTACAATTGCGCTCTCTCTGGCGTCTTTAAGTCTGAAGTGTAAATTATATAGCATTTTGACATTTTTCTTCTAATATCACTATGGACTGGAGAGGAGGACCCCAAGAGAAAGACGGACGAGGGACTGCCAAAGGCACGCAGCAGTTCATCAGGGCCGGCCTACCCCGTGCAATATTTTAAAGCGTAGCAGGTTATGTCTTAGCTCATACTCGCGGTGCCATCTCTTATCCTCGGCTCCGAGCTCCTGAAGGTGAGGTGAGAGTCTGGGGTTTGATTTCTTCATGCCCTTGTGACTGTAGGTGTTGCCTACCTCAAAATCTAGGCAATTTGCAGATATCTGTGGTTGTGGGTTTGTTGTTTTTTTTTTTTTAATCCTCACTGTCTTAACTCGCTTTCATGGCCTTGTGAGACCTATTCTTGTTTTGTAGCCCAAGACTTAGTGCTATGAAACGTAGCACTACCATTTTGCAGTCCCTCCTGATTTTGCAGCGCCGGGGGGCTTGCGCGTCCGGAGCTGGGGCCGGGCGGTGTCACAGCCCAGGCTGCGCAACCCCCCGCGATTCCAGCAGCCTGCCCCGCAATTCCCTAACGGGTACAACGCGGCGACTTGGCGGGGGGCAGCTCGGGGAGGGGCACGGGGCAGCCGGGGTCCCCGGCGGGAGCCTGCAGCGGGCCCCGGCCGGGCCCCGCGGGGACCTCGGCGGCCGCCGCCGGGCGAGCAGCGGCCCCGGAGCGGCTCCCCCGCGGGCGCCCCGCAGCCCCCGGCGGGGCTCAGCCTGCCGGGATCCGGCCGAGAGCCCCACCAAGCGGTGGCAGCTCCTGCTGCAGCCCCCGGGGCTTTCCCGGGGCTGTTGGGGGGAAGGGGGGCATCCCTCGGCCGCGGCTGTGGGCCCCGAGCTGGCGGGGAGATGCAGGGCGGGAGGCTCCAGCCTGCGCCCGGACCGGCTCCGAGCCCGCAGCCCCGGCCGATTTAGCGCCGTCCGCTCCGGCCTCTCCAGCCAGGCAGAGCTCTCCTCTCCCCGTGCCCAGGAGGGCCAGCGAGGACATTTGCATCTCCGAGTGAACGGAGGTGCTGCTTGCCTCCTTTGGCTTTTGAAGGCTTCCGTGCAGATGGCTGCATCCGAGCGAATCGCCTACACTCTGCTGTCGGGCATGGTGCATCTCCTCCTGAAGGACGGGACTAAAACCAGCCCGGGTGAGTCGCGCTCCCTTGAAGGACCTGTTCCCACGACCTGCTCGGACCTTAAAAGGCGACATCGGCATGTCTGAAGTTAGGTGAAATGAGCCCCGTTCTCCCTCTCCCCCACAGCTGGATTTCTGCAATAAGCAGCTGGCAGGGAGGAGGAAACATCACCTGGCTGTTGCCCGGCCTGCCCCGCTCCCCAGCCCCCGCCAGCCCCGTGCGAGGGGTGAGCCCGCGTCTCTGGGTGCCCCGGCTCCGTGCTGGGGTACGCCGCAGCCTGAGGGTGGGGGCAGCACGGGCACGGCCGAGTGCGGATGCAGAGCGAGGGGTGTCCCTGGGCTGCTCTGACAATTCCTCCCCGTTTTTAAATCTGCCAAGACAACAGCCTTTTTTTCACAGCACTGGGATGCTGTTGCAGGATTACCTGCAGGGTAGGCGAGCCTTCCGGGCGTGCTTCTGGATGGGCACCAGATACAAAGCCTGCCCTAATCCTCCCAGTTTATAACTCTGAGCTTTCTTGCCTGTTTCCCACACTTCCACACACGGATGCAGTAACAAAAGCTGTCCGGCAACCTTAGTATTTACAGGCTGTTCTGTACCATAACCTGTGTGCTTCATACACCACAACGCAGTCAGAGAGGGGGAAGCCAGATGGCTTCTGTAGGACGAGCTGGGGGGGCTCGTGCAAGATGATGGGACTCCTAAGAGGGAGCCAGCAGCCGAATTGCAGTTTCCTTCAACCTCCTGCCATCCAGCACAGGACCAGTGTCCCTCCACCACTAGACTGGAAAATCAGAGGCAACGACACGCTTTCCAGGCAGGGGTCAGAGCGGCGCGCGGTGGATGTCATCGTGACGGCGAATGCACGGGAATGCGGTGCAGGCACGGGAACGCAGTGCAGGCACGGGCAGCTGGCACGGCCCATCCGAGCTCTGCCCCGGCGGCAGGACAGGCTCACCTCCAGTGGACTTGACCACTGAAACCCAAACCGAGTGCCACTGGCAGGCGTGAGCCCCACAGCCTGCGTCCCCGTGACACGCTGGGCCACGCCGTGTCCCTTCTGTAGGATGCCCTGCAGAGGTGTGTACCCAGACCCGGTGCCTCGACCCTGCCCCACCTCAGCTCCCTGCTGCCAGCGGTTTGCCTCAAGCTGATGAACATTTTTCCAGGACTCACTGACGATGTGGTTATTGGGATCTTTTCCTCTCCCTTCTCATTCCTGGTACTTCTCTGCCTGCTTTCAGTTTTTCACTCCTTCCTTTGGCTTCTCCTCTGCAAATTTATCATAAAGTTGTTGAGTTTGGTGGCTGAGAAACAAGAAGTGCTGGATGTTTGAGGGCCCCAGAAGTTTGCTTTTGTTGTGGTCCCTTCGCCTTGCCCAGAGGGCTGGCAGCGGGCAAGCTGCCTGCCGGCAGGGAGTCCTGCGGCCCCAGGATGCCAGCGGTCCTTGCAGCACCAGGACCTGCGCTGTTGGGACGCTCCGTCCCAGCAGTCAAGGGCTGCGGTCTCACAGGCTGCTCTGGCCTCACGGATCTGTGACTGGGACAAAGGCGGACCTGAGTGCAGCCACCACAAAGGCAGAAACTCCACCTTTCTCTGGGACGTTTTCCTGGTGGACCAAAACTTTGACAGTGATTTGCTTCTTGTGGCGTTCAAAGCCTCGCTGACGCTCAGGCAGGGCCATGGGCCGTAGCAGCGGTGGTGATGCCCACCGCAGGGGTGTCCTACAGCCGCTGGGCAGCTCCTTACGGCATGGTGGGCTTGAGCCACCCTTTGCAGCGCTGAGCCCCAAGATCTGAGTTTCCCTTTGCTTTTGTCCTGCAGTCCCACCCGCTCTCCCTGTGCAACACCAGCGAGGATGAACACACCGAATCGGGATTCATCACCATCGTCAAGCTTGAACAGCCGGATCGGGATCCCAACCCCTGCCTGTCGCTGGCTAACAAGGTAGGCACAAAAATGCCTCCAATGGCACCAACCCGGGAAGTGAAACCCATGGTGCGGGAAAGAGCGAGAGCAGGAGGAGGCAGCAGGGTAGGAAAGAGCTGTTGGAAGGGGGAGAAAAGGACAAGGATAGAGCAGGGTCCTTGGCAGAAGGGGTCCTTTGGGAGAGACGCTGTGCCAGCCGTCCCCAATACCCATCCCTCCTTATTTTTCGGACTGCCTGGCTTTGTAAAAGGTGTGGAGTTTTCCCTAACCCGACTGCTCTGGGACAGCTCAGAGCTTTCCCCAGCATCCCGTTACGCTTTGCTGCCTGGCAGCCTCCCCTTGTCCGCTGGCCTGTTGGGGGGATCTGCGTTTCTCCGTGTCCTCTGTCCTGTGGGAAAACACGGACACAGAAAACATCTTCTGTGGTCCTGTCGTTAAAAATAACACTGTAATACTTCACTGGCTGAGGCACGCAAAGAATCAGTGCTGAGCAATTCGGACAAACGCAGAGCAGACGAGCTAGCGGTGGGATGTGAGTCTTTAACAGCGCAGGCCACCATCCGCCCTCCAAAGGGATAGGAGATCTCGGAGATCTTCAGATCAGGTTTCCTGTGAAAGAGGTACCTTAGTTGAAACAGCAGCTACAGTGTCAAAAGCTGAGGTCACTGGTACAATTCTCCGGTAATAAGGAAGTCAGGTAGGAACGAGGGTCATTTTAAGGCTTAAAATCTTTGTGTCTCTGATAAAGTTGCATGGATAAGGCTAACATTAGCTTTTTCTTCAGTGGTTCACCGCGTCCTTTTATTGTCTCTGTACTAAATGTTGTGTTATTTTCTACAAGCGCTGTACAAACATGAGAACCCCCTTGTTTAGCTCTTCTTGGCTGTATCTGGATTGCATTGAGGTCTGCCTTCTGCTGGTAGTGACATGCTGGGGATGGGGACAGGGTCCTTTTCTGGCCTCCCTGCAGCTCGGCTGAAGAGGGCAGGCAAAACTTGTACCAAGCAGTTATTCCTGCACGGCAGGGTTTTTTTTCGCAGAGGCTGTGGCAACAAAAGCAAGGCAAGGGATGTGATGCTGTGATGGATTTGCCAGCCCGTGCTCCTTCCCCCCAGCTGCATGGACAGCCAGGCAGCGATGCCTTTCTGGACCAGGGCGGAAGCTTAAATTTGGTTTGCTGCTGCTCTGGAGACGATGCCAGCTGTTAGCACAAGGCAGTGCGCTGGCGTTACCCACCTCCTATCCGTTACCGCACATCTGGAAAATGGCCTGGTCCCACCCGTGGGGGTTAGTGGTGCACGAGGATGGTGGGATAGTGAACCCGAGGGCTTCCAGCACAGCTGGTGATAGACGTGAGAGCAAGGGCTCTGCGGGTGCCGTAGGGAGCACAGCTGCTTACTCCAGCTCTCTCGTGTCCATCCAGACGTGACCATCCCGTTATGGTGGTCCCAGGCTGCCGCATCTCACAGGGGAGGATGCTGGGTTGGGGCCAGCAATGGTTGGGGTTTGGTCAGTGCAGCCACTGTGGAGGATCTTGAACAGGAGGAATGAGCAGCTTCAAAGACTCATCGTCCACTTAAGAACCTAAAAGGTTTAAAAACTGTTTTGCTAGTTTTGTCCTTAATCTTTGAGTCTCTGATCACAGTACTGGAAGTAGCAATGTGTTACTGAGTGCCGGGATCGGCTGAGGAAGGTCTGCACAGGGAGGACAGGACATGGTGCATGGCTGCACTGCGGTCGTCCTCACTAGCCTTGATCCCTTCTCCAGGACCACTAACCCCCCAAAGCAAATAAACCCCTCAGTTCATTGCCATGCTCACGGCTTGATAAAGTGACAGTTCACTGGCCTTTAGGCATCATCGCTTGGTTACCAGAGCCGAATCCAACACTGGATTTTGAGATCCAGCTGAACATGACATCGGTTGCCATCCTGCCTGCAGGTAGCCCTGCTCCAAGATCTCACCCAGGAAGGCTCACAGCTCTTCTCCCCCCAGACGGGACTAGTTTAGCCATGAAATACAGGCAGCTGCTCCTTAAGCTGGCCACATCCCCGGGCCCTGTCTTGTACCTTGGTTCCTCCATCCCCCTGCAATTGCTGTCGGGCTGCTTCTTCATCCTCCTGAAGCCTCTGCCAAGCTCCTGTCCCCCAACATCATACAGATCTCTTCTTCAAAATCCCTGGCCAACGCTTCTCCTCAAGAGCGGGGATGTAGCTGTGGGATGTGACCGGTGCTCACTGGAGCAGGAGCCTTGTTTTCCTGGCATGTCTTTCTTGCGGTAGAGCTTTGCATGTTGAATTGCAGCACTGTATCAATGACGATAAAAATAACTGTGTGCAAGGTGTTATCATAACCTCTGCTTTAGCTGTCACCCAACCAGGCAGTGCGTGCAGGGAACCCTGCCCAGCCCAGCAGGAGGAGAACTCCACCAGCCACCCGATGCACTTTGCTGCTTCTCCTCTCTTAAATTCTAGCACTGCTTCAGCATCCAAAGCCAAAACCAGTAGGGAAGGTGTTTGGTCTGCACGGGGAGAGGAAGGCATGGAATATACCCCTGGAATCAATTCAAAGGGATTTCTTTTTCTTTCTGATGCATCATTTGTAATTTTTTTGGTGGTTTTTTTTTTTTCCTGAGTGAACCATTGATTGCAAGTCTGGTTGACAGACTGCTGAAACCTCCTAAATCATCCTGTAAATACATATTTGCACCAGAAGTGTTTCAGTCCTCAAACAGGGAGGTCAGCTGTGCCACGTGGCTGAGGAGATCTGACGCAAAGACAGCAAGCACCCAGAAAAGGATTGCAGCAAGCAGGTTGCGAACAGCCCGAACAAAAGTTGTGTCCTTTGCAACGGGAGTCAGAAGGATGCTGGGAAGAGTCACTTGCCCAGTCTCAGTTGTTCGTTTCCCCGTCATCGGTGTCCTTAGCAGGATAAAACCTTTGTAGAGCTGTACGGTGTTCATCAAAGCTTGACTGGCTCCAATGGGTGGAAGTCACTGCCTGAAAGCCCTGTTTCTTCTTCGGTGCTGGCAAACGCTGAGGCTCCTTTGATCCCAGGCAGGACCCCAGTCTCTGATCCCTGCCCCAAGCCTCTGATCCCACTTTTCCAGCTTCCTTGTCCCACCAAACCCAAAAGTGTCAAATCCTATCAGCAACTCAGAGCCTTCAGCCCTGCCTCCGTGGTCTTCCCGACCATCTGCACCTCCACTCACATCCTCATCCCTGTCCCCAGACCCAGGCACCCAGCTTCTCCCCGTCGAGGTGCGTGGAGCACCTGCAAGCGAGGGATGGAGCCAAACCTGCTCCGCCGCTGCTTGCTGCGCCAGGAATGCCCCTTCCCTTCGCTCAGCCGGTGCCCTGCGTTTGATATTGCAGCTGGGAAGCGGCGGCACTGACCTCTGGCCCCTGAGCTGGGGTTTGGCAATGCAGTGGGTAAACTGCTGCAGCAGCTCCGGCAGCTCCCTGTTTGCACAGGCGCTCCGGGACGCGCAGATCAAAGGGCTCCGCATGAGTAAGAGCGGCCCAGCCCTGCACTTTGTTCACGTTCCCGTCTCCCTTTCACAAGAGGCTGCCTCTGCCTGCCTGGAGGGCTCGAAGGGCTTGGTGGGAGGACGTGGGTGACCCCTCAAGGTCCTCCAGGCAGCGTGCTTTGACCTCACCAGGGTGGCATGTGTACTCATTTGGGTGGGTCTCAAAGCTGTCTTCCTCGGACCGCAGCAACCGGTGGGCTGTGGAAAGCCATCCTGCTCCTAATCCTAGTCCAGACCTGCAGCCCAGGCATCGCCTGAGCTTCTCCCTGAGAAATGTGGGGGACAGGGACCAGGGAGAGCGATGTGTATGGGAGTCAGGCTCATAGGCAGCCCACAGCTGGTGCGGCCACGGTGAGAAGTGGGGACTTGCAGAGGTTTCTGCTCTCCTGGGACGGGAGGGTCAGCGGGGCTCATGGGGCTGCAGGTCCCTCCCCAGCAAATCCCGCTCTGAAGCAAAGGGGCAGATGGCACAGAGAGCTGGGGAATTTGGTGTTCAGGTTTATGGGTTGCTGTGGCTGCAAACCCACCAACTAATTTGCCTCCGCAACTATAGGGAGAAACTGTCTGTGAACCGCAGAGCTCAACACAAGTACAGAAACCAAGGTGCAAACTGTTTTCTCAATCTAAGCAGCAGGTGCTTCTTTCTCCTGTGAAGAGCCGGGGGGCAGATACATATCCAAATGGTAGATGTTAATACAGATGTACAATACAAAATGTCCACTGAAGCTTCTGTTTTTTTGGACAGGCAAAGCTGGCAGGGGAGCGTGGAGCCCGTGCGATCCTTTTTGACATTACCGATGATGAAAGCGCTGCTGATCAGGTACAAACCCTGTTGATATTATCAGCTAAACCACAGTGCCCCTGTCCCATCCCAAAATCTGCCCAGGTCAGGACCCACCAGCCACCAACAGGCAGTGGGAGGTCCCAGGAGGATGCCGCGGGCTGGCTTTGAACGTTAGCTCAACTGTGCACACAGGCAGCGCTTTTCTCTTTTGCTTACTCCGTGGCATGTCCAGATCTCCGCACGGCACAAGCAGGCCAGCAGCTTGCGAACAGCACCTCGCTGCTCTTAAAGGATGGCGTCTGGGCAATGGAGCTTTTCTGCCAGGAGCTGGACGCTTCCTCTTGGGAAGTCACAGATTACGCGATCCCATCTAGTACAGACGAGGGTCTGCCTTAGGGGAAAGATGATTTCTCGAGTTTTCACGCCAAAGTCACGACCGCCCTGCTATGCTGTTGGTGATACTCCTGCTGCAAGTTTAACATCGGTTTAGAGACCTTCAGAGGTCCCTTCCACCACCACTGCTGTCATCTCTGGAAAGGAATAGGTTCCCCATCGAAATAATCAAAGGATAATGAAAAGCATCCCGCATTAGATAAGAGGACAGATAGGGGAGCTGGTGCCTGAGCTTATCAAAGCTCTGAGCTGACTCCTGCTCACTGGATCCATCCCTCGGGGTTCCTTCATGCACTTACAACTTAATTTCTGATGCCAGAGAAGTGGAGCAGGGAGCACAGGCCGGTGAGGTGATGCTGAGGTGGCTCGGTGAGGGTACGGGAAGCGGCCGGTGGGTCAGATGGCCACCCCGCTTCAGGCCAGCCTGGAGGAGAGGGCAGACAGGGACACTTGCTGAGCCAGCCCGTGCCAGGCTGCCTGGACCGTGGTGGAAAACTGCTGGTACGATCAGCAACAAGCAGAATGTCCTGCAGGTCACAGAGGGAGGAGGGGGAACGCTGATGGGGCTCACAGGAAGAGAAGAGGAAGCATTTCTGTAGCGAAGGCAGCATCAGCAATGTTGTTGGCAGTTAGCATATGGAAGAGAAGAGACCAAGAACTTTTGCACAGGTGCTTGAAAGAGGAGCACAGGAGGCGCTGAGCAGTGCCCAGGTAGGTGTGCATGAGGAGGCCCCACTGGAGGAGATGAAGAAAGCCATGGTGAAGAGTTGGGAAAGAGGAGGAGCTTCCATCTGATTTCATCATAGAGGGACAGTGCAAGTTTGGGGGAGCAGTCAGTCTCTAAAGTGTGTGCAAGGAGCATCGGGAGGAACCAGACGTGCCTGGGGGGCCAGGATAGTCCTTGTTTCAGGCTGCTCTGGACGGTGTCTCACTGTTTGTTTCTTTACAGCTGAGAAAGCCCAGAGGTCTGAGTCAGCCTGTGGTTCTGATCAGGGGCCACGATGCCGAGCTGCTCATGGGTGTCGTGAACAAGAACAGAGAGGCCCACGTGAAGATAGAGGTCAAGGAGCCACCAGCTTGGGTGAGAGACACACCATTCCCCCTGCCTTCTGTATCCTCCCTCCCAAGCTGCCGTGCCATGGAATAGGACCTTCCCAAAGATGTTGAGCTTTCCTCCCCAGGGATGGAGATCACAGCCCTTTGCAGGAGCTGCCTGTCTGCAGCATTCAGATGACGTGCTGCAAATAAAGGCTCAAAAGCGCTTTCAGCTTATTTAGTTTCTTTTGCTTAAACAGCACATGTGAGGCGAGGGGATTCCCTGTCTCTTCAGGTGAGACCAAGCCTTGATTTTCTCATCTTGTGCTACCTTAGACCATGGCCCCTAGGGAGCTGAGATGCTGCAAGACAGGGAAATGCCATTCCTGCTGGAATGTGCAGAAAAGGCTGAACCTTTTTTCTTTTACCTGTAAAGAGCAAGGAGGTAGAGCTCGGCCAAGGATCATGTATTCAAAGGCTGATGGTCAGGAAAAGATCGGGATTCCCCTGCCTAGCCTCTACTTCCCACCCCGCCACACGAGAGTAATTTCTTTCCTGTTTTATCCAACAGCCAGACTACGACGTGTGGATTCTTCTCACGGTGGTCAGCACCGTGGTCGTCATCATTTTGATTTTTGTTGTCCGCACAAAGTGCCAGCTGAACAGGACTCAGGTAGGAATCGCACGGAGCAGATGTGTCTGAGCAGAGACGCGTGAAGGGCAGGGACAGACACAGTTTGGGAGGGGAAGTGTGCCTCTGTGTGGAGCGAAGATGTGGCCGCGTGAGGCAGGAGTGGCGCAGGGATGAGCGGAGTGATCCAGGGACGGGCTGGCGGCATCCCTCGTGCGGTGGCCTTGCTCTCCTGCTGTACCACCAGCACTGCAGCCGGCAGTCCCAGCACCTTTCAGAGCTTGTCCCAGCACCCGAAGCTGCAGAGCTGGCCCACAAGCTCTTGATTTTAACAGTGTCGTCTGTATTGGTAGAGAGTAGAAGATTTAGTATTTTTAATAGACACTAACAAATTAAATAATCGTCTTTCCAGAGTCAGATGTATTTCCAGATTTGAGAATACCCCATTTGTCCTATAGAAAGACAAGCCTTTGGGGCTCAAAAATTCAGCACTGCTGGTGACAAAGCCTGCTCTGGCTAAGTCAGATGAGACAAAAAGTCACCTCTGGAAATGAGTATCACCCCCACGTTCCTGATAATCCCATTTTGAAAACGGACAGGCAATGAGAAGTACGGCAATGTAAGGCTGAGCCTCTCCTTCAAGCCTCCTTTCTCCCTGGCAGGACTCCCTGCAGCAGCAGACCATGCAGGCCATCGGGCAGCTGGCCACCCGCAGGTACCAGGCAAGGTGCCGGCAGGCGTCGCGGTGGGACTCGGCCAGCAGCTGCAGTTCAGCCCCGGTCTGTGCGATTTGCTTGGAGGAGTTCAGCGAGGGCCAGGTAGGCTGCGGGCACAGCCGCTGGTCAGCCACGGTTCTGAGCCACGGGTGGGAGCTGCAGTGGGAGCTGAGCAGTCTGGCAGGGGCGGGAGGCCCTTGGGATGTTTCCTTCAGCGACTCCTGAGGGTTGGGAAAGGACCGGCATCGATGGAGGTCTGCCTGCCCCTTGGCCAAAAAAGCCCTGTCGCTGCTGAAGTCACTTGCCTGCAGATGCAGATGGGTCTCCAGCTGTCGCTGTAGGGTAAAATGTCCACAATATGTCCGTGTTGCAACAGCAGGGCAAAAGCGGGGTTCGCTTCTCCAAAGCACTCAGCCTGAAACCCTGCCATTCCCGAGGAGCAGCACCTCTCTGGATGTTCACACCCCAGAGCTGGATGCAGCGAGCAGAACCAGAGCTGCCAGGCTGCTGCACAGCCGCCTCCGTGCAAAGCTGGGCTGCAGATTGCTCGCCATTAGATATCCTTCCATCCTACGAGGCTCGCTTCCATGAAGAAGGACCTGTCCAGGTCTTGGGACATGGTTCTCCTTGCTCACGCTCCTCCTCTTCTCTCCACCTCTCTCTAGGAGCTGCGGATCATCTCGTGCTCCCATGAGTTTCACCGGGACTGTGTTGACCCCTGGCTGCAGCAACACCACACGTGTCCGCTTTGCATGTTCAATATTCTTGGTAGGGCTCAGACACTGCATTTCCCAGCCAGGGATGGGGTTGGGTGCAGAATTGTGGCCAGGAGGTCCGTGTACCCTTGGGCAATGCATGCAGTTGGTGCGTCAGCAGGAGCCTGTGGCTCTGTGCACGTGGGTGTACAGGACGGTGTGGGCATGGGGAGGGGTCCCGGTGCGTGGGAGCCCCCGCAGCGTACAGCCGGGTGCTGGGCTTGGGCTGGGACCTGCACCAAGAGGAGGGGTTTCCAGTCCTGGGACCTGCAGGGAGGGGAGGTGGGATCTGAGGGTTGAGGCAGCAGGGAGGGTGCTGAGCGTGCAGGACCATCAAGGTGGTTTGGTGGTGGCAGGGAAGAGTTGCAGGGCATGGGTGGGATGTGGGACTGTAGTGGGAGTGCAGTGGAGGCTTGCCAGTGCTGGGGCTACTGCAGCTGGGCTGTGGGACGTATGCTGGATGCTCCCTTCTCTCTCCGCAGCCAGAGACTCGGTGGACCAGGCCACGGCCGCTGGCTCCAGGCTGGCCCCTCGGGACATGGAGCCCGGACGGCGACTCCACCTTTTCCGCCAGCACCCAGGACATGCTCTTTACCACCTCCCACACGCATATCCTCAGAGGAATCTCAGGAGCTTTCCCCTGGAGCCAGCCCATGGCAACCCCTTCTTGCACTCTCGGGAGCTCTCCCAGCTGGATTTTGCCACCATCCACTATATGCCCTACAGGCCAGCCACCTCCCTGCTTGCCTGCAGCCGCCCGTCCCCGGGCTTGCTGGGCCAGCAGCATCCCAACCCCTCGGCATGCGGACAGACTCTTCCACCCCACAGGACTTGTTCTCTCCAGCCCCAGCCCCCCTGCCTGGGGCTCAAGGCAGCCCTGGTGCAGAAGCAGCATCGTGCACCCGCCCTGCGCCGGGGGGTCGGCCACGGGCACCAGCACAACAGCAGCGGCTCTGGGGAGAGCTATCTCACGGAGCACAGCGGGTACCTGGCAGACGGGCCGGGCAGTGACTCCAGCTCGGGGCCCTGCCACGGTTCCTCCAGTGACTCCATGTTGAACTGCACGGACGTCAGTTTGCAGGGCATCCACGGCAGCTGCTCCACTTTCCGTAGCTCCCTCAGCAGCGACTATGACCCCTTCGTGTACTGCAGCTCGGAGGGACCCGCCACGGACAATGGCCAGGAGCAGCCGCGGCCACCGAGGGAGACACGGCCCAGGTCCTTGGACCTGATGGTGCCTGGGGGTGCTGCTCCGGCCAAGCCCCAGGTGCTCAGCCACGTCCACTACCACCACCACCAGCACCATCACTACAGAAAAGATGCGGAGTGTCCACCTGGGCGGGCCGGGCAGGGGCCTGGGCAACGCAAATCCCGGTACTCTGGGGCCAAGGTTGGCTTCCACAGTGCTCGGACACAAAAGAGGGCTGAGAAAAGCCATCACTGTCAGCAGCCTCTGGAAAGCAGCACCGTGCTGCAGGAGGCAGCTCCGGCAGGACAGCCAGCCTGTCCCCAGCAAGGCCGGGAGCCCCCTCATGCCCCCTCAGCTTCTCCAAACAGGTTGGACTTCAGTGTAGATGCCAACAGACAATCGGGAGCAGCTGGCACATCCCCTGTCCCGTTGCCCCCGAGACACAGCTTACAGAGCCGTCATCACCGAAGGAAAAGAAAGTGTCCCCTGGAGCCTGACCCCGCTCTCCTGCCCGAGGACTCAGCCTTGCCCAAAGCCTGTGACGCCCACATTCCTCAGGGCCATTCTGCTGGCTACCGCTGCTCGCCCGAAGTCCAGCCCCTGATCCCAAGCGCTCCCTTGCCCTGCGGCTCAGGCTCTCGGCCGCTCTGGAAGTGTTTAGTGCCGCAGTCCAGCTCCGAGCTGAAAAAGCAGGAGGAGGGGTTGTCAGGACGGGAGGGAAACCGCACGGTTCCTGCGGATTTCTCAGGGACGGGCACCCCCAGACACAGCCTGAGTCGCCACCTTCACTGCCCGTCTCAGCAGGGTAGTCGGGGTAAGTCTGGTGTTTGCCTCTTCTTGCAGCAAGCAGGTGAACGAGGGTGGTTTGCTGAAGGTATTCTGGCTGCCAGTAGACCTGGTGCCTTTGCGGTGGGCTTTCCTACAGGACCACTGACAACAGAAGCGTTTCAGAGCTCACCTGTCTGGAGATGATGGCCTGAACAATTAGCAAGTCTGTTAATGAGCGCGCCAAACCCTGCACTCTCGTCCTAAAATAATACAAATGAGAAAGAAGGTGGTTATTTTTAACTAAACATCTCTAGCAGCTGGAATATCTCCCAGAGGAAGGGGTGGGACCACGTTTCTCAGAGTCCTTACATCAGTCTGGATGTCTTACTCCCAGGGTCGTCATCGTTAAGGCTTGGTGGGCCCCAGTTGTTTTAGCCAACCCCAGCTGAATGGAATCGGTAAGGAAGGAAGCGTGCATGGCCGCTGGTAGTAGGAGAACAGACTAAATGAGTTTATGGATTTGCACATCCCTCATTTCTCACTTGCCTCTGTTGCGTGGGAGTTGCTTTTTAGCGTCTTTTAGGAATCAGACATAATTAAGGTTTGGCCCTTTGCCTAACTGCTGTGTATCTCTTGCTGAGAGAGGGAAAATGCGTTTGAGATGAGGCTGTTTGAAAGAACCTAACTGAGTTTAGCTCCCAGGTCTTGCTCTCTCAGGCGCCTCTGAATACAGCAACCTGCGAGTCAGCATGGGCAGGTGCTGGCTCCCAGCAGAGCCTGGCTCCCTTCCTCACCCTGCCACTGACTCATTGCAGGTCCTCGGGCAAATCATTTTGATTGAGGTACCAAACACAGACCTAACTGCCTAATTTCTGTTAAAAGGCTGGCCATAAACTCATGACTCACCGTGCCCATTGTGCCGCGGAGATAATAACTTCCTCCCCGTGCTCGTCTGTCCAGCCCTACACCGCGCCCAGGCTCCCGGTGGTGGAGCGCCTGCCGAGGAGGCGGCAGGGAAGGGGGAGAGGCTGGATGGGGCCCGGTGCTGGCTGCCTGCGGCGCTCCGGGCTCCCAGACTCCCAGGAACAGATTTTTTTTTCCCAGGCACAGAAGTGCCTGACACTGCAGATAGGTGAGACGAGAGGTTCTTCGAAGGGCCCAGGGGGATGCTGCCGTTGCGAGAGATAAGGAGGCAGCAGTGCAGAGATGTCTCTCTGGTTTGCAGGTAGCTCTGAGTGCTGATGTCGCCCGAGTTGGAGGCGGTGGGCAGTGATACCGCCAGGACACAGCCCTCCCAGGATCACAGCAGTGGGACTCCACATGGAGAGAGCCCTCCTGGCGCGAGGGCAGGCTGCTCGGGAGTTGCTTTGAGCTCCCATTTCAGAATGAAACTGGGAGGACTCCCCAGGCCACCAGAGCAGGAGTCTGTGCACCGAACGCGGGGCGCTGGGTGCTGCAGTGTCCAGGGCATTGCAAGTGTCCGTGCTGTGGTGCCTCTGTCTCTTTGTAGACGGTCCCGGCGGCCCAGATCTGTGCCCACCTCCTGATGGCGTGATGGGGGAAGGCTCTCTGACACCCACCCATGCTTTGCCAGGCACACACAGCCTTCCTCCCCTCTTACCGCCCTTTACCAGCAGCTAGAAGGACCAATCTGTTTGAAAGCAGTGTGACTCTATGTCTATTTGACTGCAGTAGCTTCTGTGGATGCTTTCGGGACCAGCCAGAGAGTCACAATCTCCTTGTAAGATTGAGAAAATACACAGAAAGGAAGGATTTAACTTTATTAGGAACTGAGGACACTTGAAGAGAGTGGGAGCTCATGCAGGGCTTATGCTGAAAAGCCATCAAGCTGAAAGCACGTTGGTTGACAGAACACAACCTCCGAGTTATAATCGCATTGGTTCTTCATCTTAGAAAGGGACTGGACATAAATCAACAGAGAACAAGTAAAAAGAGCAAAGAACAATCTCAATAGACAGTCCCATGTAAGCAGGACACAAAAAATAGACAAGGAGACCAAGGAGGAATGCATATATGCCTCTAGATAAATGTTGTAAGGCTGAAAATATAAGTGGATGAATTAGAAAGCCTGGCTTTAAATTAAAGTTTTGACATAAACTTTTCAGAAACCCAGTTTAAAAAAAAAACAACAGTGGGACCCTGTAATTCCCAGGTGAAATTACAGAGAGGAGAAAAGTGTGTCTCTTCTGGTGGCATGGGAGGGACACCCCGCGTTACGGAGAGTGTAAAGTCCAGTGACAAGTAACCCAAAAATCCCCAATTGCACCTAAGTAGGAGGGGTATGGTACTAGGGTTATCATCCACTGCGTTAGCACAGGCTGCAAAAGAGGAGCCTACGTACACGAGAATCTTCTTCAAATAATGCTGGCAGAAGCAGTCAAAAGACTAAGATGCTTTTGGGCACAGGGATCGTCTAAAGCCCCAGAAAAGGGCTGGCCAAGCAGCAGAGCAGAGAGGGCAATTAGAAGCAAGAAGCCGTTCTTCCAAAGCGCAGGTGTGGCTAGACACAGAAATCAGAAAAGAGCTGGATGCACAGCTAAGTGCAGAGCCGCGGTGAGGCAAGCCGGGAAGATTTCTATGAATAACATGTGAAAAAGAGACAGACTATTAATGCAAATGTTTTCAACTCCATCAGAAGGAAGAAGGCTGCCAGAGGCTCTGCAGGCCCAGGGAGTAACGCAGATCTAAGAGGGATGTTCAAGGGCTGTAGCTGCATAGCAGAAGAGCAAACTGAACTTATTGCGTTAGTGATCAGCATGGAAGCGCTTGAGGAGGTTCTCACCCTGGTACGTCTCCGTTCAGGGCATGGGGTAGAGGATCGCTCATAAATCAGATCATCGGTTTGAGCATTTCTGAAATGCATCAGTAAAGTGGATGGTAACAAATTGCCATGGCTACCGATCACTCACCTGGGCATCGTGCAGGGGCTCAGGCATAAAACTGCTAAATCACGAACGTGGACGGCAATCTGCTACCCATGCCCAGAGCCAGAAGGAAGAGCTGAGGGCAATATCAGCTTGAAAAAGCTGAAGGCACAGAACGATGAGCCTGACTTTCCTGCCAAGCAAATTGATAAAAATTCAAATACAGGGTCTGACTTGTAGGCACGTTGCTAAATGTGAAAGCCAGGGGAGGAAGCAACACGACTTTTGTAGAGAGAGATAATGCCTCGCAGATCTTTTAGGGGAATGAAGCTCTCAAAGGATAAAAGGGAAGGTGCTCTCATAGGTAAATAACTCGCTAAAAAATAGGAGACACAGTGCAGATCAGTCTTAATGGAGGAAAGTTACTCGGAGAAGGAGGAAAGTGGAGTTCTCCAACTGTCTGCATCTTTCAGCAAGCTCATAAATATCCTGGACGAGGAGAGGAGATAGCAAAGTTTATAAAAGACAAAATCCTTTGGGATTGTCAGCTTTAAAACCGGTTACAAAGCGTTACAGAAGGATCTCCCGTTGCCGAGTTATCGGGCAATAGTGTGGTGGGTGAAATCCCATGTAAACAGCAAAAAATGCCACGCACGAGCAGAACTGCTTCTAAGTAAAAATCAAATTACTGTTAGGAGCTAGCTGGGAACGAATGTGGGACAAGCAGAAAGTGCCATTACGCAGCTGCGTAAGTCTGCGGTGCTTTCCCAGCCAGCGTCTGCCACTGGCACGGCTTCTCCAAAAAGGATAGAGCAGACTTGGGAGAAGTGCAGAAAGGTATCGAGTGCAATCACAACGATGAGGTTTTTCTGAGAAAACAGAAAGAATAGAGAGCCTTTCATGTGGGGAAAAAAGATGATTAGCAGAGGATATGAAAGCGAGGATATGAAATCAGGAGAGCAGGGGAGAAGGCAGATAAGAGAGACTCGCTGGTGCTTAGAACAAAATAAGTGGTGGCATCAAATGGGAACCAGAAGCTTGAAAACACCCGATAAGGGAACACACGCTGCGTAGTGAAACTGGGGTTCATTGCCCAGAGGATGTAGGTGCCAGAAGTAAAATGGGTTTGAGAGCCTAGATCAAGAGCTATCAAATGCAGAGATGCAAATACGCTCTCTGGCTCAGGAAGTCCCTAAACCAGGGTTTCCAGAAGCTGACGGTGCTCCTGTGGGACGCAGCGCCCTCCAGGTGCGTGCTTACCTCGCCCAGCTGCAAGGGGAGGCTGAATCTTGGTCCACAGCCCCTGGAGAAACTCTACTTCTGCAGGCAGGGCCATGCACTGGCATCGCAGGGAATAACGCTGCCCGCAGCCATCGCCAGGGCGCCGCAGGTGGTCCCGGCGATGTTTGCATGATCTTGGAGTTGATGCCGCTTCCTTGAGCACCTCCACCAGCTTTTCTTGGTGGGGTTGGCTTAAAGATACATCCTGCCTCTCTTGCCTGGGAGACTGTACCTGGGAGTTGTTTCACTGAAGAATCAATCCTCAAGCAATGCTGAACGGGTCCTTTTAAGAGAAGTCAGACAACTAGCAATGAAGGACAGCTAGATGGCTTCCTAAACCACCCCAGCACGCATGGATCTCATCCCAGAACAGCCAGATTACTCCCAGCACAGGCTGATGAAATCTCTTGATTTCTCTCTCTGGGAAATCTCACCTCCTGCAGCACGCTGTCAGCATCCTCCCCCTCTCCTCCATCTCCCGCTCATCCTCTCAGCCATTCCCTTTCATGTCATGTCTTTGATCTTTACTAGAGAGGGGGGAAAGGGATTAGAGGGCAGCAAAAGACCACCGTTAAAACCTAATACCCAGAGAACAAGGTTTCTGTTGTATCACCAAGGTGTGCTCCTTCAGGTCATCGCCCTGCGTGGGTCTCGGTGGCCAGTTCAGCAGCTGAGGCTCTACCACCTCTCCCAGTTCAAGACCTTTTCCTAACCTTCCTTTCCGCTCACGTAACAGGGGACACTCACACAGGCACAGTTTTCAGAAAATATTTTAATAATGCTATTTGAGACTCAGGGCATCTGACTGATCGCAGGTGATCAAAGCTGTACGTTCTCTTCTGCGTTGCACGTAAGCCGGTGTGCGAGAGAAGCAGTTGGCACTGGCTTATTCAATGCACCGGTGACACAAATCAGAAATGCCAGATACGCTCAAACTCTGTCTTCTGGTACTTTGGCCATGCCTACACACATATGTACATGTATAACACTGTGTCTGTGCATTAATTTTCCCACGTCGATTAGCTACATTTTCAAAGCAGAATCTCATTTGTTTGTTTTCTTCCCATATATTTAATTTTCAGAGTGCCCGTTCCTACAGCTGGTGATTTCTAACAAACAGGAATTTGCTGTGACTGTTTTGAAAAGTTGTTTTGAATTGAATATCTGAATATCTGGATGGGCATTTATTTCCTTTGGATCTCAAGAACATTCAGGAAAAGGGAAATGTGAAAAAATAACGCGTGTATGCCTTTCCTGGGCTGTGCTGACCCTGCCTGAGGGCTCTGGGCAGAGTTAGACGTCTGGGAAGGGGACTGTGGTGCGTGCGTCGGTGCGCAGTCACTTAGAGAGAAAGGGGCTATCTGAAGCAGTGACGCAGGGTGCCCCATTTCTAGGCAGCCCGTATGTTGAAGGTTTCAGAGTAAACGTCCTCAGCGCTTGCCTGTCCGTAGTTCACCAGGTGGAAGGGGCTGGTGAAGAGCATGAGCCGCAGTCCTTGCTGGCTGGCCACGAGGGACTGGCATTTGTGGCCGACCACCACTCGCTCATTGGGTTTGGCTTGTTTGGGACTCAGAAGCAATTTGTGCGGCACCTTGAACACCGCGAAACGCACGTGCCGGCCCTTTCTTGCAGGCACACATCACTTGCAGTCTGCTTTTGTTGTCTGGAGTTTCTGTTACTGTTGTCCCCTGTCCCTGGAAGGTGCTGCCGTGGCACTGTGTGAATATGAATCGGTGTTATTTTCTGTTGCTAATAATTTTTAAAACGTCTATACAGATTTTCCTCAAAGAGCAAAAATCAAAAAGCCTCAAAAGGAAACATCTAGTAGCGATGTGAATCCTGGGGTGCACCATGCCCTTAGCCTGTATCTTCTGAAATATGTAAAAAGTAGCTTGACATCTTATATTTACGTTTTATTGTCCTTTAAGTTAGAGGAATAAACTGAGTGGGGAGGTGGCCAGAAAAGTCCCTCCAAAATACTGGGAGAAATGTAGTGGCTTTTCCTGAGGGATCCGTTCTCCGTATTGCAGGGTCAAGGCCCCAGCAGCTGCAGAGCCCGGGAACGTTCAGCCAGTTGTGGCTGACACTTTTCTTTTTCCTTTTCTCTGAATGCAGGAGCTGAAGAGGAGGTCCAGGACGTCCATGAACACTCAGTTTAATAAAACACTGGCCTGTTTGCTTACTGGAGAGCTGGAGTGGACAAATACGTTCAGCGCACCAGCCGTAGAGGAGCTCACATCTTGCTCTCTGCACAGGCGACACGCAGTAACCGGCCCTGGCCTGCACGGCCCACGCCAAGGTGCAAACTGCAAATAAGCAATGTGACACTTGTGGTCTCCTCACATGTTCCCACGTTGCGATGGTCACACAAACGCAGAGCCGTGTTCTCCGGCTCCCCTTCTCCTTTGAAGGCACAGGCAGCCCGTCTTCATCCTGTGGCATCTGCCTGCGTGGGCTGGCTCGCTCAGAGACCGCGCTTGGGAGTCACCAGCTGGAGAGCTCGCGGAGCGAGTGCAAGCTGCTATTTTGGCATGTTCATGCCACAGAAGGTTTTGCTAAACACTTCAAAAATAAACAAGCCTTCGAGACCGAAAGCTGCAGAAATTACTTTCTGTGGCCCGGTAGCTCCTGACTTCATTTCCTCACTTAGGTCAAAAGCCAGACTTCATTTAACCTTTCCACTCTTATTTCAGACACAGGAACAAGCTATTCTCCATCTCACCACTCACAGGTCTGCCCTGCAAGGTGCTGCTTCTAACTTCTTTGGAAACCAACAGCTCTCGCCACTTTTGATCACTTCGCTGTCCCTCAGCTGACGCCATCTCGGCCATTCGCTGCGCTTTGCCAGCAGCAGGAGAGGTGAAGACGCAGGGACATCGGCATTTCTGGGAAGGAGCTGGGTCAGACTCTTTCCATTGCAAGGAATCCACCCTCTCATCTGGCAGTGTGAACAAGTCTCTCGCTCATCCTCTAACTCCTCCACCTACCCTCAGAATAGGTGTGATGGCCGGCCCTGTTCAGAGCAACTCATTTGTTGAGCCTCTTTCAAACCTGAGATGCCCCCCGTCACAGGAGTCATGGAAAATCCTTGAGTTCACGTGGCTCCTGCTTCTCTCCTTCCTCCCTCGTTTCCCCAAGACCCAGCAAAAATTCCCAGCAAAAGCATCCATAAGAAATGCAGAGCAGAGCCCCATCCATCACCCAGCCTTATCTTCATGTTTCTGAGGCACCTGAAATGATCCTGCAAAGGGATTTTTCAAAATACCCTTCTGCCTTTTCTAACATTTTGATGATGGAGAGAGAAAACTTGAGCAATTGCTAGGCTCTCGGTTTATTACTTTTTTTTTCTTCCCATTCATGGGGTTTTTTTGGAATGTCACTAGTTCTTATTTCCTACATCTCATAATTTGGGGACATTCAAGTAAAGTAAGACCTGCCAAATTGAAAACACATAGAACCCAAACAGTTTTCATACAGCAGGGAGTTAGACTGTTTTGTTCACTGCCCTAAATGATCGTTCAGGCCAAAGGATTAACCAGATTCCCACGTGAAGTGCACATTTATACGGCACCAATTGCTTCCAGAGTTAATGCTAAGGAAGCATTGGTGAGGCTACAACACTGGAGCTGAAGGTAACTCCTGACAGCCTGAAACCCGGCGTAGGGACAGACTTCCCCCATCCGCTCAGTGCTCAGTAAGCTTTCTGTGTCTTCCTTTGAAGCAGCAGCTTCTTCTCCAGTTCAAGAGAGCGCACTGGTGTAGTCCCAGTCCAGGATAATCCTGCCTCTGCCTTCCTTCGTTGGTGAGGAAAGCTTTTTACGGGGTTCGCTGCCCTTAATGTTTGAAAAAGGCATCTTTGTCCCAGCTGCTAATCAGTCACTGACATTCCAGTGATGTATTAAAAGTCAGCCAATAGCACTGTTTTAAACAAAACATTATTCCCTTGCTAGTGTTCATTTCTTCTCTCGGGTGACCGAGCCACTGTAGGACCTTTCAGTCTAGAGAAGAGCTGAATTTCTTTCATCAAAGAACCCAGCAGAATTATATTTTAACCTTTCCAGGCTCTTCTTCCTTGTCCTACAGAGCAAGCAGAAGACACAAGCTCAGATGTTTTCTCCTTTGCAGGGGAGTCAGTCTTAAACTAGAGGAAAAAAAACCAGGAGCGGGTCTAGATTCCCCCTGTTCAACTTTTGTGCGTGTGGTCCATGGCTTGTCTCAACCAGCTCCCTATGTCCTTGACCGTCCTGGACGGCTCAGATGACTTTACAGAGGGGAGGGTCATGAAGTCCGGGTGCTCCCGCTGGTTTCTTTAGGAGTCAAGAAGGCTGAGAGCCTCCAGGGATGCATTTCACTGCCTCAAAGGAACGAGCGTCTAGTTTGCAGTCTAAAAGTCCTCCTCTCTTTCCCTCCTTATCCTTAAAAAAAAAGGAGGGCTCTGAATCTGCGGCAAGCCCCAAGCTTCTTGGAGAAAGTGGTCAGCACTAACGCACCCTTTCCATTCCCTACTGCAGTATTACCAGGCTGCGCAGGGCAATGCCTGCTTCAAAGTGTTTTCCTTTCCTGATGTTATGCTGCTGCTCCTTTTCATCTAGAAAACGGCCATCCTAGATGCTGGGCCCCATCCCTGGGGCTTGCAGAGCTGAAGGAGAGCGTGCAGGTCTGCTTCGGTGGGTTCTCGGGTGGGAGGAGAGGGAGGAACTCTCTGGGAAGGTGGTTTTTAAGGTCCTCTTCAGTAGGTGGACTACCATCCTTGGCTGCCTGGAAGGGAAGAAGCAATATCTGAGAAAATGGCTCCTCTCAGTTCCTGCACCTCTCACTTCTGGGCGATGCTTTCGAGTGCTCAGTACCCATGGGCTCCGTCACCGAACTTCTTCAGCATCACTGCAATGAAGCAGAGCTCGTTTTCCTTCGTTGCGTCCAAAGTCCCAGCTGAAAACTGATGGAAGCCAGAGCATCCCGAACTCCCTCCATCCCAAACCGAAGCCCCAGCCTTTCCCCGGGGACCGCCGTCTTCCCGGGACCCCCAGCCCACCGCGATGGGTGCCGCAGGCCGGGCTGGCGGCGCCTCCTCCCTTCCTGCGCAGAGCCGCCGCTCTCCCTTTTATAATGTTCAGATCCTTTTGAAATGTGAATATCGGTTTGTGTTTTTGTTGTTGTTTTTTGTTTTGGTTTGGTTTTTTGTGCCGAGTCTGTCCTGGCTCTCGGGGCTTGGGAATAAATTATGACCCCCAAAAAAGGAAGAATACGTTTTATATATATGCAAAACTGTGTATTTATGTCCGATAGAAACAAAGATGTGTGAATATGCTGATGTGCTCAGAAATATATTTATTTACTAATATATTTATCCATGTACCCGGTCTGCTCGCCTGGTTTTGTTCACTGTACCGAGCCAGCGGGGCTGCGCTGCCAAAGCCGCCTCCGCCCAGTGCCCAGATCGCTTGGATCCCGGCCCCGGCCCCGGCCCCGGCCCAGCCCCAGGCCCGGCGCGGCGAGAGCGGCCTCGGCCCGGCGGCGGGCCCGGTCCCGCTCCGCCGCCAGGCTCCGGCCGGGCCCGCGGGCCGGCTCCGCCCGTGACTGGAGCCAGGGGCCCGCCCGGGCCGAGCTGCCGGCCCCCCGCTGCCCTCGGCGGCTCTCTGCCGCCCTCCCCCGGGCACCGGCCCTGGGCCCGCCGCCACTGCCGCGGCTCCCGGCCCGGCCCGGCCCCGCTCTGCGCCTGCGCGGCGGAAGCGCGGGCGGCGACGGCGGCGGGATGGCGCTGGAGACCGTCCCCAAGGACCTGCGGCACCTCCGCGCCTGCCTGCTCTGCTCCCTCGTCAAGGTGCGACCGGCTCCGGGACCGCTTCCCCGCCCGGCCCCGGCCCCTCCTGCCCCGGCCCGGGCCTTCCCCCCGCCCGGCCTGGGCCTTCCCGGCCCCGGCCCTTCTCCCCCGGCCTGCCGCCCGGCTCGGGCCTCCCTCGGCCTCCGGGCGCTCCCCCCTTCCCGGGGCTCCCTCCCTCTCATCCGCCGGCCCTGCCCGGCTCTCCCCTCCCCTCCCTTCCCTTCCCCAGCCCCAGACCCCCGGCCCCGCGCTGACGGCTCTGTCCCCCGCAGACCATCGACCAGTTCGAGTACGACGGCTGCGACAACTGCGATGCCTACCTGCAGATGAAGGGCAACCGGGAGATGGTCTACGACTGCACCAGCTCCTCCTTCGATGGGTGAGTGGGGCCCGGGCCCTGGCCAGCCGCGTTCCCCGGGTGCCTGGGGACTGCGGCGTCACCCGGCCGGGAAACGGCCCCTCACTCCCATCCCTCCCGCAGGATCATCGCCATGATGAGCCCTGAGGACAGCTGGGTCTCCAAGTGGCAGCGAATCAGTGAGTGTTTTTTCCTAGCTGGTTTGGGAGCCGCAGATCCCCTTTCTCCAGCAAACCCTTCTGGGGGTGGTAGGAGTCATAGAATCGTTTAGGTTGGAAAAGACCTTTAAGATCATCGAGTCCAACCGCTAACCCAGCACTGCCAAGGCCACCACTAAACCATGTCCCTAAGCACCACATCTCCCTGACTTTTAAGTCCCTCCAGGGATGGGGACTCAGCCCCTGCCCTGGGCAGCCTGGGCCAGGGCCTGACAGCCCTTTTGGGGAAGAAGTTTTTCCTAATATCCAACCCAAACCTCCCCTGGCGCAGCTTGAGGCCGTTCCCTCTCGTCCCATCGCTTGTTCCTGGGGAGAAGGGGCCGACCCCCCCGGCTCCAGCCTCCTTTCAGGCAGTTGCAGAGAGCGATGAGGGCTCCCCTCAGCCTCCTCTTCTCCAGGCTGAGCCCCCCCAGCTCCCCCAGCCGCTCCTCCCCAGCCTTGGGCTCCAGCCCCTGCCCCAGCCTCGCTGCCCTGCTCTGGCCACGCTCCAGCCCCTCCATGGCCTTCGTGGGGTGAGGGGCCCAGCGCTGAGCACAGAGCTGAACAGGAGTTGCTGTTTGGGCTGCGGAGGGGGTTTCTGCTCCGATGAGGGGGCACCTGCGGAGGCTGGCAGGGATGCCTGCCCACCCGGCTGCTGCTGTGTGGGATAACTTGGTGTTTTCTTTCCCCCAGGTAACTTCAAGCCGGGCGTCTACGCAGTGTCTGTGACCGGCCGCCTGCCCCAAGGTAACGCTGCCGGCTTGTGTTAAGGGGAGGCTCCCGCACGGGCGGCAGCTGGGGGGTTATTCTGCACATTAGGTGCTGGGGCTGCAGCCATCTCCGAGGTGACGAACGGGGCAGTGCGTTGCGCTGTACCTGCGTGATGAAATCGGGATTTGGGGGTTCAGTGAACACTCTGTATTGTGAAGAGAGCACAGGCTGTGTGGGTGAAGGGATTAGCAAGGTGACGGCACGAAGGAGATGCGAACAGGAGGGTGGTTTCAGGGTTCTGCAAACAGGTTTTCTACCTGCAGTCAGTCAGCCCTACACCTGCCAGCAGTTGATAGTGAAGATGTTGCTGACTAAAACCTGTGATACCAGGCAGGCTGTCAGAGGGATAAACTCTGATTAATGGGTGATTCCAGAAAGTGGGCGCATTGCAAACTGTTCAGCTACAGGGCAACACAAAGGTTGGTCTGCAGAAAAGAGTTTTGCAGGGTGGGGTGCTGTTATGGCAATCTCGGTCAGCAGATAACCCCTTTCCATCGTCTTACTGCACAGAGGGCTTACGTTAAGGTGGGGTTTGTGCGTTTCTAAATGGAGCGGAGGGTGTAGAGGGTTGGCTTTGCCTCTGTAACGCAGAAACTGCACCGTCCGTCTGGCTGAGAGCCCCTGCCCTGTACGTAGCCCCGGAGCAGGCTCCTAACCTGTGCCCCTTCCCAGGAGTGCTGCAATCCCGTATCCCCAGGGTGAAAGCTGTGCCGTGTCTGGAATCCCAGGCTCCTTATTTCTGACCTGAGCTCCGCCAGCTGAGTTGGGAAGGAGCTGGAACATCACAAGGCTTGAAGCCAAGGCCCGCTGGCGCAGCTTTGGGCACAGCCGAAACAACTGGAGTGCAGCAGATGATGGCGTGCGCTCGATGCAGCTGCAGGCAGGGAGCACAGGGCAGCAGGCGGAGGGAGTACCGGTGGGAGACGCTGTCTTTGGCCTCGCTCTGCCCATCCTCGCATGGCGGGGAGGAGCGGGAGGACTGGGGAGCGCGGTAACCAGCAGGCTGCACTCGTGGGCTGTCGTTCGGCTGTCCCTTGGTGCGTGGCGCTGGCGAGAGCCGTGCTGAACGCCGTGGTGCTCTTCTGCTCTCCCTGTTCTCAAGGGCTTACTGAGAAGGTGGGACACGCAGGCAGGTCACAGAAGTGACTGGAAGATTTAGGTAGTACCCTTAAGAGCTTGACCTGTTCAGTACAGTCATAATCAAACATTTTCAGGTAGGAAATAATGTAAATAAAATCTCCACCTGGTTCTTTCCTGAGGCAAAACAAGAGTTGATGTTTGGGAGCTCTACCTAGGCATTTAAACTAGCAGAGGGAACACTCTTAACAGTTCCATTAGAAGAAATGAAGGTTGTCCACTTCTTGATCTCTGCGGTGGAGGCTACATGACAGAGGAACCAGGTTTTTTCAGGACTCCTCATCCCTAGAGAATACTGAAATGTGTTTGTCTCCTTGCTGCAGGGATCGTCCGAGAGCTGAAGAGCCGTGGCGTGGCTTACAAGTCCCGAGACACAGCTATAAAAACCTAAGGGGCTCTTGTGCTGCCTGGAGGATTCCCCGGTGCTGCGTTCGGAGAGGCAGCGGGCACGCGGGATGCTGCTCCGAAACCTTTTAGCTTTAGCGTGTGGGAAAGCGAGCCTGGACTTGGAGGGAACTTGCTGACTCGGCTCCTCTCACTCAATACCTCTGGACTCGGCCCACACAGACCATAGACCTTTTTTTGAGCCTTGACAAGGGGGAGGGTGCGAGTAGATCTGGGAACGCGGTGTTTCATGGTGGTGCACAAGCTTTTTTACAATTGGTGTGGAAAAGAGGAGAGCTGGGATATAGCTGTGTAAATATTGCAATAAAACACACTGCCTGGGCAGAGTTGAGACCATCTCTATACTCGGTCCCTAGTTTCACCTGCGGCAGGGAGCGGATGGTGTGGTGAGGGGTTTCGCGCTCAGCCCCCCGCCTGCCAGACTGGAGCCGATGACTGCCGTCACTTCTTAGGCCATGGACCACATTCCTGCCTCGAGAGGGAGATCCTGCCCTGACTGAATCGGGGTGTCCTTCGCTGTAGGAACAAGCAGACTAGCGATTTGTGCCTTACGGCTCACAGCTGGATGGAAGAGGTAAGATGACGTTAAGTATTTCGTGTGGAGGTTGTTATTTGGGGGTCACGGTGCCCCGGGCCTGCAGGGTGCTGTACGAGGGACGTGGAAGCAGGCTTGAAGGACCTTCCGCTGGCCGTTGCTGGCCTCCAGCAGAGCGAGCTGAGCCTGTTGCTGGTGTGGCTGGGAGGCAGCACCGGGCCTTGCAGAGCAGAGGGATGGACAAGCAGGGGTGGAAACACCCATCCAGCCTCCCATTTGTAGAGGTCTGGCTGTTTTGAGTGTCAGCTTGGGTAGTGGCTGCGTTGCACGGGCTCCTGCGAGATTGGGCCTCCTTAGCTGATGGCTCTTGCTTAATTTGTTCTGTTGCAGTTCAGCAGCAGCCACCGATCACAAAGGTGGCTTGTCCAAGGGCAGAGTCCTAGATCAGTAGCACTGTGAAATAAGCTTTTTTTTTTTTTTCCCTGAGATAATGTGTAGCTGGAAAGCTCAGTTTTTGTTTTCAGTAGACAAATAGTGGAAAACCAATAAATACAGCCTGAAAACTGCATTTGCTCTGGGATGAAAGCGGCTGCAGCGAAGGGAACGTGTCGCTGTTGGGGACTGACGCTGTCAGGAGCGCGCAGGCGACGTGCTCTCTGTCCTGCGCTGCTTTGTAGAGCCGGCCCCAAAAGAGAGTCCCAAGCGCTCCAGGTCAGCCGGAGCATGGCTTCCCGCGGGGTTTCGGAGCGGCTGCGTGGCTGGAGAAGTCTGCGCTGAGCCCAGGGGGGCTGGGGGGGAGCTGCAGCATTCGTTGAGATGAAACGCTGCAGAGAAAGACGTCTTAAACCACGGCTCTCGTGGGGACTTGCAGACATGATGCTGAAGTCAAGAGTACTTGCTCGGTGCAGACCAGGACCAAGGCAGGCTGGGGGTGCGCTCTAGGCGTCGGCAGACGCCTCCGGGTGCAGATCGCCTTTTGTGGGAAGAGTTGAGAGTGCTTCAGCCCCTGGCCTGGGGGTTGGAGCCTCCCCTTGGGAAGATGGAGCAGCAGATGTCCTCAGGCAGAGGAGGGAGTTGACCGTGATTTTCACACATCCCCGGTGAACGTCCAAAGCACTTGAGTTACCAGTATCCTCCAGGCTTGCCTGGCTGCAGAGACTGGGCAGGAGACGTAGCTTGGAAATGCCCGGCGGGTCAGGTCTGTGGGAGAGGCGTGACTGTCCCGGCAGCCCAGGGCATGGCTCCGCAGGATGCTCACGTTTAGGCATTTTGGCCACGGACCTCTGGGCCCTGGAGGGCAATTTTGACCCGGCTGTGCCGTGAGAGGCACGGGGTGAGCTGGGAGCGTTCATCCCCTGCGGAATGGTCCAGGAAAGCGGCAGCCAGTGCTGTCTGGGCAGCTGGGTGAGGCCAGGAGAGCTGACAAGGTTCAGAACGAAAGGGGTCAAGGAGGATGAGATGGGCAGCTCTTTCTCCAGCTGGAGGGAGATGGCTCTGGGGAGTGAGGTGTTGGCTCCGGCCAGGTGGGAAGGATGGTGGGGAGGATAAACTGCCCCTGCCATGCCCGGCCCTCGGAGCCTCAACCCTTCCAGTGCCACGGGGTGGCAGCACGGCTTTGTGGAGCGGGGCTGGAGCCTGGTGATGGGCTGGGGTGAAGCTGCTGGAGATGGACCTGGGCAGGAGAGACCTGAGGCACAGCTCCATTTTCTGCTGTATTTCCCAGCGCCTTTCGCTCCCTGCTAGCTTCCCAGGTTGCATCCCCCTTCCCTGGCTCCAGGGATGGGGATGGCCATGCTGGAGCTCCTCCAATGCTGGAGGGACATCAGGACCCCTTCCCCAGTCCCAGGCCACCTTGTTCCCTGGCCCCACGGTGCAGAGGAGGTGACAAGAGGGCTCTGCAGAGGACCCCGGGCAGGGTGGGCTGCTTTGGTGGGGGTCTGCAGGCTCGGTGCTGCACGTCTCCCCTCCTGGGAAGCTGCAGTCTTGCAATAACACAGTCACTGCCCAGGGCTGGGAGCTTTGCTTAGGAAATTGTCCCCAGGGAGCAGCATGCGTTGTCACTGTGCCTCTCGGGGAAGGTGAGGGGGCTTGTAAACCCCACAGGGGCCTCGCCCCTTGCTAGGAAGCGCAACCGCTCCAGGTTATATCGAGTTAAGGCCGGCGGGGGCTGCAGTGCAAGTGCGATAGAGCCGGAACAGCGAGGCAAACGGGCTGAACGCTGGTGGTCTTTCAGAGCCAGCTGCACCTCCTCTGGTGCAGCAGCTCGCAGCGCTTCCAAGCGCCTGGTGCCTCTGACCGGGCTGGCTCGGTGAGCCTCTTCCCTGCGAGCGAGCTCGCTCACCCACACGGGCACCGCATCTCCCAGCCCACGCCGCCCAAGTGATTCATTGCTCCCAGGCTGCTGGAGCTGAGCGTTGGACCTCTGCAAAGCACCTGAAATGAGCATTTCAGTTAGACGTCGGCCCCGGAGCTGCCAGGGTTTTGTAGCAGCAAAAAGCAAATGGATGCGGAGCTTTGTTTGCTGAGAAAAGTAGGGCAGGGAGCTCTCACGTTGAAGAAATTGGAGGAAAAATGTGCGGCGGCAGCCCGGGCTGTAATCGGGAGAGAAAGCGTCAACCGGGCAGGGAGCTGTAGATCTGACTCAATTTAAGACGGCTCCTCCCCCTGCACCAAATGACGCTAAAATATTTCAGCCAGGCCTGAAAAATCCTGCAGGTTTGGCATCCGAAGCAGGCTGGCGGCTCTGGGGCAGCGGGGGGGGCCGGGGCAGCCCCCGGCAGCGCGGGGAGGAAGCACGAGCCAGTGGATTTCTTTGTGCGGGTTTTGAGAACCGATACCCCAGCTCGCCCTCCGGGCGAGAAAAGTGACTTTCCAAAACCGCAGAGCACACGGTGTTTCTACATGAAGCAGCTGCCGGCGGTGCTGGGAAATGCCCGGCCGAGCCGTCCCCACCTGCGCGGGGGCCCCTCCGCGTGCCGCCCCGAGGACAGGGACCTGCCCACACACGCCGCTCCCCGCCGCCCAGGGATGCAAGCGGCTCGCGTTGGCCTTTGTCTTGTAGCTTGGGCGAGCTGGGCTTCAGGTGAAGGGGGACGTGTTAGAGCGCGTTGGGCCCCGGCCAAGGGGGACTGTGGCTGAGGCGGGGTGAGCCCCCCCAGTTTTGCTCCCGTGGGTGCTCTGCGCACGCCGTGGCATCCTCCCCCGCTGTCACCTCTGTGCTGGTGCGAAGGCAAGCAGGCAGAGGTGCTGCCCAGGACCGGTTGCAGCAGCATCAGGCCTGCTTTACCCTAAATCTGCTTGCACTTGCTGCCTCGCTGCCTTCCAGCACGTGGACGTGGACTTTCCCCGGTGCCTCTCGGCTGTCCCTGTGCACCTGGGGGGGCTGGTTACCACAGGGGTGCTGAGACCCTTGGTGGTAGGTGCTGGGGGGGGGGGGGGGGAACACAAAACAAACCCCAGCTTAAAACTGTTTTCCTTGGAAACTGGCCGAGGAGACCTTGGCAGGGTGGAGGTGCAGGAGATGATGACCTGGGTTGTCCTCCTGGTACCCGTGCTGCCGGCCCAGGGCCGGGGTGAAGCACTGCTGGAGCGAGGATGGCAACGCCGCCGTGCATGCCGTTAACGGGTGGCCCATCCCGCCCATCACCTCCACGTCAGGGCCCGTGGGCAGAAGCCACCGAGGCATCTGAGCGTGTCTGATGTGGTGGGGAGAGGAGGGGGCCCACGGCCAGCTTTCGGCAGCAGCCGTTTGGACGGGCTGCAGAGGGGATGGGTGCAGGTTTCGGAGGTGCAGGCAGCTACGAAAGCTTTCAAAGCGTGGCAGAAACGAGGCACGGCCGCCACGTGCGCTGTCCCAAGGGGTTCCTGGGGCACCGGTGGTGGAGGCGGGTGGGTCAGGAACTGGGACGTGTTCCCTGCTGAGGGGATCTGCAGGGAAAACGGGGAGCTCTGATGTATGATGGGTCCTCTGGGTGTTTGCCCCTCAGGAATTGCAGTGGAAGGAGGGGGCTCTGCTTTGTGAAGGAGAGGCAGGCTGGTGGGCCGTCAGTTCCTGAATTAGGCCTGCAAAGGGCAAGTGAAGACGGTTCTGCCACCCCTTGCAAGCTCAGTGCTGTCTGCAAAGAGGCCCTAAGCTGCTTCACGGTGGACACCCCTAAACCCACTGGTCAGCCGACAGCGTTGGGGTTTTGGTGGCTGGGGGGACACGAGAAGCTGGTGGAGGGTCCCTGACCTCCTGTTGGCTGAGACCTCTCCCCTCCCTGGTCTGCTCCTGCAGCTCTGCATCGCGGGAAGGGGAGATGCCAAGGGTTGGTGGGGCGGAGCGGGGTCTCACCCTGATGGCGGAGGTCGCGGGGGGTGCCGAGGGCACGTTTCCTTAGGGCAAATAGCGAAGCGAGACCACAGCTGCAGTCACAGGAGGGATTTGAGAACCTGATGGTATCTACTTCATCCCCAGCTCCCCCGGACCTCCCGCTGTGGCCCGGGTGGCACTTGCCCTTCCTCCTCCTGACCAGATGTGCATCACCCAGGCTCTGCCCAAAGCAGGCGCTGGGCTGGAAGGGGCTTTTTTCCCCCCGAGGGAATGGTCCTCCTGCACGGGCGGTTGCAGAAGAGCCATTGAGTGCCCAAACAGAGCCCTGGGATACATGCTGGGTGAGGACGTTCACCTCCTCCGGTGGGTCCCCAAACAGCCCAGGAGCATGGTACAGGGCAGGGTGTCCGCACACCCCGGTGGCCGCAGGATCCGGCCCCTTGGCCAGGCTGGGGGCTTTGATACCGCTCTGCCAGCATCGCCTGGCCCGGCCGGTCTGGAAAGGTGCCATCAGTGCCAGGTTTGGGGAGATGCTTCCTGGCAGCCCTGGGTGCCTGTCCCCCCTCCTCGGGGTCTCCGGACCTCGGAGATGCTCAGCTCTTCCCGCGCCTTGTCCTGGCGGGGCCTGGGACTGCTGGGAAAGGAGGGACTGTCACCACAGAGCTCAGCCCTGCATCTCCTGAGCCCGTCCTGCCCTGGGAGGTCCACAGCCTGGTGGTCCTCTCACCCCTCCTTCCCCGTATTGCTGCTGGGCTCTGTCCCGGAGCATCCTCCATCCCAAACGGGCCCACCCTGGCACAGAGCACCCCGGGAGGTTGCACAACCCTTGGATTAAGGTGGGAAAGGGGAAAACAGGAATCGCTCATCTGTGCCGCCGCAGTGCAGCGCTGGGTGCCGTGGGGGGCCTCTCCGGGGGTGCCGGGGCCCCCCGACCCATGGCCTCCCCTTCCCCCACCTGTGAGGCCGGTTGCAGCAGGTGACATGGAAAATGACGGGGCACTTTGTGCCCCGCCAGCACCAGCCCAACGGTCCCGCGCCCGTCATTGGCGCAGACGGGCCACGATTTGTCTATATATGGGCAAAGCGAGGCGCCCGCGTTAACCCGTGTGTGTCCCCGCGCCCGCCCCGGCGCGTCACTTCGGCTTTTTGAGGTTTCCCTTCGCGCTCTCATTTGCCTCCCGCTCGCCGCCTGTTTCACCCGGCAGTTTCTAGTTGACTCACTTTTAACGGCCTCGCTCCAACCCCGGCCCCGCCGGCAGCGGCGCTTCCCAGGGGGACAAGGCAGGGTGCGGGCAGCGGGGCCAGGCTGGGCGCGCACGGGGAGCCCACCCCCGCATCCTGGTGCCCGGTGGTGAAACGTGGCTCAGCCCCATGGGTCTCACCTCTCTTTTGGGCGCAGAGGTGGGCGCTCGACCGTGCCCCAGGTGCTCCAGTTCTTCCTTGTGCCCCATTGTGCCTGGCAGGAGGGGGGCAAACAATGCTCTGCCCATCCGAAAAGCTCTCAGGAGGTGGCTTTGGCACCCGATGTTTTTGGTGCAGCAGCAGCCCTCCCCACGCTCTCCAGGAGCATCATCAGGTCAGAGCCCTCGGTCCCAGGGGTCTTTTTTAAGGCCACCCCTTGCGCTGCAAAGCAGAACGACCTATGCCTGTCCCTGCGCCTCTGTCCCCTGTTCTCCGAGGGGATATGGTGGCTTGTGTCAGGAACACAGTCATTAGGCTTCAGTGTTAACAGTGACACGACTGAGGCACTGGGACTCTGTTGGGGTCTGGCAGAATGATGGCCAGGAGATGCTACTTGTTGTCTGTGCCAGTGGGGCTGTGGACCCAGTGGCTAGCAGACCCCCTTTCCTACTGGCCCCAGGGCAGTGGAGGGGGCTCAGGGAGGCTTTGGGTGAGACCACCCCCTTCCTCCTCCTCCTCCAGCACAGCTCTCAGGCCCACGAGGTGCTGGATGGATGGGAGCCGTGTGGGCACGGCTGGGCAGCAGGCAGCTGCCTGCCCCTGGCACAGCGCCGGGTCCACAGGCCAGGGTGCCGGCAGGAGTTCGTCTCCTTTAAACACGGCGCAGGGGCCGAAGGCAGCCGGCCTGGCCGCCACTTCCCCTGCGTGCAGCGAGCGCGGCGACCGCAGGCGAGGAGGGGAAGTTGCTGCAAGGCGCGATAAGAAATATCAGCGCTTTCGCAGCGCTCGGGCTGCGCGGTCCAACAAGGGCCCTTCCCCCTGCCCGTGGGCTGGGGCCGGCGTCGCTGCTACCCCCCCGAGTCCCCAGCTCCCGCTCCCCTGTGCTTGCCGATACTGGGAGAGTTACTGGAAAAGCAACAGCCCGTGTCGCGTGGGCCAGCGGGGAGCCCGCGTCCTGGGGGGTGGCGGTGGCGATGCACCCTTGGTGCTCAGTACAGAGCAAAAACTGGGTGGCACCCCTGGGTGCACGGGGATGCTGCGGGTGTCCGACCCACATCTGGGTGCCCCGAGACAAGGGCAGGGGAGGCCTGAACCAGCGGAGAGGTGCCATGGTGGGAGACGGTTTGGGTTAGGGAGCCATGGTGGGTCAGGGAGCTGCACGCCGGGGAGCAGCAGCACCCAGCACCCTGGGGGTCCCTCGGCAGGTTCCTGGGTGATGCCGAGCAGGTGGGCAGGGTGTGGAGAGGGGCCTCGGGAGCGCTGGGGATCGGATGCTCTCACAGGGTCCACGGGGGAGGAAACGCAGCTGTTTCAGCCTCCCCCAACCCCAAAAAGCCTCTGTGCTCTCAGCCCTTTGGGAGCTGTTTCAGTCGGGCGTGCTGAGCAGAGCCGCACCGCTGATCCAGGGCCGAGGGCTGGGGTAGAAATTCCCGCAGCCTCGTTTGCCGGTCAGTAAAATTAACCAATGGCCAGGGGATGTGCTAAGTTCATCATCAGTTGGAGACTTTCAGATCTCCTCGGCTGAGCCCGAGGAACCAGATCTGCTGATTTCCTCCTTTCCAAGAGGCAGTGCAGGCGGCGGGTGGCCGCTGCTGGCAGAAGGAAACCAGCTCGGGACACCCAAAATGTCATGTTCCCTGGTTCGTGCTAGGCCGGGGAAAGCAGAAGCGTCGCCTCCCCCCACTTCCCTGCCGGGAAGGCGCCCGCGGCCCTCCCGCACGGCTCCTCGACACGCCGGCACCCGGCTGGGTGCAGGCAGCAGCACGGGCAGGCGGTGGGCAGTGCTCTGCCGGAGAGCCCTGTTTTGGGAGGGCACAGCTCCTTCCCTGCTGCGGTCCCCACAGCGTCCCCCGGCACCGGCCACGTGCTTCGCCCTCCCCCTGACATCTTGTCCTCCGGCGCGGTGCCTCCCAGCTGCCTCCTTTAGGGAACACATCTTCATCTTGCTTCGCGACATGGCTAGCCTTCAATGGGCCTTTTCTCGCGAGGGCCTGGCTTCTCACCTTCACCCCCTGCCTCCCAGCCCTCTGTATTTAGCAGGGGCCGGCTTGTCGTGGGAGCAATGCACGCTGCAAGAAACGTGGCCCCGACCCCGGAGCACAGGGGAAAGTCCCTCAGCAGCACCTCTGGGACCAAAGCTCCTCCTGGCTGCCCCGAAAAAGGCTCCTCGGCTCTGCTGTAAGATCATGGGTGCCTGTACGCTGTGCAACTTTGACCCACTGAGATGGCACCCACCACCGCTGGGGACCGTCCCGTGGCACCGAGGAGGCTGACAGCGCTGGGTGCTGTCTCCGGGGAGGGGGTCTCTGGGTCGGGAACAACCTGCTCACACACCCAAAATGATGTTCACGCATTTCAGGTGTCCCCAGGAGGGCTAATTCGGGGAGCTCAGGAGGCACCTAGCCCAGCTCCACGTGGGAGCAGCCATGCACGTGGTGGCCTCTGCGGCTGGCAAGGAGCTGCTCGCCACATGCCTCTGGCGAGGCAGAGGGATGCTCTCCCGGGTCAGAGCTGCATCGGCTGCCAAACGGACCCCATGGAGACATCACCAATGCCTGCTTAGATTTCCCTGTTGAGTTTCACCCCAGTGCGGGGAGCACGATGTCCCCAGCCTGGTGACCATAAGGGATGGAGACGGGCAGAGGGCCAGTGAAGGGAGGGAGACAGGGCAGCCCCCTGGGGCCGGAGGCGCAGGGACAGGGCTGGCTGGGCAGGCAGGCGGGCTTGCTCCAGCCATTTCTGTTTTGGTTTTTTTTCCCAGTGAAACTCTTTGAGCAATTCAACCTCGGTTTGGAAAGAGTTTCCCGACCAATTCCATCTCCGCCAAAGCCCCTTCTACGTGCTGTCGTCAGCGCATGTGCTGCTCAAGGCAAATCACTTCTGACTGTGCCGCTGCTCGGTTATTTTTGACTTTGCTCTTCCTCTGCCTTCTGCAAACCTCACCAGTACGTGTTTTTTTTTAACATTTCCGTCCAGATTATCAATGTAGAGTGAATCGCGTTGGCCTAAAAAAGCCTTTTGCAGAGCTGCATGAAAACTATTGCACGGACTGATGCAGTCCCTTTTACAGTCACTTTTGTGGATTTAGCTCGTAGTTTTTAATCTAGTTTAATGGGCAGCTTCACCCAGCCTTGGAGCAGGGCGTGCTTCTGGCGCCCGGCGCGGTGCCGGCTGTGCAAACTCCCCCTGCTCCCCGTCCCACGGCTGCGCCAGCCCCGGTGACATCAGGCAGCGGCAGCCATTGCGACCTGGACGTGCAAACCCTGCAAACCCGGCTTTTGGTTTTCTTCCTGGGGGCCTCACGTCCCCGTCAGCCGTTACAGCTGCCTGGGGCCTGGGGAAGTCTGGTGTTGCAGAGCACTGAGCGGGTGAGAGGCTCCAGGAGGTCTCTTGGACAAGTTTCCTAAAGAGCAAGCTTAGGGCTCGCAGCCCGCTGGCACCCGTTTCCCCGCCTGCTTCACCCTTACCACCGGGCAGCACCCTGAATCCTGCAGACCCCCACCCTGGGCTCCCAGCCCCTCCATAAGGTCTCTCCGTGGTCAGGAACATCTCACTCCTGTGCAGGTCCCACCACCAGGACAGGACGAAGGGACACAGTGGAGCTGCGCGGCCATCCCTGCCCCCAGGCAGTCGGGGGGGGGGGTGGATTTGGTTACTGTCACCCTGTGCAAACGACCTTTTTTTTTTTTTTTTCTGTTCTTTTTTTTTTTTTTTGCACAAACATGTTTGTCGCTCTCAGCAGCGAAGCCCAGGAGAGCGTAACCGGCTGCTCTACAACGGTGCTTCCGGCGCTTGGCAGGGGCCGCCCCTCGCCCCACGACTGGGCCGGCTGTGGTCGGGCTGTGGGGTGGCGCTGGGTGGGACTGTGCACCGTTATCTCCTCAGCAGCTACGGCTCTTCCTGTGGTCGGGGCCACGTGGGCAGGATGGGGTTAAAAGCGGACCCGCTCCCCGCAGGGGCCCATTGCTCCCCGGCCACCACCATCACCCCATGCAGCACCCTGCTGCACCGGCACCCGGCGTGGGCCACTGGCATCTGGCATGCACCACCGGCACCCGGCATGGGCCACGGGCACCTGGCATGGGCCATCGGCACCCAGCGTGGGCCACCCGCGCCCCGACCCGGTAATGGGGGGACCCATCCAAGGCGCCCACGTGGCGCTCGAGGAGCAGCATGGGGTCTCCTGGGGTGCTGGCGGCCGCAGCCCCGATCCCGCCGCGAAGGGGGCAGTGGGTGCTGGGGGCTGATGGCAGGTAAGGGGGTGCACCCATCCCAGGGAGCGGGGTGCAGCGGGGCGGTGCAGGGGGAGGAGGCACCGCGCGGGCGGGCGGGCGGAGGCAGAGAAGCGCCCGAAGCAGAAGTGCCACCGAGAGGGTTTTCAGTGGCAGTGGGGACAGGAGCGGGTGGACATGGAGGCTGGCGGGGCAGGTGAGTTGAGGCTGTCGGGGCTGGGATCTGCGTGGCCTCGGGCACGGGGACTTCCAGGTGACCCCACCACATGGCCCGAAGGGCAACGGGGGCATCAAAAGGTCTCCATGTGGCTGGCAGATGGGGCGCGGGGGGGTCCCACGGGGAGCCCCAGGCCACGGAGCTCCCACGGCCTCAGGGGCAGGGGGATGGGGCAAGGGGTCTTTGGTAAAGGGTGGGGGGCTAAGGTGGGGTCGCCCATGGGGACACTTCAAGGGTGACAGGGATGGGGTTTGCCATAGAACTCCCACCATGGGGAGAAGGCAAAAGAGTCCTCTGTGACCAGTGGTATTTAGTTGAGGTCTCCACCATGGGGACAAGGCAATGCAAGGGGTCCCCATCACGTGGATGGACTTTGCCACGGGCTCCCCACCACGGGGACAAGGCAAAGGAGTCCTGTGTGACCAGGGTGCCGTTTAGGTGGGGTCCCCTCATGGGGACATGGCAAGGGGGAACTCTGTGACGCAGATGGGATTTGAGGGACGACGATGGAGTTTGAGGTGGGATCTCACTCTTGGGATCCAGGAGACAGGGTCCTCTGAGACCGGGATGGGGTTTGAAGGGCAATGATGGAGTTCAAGGTGGGGTCTCCCCCGTGGGGACAAGGCAAGGGGGTCCTCTGTGAAACAGATGGGGTATGAGGTGGAGGTCTCCCCATGGGGGCAAAGCAAACACCCTCTGTGACCAGGATGAGGTCTGAGAGGGGATGATGGGGTTTGAGGTGCGGTCCCCACCAGCAGGGACAAGGCCATTGGGTTCTCTGTGACCAGCATGGGGTCTGAGGTGGGGTCCCCTGGTCTGGGGACAAATTGGTCTCCTATGACCAGGAAGGAGTATTAGGTGGAGTCCCACCTTGGGTGACAAGTGACAGCTTATTCCTATGACCAGGACAGGGTCTGAGGTGGGGTCCTTCCTTTGGGGACAAGTCAAAGGTGCCCCCTATGACCAGGATGGGGTATTAGGTGGCTTCCTTGCTTTGGGGACAAGGTGAGGATGTCCCTTGTGCCCAGGATATGGCTCGAGGCGGGACGATGGCGTATGAGGTAGGGTCTTGCCCATGGGGACACGGTGAGGATGTCCCCTGTGCCCAGGATGGGGTTTTAGGGGAGATGAGGGAGCACAAGGCAAGATCTCTGCCGTGGGGATGAGGATGTCCCCCATGCCTGGCACGGCTCCCCGAGGCGGGAGATGATGCTGGCAGAGGCTCTCTGTCCCCGGGGCAAGACCAGCCCTGCAATTTGCGTCCCTGGCCATGCTGACACCGAAAGTGGCCCCATGGCGGGGCCGCATGGGGCCCCGCGCGGGCGGAAGCGAGCACTTCGCCGGAGGAGAGCAGCCGCCGGACACCGACTGAGAGACAGTGCAGTCACCCATAAAGTAGAAAGCACTACTAAACAGCACTGCAGGGTGTAGTGTTTCCTACTTTATGGATGAGTGTACTGTGGGCTACGGAGAAGAGAGCACCGTCGCGACCCATGTGCCTGTCACGAGTTGCGTGCAGTCCGAGAGCAGAGGACGGGCTGTGCCTGGCTCACGGGAGGGGGCCCGCGCTCGGCTGCCGGCCCCATGGGCTCTGCCACCCTCCCCAGGCTGCGGATGCTCTGCTCTTCCCCGCTGTCCCTCTGGCACCTGGGGACCGGCCACGTGGGGAAGAGGGGCCACGTGGCCCGGTGCCCCATGTGCGCGGCGGAGGGGCCTGTCGGGTCGGAGCAAGCACCATGTTGGGAGGCCAGGTAGGTAGCAAAGCCTCCAATTCCCATTTTATTTTCTTCCCCCATCTTCATTTTCCACGTGGCAAAGCCCTGGGAAGAGCTGGGTGGTGGCGGCCACGTGCAATGGAGAGAGGCACGGGAGGCGGACGGGGGCTCCCGGACGGGTTTGTGCTGCTAAATGATTGCTGGGTGCAACGGGGCGAGAGGCTGCTAAATAAAACTCTTTCGGCATTGACTTGTGGACTTTTTTATTCTATTCCTGGGAAACGCAAAACCAGGGAAGAGACATTTGCAGGGCCCAGGGCCACGGGCAGCAGGGCTGTCCCGCAGCGGGTGGCACCGCGACCTTGCACGCTGCTGGAGACCACGTTCAAAGCCCTGGGGGAGCCTTGGTGGGACCACGGGTGGGGGTGGTGGAAACAAGAGAGGCCGGCAAATCTCAGCCCATCGATGTGGGGCTCTCACCTTCAGTCCCCCAAGGCTCACCGGCAAAGCTGCCGTGTCCCGTGGCAGCCCCGGCCATGGTCGCAAGGCCACGTGGAGCAAAGAGACCCTCCTATGGTCCCTCTTTCCTTCCAGCCACCCACCCCTGGCCTCTCCTTCCTGGGGGGGGTCTAAAACCAACCCGGCTTCCAGGGACGCAGGAGCAGGGTCCCTGTTCCCCAAACATCAGCTCCCCACCCCCCTGGGCATCTTCACCCTTGGCTTTGACTCCCCATCTCCTGCTTGTGGGAGAGGGCATCTAAAAATAGAAAAAAAAATATTAAAAATACATATTTCTTTCCTTTTTTGAGCCCAAATATTAATGGAAAGCTTCCACAGTTTGTAAAACTTGTTGTGCTGGTCTCGGGAGCATTCGTGGGTGTTTTTATTGAGTTTGGGGTATTTTGCTTTCACTTTGACCCCCCTCCCTGGGCTGGCCAGAAAGGACCGGGGTGTTTTGCTTCTTTTTGCTGGCCCGGCTTTCCCACGTTCCCTGGCTTTGTGACTGTTCGAAGGGGATGCGGAAGGAAAAAAAAAAATCAAATCAAAACTGTCGTCATGGTCACAAGGAGGCAAGTTTTTAAACAGTAAAAACAAAAAAGGGCTAAAAAAACCCCCCAAGCAGCCAGCGCAGACCGCCCTGAGCAGCTTTCGTTTTGCTGTGCGCTGGAAAGGCAAAGCAAGTCCCAAGTTTTTAACATGCAAAAGTTTCGAAGTTCACCTCCTAATAATGAATATTCAAGTATTAGGAAGAATAAATACCGAATGTTTTTGATCGAGGACTATTGTGGTTACGAATATTACAGCCACTCAGCATACACTGCCAGGAGAGACGTCTGGAAACAAGTTTCTTGCTGAGAGCAGCAAAACAGAAACTGCTACTTTTTTCTTTAAAAAAAAAAAAAAATTCCATTTTTTAGTGCCTTCCCTCCGTACCGAATGCATTTTGGCAGGTTCCCGCAAGGAAACGTGTCCTCTCCCTATTGGGGTGAACTCCTGGGCTCTGAAGGACCGTGGCTCGCGCAGCCTTGCCCGTTCGGTGCCGCAGAGGCTGCGCGGCCCTGCTCCCGGCTGCTGCGCAAACCCAGAAATGCCCCGAGCAGGGCAGGGGCTGGGGCTGAGCCCCCTGCGGGTCCTGCGGAGGGTGCGGGTGCCCGTCCCAGTGCTGCCGGGGCGGCTCTGGGGAGGGCTATAGGCACCGACAGCCGCCCGGCCAGGCTCTGTCGGCATCTGGAGTCAGAGCCAGTCTCTCCCGCGCCAGCCCCAGTGCATGTAATGGTGTTTCCACACCGCGCTGTGCCGGGCCACCATGTCTGGGGCTGCACCGCGACCCCTGGCAGGGCCAGCCCATCACGTCCCCTTTTCTGCTAGGTTATTTTTAACCAGGGTTTGGTCCCCGTGCTGCTCCACGACACGGTCCCGCCAGCAGCCATGTGCTGCTGGGGTGACGAGATGAGGGGGAAGAGCGAGCGTGGGCAACATGGCCACTCACATCTCCTCCTTGGAGCTGCTCCAGGATGTGTCACAGCAACCCCCTGGCCACGGGGCGGGTGCACGGAGGTGGGAAGCGGGAGCTGAAGGACTCCGCTGGGAGAGCAGGCGCCCACTCGTGTCAGTGCCCGTTCCTGCGGGCACCAGCGTCAGCTCAGGAGGGGCCGTCTCGCTGGGGCCATCCCCAGGGATCTGCTGGAAAGAAGATGGAAATGGGTTGGCACCCACTGGTCCCCTCAATCTGGAGGTGCCCGTGAGAGCTGACACATGTCACCGTCCCCGCACCCATGTGCAGGTCCCCCAGGGCTGGCATGGCCCCCGGTGCTCATCCTCATGCTTTCTTCCCCAGCTGAGACCACAGGGGAGCTCCCATGAACTCCTCCTGGTCCCTGCCAAGTGCCATCCCCAGAGCCAGAGGAGGAGCTCAGCGGGACCCAGCAGGCACTAATTGGTCTTAATTGCCCTGAGCAGCCTCACCTGGGGCCCCACCCTGTGGACCTGCTGCCCCTGGGCCAAGAGCATTATTTAAGCTCAGCCCTGGGTCTTCAGTCCTTGTCTGAGCTTTGATGTAGGTAAGCCTGTGTTTGGTCTTGTCTTCTGGATGGCCCTGGATCTCTATTGTGAAAGAGGCTCGTCTCCAGCCATGTCTTCTGGATGGACCCTTGATCTGTGTTGCAGGTAGCTTGTCTCTGGTCCTGCTCCCTGAACGGACCCCGCACCCATGCTGTAGCCTTGTCTGTAGTCCTGGTTGTCTCCTCTTGCTCCTGGCTGGGGTCCCCGGTCCTGGTTCATCTTATCTTGTCTGGGGCTGCTAAGGGACCCCGTTATCAGTGTCCTGCTCAAAAGCTGTGGGATGGCTCCCTGGATTTTGAGGAGCCTGTGAGTGCTAGGGTCACGCTTGGCTTCTACATTTGTTGCCCACTGTGGAGCAGCCCAGTCCTTGCTGCTCCTTGACAGAAGAAGGCAGGAGGCCCTGGGGGACCATGCGCTGTACCCCTGTCCCTGCACCAACAGGCACAGCCCTGGCTCCTTGCAGGCCTTTGGAGAGCAGTGGGTGCTGCTGGAGGGCTCTGCTGGGATCCTTTTTCATCTCCCCAGACTTGAGCTGTTGACCTTGAGCTCTCCAATATCATCCATTTTTCATCGGTTGCTGTATGTCATCACCTCCTTTCCCTGAGCCTGTGGTTTCCCCTGTCCTGGGAGAGCTTCAAAGATCTTTCTAGGAAGGGCTTTGGCCCATCCCTCTACAGGGAGCACAGCCCCGCAGCAGATACTTGGGAGACCAGGGGTGCTTGTGGCACCCTATCCCCATAGCTCTCATGAAGACTTCATTGACTTGCAGCTCGGGAGCTCCCGAGCCACTGAGTCTTTGTTTAGCAGCCCAGACGAATTTCTCTTCTCTCCTCTCTAAGGATGGTCTGTAGCCATGACTTAGCTGGCTAAATAGCTGTAGGCTGGCCAAGGTGTGAAAGATCATCTCCAGCTTCCCATGTTCAGGGCCCCAGGAGACACCTTCTCCCCAGGGCTGGTGGTGGGGGGTGTGTGGACATCCCCTCCAGTGCCTTCACCTCACCTAACTGGGCCCTTCAGTGAAGGCTGTGGGAGATCCAGAATTGAGCCTGGGTTGTCCCTGGCCCCTCTTTCTCCAGAGTAGCAGGTCCTGGGAGCGCCATGGAGCCACGTGGGTCTGGCACGAGCGAGTGGGAGAAGCAAAGAGCTGCCCAGGGGACCGTGGTGGCAGCACGTCCCAGATGAGACAAGCAGAGACAGCGAGCAGCACATGGCAGTGGAAGTGCAAAACAAGATGTGTCGGAGCAGGGTTTCCAAGGAGGCTGCACCGTGAGCGGCGTGCGCGTTGCTCGCAACCATGCGATCTTATCAGCGGTGCATTTCCCTTCCCACTGCTGGCTCTTGCCTCCTGCTAATTAAGCCCGCTTGTTCTCTCATCAGCGAGCTGTGCAGCGCCCGGGCCTTGTTCCACACTTGTGCAGCACCCGGAGGTCCTGCCTGGTGTCTCCCCAGGGGCAAGAGAGCCATGGGCAGGGACTGAGGGGGAACCCAGCAGCGGGAGGTGGTGGGACTCATCCTGAGCTGTGCCTGGAGGGGAAGGGGTCACTTAAGCTGGTGTTTTGAAGGTACACAAGTACCAGAAAACGCAGGAAGGTGGAATCAGTTGTCTGGAATCGTCCCTCTGGTCTGTTGGCTGCATTTGCTGCTCATCACCAGCTTGGTGCTTTCCCCCACCACGCACATGCACTCCTTAAAAACAGGCGGCTGGGAGATCTGGGATTTGGGTGGGGTGGCAGGCTCCTGCATGCGAGACTGTTAGACCTGGTGGTAGCTCCCCACAGCGCAGGGCTCCCTCCGAGGGGGTCATCCACACCCTTTGCATAGTGGTGAGACAGAACTGTCTTGGTGGTGATCTGCCTGTGCCTCTGCTCAGGCAGAGGTGACGCATAGCCAATGGCGCCCGTTTCAAGAGCTGACGCACCTGCACGGTGCACACTGGGGTGTGCTGATGGAGCTCCCCGAGGACGTGCTCCCAAAGCGGTGTCTGAAAGGGGCACCAGAGACCCCCCTGCGCAGTACCTCCCCCGGCGCAGGAGGCCCAGAGCGGGCTCTCCTGCTGCAGGAGCTGTGACCGCAAAGGGAGCGACGTGCCGCAAAACGCCAGATGCTGTCCCCACCCCGCGGTGGGGAGGCACCAGCGGCGGCACTGGGAGCTGTTGCCACACGCAAGGACGTGGGGAGGCAGGCCCTGTCCCCAGCCACTCAGTGGGGGTGTGAGGGCTGTGCCACCCCTCTTGGGTTTGGGATCGTCAAACCGTGCTCTGCAGCGGGTCGAGCTTTGAAGGGGGCTGGGGAGCAAGGACAGCCAGATGTCCCCCAGGGTGGCCTGATGGCTTTCCCCTGAGCGCTGCTAGCACAGTGCAGCCTGATGAATGAGGCGATCTTCATCAAAGACGCAGCAAGGCAGGGAGGAGGCAGAGAGAGAGGGAGCACGTGTCTGCCTGCTCTGGGTGTGCTCAGCGATGGCAGTGCCCCGCTTTGCTACAGCATTATGCTGCAAACTCCTGTCTCCCTGGATCGCATGCTCCCACCACCCTCTGCCCCTTGCCCACCGCAGCCCCTGCCCTGGGCAGGCTGCAGGCAGGGCCCAGCCCCTGGTTTTCAGCAGGGGGCCGTTTCCAACAGGCTGGGCCGTGTTGGTGGGGGCTGAGGTTTTGCTCGCCCCGAGGGAAGATGTGCGAGCATCCCCGGGGCAGAGCTGAGCTGCCCCAGCGGTCATCAGGGTGGGAGGGAAGGGGGGGAAAACCCCCTGGCTTTCCCAGGAAAAAGGGATCCTTTTTCCCAGGGTGCTGTGGGTCACTGGTGCCCCCAAAACCCCCATCCCAGCAGGGTGCAGAGGGCTCCGAGGGACCCCAATGCCAGCATGTGGAGGGCTGATGGGGTGCAGGGAGCTGTGAGGGACCCCTACCCCGCAGTGCAGAGGGGTGACGGGGTGCGGGGGGCTGTGAGGGACCCCAACCCTGCAGTGCAGGGGGGTGATGGGGTGCAGGGGCTGGGGGGGGCAGCCCGGCCGCCCCCCCCCCCCCCCCCCCGCATCACCCCCGCTGCCTCATCAATAGGCAGCAAACCCCTTTCCCGCACCGTTGCCATGGAAACCGGCGGAGCCGCCGCTATTGGCGGCGCCCCCCCCCCGGGGTGCCCGGCCCGGTTTAATATTGATGACTGGGCAGCGTCTGCGCCGGGGGCTGCCCGAAGCCACGGTGAGGGGCTGGCAGCTCCCCCGGCCCCTCCGCGACCTGATCCCGGGCCGGGCGGGCATGGGGCCGGGGGCGGCGGGGGGCTGAGGGCAGCGGGCAGCAGCCTTTGTACGCTGTGCAAGGGGGGGCGGCAGTGGATCCAGGCGGGGACGGAGCCTCCCCCGGCGCAGGGATGCTGCTGCTGCCGCCGCCTCCGTCCCCGTCCCCGCCGGGAGGGAGCGCGGCCCGGGCTGCTCCCGCCGCCGCGGCGGCTCTGATGCCTTCGGGTTTTCCGTGGCGGCTCCCGGAGCCCCGGGGAGCCCTCGCCGGCCGCGGCTGAGCCCAGCGCCCTGCCCCAACCATGCAGGAGCCGGAGCCGGGGGTGCCCGGTGCGGAGCCAGCGCAGGCGGCAGCGGGCGATGCCGTCCCCGCGGCCTCCGCCTGCCCAGCCCCGGACACGCGTGGAGGCGCGGGGGGTGACAGGGACAGGGCGAGCCGCCAGCTGTCCCCGGGGCCGGAGGGGGCCGGAGCACCCCAGCCCCAGGACGCGTCCCCGGGGACCCTCCGCGGTCCCCCTCCAGACCCCCAGTGGGTTCGCTGCGCACCGGAGCTCGTTAGGCCGCTGCGAGCGATGGATGGGCTCGGATGCGACCGGACAGACAGATTCCCCCAGGTAAGGGGGCTGCCGGGGTGCGTTTGCTGGCAGGTGGGGTGCGGCGGTGCGCGTTTTGGGGGGAGAGGCGTTGGGGCGTCGGGGGGATGTTACCCTGGTAGGAGACGGGCATGGGAAATAGCTGCGCTTGGCTGCGGCTGAGCCACCCCCAAAACCTTCCCTGTGGGGCTGGGGGCTGCCGGAGCCGCTGCCACGCACCAGCCCGCGAGAGAAGGAGCTGCTGCCTTCGCCGCCCTTCCGCAGGGATTTCCAGCTGCCTATTCCCCGGCTGGTGCTGGAGCTGGTGCGGGGTCTCACCGGAGCCCTGGCGCTGGGCAGAGCCCGCCTGGTGCAGACACAGCCCCTGCACCAGCGAAGGCTGAGCTGTCCCTGCGGCATCTCCTCGCTCCGGCAGCATCAATGGCTCTGCAGGTAGTGACAGGGACATGATTCCCTGCCACCCCCTTCCAGAGCTGCTCAGGGTAGCCCAGGAGGGCTCGGGGCACCTCCACTGCAGGGGAACCTGTCCCTGCAGACAGCACCGGGGCACCTGGAGGCAATGCGATGCCCGGCCCCTTGCAGCATCTCCCCAAAAACAGCCCCAAAGGGTCCCTCGGAGTCTCACTTCCTTGAGCCAGGCCACAAAAGTTCATCAGCTGGTCCTGCTTAGGACAGCTTGCCCTCCTTTCCCACGGGTAAAATCAGCCATCTTCCCGGGATCCCCTGGGATCTGGGGTCACTCTGCGCTGCTTTTAGAATAGGGGAGAAATCGGCTCTTGGCCTGTTCTTCTTGAGCACAGGGGAGAAGAGCTGAGCACAGCTGATGGGGGTTTAGCAGGAGGTTTTTGAGCCAAGCCTGCGCTGTGCTGCTGAGCCGGGCTGGAGAGCAGGCTGGGCCGGCCCGCGGGAGAAACAGCACTGCTGGAAACCCACCAAGAGAAAAAATGGTTTCACTCAAGCACAGTTTCTTATGGGTCTTTTCTGCAGGGCTGTTTTACCGTGATGCTTAGGGAAAGGCCACGTTGAACCATGCGCTCCTCGGCCTGTCTCTGACCACAGCCCCTGGCCGTTCCAGAAGCACCCCAGCCAAAAAATGGGGCAGCAGAATGGGAAGGATTTCTGCTCCCACCCCTCTTTTCTATTCATCCCAGGAGTCAAACTGGTTGTGCCAAACTTACTGTCTTCTCTCCCTTTGGGAGAGCCGGCTGGCACGGGAGGGGGCAGGCACGGAGCCTGGGTGGGAAGGTTGGGAGCGGCAGGGGGGCGGGTGGCTGGTTCAAAGGGGTGTTTGTGGGTGCTCCAGCGGCCAAACAGCATCCCGTGGGGTGGGGGCCATGCGCCCAGCTCTAGCTGATCCCTGCGGTGGGTCCCCCGTGCACCAGCCGTGCAGATGGGTGGTGGTGAGGGGGTGAGGACCCCGCTTGGTTTCTATGGCAGTGAGTGCTAAGCACCTGCCATCCAGTTTTCCTTGGTCCTTGGGCTGCTTTGAGTGTTTTCCTCGTGGTCCTGGAGGCTCCTGGCTTGGTGAATGATTAATATTTCCCTTCCCACTCCCACGGGGTTGTGGCAGCACCATGGGAGTATCATCGTAGTACCAGCGTACCGGGGCAGCACCATGGTGGTACTGATGGTGCCGTGACAGTATCAGAGCAAGGGTACTGTGGTACCTGATGGTACCCTGCCGAACTGTGGTAGTGCCGCAGTAGTACCGTGATGTTACTGTGGTGGTACTGGTGGTACCATGGTGGTACCATCCTTAACGTTGATGTTGATCCCCAGAAAGGTTAACTTGTCTTTTCCTGGAAAAAGAACAAATCCAGCATTTCCTCCTGAAGTTAAATGCCTTTAGTGATGTGAAAGGCTCCCAGTTCGGACCCAGGAGGGAGCCCAGTGCTGCTGTCCCTGGCAGAGCACGTGCTGGCGCTGCTGGGCTGTGGAAGCCACATCCTCGAAGCTGCTTCCTAGGGAGCAAGGTGCTGTGTTACAGCTGGGGGCGAGGGGATGCTTACAGAGCTCCCCTCCAAAAGCCGGGCTGGGACAAGTGCTAGGGACGCCGTGTGTCCTGCTGCCACCGGAGCTGGGCTTCCTTTAGGCCATTTGTCCTTGGGATGTCAGAGCTGCGTTATGCAAACAGGACAGCTGCCTCCAGGGAGCAATCTCCTGGTGCAGGGAAGAGCCTCCTGAGGGCTCATCGCTGACAGAGTTGATTAAAGATGTTGATTTTATGATGAAGCTCTTGCCGTGTGTCCCAGTCTCCGCCACTATTGCTCTGCCGTTCCCTCAGGGACAGTCTATGGGCAGATGCTAAGACTATCCATAGGTCAAGTTAATCTCAGCTTTCTTGCTCAGGTCCCTCCTGAGTGCCAAAGGTGGAGAGCTGTTGCCCTTCTCCCATTTGGGAGCTGGCAAGGGATCTCTGGAGTTAGGGAGGTGGCTTGGGGGACACAGCTGGAGCCACCCGTCCAGCCCGGGCCCCGAGCAGGGCTGGCTCCAGAGCTGGAGGAGGGTGCTCAGCATCTGTCTAGGCGAGTGCTGAGTATCTCCAAGGGCTGGCATCCCACCACCTCTCTAACCCCATCCCAAAGCTGCAGCACTCTCGTGGAGAAGAACGTTCTCCATAGGTCTGGTGGGAATTTCCCTTGTTGCGACTCATGCCCGTGGCTTCCCATCTGTTTGCTGTGTGTCTTTGCATCCTGCAATGCACTGCAGGGTTTCCTACCTCCTCTGCAGAGTAACGGCACAGACGTGCGTCCCACCATGTTACTAATGCTACCTGGGGGCTTGTTCTCACGAACGTATTCTTGCTCCTGGGCCTTTGAAATCGCTCTGGTCTTGCTTTCCAAAATTTCCCTGTAGGCACAGGCAGTAAGGAATGTCTTTCCTCCTGAGAATCTCCAGGCACTGCAGGTGTAGGGTCTCAATCAGAATAATGAATATCAGAGAAGGAGAAAAACATTGTCTGTGTAGGAAGAATGGGGTTAAAGTGGCACAGATACAGTCTGGCTGGAACCTGGAAAGTTCCCACAATGCTGTCAGACGGATTTTAGAGCACTTCCCACAAGAGCTCAGTTGTCTGCATCTCCTATGGGATGCTGCTCCAGTGGGATCTGCTTTGGCCCTGGAAACTCGGGATGGTTTGGGAGTGGGTTGCTGAAGCGAAGGCTCTCTCCCGGTGCCCTAAATTGGAGTTGGGGAGAGGAGCAAGGTCATCCACTTTCTGCATATTCCCTGCACCCTTCCCTTCCAGGGTTACTCGTCCCCCCAGCCGCGCTTACAGAAGGGATGAGCTCAGCGGCTGACCACGTCCCTGTTCGGGCACCCCAAGAACCGCACAAGCAAGGAGCACAGCTAGGGTGCTCGGAGCTGGCTATCGCGACTACTTCTCAATCTTAAGAGGTTGCTTTGGATCTGAATTTCTTAAAAGCCAAGCCTCAGCTTCCCTTGAGGTTACATGGAGCTGAGAATATTCAATAAATCCATAAAACCCAACTGAAAATGCTTAAACCAAGGAGCCCCCCAGTCAGCAGGAATTTAAATATCCACAAAAGAACCTGTTGCTTCCAGTGGGGCTTAATAACGCAAAGCACAGACACAGTAAGAAGATCCTCCCTGTCAAGTGGTCAGGCCAAGCTACATTTAACACTAAGCTCAGTGCCTTTTGCAGGAATCTGTGGCATTTCAAGAGCTTCAGATTTTCCATTGGCAAAGATAGAAAACTATTCATTTAACGTCTGAGGGTGTGTAGAGCTGTACCCTTGACTAGAACGGGTAGGTCAGCAGAAGAAAAGATGGGAGTAGGGCGAGAAGGTCTTCCTGGGCAATGAAGCCAGTTCTTGCTGTTACAGACACCATTTCCCGCAATCCCAATTAGAAAAAGAGTGTACTCCATCTTGCTCAAAATCTGAGTAAATTAATTTTTCTTGTCTTGGCAATGCTCAGCCTCATGCAAATGCCTTGGTGCTGTTTTCTGCAAGCACGATGAACGTACAGCCAACCTCAGGTAGCTGCCTGCCACGGAGAGCCAGCGCGACTTTATTTGTAGGAACGAATGGAAGAAAAGGCAAAGCGAGGCTGTATGAAGGGGGAGGTGATTTTCATTTCAACTATCTTTCTAAGTAAGCTCATACCCTCTGTACAAAGACATGTCCAAATGGCTTGGCCAGGTCACTTGTGTAGGACGTGGAGGATGAGGAACACCAGCCATTGCCTCCTCACTGTGTCCTTGGCTCCTCTGGACTGGTGATGACAAATTGGTTTTGGGCCAGGGCTGTCACACCATGTCGGTGTCGGCCATTACTGCACCGTGATCTTTCGCCTCAGCGTCTTTCTCATTTCACCCTCTCTAAATTTTTGGCGAGGAAGCGATGTCTTTGCTTCCTTGTTTTGGGTGTCCTATGGCTGTAGTCTTCCTTCCTGCTGGAATAACATGAAGAGAAATGGCACGTGCAATGCTGGCAGCCTCCCTGCCCTCCTCCTGCCCTGAGTGCAGGCTTTCTGCATCCCAGCCATCTGCTTAGCAGGTCTGGGAAAATACCCTTTTGGGCATCAGTTTGTAAGTCTTGTGCTGCTCTGGCCGTTCACGTTTCCATATTGACCACTGAGCAGCACCTCTGGCTCTTGTGAGTGGTGCAAGGGGATGATTTGTTCCCTCCATCTCTTAGCTACGTTAAAGCCTTAGCTTAACGTCTTAGCTTAGTTAAAGCCATTGGAGATTTCTCAGTCCAGGACAAAAGCCTATAATTGCCCCAACTGCGTTCTTGCTTTACTGAGAGGGGCAAGGAACGCCGTTCCCAACACGCCAGAGCCTGGGCAACTAGAACAGGTTTTAAGCCAATGTGACCCAAGCAGAAAAGGTGCTCTCGGCCGTGGGAAACTGTGAGCAATTTGGAGTTGGGGGAGAACTGTGGAGCAGATATCTGGGCAAAAACTAAGCTGTGCATACAAAATCTGCCGCTCTAGCTCCCTGATGTATCTTCCAAGGTGGAAGGGCACATCTGCCTCTTCAGAGCTGAACACGGTAGGTAATCCAGTCTCTCCACTCAATAAAAGCAAACTTGAGAGACCATAAATACCGTTGCTGAGGCTTTGAAGTGGGAAGGAGACCTGGTATTAACTTTTCAAGCTACGATCCTGTCAGAGGGCAGTGGCGCTTCTGTATGGGTAGGGGATTTACTGAACTGCAGCTCGGTGGCTTTCCAGGGTGAAGCCCTGACACAGCCCAGGGCCACGCGCCGTGGACAGGCGCTTTGTTCCCAAGTGCATTCGTCAGTACCAAAGTCTCACGCCTTCCTAGGGAGTGTTTCTTTGGATTAGAGTTTCTGTTACAAGAAAGATGAGATATCAGAGAACAATCGTCCCTGCTCCAGCCATCAAAATACCAAGCCTGGAAAGAGCTAAATTTTATCACTCTTCCCCAGGGTTTTGGGGTTGTTTTTTTTTTTTGCATGCTTACAAAATAGAATTATCTGACATGTGGCGTCCAAAAGGAGTCCAGATGCTCTACAAAGACCTTGGGGTTGTCTGGGCCTGAGCCTGCGGTGCTGGGAGCTGCAGGCTGACCTTTGCTCAGACCTAAACAACAGAAAGCCTCAAAAATTTCTATAGGAAGCCAATACCCGTGTTTGAGCTCAAATGGTTGGCAGTGCGCAGGAGTACGCAAGAAGCAGGGGTTGCGAAGTCTTTCTGTGTTTGCACTGAAGATGTTAACACATTTGCTTCCCACTTCTTCCACGTTCTGCTTTTTTCTAGTGGAAATACTGGTGCTCGAGCCTACTTCTCTGCAGATTCAATGACTTGCTCAGCAGCACCCAGAAAAATCTGCAATGGGGGAAAAAGGTAGCTTGGCTGTCTTGGCTCCTCATCGGGCACCTGAATTTTACAACCAGACTAGGTTTTATGGTATACAGCCGGGCTTTCATACATTTCCAAGCTGTGCGATGGAACAGAGATGCCGTTAGTGTCCCCCGACTGTGGTGGGGATGGAGCACGGTCCTGCTTTAGCAGAGCGGGGCTAGGCCAAATCTTTCTAAAAGCTGATAACAGACAAGGGAGAAGCTTGTACGTCAGTGTTACAATGGTAGTTGGTAGAACAGGCTTTGTACGTGTTTCTCGTCCTACGAAATGCAGACATCTTTCTCACAAGGTGTGTAGGTGGGAAAGGACCCTACAAGGGACATGGGGGTGCCCAGGGCTCACAGAGCGACCAAGGGTAGGAAGGTGATCTTGTTGTCATACTTGAGGAGCTTGCTTTGCACAACCCCGTGCTGCAGGTTATCTGGTAACCCAGATGGATCATATCCCAGCAATCACCAGCTGCAGTTTCTGGCTGCATACATCCCCAGTTTGCAAAATGATTTGTGTTTAGTGTGGAGAGAGGTTGGGTTGCAGCTGGGGAAAGCCTGTCCGGGGCCACACACGCCTTGTCACGCTTCTGCTTTAGGCAGGTGACGGCCAGCTGGAAGGACTATGGGTTACAGGTCTCCGTACCCCACTGGAGAGCAGGGCGAGGAGCAAATTGAGGACTGATGAGACCAGCAGTTGTTCAGCCAGATGAGCGCCTGCACCCTGAGCAGGACCTTCCCCTGCCAGACTCCCCGCTGGGTCCGTCCCTGGAGCACTGCTTGCCGCGGGTCTCGATGCTGGGCTCTGCGGCGTGGGGACAGGCTGGCCTCAGGGAAAGGAAAGGGTTTCTCCAAATTCTCTGTCCCTCTCAACCGACTGCCCTGGTTTATGTCTGATTGTGAAAGATGAAGAAACGCGTGCGCGGTACGTCAGGAGCGGTTCAGAGCTGCCTCTCCACCAGCCGTGCGGTATTTCGGTGGCATTTTCTCTCATCTGCTTGCAAAACCTCTTGTATTTCGCATTTGCTGTTAAAGGTGAGAAATTGTGCCGCATTGCACGCTGGACCCGGCTGCAGCCATGGATTTTGGAGCGCTGACGCTCTGCCTCTGCCCTGAGAGTTTATTTTCCACTCACATTCCTCCTTGTCTCAGTTTTGCAGGAACATTAATTTCTCCCTGGTTGGGGAGACTGGAGAAGCTGAGCTCATCAAAGGATGACCGAGCCAGGGTGGTCAGGGCTACGGAGCTGATTTTTCTCCTCCAGGAGTAGCTGGGTTTGTTTTCCTGGGACCGATGACGGTGCTTTCATAAGATGCTTTAAAGATAGAGAGGACGCGAATTTGTAAGGCTCCAATTTTAGCTGCATATCTCATTTAAACACACTGTGAGGAGCATATGAAGAGCTGGCAGTGGTCAGAGGGTGCACAGGAGAGGACGCCTGGGGAAGTGTAAGAAAGAGCAAATATATAGAGAATGTTCCCTCGAATATTCTCTTCATATCTTGCAATTTGTGGCTCCAGCACTTCCCATGCTGGAGGCAGTATCTTTGAACTTAATAGCCTGGGATGGATTTTTTCTTCCGTGAATTTGTTACATGGGGTGATAACAATCAGATAAATGAGGAAATCGCATAAATAAGGGCAAGTAGTAGGCTGCAAGAGGGACGGGCAGCGGCAGAAAACGCTGACTCATGGAAACGGGAGTTGGCAACGCGAGGGCGAGGAGCTGGTGGGGAAGTGCCACGAAGTCAACGGAAGGAGAGAGCCGGTGGTGTCTGAAACCGGGAACCCGGTGCAAAGTGAAGGAAGCAGAACAAGGGCTGCGGGACACAGGCTGCCTGCCACAGGAGTGGCAGAATAACCATGACTGCATCCCAGGCACGCCTCTTGCTTCTCCCATACCTTTAACAAAAATATCCCTTTTACCCCCGCTGGGATGATGCTCGCCGCGGCGCGAGGCCTGCTGTCCGTGCCGGCAGCGGATGGGTTTTGCTCTCGCTCACTGACCGAACGGGAGGTGATGCTATTTTTGTCTTGCTTTTGACATGCAGCGAGGGCACTGCAGAAGAGCTGCCTATGGAAAATAACTCTGTTCTGTGAGGGAGCCGATTCCCTTGAAACTGGATGGAAGAGGAGAAAATGGATCAGCAATGACAGGTTTCATTTCCAAGCGGCAAGGATTGAGAAGTTAAGGAAACTAATCACCAAAGTCAGCTGGAACGAACAGCTAAAGGGCTTTGACGTGGTGGAGGCTTGGTGACAATGATGTCAAATGAAGGAGAAGTGGTGGGTTTAATACATCCAAGGTAGCAGGAGAGCTGGTGTCGTTTCGCCTAGGAAATAGGTCTGCAAAGGGGGGGCTGGTTTTTGGAGCCGGCTTTTGCGAAGCAAACCCGGCAGCTGGACCCATATCTGCTGGAGATGGGCAAGTCACCACAGGGACATCTTGCAACTGTGTATGTTTTATACATCCTGCAATTGTATGTGGTTTAAAATCAGTCATGAGACCGCCTGTTTCCAAAGGCCACCTGAGACCTCCCGCTCGTGGGGCCACCTGGTAAATTCTTCCTCCCCGTCTGCTTCTCCGCAGGGATTTTCAAACAAGGCTGGGCTTAGTCTTTGGCAGGTTCCCCAGGGCTGGCGCGGGGGAAGCCCTCCTGGCCGGGCCGTGCCGGGCCGTGCTGCGAGGCACCGGCAGCCCCAGCCGCATTGCGGAGCAGCCGCCACAGGCAGTGTCTGTCGTGCTCGCCGTCGTTTGATTTACTGTCACCCAAATGGCTTCCTGCAAGTTTTCCGCAGGACTTTAAAGACTGCACTGGATTCTGGGTGCTCCAGGGGGATTTTGACTGCGTGACCCATTTAGCAGCCTGGCTGGGCACCTCTCCCTGCAAAAACTGCTGCAGCTCTCCATTGTTTTTTGAAGTTTTCAGGTGAAAAAGCAGCAGCTTTCTTGCAGCTGCCCTGCTGAGGCTTTTCTTTGTTTGCTCGTTCTCAAAGCACCCTGAAGAAACTGTTATTTTGGGCTCTACCTGCCAAAAGAGGCGAGAGATGATGACGATTTCCCTGTAACGAGAGGCTTCAAAGCTGTGTGCCTGCTGCACAGGGGAGCTGCGGTCTGCTCTCCTCCCTCAGCGTCCCTGCTGCTCTTCTCCTACCTTGCTCTGGTTTTAGGAAAATTTCCCCCATGGCTAAAGAACATGGCACTTGTGTTAATTATTTAGTGGCCGAGGATGCTCCTGATCAGGGGGACGTGACTTCCCGGAGACCCTCCCTGCCACCCCGCGGTGTCAGCTCTGCCTCAGCTCCTGCAGACTCCAGCTCGCTGAAAACCTCCCCGACTGAGGGATGCTTTTGGATTTCGGCTCCTGCTGGCACTTCTGCTTGTCTTTATCAAGAAGAGTTGCTTTAGGGGCAGCCTCTTTGCCTCTTCTCCCTAATGATTTCCTCAGCTCCCTTCAAAAAGCACCGTCCATGGGGCCGTGAGTGTGGGCTGCAGCAGGGCTGCACCGCGCAGCACAGGAACCTTGAGGAACAGCGGAGCGGTTAATAAATTAAAAGCTATTTCATTATAGGAAATGAATGTTTAATGAGCGTGGGATGACGTCTAGACAGTCCTTCGGTTCCAGGCTCTATGCGGTCTTGGAGGAGGGTTCAGCCGACGCAGCCGGCGCCGGCTCAGTGCCGGGGGGAAGGTTTGGCAAAGCTTTCCTGGGCAGTGAGGTCCCTGCGCGGGACAGATGTCCTGGCACGGCAGGGATCTCCTGCCTCCACGTCTTTTCGCTGCAGATGCCCCTTGTGCCTCTCTGGGCAAAGCCCCAAGGAGCTGCAGTCGCAGCGGGACGTGCTGGCAGCGGGGAGGCTTGGCTGCGTGCCTGGCCCCAGCCTGGAGCACACAGCCACGCTCTCCCGCTCCATGGCACCTCGCCCGCAGGTCCTGCAACACCCAGGGAACTGGAAAGGACATCCCAGGCTTTCCCACGTCACGGGCTCTGGAGTCGTGGCAAGGAACCTGGGCTGAACTGGCGACAGCCCCGTAGGATGAGGTTGAGTGGTTGTGAGATTTTGCATCCCGCCCCGATGAAGATGTTTTATAGCTACAGAAAAGGGGTTTCAAATACAGAAATTTGGATATAAGTCCCCCAAAGATCCCCTGCCATGCTGGAAGTGCCCATTGTCCCCTGCAGACACCCGGCGCTGACAATGTCAGAAGTCCTAGCTGCCTGATGGGGAGACGCAGAAGCACATCAGCTCCCCCGCAAAAGCTCTCCAGCGCCTATCCCAAGCGCAGAAGTCGCTGGCTGAGTTTGCTCAGCCTGTCTCAGTGCAAGCAAGCACAGACAAGAAGCTCAAGGCCTCTCGGCAGCGGGCAAGAAGATGGAAATAATGCATTTTGACTTCATCCCAGGGGCTGCCTGCTTGGCTCTGGGGATGGTGGCAGTGAACCAGCCCAAGGCGCTGCCATGCACGGCACGGGAGATGCTGGTAGGACCCCCCCCCCATGCCATGCACCCACCCTGCTCTGTCCCGCAGCATCCCCTGCATGGGTGCCCAGCCCAAGGAAGTGCTTTGCTGTTCCTGGAGCCAGCAATAGGGAAATATTCTTGGGGTCACCTCACTGTCCCTGTAAAGCAGCAGGGATGGGACCAATGCCACAGGATCTGGGTCTCTGGGCCCAGAGCACTGCACCGGGCAGGGTGCTTGGATCCCAGGGGACCTTCTTGGCTCCCCCAGGCCGCTGAGTTTGGGGAAGTCCTTGGTTCCTGGGGCTGTCCTGACCACCCCTGGGAGCAGCCCTGAGTCACTGGAGAGCGGGAGAGGGCACCCAGGTGCCTGGGGACTGCTGTGGTGCGATGGCCCCGGGGACTGCAGCAGTAACTGCGCCTTTGTGCCTAGGGGTGGAAAAAAGAAGAATAGAGGAAAATAAATATATTTTTGCTGTCTCACAAGTGGAAAGCAGTACAATCTCTTCCCATGGGGCATTTCACTCTGGCTTTCTCAAACCCTGGGATTTCTGCAGGGTGGACACCTGCAAACCACTCTGCCCAAGGCCTGTCAACTTGTGGCACCTGCCATCCCCTCCTGGTGGCTCAGAAGGCTGGTGGCACCTGGGGACACTGCGTGAGGCTGGTAGGGAGGGCTGGGTGTTCTCTTTTGAGGTCTGTTTTTGTTTGTTTTTCAATCTCTTTCAGTTGTGTTTTCCCTCCCTGCTCTGCCAAGGCGTTTCCATACAGGCATGAGAGGTTGGGAGAGCCATGGCATGGGCACGGCAGCCATGCCAGAGGGTTCAATGGGGTGGACTTTGTGGCAATGGTCTCCTGCCCTTTTTCTCCAATGGCCATGATTGAGAAGCCAAAATACAGTATTGGTCAAAAATGTAGTGAGTTTTAGCCAGTCTCAGACCTCCTAGGGCTTAGTGGCACCCAAGTGCTGTGAGCTGCCCGTCTGACTTCTTGCTACTACACAAGCTTGGGCAGCATTTCTTTGGCAGCTGAGGGGTGTTTCACTCATAGCCTTGGCTTGCAAACTGCAGAAGCAGAGCTGTGCGCCGGGAAGGTCGCAGCCATTCAGCAGCACCAGCAAAGACCGGCTGGGCACTGGGATCGGGTCCTGCAAAACCTGCCTGGCTGCTGGGAAAACATCTGGCCAGGTCTTCTCAAGGTGCGTGGCTTGCTGCTGCCATATGGCAGCGGTGAAGCAATAGCGTGGCTCTGAGCTTTGCTAACGCACAAAAATACTTTCTGGGAGCCTGCTTTGGCAGCGAGCCTGCGGCGAGCTGCTCTGAGCAGGAAGCAGTAACCACAAAGCTATATATACAGCTCCCGGCAGAGTTGCTCTGCTTTTGATGTGACAAAATTAAGGTGGTATTTTGCAAAGAAATCCAGCATGTCACCTTCTTCCAGAGCCGAGGCTGACACAGAGAGGGCAGAGCCCGGGGCCCGGCTCCTGGGTGGCTCCTGGGCCAAACCAGGGGAGCTGGCACAGGGAGATGGGTGAGGTGCTCTCGTCGCCTCTTAAAGCCATGCGGTGTTGGAGGTCACCGGGTGCCTGAGCCGTGGGGAGCAGCGCACGTGTCCGGGGTGTCACGGCTTATGCTCTGCCTGCCTGGCTCTTGCTGGCTCTTGAGCTGGGTTAGATGGTACCATGGCAAAATGCAAGTGGCTGGGGGTGACACGGGGGTCTGGGCAAGTTGAAAGCATCCTTAAAGCTATGGAGATGGTAGCTGTCACCCACAGGTGATGTAGCCCTGTCCCGAAGGCCACTCGTCCCCCAAAGGACATGCAGCCCCTCGCCTCCTCCTGAAATCAGCCTCTGCATTCCACCCTGCCCTTTCGCTGCCTGCACCCCGACCCTGCCAGCCTCCCTGCGCAGCCAGGCCGGGCTCGCTGCGGGGCCAAGGCGGGCGTGCAGCTGCGGTCCCTCTCCCCCTCGCCCTGGGCAGGGGACACCCTGCCTTGCCTCTCCCGTGCTGTTTTGCAGAGCGGGACTGACTACGGCTTCCTCGTGAGCCAGAACACGAAGCTCCTGAGCGCGCTGGAGGACCTGCGGCACCGCTGCTCCAGCCTGGCCGAGGAGAACAGCTTGCTGGTGAGCAGAGGATGCGGCCCCATCCTGCGCCCTGGCCAGGTGCTGGGCCGGCTGCCGGCACGGGATGCTCTGTGGGGAGGGAGTCCCTGCCGTCTTCTGCCAACTCCAAGAGATGCTGGCACATGGGATCGGTGGGGCATGGCCAGTGGGGAAAGGGGGGCCTGGGTGCTTTGGGTCCCCTGGGTGCCTTCGCACTGCACCCATCGTTGGCTCGAGCAGGACCCCTTCCTCTCAATGCAGAGCCAAGCCAGGACCCTCTGCTACCCTCTCTGCCATCTTTGGTGCTATTTGCCTGCTGGAAACCACAAGAGGCTTTAACGCAGCCGCCCTCGAGAGCAGGCAGAGAGCAAGGCAGCAGCGAGCTGATGGCAGGGGAGGGGGAAGTCGCTCTTGTTTCCTCTTTAATTGGAAAAGCAGAAACACTGATTCACTCGGCCTGGGCTTTGGGTGACAGTGCAGCACTGCCCCCTGCTCCCACGGGAGCTCGGCACCCGCCTCCTCCCCAGCTGCACCCCCAGCACCCAAAGCCAAGCCAGGCTGCCATAGCCTGGGCCACCCATTCTGCCCTGCTTCCCCATCCCTGGCTCCCCAGGCCCACGGTGGGCAGCCAGGACCCTCGGGAAATACAAAGAGGGGACGTTCCCCTCCTGCATCCTCCCTGGAGAGCATCAGCCCCTCGCGCAGCCCCTGGAGAGCATCAGCCCCTTGCGCGGCCCCACGGTGCAGGGATGCGGCCACACCCGGGCCCCTGAAAATTTGATTGCTCAGCATTTCAGATTTATATCACCACATTCAAAACGCGTATTTTAGATAAGTTTCTTACACTAAAAGCGTAAATCCAGTATGACCTGCACGCTGGGGGGTTACCCCTTATCAGTCATCTGGATTTTAGCAAAGCACTATCGTGTAAGCTCTCATCAAATCTTACTCTCAAAAATCAGCCTCGGTCTTCCGGCTGAAGAAAAGCAGTGAAAGCAGCAAGCACCCGTGGTGGGATCTCACAGGGGTAGGGAGGAAAATAATTGGAAGGATCAGCTGATCTGACATTTTTGCTGATGTGAAAAGACAGCACAACACATCTGGGTACGACCTTGAGAGAACGAGCCATCAGCAAGCCGCAGCTTATCGAAACGGACAGATAACAAATAAAAGGGGATTAAGAGCGAACAGAATCAATAGGAAGGAGAAGGAAATTTGCTTTGCAAACATCACAGAGTCCTTTGCTGCTTTCTCCTCGTTCCCCCCAACTCATGCTTCGGCGTCATGAGAAAAAGGACAACGGCGCAGCTTGCAGTGGCAGCACAGCACAAATCCGCAGCGATGTGTTGAGTCCTGTAACCCCAGGGAAATAAACTGGGAAGACTTTGGAAGAGAAAGCCCAAAGGGTGGGCGGCCGGGCCAGACCGATGCTGGAGATGCACCATGTCCCAGCTGGCAAAGGCAGAGCCTGCAACAAGCGCGTTGCAGATGGAGAGGGATCTCGGAGGACGGCCTGGGGTGGGGTAAGGGGCATCTCAGGAGGACCAAGAGGTCACATTAACAAAAATACTGGGAAAAACACAGGTTTCAGTGACTGGAGAGATGATGAGCAGAGGTCGGTGTTTAACAGTTGGGACAGTGATAGGAGAACAGGCCAGGCCCTGGCTGGGAAAAGCCCTGTGGGTCAGGCAGGGCTGGGGACCTTGGCTCCCCTTAACACCCCCAGCGCGCACAGGGGCTTCACCTCGAACCTCTCCTTCTGTTATCTAGCGCAGGAGCTGCTTCCCCCAGACGGAGGAGAAGGTGAAGCATCTGAAGAGGAAGAACGCGGAGCTGGCGGTGATCGCCAAGCGCCTGGAGGAGAGAGCCCGGAAACTCCAGGAGGCAAACCTCAAAGTGGTGAGTGCGGGGCTTGCCGCGGCTGGGCACGGCTGGGACGGGCAGCTGAGCTAGGAGAGCACCTCGTCGCCGGGACTTCTCGCTTGCTGCGTCTATTGAGCTAGAAAGGCCTTTTCTTTCCCCTTTTCTTAAACCTACAGCAAACACGTTTTGCACATCAGCAGCAGGGCAAGAATCACGAAACCCAGCCATGGCCAGCTTCTTCTGCTCGCGTGTGGGGAGCTGGCTTTGAGCAATTTCCTCCTGCTTGGTTTCTTGCTGTCAATGTGCCGACCTACCTTAAGATGTTAGTTTAAGGTAATTAGCTCAGCTTTCCCTGGGCAAGTCGTGAAAATAATTCATCTGACTTCACCGAAAAGAAACAGGAAGTATTTGAATAAGAAGAGGAGTGCGGTAAAGCAAAACAGGAAGGGGTGAGGGACTCTGCTCGGCCCCATCCACACCTCGCTTGCATTGCTGCGCAAGCCGCGTGGTTTTTTTGCTTTCTCCAACCCAACAGCAGCTTGTTGCAAACGCTGTAGCATCTGACATGGGGCAGGAGTGGCGGGAGATGGCCGTGGGATGTGGGATGTTGGGCACAAGCGCTTGCGTGAGCTTGTGGAGTAAGGGAAAATCTTTCTTCCCTTGGAAGGAAACTGGGGATTGTGATGGGGAATTCAAGCCCTGTAGGACAGAGAGGAGGAAGTGAAAGATTTGCTGAAGAGAAGGTAGGGGGTTTTCCTGGCACTGCCTGTCCTCGCTGTCCCCAGGCACCGTGCCGCCCGTCTGTCACGGGGTTTTGGTACTTGCAGGGCAACCGTTGCTGCCAGATGGACTTGACAGATACTACGTTAAGAGAAATCATTTGATATACATCCAACAGCTCTGCAGACCCTCCAGCAACTATACAAATACTGTTTTATTTTTTTCCCCCGAGTGAAACTTTGGGGTGGTGACGGTTTAAGACCTGTGTGAGCCTTGGGAGAACTGACTTGCTGGGCTCCTGGGCTGGCCCAGGTCTCCCAAGAGCAGAAAGCCCTTGGATGGCTGAGGCTCGTGGAGGGTGGGCTGGAGGCAGGACCAAGCGGCTGCCCGCCCAGAGAAGGGGCCCTGAGGAGCTGGGGTTGATCTGGCAGCGGTTGCCTTCAGTGACTGGCACACAGGGCCCGGCAAGCAGCTTCTGCACGTGGGCGAGATGCTCGGGAAGACCTGGGGAGGAAACGTTTGCACAGAGGGTGCCACGTTCCTGCTCAGGCAAGGGGAGAGAGTCCCCCTCGCCAAATTGTCAGGCTTTGTGCAGACAAAAATAGCTGGACAGGGAGAGGCAGGGTTTGACAAACTGGGCTCCCTCTTGCCTCCCCCTTTGCCTGGATCTTCCACTCATCTGCGCTGAAGCCCTCTTTCCCGCTGCCTAGAAACCCACAGAAACTCCATTTCTCCTCCTTCATCCTTGCTCCCATGCTTATCTCTCCTGCCATCCTCCCCCCCTCCTCTCTGCTGCCTTTTCCTCCTTCTGCCCTTGTGGTGTTTTTCTCTCCTCTCTCCACCCGCTGTTGCCCTGCCTGCAGCCCCCTGTGCTGACTGCACCCATCGGCCTCAGCCGCTGAGCACCTTCTCCTTCCCACCTCTCTGATCCACTTCTCCATCCAACCCTTCCTCCGTCCTCCCACTTTTTTGTACATCCGTCATGCTCCTCTGTCTGCTTGTCTGTCCTTTGCGGCTAGGCTGCGTCTCTGGGCAGCGCTCCCTGCCCGACAGCTGTTGGGGTGATGGTTAACGACCACCAACACATGTGGCTTTCTTCCTTGCTGCCCTCTCCGGTGTAGGTAACTGCTCCGGTGCCTCTGAAGGGCTCCAGCCTGGAGCTGTGTAAAAAAGCATTTGCCCGCCAGCGTGCCAAGGACCTGACAGAGCAGGCCAGCGCTCTCCTGGCGAAAGACAAGCAGATCGAAGCTCTGCAGCAGGAGTGCCGGGAGCTGCAGGCTAAACTCATCGCAGGGAAGGTGAGACACTTTCTGGGCCATCACTTGGTGGCTGGGGACAAGCAGTACAGCAACAGTGATGGGAATGGGGCTCCAGGCAGCGGTGTGAGGGCAATTAGTCCCAAGACTGTAAACAGAGGGCATTTGATGTGCGATTTGGATGGAGGTGAGCGTGGCAGAGCCGGTGTCCAGGCCCCTCCAGAACAGTGTGTTGGGGGACACCCCAGTTGTCCCACTGTGAATTCATGGGTCTGAGCTGCCATTTCCAGCAGCAACTAAAACTCCCCCCCTGGAAAACCCCGGGGAGCCACAAACACAAGATGACTTTTCACAGTGCTGAGCTTCAAGCAAGATGTAGAAGCAGGACCTCCCTTTAAAGTCTTTCTTTAAAAAGTAAACCAGCTAAGCATGTTCCCAAGAACCAGCCTAAATCCTGTGTCTTGAGCTGCAGCTTTCTGAGTGCTCACAGCCACCACAAGACTGGCGATAACTAGGCGCATCCTTGTACGCTATGACTAAGGGTACAAATCATTAGTCAGGGGTGGGCGTTCATGAAACCATCTACAATGCTGATGCCTGCGCCGGGGCTGGTGACCTACGTTCCCCTCCGCACCAGCACAGAACTTGCCGACGTAAATGACGGGATAGAAGGGATAATTCAGCTCATCCCAAGACAGATGTCTAAAACTGGTTGGATGCGTTGCTCCCTCGAAGCACTGCTTCTCTGCGATGACTCCGAAAGGATCCTCTGCAAACAGCTGAAGCTAGGTGAAATGATTCCCACTCAAGGTGACTAAAGCAACCTGCTCTGGGCATATCAGCTACGTCTTTTGTTCCCGAGCTGGATGTTTTCAGTTTAGGTCAGTTCATAAGCTCTCCTGAGCAGCTCCGTAACGCTAGGGCTCGCACGGGATCCCCCGTTTCGCTAATGCAGATGTGGTCAAGTGCAACCCTACATTCCTGCACCCCGCTGAGCTGAGTGAATACCTACATTTCTACCTACCCTACTTACACGATATTTAGGTGGCAAATACTTCCTCACTGAAAGCAGCTTTATTTCTGTCCCTGACTTCCCCGTATGTTCATTTAAACTATGGGTTTGTAGGTAGATTCTCAGTCTTTCCCTAATGTAGATCTCATCAGGACAGGAATGATCGGCTGTTTGTACAGGCTGCCCCACCGGTCCCTTCTGGCATTAAACCACAGCAGAAAGTGATCCAGCTCTGACTGTGCTCTACGGTGTCACCGAGAGTGAAATTCCCTTCCTTTCCCCCTGATTTCTCACTGCAGACCCCCACAGTAGTGGGAACGGACCCCTTCTACAGCAGTCTGATTTTCCGAGCAGAGCGTGCTGGGCAACCTGAATCTGCCAGGGCCAGGAGAGTGACAAATTGTAGAGGAATGTGACAAAAGGCGGGTGAGCAGGACTCGTTACCGGCCAGGGAAATACACATGGGCGCAATCCTCAGGGTTGATGAATTCAGCCGCTGCCTTGCTAGGGCATGGGTGACCACCCTGGCTCAGCGGGTGAGACCGGCTGCTTGTGTAACTGCTGAGGCACCGGGAACGGGGGGCATCGATACACGAGCAGGGAATCCGCAGAGAAGAGAGCAAGAGAGGAGATCATTCTGTCTGAGCTTGTTTTTCCCATTTCTCTTCCAAGCAAGTTGCTCATTAAATTTTAATTTTCAGCTAGTTAAAATTCAAAATTCACGTAATCTGTCTGCAGCATGCAAAATGCATTATGCCAATGAAGGGGTTTATATGCAGAGATATTATGTGCACGCTCAGAGTTTGTAACCAAATCAGTTTTAATCTAGGGTATTTAAATCAGCACAAATTTTTCAGTAGCTATGAAACGGATCTACTCAGTTCCTTTCCAGTGGCAGGAGGGACACCCTGCATGCCGGGCTGCGGAAGCATTGGCCTTGTTTTGCAAAGTCAGGGCTCTTAGGATGGGATAAAATGATTTCCTGAGCTCATGCTCATGCTCCAGTGATGGGCTTCCAACCAAACCCCAGCTCCAGCGAAAACCAGGCTGCAATTCCTTGCAGCACGGCTCCTTGGAAGCGGGGGATTGCGGGGAACAGCAAGGCAGCTGCAGGGGACGTGTATAATAGAAACTGTGAGTGGAGGACTGAGCTTTTTTTTCTACTCCCTTGTTCCCCCAGGCTTCGGAGGCTGTCTGTTGGGAATAGCTGCCTTTTTTTGGTGGGGGAAGGGAGATTTTATACAGAGCCGCAGCCAATTTTGTTTAAAGAACTAGTACCCTGCTAGCCCGAACACGGGTCTGGCACAGAGGAGGCCCAGCTGCTCACTTCTTGAATCTGTAATCAGTTCCCATTAATGCTGCCTCAGTTTCCCCCTTGTAGCGTGAGAGTAGCCACGGTTTTCTACACAAATTGTATTTATAAAGCACGCGCTATTTTTAGGGCGAGTAAGAAGTGAACAGGGAAGCAGATTAAATTTGTCCTGGATACCAATTACGCGTTGAATCACTGGCTTAGGAGCTTTCCAGGGGAATGAGCAATGTCTCCTCCAGCAGCGTATTTGTAAAGACAGGTTTTCATAATCAGCCTTTGTATGTACGTATGGACATGCAAGTACGTGTTTCTTCAGCTTCCTGAAATCTGAAAACCTTTGAAGAATTAAACAAGCTAGTGACATAGTCTCATCGGTTTTTTGTGAGAGTAAGATTGCACTGGTTTCCTTCCAAAGCTGCTGGTTTGGGGTCCGGAGTGGGCGAGAGTGACCCCTTGTGCTAAAGACAGGGGCCCATCCACACATCCACATCTCTGGAGAGGCTGGAAATCAAGAATGTTTGCAAACCAAACGTTATCCTGAGCGAGAACTGAACAAATCCCAGATGTTCTTCATTCTTTCCAGCATTTAAAACCCTAACTACCGTTAGGGCTGCAGAGAATGCCAGCACCCACATCAAGGAGGTAAACCAGCTCTCGTTTGGCTGGGAAATGAAATTATATTATCCTGACACGCTCTCTGCCGGCAAGCACTGAGAAAGCACACGCTTAGAAAAGCCCTTTTGCTTTGCCCTGGGATGGCTGCAGAAGCATTACAGGCTAGTTTTGATCTGCGGGAGGGATAACGTATTTGCATAAGGGATGCAAAGTGACTGCTTTTGAGGCTTTGGAGACCCAGGGAACAGAAATCTTGGCGTGCCACATTACCTGGTTCTTGCCAGTGTCTCCTCAGTAAGGCTTTTGGAGTTTGTGTGTTAAATCACCACCCCGACCTGTTCCACCTTTTAGAGCTTGTCAGCGACACGATGTTGTGTTTGCGTTTCCTGCAGGATGACCCTCGCTGCCTGAACGTCATAGAGTTTGATCGCCTGTTGCGGGAATCCCAGCGAGAGGTGTTGCGGCTGCAGAGACAGATCGCACTGAAGAATTTCAAGGAGTGTCTACGTTCCTCTAAAATCAGTTCAGGCGGCGCTTTGCCAAGCACTGCCGCACGTGTGGGACCGCCCGCACCGACGCTAAATACCTGCATCAAAGGTTCACCTCTACCGAAGGAGACCCGCTTGGGAGACCCAGCACTTGGAGGGGAAGCACGCAGGGAGGTGAGACAAGTGGGTCAGCGATCTAAAAGTTTTGCTGTTTAACTATTCAGTTAATTAAACAAGGCCAGGTCGGATGGGGCTTTGAGCAACCTGGTCTAGTGAAAGGTGTCTATGCCCATGGCAGGGGGCTTGGAATCAGATGATCTTTAAGGTACCTTCCAACCCAAACCATTCGATGATTCTATGAATTACTGTTCTTAGGAAAGTTCTTAAGAGTGCGTGAGCGCTGCAGTTCGCATCCGCTGCGAACAGGCGCCGGGCTGGTTTATAAATGACCAAGTCGAGCGCCAGGTCTCATCGGGCGAGGGGGGTCATGGGCGCTGCTGGCAGCCCACTCCAGCGCGGGGCCACTGAGCCACGCCGGGGGCTCGGTCCTGCGCATCTTCCCCAGCACGGGTCTCCCGCGCTGCCTTTTCCAGCCCAGGATAGCAGGCAACCCCTCTTTTTACCCTCATTTGATGAAAACACACGGCTTCGGTGTTTGCGGAGGTTCGGGCATTGGCTCCCAGGGGGTGAGCGACGGGCACCCACGGCTGGGGTGGCGGTGGCAGGGAGGCCGGCTGCTCCCTGGGCCCCCTCCCCTGCCAGGGACGGGCCCGTCCCCCACCGCCCCCGGCGCAGTGCCTCCAGCCAGGGCGATCCCCCGCGGCGGGCCGGGCCTCAGGCCCAGGCCGCGCTGAGGAGCAGGGCCGCGGCCTGGCCCCTTCCCGGGGCCCCGGCCCCGCGTTCTCGGCCCGGCCCGGCCCCGGCCGCCCCTCCGCGGCCGCAGTGGTACGGCCCGGCAAATCCGGGCCGCCTCAGGGCGCCGCCTCCCCGCTGGCGGGCCGCGCAGCCGGCAGGTAAGGCCGGGCCCTCCCGCGCCGCCCCTCGCCGGGCCGGGCCGGGGGCGGCTGCGGCGGCGCCTCCGCCGGGGGCCGGGGCGGGCGGGCCCGAGGGACCGGCGGGGAGCGCCTCTCCCGCCGCGGGGCCGAGCCGCTACCGGGCCGCCGGGGCAGGCCCGGTGGAAGCCGCGGTGAGAGGGCCGGGGCCGGCCGAGGGGCTCAGCCCGCCCTGGGGACCGAGGTCAGGGCCGGTCCTGCTGGGCGCCTCCGGCAAGGGCGCACCGCCGCCGGCAGCCGGGGCCGGGCCGGGGGTGCGGGGCCGGCAGAGGCCTCCGGGGCTGCCCGCGGGTGGGTGCGAGAGGCCGGGCCCCGGGTGGCAGATGCACCCCGCTGCCCCCGGCTCCGGCCCTTCGCGGGTTTCCCGAGGCAGGGGCGGCAGCGCGGGGTCCGCTGGCTCCCGGAGGGTTCGTCCTGCGTGGGGTCACCCCGTTTCTTTCCGAAGGTGTCAGTAGCCTCGGGGTGCCCTGGCAGAATTTCTCATCTGTGGGCTGCGTGAGGACGGGCCGCTCGTCTGCCCTCCCAGCTCCCACCAGCTGCTCTCATTTCTTGCTCCCCAGCTCTTACAGAAGATGTATTGAATATTCATTCCTTGTTCGTCTTTTCCAAGTCACTCGTGAGTTTATAGGCCCCTCTCCTCCAGCCGTTTTTTTTTTTTCTTTCTAGCCTCTTCCATTATTCAGTGTTAATCATCTTTGTCTCCTTCCTTTGTACGTTTTCTCTGTCATTCTGTGTTGGGGGAGGCAGCGCTGCATGCGGTATCCCAGACGCTGTGTCGTTGATTTATACGGTGGCATAATGAAGTTTTCTCTCCCTTTCCCAACAGATGTCTTTGCCTTTTTGTCTGAGCACAGGGTTCTGTTAAAACATCATTTGTCTGATTTCCTTCTCTAATCCCTCAGTGTCATGAGGCCGTCTTTGCCATTTGTCTCTCTGCTACATCAGTGCTTGGAGAGCACGGTTCCTGCTGCCTCTCTTTTAGTCCTCTCATTTTTACTAGATATTTAGCTGAGAGAAAACCTTCCCCCTCATCCTGTGCTGGCTCAGCATCTGCAGAAGCCTTTCAAAGCGCTGTAGCTGAATGTGTTCAGAGCACCCAAGCAGATTGTCCCTGCTGGATCTCCCTCACCTATTTGCTTGCTCACACCTTAGAACAACTCTTACAGATTTGTGAGTGTGGGTTTTTTTTTCCCCAATATACATTTCTTTGGGTTTTTTTTAAGTATCTGCCTAATCTTTGTTGCAATTTCTATCAGTTTGCCAGGAACAGCTGTCAAATGTACTGGTCTGTGTTTCCACAGATCTGCACTGGAATACGCTTAAAACTTGACATTTCCAGTTACTTCGTATGAAGGCGGTGTCGGAGGAGCGACACGCTACACGTCTTGATTCAGTTACTGCTGAAGTGAGAGATTCAGTTCCTGTCTAAGGGGGTTTTTGAACCCTTGGGTGAATATTGTCTGGTCTTGGTGATTTGTTACTGTTTGTTTTGTTGGCTTCCACAGTTCTTCTTAGAGACAGTTCAGTTTGAGAGAGATCCTTGGCTCTGTTCTTCGTAGTTGGAGATTTCTGCCCTGGTGGCTCCTCGCCCCCCAAATTCCTCCGTGATGAAGAGGGATGCAGAGATGACTTTTTTTCCCCCTCTGCTCTGCCCTTGACTTCCTTGAATGGCCCTTCCATACCTTGGTTTTCAGCTGACCCTGCAGATTCTGGCAGACAAGAACGTGTATTACGATCTTTCTCATGGATGCTCTTTATTTCTCTGATTCAGGAGAGCCTGTCCTCACGGTCAGAAGACTTTCTGGCTGATAAATAGCAACAAGACTAAGCCCGGCAGCGCTGCTGAAGGGGGAGCAAGGAGGCTGTTGCCAGCTGAAACCTGTAGCGCAGAACACGCCGGGCTCAACGGGCTGTATTCACGCGGGCGCAGGGCTGCCCTGCTGAGGGTGAAGTCAGCTCTTGGGGCAGTAAGCACAGTTGTCCTAATTAAAAGAAATTACTTTGCTCTTCTATCCTGGTCCCCAGCACAGTGCGTCAGGGCAGTATTCCCCAGCTTTCAAAAAACTTCCTCAGAGTATAAGGAGCAAATGTCTCTTCTAAGTGTCCTTGGAAAATCCCATTTCTCTGTTCTCCTTCTGATTTCTCTACTTCTTTATTTAGGGTTTTGGGGCGATGCTTGTTTCTGTAATGACAAATCATAATTTAGCGGGGATTTCTTTCAGCGGCGGTGCTGGCTTCAACAGCCTCCTGGTCACCACTGCGTGTTCCCGCTGCCCTTTCAGTTGTGTCGGTGCAACTCATGTCGAGCAGTGGGACGTGACGGATCCGAGTTAAAAACAACCTGGCAAACCCAGCCTTCCTCCCCCCTCGTCCTGAAACCTGCATCAATTTTCTGGTCCGGTTCTGCCTGCGCAGAGCTGCGCTGGCACAGCTGAGGGAATGGGGCATGGTTAGGAGGAAAACGCTGTAGCGATTCTTTCGGGGCAGGATTGCGATGATGATGATGATGATGCCAAGGGCAGAGCTTTCTAGAAAGCCTACAACATTTTTAATTTACTCTGTTGCCTGCTTTAAACTTTCTGGTCGTTTGCCAAAGTACGGGTACTTCTGTGCCTGTTGTGTATTTGGCTTTAGCTGGTACAGCCTGGGGGTGCTGAGCAGCGGTACAGCCCCATCCTGCTCTCTCGGCAGGGCCTCTGCCAGTGTCAGCGCACCCCAGGTGGATGGCGCTGGGGGTGGAAAGCAGCTGTTCTACAGTGATTTTTAACTGATTCCTTGCACCTGGCTTATTCGTTGAGCATTTTCCAGCCCCTGCTGTGAATGAGGTGGCGCAGCTCCAGGTCGCAGCTCGCGTCGTGATGTGTGCCAGTCTCGTTTATCAGTCGTTTAATACGGCGATGAGTCTGGATTCTGCATAAAAATAACAGCATATCAGCATGTGCCTGGGGGCGTGTCTTTGTTCTTGGGTGGAAATTAGGTCCGTGTGGGCAACTTTATAATTTTGTAATTTTTGTAAGTTGCCTGTAATTAGGAATCATTTTGTTTAGCTTTTTGCTGGGAAATGATCACAAACAAGCAAATTTGTCTTGCATCTCTATTTGCAAGAGAGCGTGACTTGTGAAGCGTAGCGCGGGGTGCTTGCGCAGTGAGTGTATAACCTTAGCTGGCATCCACTGGCATTCCTTGAAACCTAATTTCATTACAGTTGACAAAAATGCAACATTTTCAGTTTTGTGAGGAAGCATACTTTTGGAGGGGAGCTGTGAAATACGGATTTGAAGCTTAGTATGTGCCAGGTGGTTTAAAAAGTCTCAGAAGCGTTTATGCAGAGTTAAATACTGGTTTCACCGCACATCTGAAAGCTCCCAAGGTACCGCCGCTTGGGTGGAGGGTCTCCAGATTTCCAGCCGCTGGTTGGTGCTCAGACTGCCAGACTCCAGGTTAACCTTATGCCATGGGTGGTAGGGAATAAGGTTCACATGAGAGGTGGTTTCGGAATTTTCCTTGGAGTAGAAAATGCGAAAGCCTTGGTAGCCTGAGCTTGAGTGTAGTCTCTTCGAGTTTTCTGGTTTTCAGCAGTGGAGCCACGAATATGGATGTAGTTAAAACCTGTGGCTTTCAAGCCTAAAACAGGTAACAGAAATCGCGTTTTAGGTATAGTGCTCAGACGCCGTCCTAATGACGGACTGTAAAGGGAGCTCAGACTTAGTGACATAGGTCCCTCGGCACGGGAGGTGTTCAGAGTGAAATGAGAAATTCCGCTGCTGCCGAGAGGTCAACCGAAGGTTAAAGGCTGAGACGGAGTCACAAAATGCTGCTCCTTGCTTGCTGTACAAGTTGGCTTTGATGATTCTAAAGATCTCCTGTCCCTAAAATCTGTTTATCAAAAATAACTTTAAATTCAATGTTTAGAGCGTTATCAAAGCCCTCTTTCTTCTGTTTACCTCAGGCCTTGCCCTGCTGCCAGGGGTTACTCTAGGCAGACAATGTCAAGTCAAATATGAGTTGAGAGTGAAAATTCAGGGGATTAAAGGTGTGTTTGTCTGTAGCCCAAATTAAAAGGCATTTTGTTAGAAGCTTGTGTACAAACATGTACAGAAAAGTGTCTCCTTTCATCTGGTTTGGTGGTGGCACAAAAGCCATAGCACATGTGCTGCCATTTCGGTCCTCAGCTACCAGCTGAGGTGGGATGCTCCATTTCTTGGTATTTTTTGTCTGCTCTTCCTTGCCTTCAGATTCTGATGTCTTCACTGATTTCTACTTTCTGCTGTTTATGAGGGTTGTGTTCTCCCTTCTGACCACCTTCCATCTTCTTTTTATTGCTTTGGAGAGGGCCGTGAAAGGTGTTGCTGATGCCTCTCATTGAAACCCTCGATGAGGCACAAATGGGTATTCAGACCTGAGAGCTTTCTGGAGGCCACTGTTGCATGTGGGTGGTTTAGTCAAGCTGGATTGATTGGTGCTGGGCTCCAGAAGACTCCCAGCACAGGTCTCTGGTGGCTGAGAGATCCCTGGCATGGTCTTCACCTTTCTCCATGTCCAGTGGTGCAGTTCAGAGATCAGGGGTTTTCACGTGGAGCGTTGCTCTCCCAGGCGGTACTGCCAGGAGAGGCTCTTCTCCCTCGGTGTGCATGGTGTGCTCGGTAGTCCTGGCTGTCCCTGAGCTCTCTGGCATCTCGCTTGCTTTCCAGGTGGAACCAGGTGTGCAACCGCTAGGACCTGCCTCTGAAGGGCATGAAAATTTCCCTCCCCAAGATGCAATAACAGACCAAGAGAGCAGCCAACAGATACAGCAGCTGGTGAGTTGTGAACCTGGTTTTGGGTGAAGGAGTGCTATACTTTTTCTTGGGGTTTTCACCTGTGCAATCCAGGCAGAGGTTTTGGGGGCTGAAGTCTTTTTAGGTGCAGCTGCTCTGCAAAAGTGGGAAGCTTGGGGATTCAGTGGGACAAAACAGGCTGTCTGCATGGAGAGTGTTGCTGGGTGGCAGCTCCAGGTATTGGGCTGGCGGGAGAATGCGTCACACTAAAATGAGAGGGAAACGCGTCAGTAGATTCTGTGCTGTGTTTGGTTTACTCTTATTTGAGCTGGGAACAGATATGAGTGACCTGGGATGGATGTCATGTAAGGAGTATGTCCCTTCTGAATTATTCCAGCAAACTAGGACAGTTCACAGTGAAGTTCGGCAGTTATCAGTCGCTGCAGATAAAGGTACATAACCAGACGATGTCTGCTCTCTGTTAGATGTCATTTGGATTAGCATAGGAGCTAAGGTAGCACAGCTAGTGTTGCAGGCTGAATATTTTGCACAGCTCTGTCTTTTTGTCCCCCGCATCCTGTCCTCCATACTATTCTGTACAAATAGGAACAATCTGTGCAGGTGGGAAACAGAGAACTGTTTCCAGAAGATGAAAGGCTTGGGGAAGAGAAGCTGTTTCACCTGAGAAGTTTTTTGGGTTTACTACCTTTTAAAAATATCTCCCTTGGCTTCTGTATTGTTTGTGTTTGTCACAAAGAGATTTTCTTAAGAAAATAAAAATAGCTAATATGGCATTGGGTCTGAGAGGCTGGGCTTGAATTTCTTATGCATTGTAAGAATGTGGACTTACTGATCTAGTTATGCGTGTTTCGTGCAGGAATTTGAACTCAAGAAAAAGCGCAAAAAATGTGAAAACCTTGAGCATGAAGTGAGGAAAAAGCATAAAAGATGCAAAGAACTGGTAAGTGTTCTTGTTGCCTGCTGTTGTGAGCATAATGGTAGAAGAGGAGTTAGGTTGTTGCATGCCTCTCTTGGATTCTCTTCAGTTTATCTTAATAAGGAAGCACCAGTCTTCATTTGAACAGTGTCACAAATTTTGGGCTCCAGCCTGTGAGGCTGGAATTGTTCATTTAGTCTTCAGCTAGCTGTGGGTTGAATATAGCTGCATAAATCACTGGATGAAACTGTGGCCTTTGCTAGTTTGAGGAGATACTTACCGTTTTCACATGCACTCCAGACGAGTATCAAAGATTTCTGCGTCTTGAGATGGTAATTACACAAACCTACAGTCATTTTCTTGTGCTTCTCATTTGCTGGGTGAAATCTTGCCTCTGTTTAATTTCATGGAGGTTTTGCAGGTCATATCACAGCATCTGGATTTCTCCTTTCTGTTTCTACTTTGCTGGGCAACACTGGTGGCATTAGTGACTATGACAATGTGTGGTTTCACCCAAGGGTGCTTACCTTCTGCATAGATGTTCTATGTCTTGCTCAAATCTCAGTTCAGGTCAGTTCTAATGCATAGCTCGGACTCATACACCGTTCATAGTGCGTTGCTCAGCCTCATTGTCTAGGTTAGAATGGGATGTTTGAGGAATAAGTTGGTCGTTGGATGTTGTTAGACAGTAGCTTTTCAGGGTCAAGAAGGGACCAACTCACCTTGAAGTACTGGGACTCAGACTGTGCGCACAGGGAATTAGCTCCTGGGATAGCCAAAAAATATATGATGATCCATAAAACACTGGGATGGGGAAATGTGTGTGCGTGTCTATGTGGAGTCATGTGATTATGCAGCTATTAAATTCCTTTAATGCTGTACAAAGTTGCTGCGGATGGACTGGACCTGACAAATGCAGTCAGTGTCTCTCCATGTGTCCATGGTCTCCTGCCGGCTCAGAGACGGTGCTCTCTGAGGCAGGGTGATAGCTGGCTCCTGTTGCTCTCTTAACTCCAGACTGAATCCTGCTTTCAGAATCAACCCTTTAAAACTCTTGAGTTTGCAGTCTAGAACTCTCTTTAGCATCATTCTTCCAAAGAATTTTTCTTCCTTAACTGAAATTTGTCAAAAAGACTCTGATCTTGAACCAACCATGAAACTTGATGAATTGTTGGTGGTGGATATGGAGTTCTAGGCAGCAGTATGTGACGCTGGAGCTGTGAAGTAGACAAGGAAATGTCTTTCTCGTTCTGAGCTTTGAGGCTACATAAATGGGAAAAGAAACTTAAGAAATCGCCTGGCACGGGGCTGGCATCTGCTTGAGCTGTTGCCTTCTATCCCTCAAGCAGCATCCCATCAGCATCCTGCACCGTCAGTCAACAGGAGCAGTGGAGCTGCTCTGCAGGATAACTGGGGGGAGTGAGTCTGAGGGCCTTGGTGTAGTAATGCCCGCTCTTTCTGGACAGGAGATCCAGCTGCAGGAGGTACAAAGTGAAAATGCACGACTGGCCGAAGAGAACTTGCAGCTGAACGAGAAGGCTGGATGGGCAGGACAGGTAAAAAGCAGTATCTTTGTTTGTCAGATGGAGCATTAGCTTCCGTAAAATTTTGCTGAGAAGAACTTGCTAGCGTGCTAGGTTTTCAAGTTGCCATCTGCGTAATGGTCCTGTGTCCATCTGTGTAGCTCTCTGTCCTGCGTACCCCATGGTAACTGCGAGCAGAGCAGTTAGCTGCCCTATTTTTATTACAGTTTCCCAAGACTTGAGTGAGATGCTTTGACCTTACTTAAATTCATACTTGGTTTACCTGCGGTAGCTTGTTAATGAGTTCATAACGAAAGACGGACTGGGGTTGGTGGGGAGCAGAGTGGAGTAGAGCAGAACCCGTCACTGCAAGTGGTGCAAACATATGGTGTGTTTGGAAGTCCTCAGTCACCATTGACATTTTTTTGTTCTCCTCAAAGCGAGGTTTTGGTGGCTGATGATGGGGCAGGGGAGAAAGCCACGCCTGCAATTCAGAGCTGCCCTTGCCAGATGGAAAACCCAAAAGCTTCGGGTCTTGGGACAAAGGCAGGATACTCGCATGGTTCAGTTTGCAGAGCGGATTTCTGGGGAGGGTGGCTGCACCTCAGAGGGTTGCGTTCTAGAAACGTGTTGTTGCGTGTGATGGAAGAGTTGGAACTCCAGTGAAGATCCTCCATGGGTTTCTGTTCCCAGCTCCTTCTCTGGACAAATGGAGTACGCAAGAGTTCGGAAGTCACTTGTCTGTCCGTTGTGTCAACGTTGCCACCGTGCATAAGGCTTCCCACATATTTAATAACTGTTTGTTCTAAGTGGAAATGTTTGTCTCTGCTTGATAATCTGCATTGCTAATAGTCATCAAGCCATAGTGCACTCTAGAACCAAAATATGTCGCTGGAATTTCCTGTAGTAAGTGGAGGAGGTAAACATGATTTCAGCAGGCTACTGAACTTTCCGTACTGTTCTCTGTGTTTAATCCTACCACCTAGGCTTAAAAAAGCTCGTAGGCCTTTGTGCTTTTTTCCTGTCTCTTCAGTATGTAGCCTGTTCGTATCCCAGTCCCTTCCCCCTTGCAAATGGGGAGGGGAGATGAGTCTAGTGGGAGAAGCAGTATGTGCAAATAAAGCGTTCATCACATTGAGAACTGATACAAACACTCGTGTATTTGTTTTGAGTGAAAGCCAGAGGGAGAGGAGGTTCATGATTTTGGTGTCATTACAAGTAGAAAGCAGGTCTGCAAAACAACCTATTGAGATACAGAAATAAATCGTCCTCCGTGATTTATACAAGGAATACCTGTGGCTGCTTGTGCTAATTGAAAATCCTTTCTCTTCAGGTTGAATCTGAGAATGCTGACCTGAAATTGCAGGTTGTTTTGGTTACTAAGGAACGGGATTCAGTAATTCAGACGAATCAAGGACTCCAAACCAAGCTGGAGAATCTAGAGCAGGTGCTGAAGGTCAGTAGGATCCCCACGGCTGGAAGAACTGGCCAGACACTTAGTGCTGCTTTTGGATGGCACATGTTGCCTCTTTGCTTTTTTGGTCCATTCTTTTGTCTCTGTGCTTCCGTTGGGAATTCTGTTTCTGCGGGATCCTGGAACATGGCCTTCCAAAGTGGGCAGAGGTGCTTTAGAAAGGCTGCTTCAGGGATTTGGGTGGGAGGAGAAATAAGGTGGCCATCCCTGATTTAAGGATTTCCTTTGACTGTGTTGCTCTAGCCTGTGGTAAGAGTTTCTTAGTTTCTCCTCTGTTTAACGATGACGTGAAATACAGGCCATATTTTGACCTCGTGGCCCATGGTAGGACACAGGCCAGTATTTCGGTAACGTCGCCCTTCAGCTGTCTGTGCCTTGTTCTGCAGCACATGCGCAATGTGGCTGAGCGAAGGCAGCAGCTGGAAGTCGAGCACAAGGAAGCGCTGCTAGTCCTGCAGGAGAAGCAAGAGGAAGTCAGAAGGTTGCAGCAGGTACGCAGCGCGTGAGAGAATGGACGTTTCCCTCTGAATCCCTGGAAAGTGATGGGACTCCTGCACCTTCTTTCCTTGGAAGTGCAGTGTATGGAGAAGCTATATGTGAGCTTACAGGATGAAGTAAAGCAGGGAAGAGTGTCTGCGTCTAGGCGAACTCTGGTACCTGAGCAAAGTGAAGGGCTTTTGTCCTGAATGGCAGTTCTGATCTCTCGCTGCTGTTTGTCCAAAGACCAAAGATGCTTTCAGTCTGTACAGTGCTTTAAATCTATAATGGTCTATCAAGCTGGGGATGATAGTCGAAGTGAACTTAGGTAGGCTGCTTTCTTATTTACTCCATTTCTTATTTCTTCTTAGGCACAGGCAGAGGCAAAAAGAGAACATGAAGGAGCAGTACAGCTTCTAGAGGTAAGACAGAAGAAAACAAGATGGGTTAGTGGCTGCAAATTTGGTGTCTTTTGTTCTTAATGTCAGCTTTCTTGATGCCCTGGGTTTTGTTGGTTCTTGAGCAAAATGCTTTAACGTCTTGATCGGATGCAACATGGTGCTGCTGTGAATAAGTATCGGTTGTGCTGGCAGAGTAGTCTCTGGGATCAGAGTTTTCAGGGATTAAATCCTGGCCTGCTCGGTCCTCAGATAGGTTGCATCATTCAGATTGTGCCCCACAGCTCTTTCAGGGATGCGTTAAGTAACCAACGTCAGATCTGCCTGCTCCATTTCCTAGGGTCATCAGCAGGGAGAAAGAATACGTGCGTCTATGTGAGTTGAAATTCCTTTTGTGTATATGTGCTCTATGCTTTTTATTAGGGGGAAAAAAGGAGAAATGAGACCTTTGCCTGAGCGTAACGAGTGATGAAGTTTGAGGCGGCTCCCTTGTCCCATTCGCTAGGCTGGCCCAGCTGTGTGAGTGCTCCGATATCCACACAGAACACGCTTTGCCGTGGTGGCAGACAGCTTAACGGTGCAGCCTGGCAGATGTGACGAGCGCTGTTTTGGTTATGATTTGCATTATCTCAGTGTTTATCAGGATGACTTTGGAGAAAACCTTGGCTGTGGATTCCTGGAGCTGCAAAGGCAAAGCACCAAACCTTGGAGCTTGATGGGGTGATTTAGTGACTGCCAGAGAGTTGGGGTAGGTGCGATGGCAAACGGGGCAGCTTCGGCTTTCTCAGTCCACTGAGGTTTTCTGGGTACTAAAACATCTGAGATGGAGCAGAATGCTCCTGGACAGTGAGATCTCATGCTAATGAGGCCATGGTCCTGTCTGTAGTGGTGACACAGTCAGAGATGGCAGGCTGACTTGCCTGTGTCCATGGCTGGGCAGCAGCTCCGTGGCTGTTAGGAGCCCAGGAGAGTTGAGCAAAGATGGTAAGTGTCCTTGATGGAGGAGATGACTCTGTGGCTGCAAATAGCATCTCCTTTGAAGGGGGCCTGACCTGTATCTGAACTGGAGAGCCTGGGAGTGCTGGGGTCCTACTGGGTGGGAATGAAATTGTTGCAGGCTGGACAAATACCATGGGGAAGTGACGTTACGTATTGCCCCATTTCCATGTCCTTTCTGGGGGATGTCTGCTTTTGGCTGCAGAGACAGGAGCAGAGCTGATACGGATGCTGCTCTTATGGCAGTTGGGGTTTAGCTGGCTTCTTAGCAGCCTTTAAGGGAAGGGAGGTTTGATACTTGCCAAATGTTTTCTGAACTAATTCATGGAAGGACTGGAGAAGCTACTTCGGTTTAAACTAGACATCTACCTGTGCAAAGGAGGAAAGGGACAGTCGTTTTGTTCTGTGTTTGAGAGGCTGGTCCTGTTCTTCCACAAGGGCCTGATCAGTTAAATATTCTTGCTTTCATGTTGCTGGTACAGAGATGCTTGATAAGTCAATGACACCAGGTAGACCAAAGAAAGAGAAATTGTCATTAAAAGCTAGTTTACTTTTAGCAACAGTCATTTAAATGACTTAACTATAATCATAGTCAGAACATCAGCGTAGGGTAAAATCAGGGGGTTTGGGGTGCCTATACTGCATATTGTCATTTTTACATGTGTTTGGATTGCTTTTTGATGTACTATTTACGAAGAATGCATGTGATCCATTTCCCTGTTGGAAGAGTTCAGTCGCATGAATGTTATAAGTGGAGTCTCCCTCCTTGGAGATGTTCAAAACTCAACTAGACAAAGCTCTCGGCAGCCTGCTGACCCTGCTTTGAGCTGAGCGAGTTGGCCTAGGTGATCTCCAGAGCTGCCTTCCAACCTCAGCTAGTCTGTAGTTCTGTGATAAGGCAGCGATGAGGGGAAGCAGAGGTATGGGATGGTTTCTTTGTGCAGAGATGCCATGGATAGAAGGACTGTCTCAGCTTAGAAAGAAAACCTTGAGCATTATGGTCATGGGAACGAAGGAGTTCGGTAGTGGTTCCAAAGTACGCGAGGCAAGATTCTCAACTGCCTTTTGCACTGCGTAGATGCAAAAGGCAACAGCCTGATTTCAGGAATCCAGTGTAGAATTTTGTTGGGAAATACGGTGAATAGAGCTTAACTTTGCTTGTTTTCCCTGACCGAGGAGGAAATGACTGAGCGGGCTGTTAGCAGCTTGAACTCACGTCAAAGCCAGGTTCTGAGCTGTGCCTTGATTCCCAGCGCTCCTTGGTGTCAGACCTGGGAAAGGTCTGGACACAAAGCAGCCAGTTGATTTTATGGGTGGTTGCAATGTGCTGGGAAAAGAGGGCTTGAAATTTAGCACGGACACTCAAAGCATGTTGTGATTTGGCTGCCCTCAAACAGTGCACGGTTATCTTACTCATGCATTTGGTATGTGGGATTTGGCTTTTGTTTAGCAAGCAGATGCTTGTGGGAATAAGGTGAGAATCTCAGTATGGAACAAGGCAGACGCTGTAAGTCGGCGAGAAAACAATTTCATTCAAACTGAGGGTTGGGTTATCTTTGGCAGATTGTTGATTTTTGGCTAGTGTAACTGCTGATGTGGTTTTATGTCTCTTTTTGCTTTTCTTCTTGCTACCAGAGTACTTTGGATTGCATGCAGGTACTGCTATAACCCTGTCAAATGGGACATTTTTCTCCTCTGTCCTGACTTTGACAGTTGCTCGTTATTCTTGTTTTAACTATACTCTGGAAAAGATTGCAAGAGTGTCACCTCCAAGAAATAAATGTAATTAAAGGAGCTACCACTATGAGTTTGATGGACCAGCTGCTTTTCGATTTAAATGCTTTGCTTTCTCGACCAATTAGAACTAGAAGCTTTATTTTTTTGGCATTTCCAGATTTTTAGATTTGTCCAACTGTGCACCTTCTCCGCGTGTCACATACATTTGAAGGTCTTTTGGGAACTACTTGCAGTCCAAGAGTGAAGTGTTTCCTTGAAAACTCAAAAGCAGTGGCGATATCATTGCAAATGAAAGTGCCGCGGAGAAAAAGATAGATCCTGCTGGCTTTGTCATTGGTTGGAAGATGGGAAGAAGAGATTGTGAATAATAGTTTTCATAGGAGAGGTAGCCGTGACTGAACGTGCACAGTGGTGGGCTCCGAATTACCTCTTGTGGCAGGAAATGCAGTCTTTGAGGTAGGGTGTTTTTTTAAAATGTCAGCCTAATTCACAAGGCTGGTCAAGAAGGCAAGTACAGTGTTGGGAACATTTAGGAAAGGAACCGGGAACAGCCCAAGGACATCATTAGGGTATGCCCACATTCTGTAGCAGTAGCACCCGCATCTATGTGGAGTTACGGATGTTCCTTTAATCCCTTTGGCATTAGCCCTGCTTTGAGCAGAAGTTTGGACTGCAGACCTGTAGAGTTCCCTTCTAGCAAAATCATGATTCTCTGATCTCAAAAACATAGAGCAGAAGATACAGAGAAAGGTGGCAAGGGAGATCTGGATGGGGAGTGTCATCTGTAGGAGAAGTGTAATAGAGCAGCCAAGAAGGAGAGTGTCTGAGAGGACAGGGCTGAGCTGGGGAGGGTTGGATCTAGCCTGGTGTGGAAAATCAGAGTAAGTTCCCGAGTTGGCGATTAAACTGACCCCACCAAGCTCTGCTCTCTGCTCTTGCAGCCTCTTCTGATAATTGTGCTACTCCATCTCAGTTGGTGTGAGGCTCCTCTTCTCCCCCTTTTGCGTTGGGCATAGACACAAACGTCTCCTCTCTCTTCTGTGTCTGGGGCTTGATTCCTGCTGGTTCCCTGAAGCTCCTGGCCATGTCCTTAGGCTCCTCTTCCTTACCCCCTGCTCCTAGCACTGCCAGCTGTCTGTGAACCTCTGCAAGTAGTCCGCTAGAAGTACGCGTTGTGTATGATGTGGCAGTAATACTTCAGGGATGTTTGTACGTTGTTTTGAATAACACAAGATCTGAAAGACTCCTGACTAATTAGGTATCTCAGAATTAAACTGTGGGTTAGCCAGGCTATTGGCTTGGCCCCCAGTATAAATGGATTTAAACTGTGATTAATAAATTTACAGAACCAAGGTACTATTGTGATGCTACTAAACGCGATATCCAGAGGCATCTGCTGGCCCAGGTCTCCAGACAAGACGGGAAGACCCTCTCTGGTCCTGCAGTCGTTCTGTACCTGTCTCTTGTCGTAGGCTGCGTTCCAAGGTGGGACTGGGGACAGATGTTGGTCTAGAGGAAGCCCTGCTTTGATCCAGTGCGACTGTTCTTACTGTTCATGGTTTCTTTTCTCTATTAAGATGTAATGCGTAGGGGAGAAGCATTTATGTGAAAAATCTTAACTGTAAGTAGATTTGAACACTTACGATTGCAGAGGAATCCTGTACAACATGACGTAGTGAACAAGGAGTTGACTCTGAGCAAGTGGAAAATGCAGACACTTCTGGAAGTTGCTCATGGCATCTGATATTCTCTTTCAGCCCAGAGACAGTTACTTCTTGCCAGACTTCAGAGACTTCACCAGGCTTCCCTTAAAGACTGAGAGCACCTAGCTAGTTGTGAAGGAAACAAGCGATAAACTGGCATGTTTAAAACAGATATGTCACAATAAAATAAAAATGCATGCACTCTCGCAAGTTGGTAGGCAGTGGGCTAGAAAGAATTTGTGGTACTCTGAGACCAGAAAGAAAGCTTTTTCCAGGTCAGATGTGTTATTTTTAGAGCTGCCTGAAAACCAGACTTTCTGTCTCACGTAACATTTTTGAGGCATGATTTATCTTTTGAGTTGGAAGGAGAAAAAGACACTTCAAAAACACTTTGTGGAATGGAAAATTTTGCAGAGCACAATGCAGTCATCTGTTTTGATGCGTCTTACCTACGCAAAATGATGAGATGAGTGACTACAAAGCCTGGTGTGATCCCAGCCCAAAGAGAAAAAAAGGGAACAAAAGTCCTCTCTTGCAAGGCAGAGCCTGCGCCTCAGCCAGATGCGTTAATGCCAAATTAAATACTGCCTGCATTAACTCAGTTGAAGAACTGCTGGTTAGATCATATATTCCCATCCAGCACTAATGCTTTTTGTTTGCTTATTACCTGAAGTGCATGAGCAGGGTCTGCGCAGGATCTGTGTAGGAAGCCAGAGTAGCCAGCTGCACGGTGGAAGAGTGAGAAGAGGGAAAGGAGCAGTTGTATTCTCCCGGGAACTGATATGCCTACAACGAGGGAGTATGTACGTGGGGATGTGTAAGGACAGCCAGTACTCAGCAACAGTTTGGAAGGGGAAGATCTGGAGATGGTAGAAAGAGAGTACTGGAAAATACAAATGGTTCTCTAGTAGGAATGTGTCCTTCCCTCTCCATAGTATTTTCCCAAGGCTCCCCTGCATCTCTTTCTGTACTCAGCATGCATTTTCCTGGAGCAAGTCATCCCTGTAGGACCTGGTGGCAAAGTGTGTGGACTGCCCGTGTCAAAGAAATGTTCTACAACACGGGCCAGGGTGCTGATGTTCTCTGCCCTTCCTAGCGCCTCGGGGAGCCAAGGTCTGGAGGGGCGATCAGGAGTCCTGCCCAGAATGGTGGCGAGGCCAGGGTAAGGCGTTGGGAGCTTGCTGGAGCCTCTGGAGTGATGGACGAGATGGAGCACTGGGAGAGCAATTCCTTTTGGAGGTGTGATTTTAATGCTCCAATAAACACACAAGGCCTTTTCAATCTTCTTTTCAAGGCTTATTTATCCTTGACTTATCTCATCTGGTCTTGTGCAGGGCTTGGATAGGATATTGAAGTTCAAACCCAGCATTTCAGGGATAATTCCTAATTGAGCTTGCAGTCAGTCTCCTCATAGATGATGAGTCTCAGGTTTTCAAAGGTACTGTAGGTGCGGAGCTGCCAGTTCCTAATGACCGTTCCTGGGCAGGGCACACCTTTAGCTTCTTGGAGTCTGAGACCCTCTGAAAAGGCAGATGCTGTTTGGAGCCTCACTAGTGGTTTTGATATGGGTTTGTGCCTCATCTTGTGTCTCTCCTTTCAGGCCCGGGTGAAAGATCTAGAAGACCAGTGTCGCAGTCAAACAGAGCAGTTCAGCCTCCTGTCTCAGGAACTCAAACAATTCCGGCTTCAAACAGGAAAAATCGACCTTCTCACCTCTACGCTGGTGACTTCTGAGCTTCCTCTTGCCCTGTGCAGCTCTACCCCACAGCCTCACTGGGAGAAGGGTAATTGCTGGAGATGCCCATGAGTGTTTTGACAAATGAGTTATTTGTGTAAATGGAAAGGTGTAAAGGAAATAATGCCAACGTTTAGTTACCTTTTGGGATCTCTGTCTCTCTCTTTTGTAAATAGCTTTGGTTCATTTTGTAGTCACAAAGAGAACTTGGCATTTCTCTGACCACAGAGAGCCCAGAGCGTCCAGTCTGTTGCACTGTTAAACAAATCACATTTTTAGAGGCTTGAGCTGCTCTAAAGGGTGTTTGCTCACTGTGATGCTCACAGCTGATGTTGTATTCTGCCTGTGGCTAAAAGTAATGGACAGATTATTTTATTGCAGAATCGACTGTTCCTGGATTGCTCGCTCACCAGAGCGCAAAGAAGGTTCACAATGAAGAGACTGATGAGTTGGAGTTGTCACAGCGGGTGCCTGATGCCACCGTTGGCTCCCCAGTTGCTGCTACCAGTTCTCAGAAACAAGGCAAGAAAGTGGAATCTCAGTCAAACTCTTCAAAATCGGAATCCATGCAGAACAGTCCAAAATCCTGCCCAACTCCAGAGGTCAGTATGAGAGTCCCCTCTGCGGCCTGTGCTTTCTAGTCACGAGGGAATGAATGCGTTGCTGAGAGCACCAGTAACGTTGCATTCATTCCCTCCTGGCTGCCTGAAGAAAATGGGGGACAAACAAGAGAAAAGCTGTAGGAGAAAATTGAAAAGGCCTTGGATGCCCGTGTCTGTAATGCTCGTTTGAACATATTGCTGTGCTCCAGATAAAAACAACTGGCTAGACAGAGTGCCGGGAGCTTGGAGGAGGAGCGGGGTGGGGAGGTCGATTGGTGGGAAGTGTGGGAAAGCTCTTCCTAAGCTTCCCTGTGACTTCTCAGCTACTGTTAAAACACACGAAGGCTACAAACTCTTATTTTTAACATGCTGAGGAGCTGTGTCCAGACTATTTTTGGCCTTAAGCTGTGGATGAGGGGCTCAAACTTCTTTGTTGATTCATTTAGGTATTAAAACTTTACTTGGTGAAAGAAACCATGAAAAGATGCTGAGTTTGTGCTAGCAGAGGGATGGAATTAATAGGCTTCACTTTTTTGTGTCACCAAGATGGCACAGATGGTTATTGCTTCTCCTCCCCAGGAGCTCTTACGTAGTGTTGTAGGGTTCCCTTCAGCAGTCTTTCATACTCTCTGCTGTACATCACTTGATGTGACAATTTAGGGTAAAGTAGTGCTGTGAGCGGGGCTGGGGGTGGTGGCGTGGGAGGCAGCTTTTGCTCTTTTGGTCCACCGATGTTTCCCGAGTGCTAAAACCTTTGAGGCCACACGGAGTGCCTCATGGTACATGTGGAGGACACTGAAGTCTTGAGCTGTTGAGGCCAGGGCACTAACGAAGGGACGCTGCTGTGGCAGGCGGTGTCCACCACTGTGTAAGGGCTCTGAGAAGCTGTCATGTTCAGAGACAAAGTGAAGGTCACACCCGGGAGGAACAGGTATGTGACTACTATCAGTTCCGTAGTGGGAAAAATAACTATTTTTTAGTTCAAGAGAAAGCTTGGAAGCCACCGTGCCTCCGTGGAGAGACAAGGCCTACAGAGGTCAGCGTGGGATCCTTGGAAAAGAGCCAGCGTGTAGAGCATTTGGCTTCAGCAACACACGGTTAGGGAACACTCCAGAGCGTTAGCCAGGCTACTAAAAGCTACTCCACTTGGGTCTACCTTTGGGTGGTACAGGGCGCAGGTGTTTGTTACCCTAGGACATGATGCAAGGTTGCATTATGAGGAGTACGCTACCTGGAAAAGGCACTCTGAACTCTTTCAAAGATTAACTTTGGCAGTTCATATGCTAGAAAAAATACCTGCTTTGTATTCTGGTGCCTGTGGTGGGTCTTCATCAATAATACATTTGCCTTGAGGTCTGCTTTAAAAAGGCAGCTTGAATCGGTTCGTTGGCACCATTTCAGACAAACACAAGGGAAGTGCATTGCCTCAAAAAGTATGATTGCATTACATCACTCATTGCCACTGGTTGTAAAATTCCAAAATGCCAATGGGATCAAAAAGTCGGAGACAAATTTCTCGAAGGTGCTCCTGCCAGTAGCCACCAAATGCATTCAGGGTGCAGCCTCCAGCTTAGGAAGTCCGTAAGTAGCTGATAGCTAGAAACCAAGAGGCTGCACCAGGAGGAGGAGAGTTTCATGCTTGCCCTGTTTCTTGTACACTTTCCTGCAGCATATGCTACTGGCTGTTACCAGAGCCAGCTGTTTGGACTAGATAGAGCTTTGGTTGGAACTGGTAGAGCCTTCTGATGTTCTGAAAGTACAAAAACGTTATATTGAAGTATGTACAGGTGTTGGAGGGGAGCTGCCTGAACAAAAGTGCTTAGAGACTCCAACATCCAGTAGAGCTGTAAGGTCTCCTTTGTTCAGATTACCGTTTCTCTTGCGCACAGGGACAGCTACCATTTAGAGGTAGCAAGAAATGAATATACTGAATTATGGATGTGTAGGGTGGAAGGGCCCTCCAGAGTCTTCAGTCTGATCTCCTACCCAAGTGGGACTGTCACCAACACTAGACCAGTGGGGCCATGGCTTTGCCTACCTGAGGCTCTAAGTTCTTGAAGAATGGAGATCCCCCACCTCGGTGGGAGCCTGTCTCACGGTTGCATCACCCACCTGGGCAAGGAGTTTTTCCTAATGTCTGACTGGAACCCCTGAAGCTGCAACTTGGAGCTGTTGCCTCTTATTATTACTTCTTCACCTTAAAAGTCATTCTTCCAGATGGTTCTTAGCCCAGTGGCCAGACTGGCATCACACATGAGCTTAGAGGACTTGTTCGCTGATTTTTTTTAACCCTTTGAGTGTTCCTTTACTCTGATTTGGGCCATGTCATATCCTTCATCTTTAATGTGTTTAGGTGGACACTGCAAGTGAAATGGAAGAACTGGATGTTGACAGCATCTCTCTAATGCCAGAGCCAGGCAGCCAAGGCCCTGCGAAGCTCCAGGTGTTCTTAGCTCGATACAGGTACGGGGTCATTTCTTGTGGTTTGTGAGGTTACACAGCTTATCTCACAGTTGCCTGTTTTACCCTGTTCTCTAGCATTAACCGCTGTTAGGGATGGTATTAGGTTACACCATGTATCCTACTCCTCCATGCGATTCTTTGTGACCTGTTATTTCCTGTACAAGCATATCCAATGTGCTTGGCTTAACAAAAACATAGTAAGCTCATTTGTTGTTCAGTGAACAGCGCTGTGCGAATTTTTTTTTTTCTAATTTAATATGATACTGGATAGAAAATTGAGTTTGAATTGACACATCCCTTGAAATGTCTGATTTCTCCAGAATAGTCCAAGAAATTTTCTCCAAGAAGATCTTACTCCAACAATTAAGAAAATTTTAGCCCACAAATACTGAATTGAAGTTTTTGACCGAAATCATCCTGGTTGTAATGTAAAAAAAAAAAAAAAAAAATGCACTGAATAACCCCCGATTTTTCTGCTAACTGTTGCAATCCACTGAGCAATAGCCACTGGCTATTACAGTTCCAAAAGTATTGGCATACCCTTCAGCTTTTAGCCTGTGGATTGGGAGGAGGAGAACTGGGAGGATTCTGTGCTTGTGAGGAGCAGATCAAATGGGATCGGTGTCTTCGTGCCAGAGTCTTGGGCCTGTAGGGTCTCGCTCAGCTCATAGAGAGGCTTTGGCATGTTGAAATCCCTTTTAAAGACTAAAGAGCAGGAATTAGCAGTAGGTGCTTGCAAAGATACAGTTTTTTTATGAGGTGTTTTCCTGCGATAGGCCCTCTGGTTAGCTCAAGGATCCTGGGGTAGGCAGGTTAAAACTACCTGGAGTCCAAATCCTATCACCAACATATTTATTATTTTCACACTAGTGGAGCTTTTGGACTGCTGTTTAAAATGTAGAGTTACAGCACTGAGAGTTGTATAACTTCGATCCCGAGGGTTGGCTAACTATGAAGAAAAAGGCTAGAAACCTTTTCTTCACTCATGGAACTTTCTTCTTGCGCAGATCAGCTCCTTCTTAGGGTTTTAAACATGAGAATTTTGAGATTCCGTGCTGTGCTTGTCCATGACAGTCGTACGGCTGATAAAGTGTACCTTAAATGTTTGGGGCATGTTCGATGCTTTGGGGTTTTTTGTTTGTTTGTTTGTTTTTCCCCAAACTATTAAGTACATGAAATGTAGAGAGCTATCTACCTGAAATAGTTAAGAGTGCAGGTGAATTTAAGGATGTCTATTTTAGAAACGCAGAGTCCTACAACTTATCTACTTGGTACACTCAGAAACGCAGCAGGCGCTCAGGTAATTCAAATCTTTTTTTAAACACTTTCTTGAGTCACTCTGATCTGTTCCTTCAGACGTCGCAAGACATCTGTTCTACTGCTCAGAAAATTATTCCTAGCTGCTATTTGAACATGGAGCAATATGTTAATGAGTTCTATATAAAACCGCAAACTAGAGTCTTGACCTTTGCCTGTGGAATTTGCTGCTTGCAAAAAGTGGATGCAGTCCCAGTGAATTGTAAGCTGATCTCGCATCACAGCTTGAATGTGTTGCTCTGACTGTTCCTATACAAAGTAAGCCTTCATATTGTAAATATTTCAGCTACAATCCTTTTGATGGACCTAATGAAAATCCAGAGGCAGAGCTTCCGCTGACTGCAGGAGAATATATTTACATCTATGGAGACATGGATGAAGACGGCTTCTTTGAAGGTGTGTTTTAGCAGAATGAAATGTCCTGAATTACTGTGGAGAGTTGATCCCTCTTAAAAAAACAAGAGAGGAATTTAGTGAATCTTGAAACCTCAAGATAAAGGTTTTCTGCCCAAACTCAGTTTGTTAGAGGGAAGAGCAGATTCTTTTGGAAAAAGGTTTATTTATGTCATGATTAAATTAAGTCTAAAACGTGAAATCCTGTGATTTCAGTGGGAATTTTTCCACTGCTTCCAGCAGAGCTCCAGATTTCATCCCCATATGGTTCCTCCCTAGCCATGGAGAGGAACATGTTCAGCCCTGGGCACCTTCTGCAGATGGTCTGTTTCCCTCTTTCCAGCGGCTGCATAGTGAGCCAGAGACCGTAAGGCAGTTGATGGTCTCTATTACCTCTTGCTCTTTTGGCAGAGTAGGGTATCAGCTAAGCGGTCCAAACTGCAGTTGTTATCCTATTTGGTGTCATACAGCGTGTTTCTCTTTTGCCGCCTTTGAAAGCATGATCCTCATTGACTAATAGGCAGATGGAATTGAAACCAAGACTTGCGGCCTGTAAATTTGTAATGAAGTTTCTTTGTGGAGCTGGCTTGCTTAAATGGGATGAAGGATCCTAATTTACCGAGGTGCTTTGCAAGAGCTGAGGCAAATGCATGCCGTGTTGCGCTGCTTGCTCTTTGACTGTTCTGGCTCTTTCTTTCTTTCTATTTCCAAGCTTTTCATGTATTTGTTTGTTTGTTTATTGTTTAAAGAATAAAAAGGTTATTCTTTACTAACGTTTTCTGCTTTCCCTGCTTTCAATTGATTTGCTGTAGGTGTTGTTTGAAAGGGGAAAGTAAGTGCAATCCCTACACGCTGCTCTTTTGACTGTGATTTGAGGGCTCTTGCCCGTACCAAGAGTGCTGTGGTATCGGTCGTCCCCGGGGGTCCTTTTGGGACATCTTTATTACAGAAACTAGCGTAACAAAGGAGGGAACTAAAAAGAAGGCCAGAGCTGAATACAGAGCTGGAAAGATGGACTTTCTTGAGGAAGTACTACAAAACTCAAATCTGTATGGCTGGGAGAAGACGTAAAATCATCAGTCTGCATGGTTTGGGAAGGCTAGAAAAAGACACTTAAGTTGGTGAAAGAGCTGTGATTAGGAACGATAGGATAATGAAGAAGGAAAATCCCTTAAGCTAATCACACAAAACTTTCTAGTTAGTTGGCTCTGGAATGTGCGGAGCAGTGAGTTGTCTCACTGTGGCCATTAGATCTAACTAGGGAAGCCCTAGGAAATGCGGGAAATTTTGCCAGGAATAACCTTCCAGAGGTTTTCTTTCCACTTCTGACTGCAGTGCAGTTACGACCTAGCGTAGATGTTGTCACGTTGTCTTCGCAGATGGGTTGGAAGGCTGAACGGTAGGTGCAGTGGTAACAGGTTTCCTGTTTTTTGTTTAGGGGAGCTGATGGATGGCCGGCGAGGGCTGGTCCCCTCCAATTTTGTTGAGCGAGTTTCAGATGATGACCTCATGACGTTTCTGCCTTCGGAGCTGAATGATCTCACCCATAGTTCATACCAGGAGAAAAGTTTTGTCAGTGCAAGCACCAGCAGTGGAGATAAAAGTGATTTCTCCATTGAAGAGAGTAGCATCAGTCCATTGGCCAGTAGAGCAGAAGGAGACCAGGAGGAACCTGTTAGTCATACAGCAGTGCCTTACCCAAGAAAACTGACTTTGATCAAGCAGCTTGCCAGAAGCATAGTTGTAGGCTGGGAACCACCACTTTTGCCAGCTGGCTGCCCAGACATACAAAGCTACAACATCTATGTGGATGAAGAGCTACGTCAAAATGTGAAGAGTGGCTTTCAGACCAAAGCGGTGATTGAAAAGCTGGATTTAAAGGCAAAGGCTTACCGTGTATCCGTGCAGGCTGTGACAGAGCAAGGCAGTTCTGATAAACTGCGATGCACTTTCTTTGTGGGGCAAGATTTTTGTGTGGCACCAACTATGCTGAAAGTCAGAAGCGTCACTGCCACGTCCGCAGAGATCTCGTGGCTTCCCTGCGACAGCAATTACAACCACGCAGTGTATCTCAATGGGGAGGAATGTGACATAACAAAACCCGGGGTCTACTGGTACGCCTTCCGCAACCTGCAGCCGAGCACTCCGTATGTTGCCAAGCTGGAGGCCCGGCCCTCGAGAACACCTTGGGAAGAGGTCCCAGAGGGGCAGGAGCAGAACTCAGCTGTGATACACTTCACTACCCCGCTAGCAGGTATCAGAGCAGTCGTGCCCGTTGCCACTGTGCATGGAGTGCTTGGAGCAGTACGCTCTGTCGTTACTTTGCTATGAAGCCTTGGGGCGAAGGGAAGCAAGGTTTATTAGGTCCCAAAGCCTGAGATGCTGCACTGTTTTGTCTTAATGTTTTTCTTCCTTTATTTTAAAAATCTATTCTCTCTTTTGTTTTTGTTTGCTCTGAGAAGACATCCCCTTTGCTGATTTGAGCAGCATGCCTCTCAGGGCATGGAAGATCTGGTTTGCCATGACCTTGCTCGAAGGGTTGCTGCATCTTGGCCTCAGCTACTTTTGCAAAGTCCTGTTTTCTGTGCATTAAAGCTTTCACAGAACAAGAGCACTGTATTTTCTCTGGTTCTGTCTATCGTTTCCCAAGACTAGCCTGGCTATTCTAGTACGGTTCTGCAGTGGCAAGTCTGGCATGGGAGTTTTCTCTTTGAGAAAAGGGTTTAGTTTAGCTTTAGTTTAGCTTTAGTTTAGTTTAGCTTTATGCTGTAGTCAGGTAAGCAAGAGGAAAATCTTTTTGATCTCTCGCAGGCACACCTGATGCTCCTTTGGATGTCCAGGTAGAAGCTGGTCCCTCACCAGGTATCCTCGTTATCAGCTGGTTACCTGTCACCATTGATGCTGAAGGATCTTCCAATGGAGTTCGAGTCACCGGTTATGCTGTGTATGCGGATGGACAGAAGGTATTGTGCTGATGCTGTGCAAGGCTGATGTTTGAGCAGGTGGGTGGCTGGAGGCTGGGACAGGGGTAGCGGGCAGTTGCAGAGCCTCAAGACCTGGAAAGCTTGATGCAGTAAGCATGCCATGAGGAGGCAACGACAGTCCTTGGCCTGGAAAGGAATGATATTAGAGAAGGGACAATGCCTGGGCTGTTTGCTTTGGCTGATGCACACCAAAAAAAGACATCTCTCCAGATTCTTGATGTGTTCTTGATAAAACTAAGGTAGGAAAGTTCCCCTGTCAGGACCCTTCACTAGCAAAACAGGACAATTAGTGTCAGCCTCCTCTGTCTCACCCAGGCACTAGCTTGATCCTTGGGGAAACACGGAGCTCAATGAGCAATGAGTCCACAGGGCACGGACAGAGGACAAGTACAAGCACAAAACCTTGCCACCACTTGGGGCTTGTCTCTGGACTATGAGGAGTGAGGTGTAGTTCTCCAGCCCTTTCTTAAATTAAGAGACAGACAAAGGGAGAGGTGTACAAACACCCCAGGGTCCACTGCTAATACTGGTAAAGAACCTCCAGGGATATTCTGTATTAAAAGTGGCCTGCGGTCTTCTGCACAGATGATGTTGTGCCATTGGCCATGGGAGAGGCAAGCCATAGCTGTTTAAAGGAACACAGTGCAAAGCAGAGTGGTGCTGTGTTGGATGATTGCTCTTTTATCACAGAAATGCTTTTTCCTCTACACAGGTTACAAAAGGAGTCTGGGAAGGCAGACGAAAGGGAGGCCAAAAGGGATAGCCTTTTAAAGCGTAGGGAACAAGGAGAGCTAAAACCTGGAGTAGGAGAGAATATTGTTGTATTTTGTAGAATATCGAGTTTCTCAAGTGGTTATGGTAACAATTTCTCTTTACTGTTCATTCTTCCCTGATGTTGTGCCGAAGGGTGAGAATTCTCCACGCGTGCTCTCAAGAGCTTTGGGGTCTATAGTTAACTTTGGATTCAGGAATTGTCGTTCTTAGAAGGGCTGAGCTGTGCACAATAAATAATTGTTCCCTGTTTTTTTGCTCGCAGGCGATAGAAGTTACTTCTCCAACAGCTGGGAGCGTCCTGGTGGATTTGTCCCAGCTTCAGATGTTCCAGGTGTGCCGGGAGGTTTCTGTGAGAACGATGTCTCTGTACGGGGAGTCAGTGGATTCAGTTCCAGCCCAGATATCCTCGGTTTTGCTGCGAGCCTCTCACCGCTCTTCACCTTCAGATTCTGCTGTTTCTACCACTTTTACCTCTAGACTGCCCCGTGGAGAACCCAGGGGCTCTCTGCCTGCACGCAGCCCCCCCACGCACCAGACAGCTGCACTCCTGCTTCGACAAAAAGTTCCCACTGATAGCTCAGATGCCAAATTGACTGATCTCTCCTCCAGCCCCAGCGGCTCAGTGCGATCTCTGCCGGCGAAAGCCGCTTCACCGCCGCACCTCTCCTCCCCCAGTGCTTCCTTGGTGCAAGTTTTAGGCACTTCCCCACAGGGATCGGATGCTGCACGAGACAAGAAATGCCTGACTGTGCCTCCTCAGCAAGCTGGCAGCACAGTGCTCCCCGGTGAGGGCACGGAGCCTGTCCCTTCAAGGGAAGCAGAATTGCAAGGCCTGAGTGAAGGGACGGAGGTGCAGGTAAGTGCTTACGTCTCCTGCCCAGTACCATGTGTGCTGGGAAGGAGAATGAATCATTTTGGGGACTGGAACGAAACGCCACTGAGCATCTTTCTCTTTCTGTGGCACACTGTTGCCTCTGGGCCATCATCCAGTGGTTGGCAAACCGGCAGGGAGTATTGGCTGCTGTTGTGTACCTGGAAGAGCAGATGAAGCTCGCCACTTGATTGCACGTGTGCAAGCAGCTCAGGAATAGAGTCGGGAAAGCAAGAATTCATCAGAGAGAGAAGGTGAAAAGGACGTTGCCACTGATGATGTCGGTGTTAGTCTGGCATTGCTGTGCTCTCTGACTTGAAGGGGTCTTCTCCGGTCTGGTGGGTTTGCACCTGAATCCCATAGGGTGGATGAGTCCTTTCAGGGCCTTTTTAGGACGGTGGTGAGGATGTCTGAGAGCCCCATAAGAAAACAGGTAAATGATCTATAAGGTGCTCGCTCTGTGACAAGAGGGAAGTGGGTCCTGTGGTGTGTGATGTATTATATCAGGAAAAAGGATCTTTTTCCCATTCTGACCTTTGACATCGGGGACTCAGGGGAGTGCTTCAAACTGTTAAATACAGCATGACTTTATCAGTCATGGTGGTGTGAGCTTGCAAAGGCTCCGAGTTAGACAAAAGCAGGGAAGACTTCTGATAATTGCTGCACCATCAGCAGCTGTGTGGGCCCAAGACCAAAGGCCAGGTAAATACACAGAAGAATTGAGATGTTGAATGCAAAATTCCGATCATCATTCTTCAGCCCCTGGTCATTTGCTGCTCACAGTACCTCAGGTCAATTGTTGTGATTCATTTGCCCACGTTTAGATGTCTAGTGTAGATGGCTACACGTGGGTGGGTCGCTTTGCCTGCTTCGTAATCAGTGGAGCAAAATGCGTGCTTCCAGGATGCAAATCATCTTTCTTGCTTGAGATGTCTGTCTTCACTTGGCTGTCAACAAAGAGAAACGGCAGGAGGATCCTAGCTGTCAGATTAAACATGAGATCTAGACCTGTCTGGCTTTTGCCTGAGCCCAGGCGACGTTTAGAAACTAGGCACTGCAGTGTGTAAATCTCCCTAGGGGTCTGATCCTGTACCTATTTTCAAAGTCTGCCTAGGTTGTGCTCCATTGCAGAATACAGCGGAGGCTGCCTTATCTTAGAGCGAGGGTTAAAGAAAGCAGTGGTTGATGAAGGAGGCCCACCTGCCTTACCCTCCTTGTTCCTGGGGTTCCACTCCTCCATCTCCCAGAGGTTTTCTTAAACACCAGACTGAACTGAATAGAAAACAGATGAAAATTTAAAATTTCTGTAATCCTACTAGGTGACCTAACCACGAGTCTGTGCAGTTGTACTCTGGGTATATTCTTCTTCATTAATTCCCCTTTTCTTCACAGCCCTTACCAGCTCCGAGAAGCGCTGGGGTAGCGTCCTCACCTCCAGCTCAAGCTAACCTGCAAGCTGGTGTGTAGGACATTCCTCTGGCAGACGAGAGTGGGAAATGACCTTGTGGTATAGCTTGGGCTCTTCTTGCTGCTCTAAAACTAGTTATTGTCAATACGCTTCTGTGGCTTACACGAGCCACGTGTGGTGGCCAGAGCTGCAGCAGTGGAAAGGCCGTGTGTCTACTTGGAGCTAATGGCAGGGAGAGGTTTGTTCCAGGGCTGGCCAACCTTCCCAGCTGCAAACTGCCTGCCCAAATATTCGTATGCCAACAGCGCAGAACGCGTAGTGTTTGTGTCAGAGAGTTTGCGGTGGTAAGGGCCCCCTTCCGGTGCACAGGTATTGCATGATATCTCCCCCAGGTTTCACAGTTTGTGATGACCTTTTTTGGGCTTATTTGCCAGATGGAGCAATCCGTAACCAAAGCACCAGAGCTGGAAAGCCCTTCTAACAGTAGTCTGAAGATACGTATGGAGACCTGCCACGCATGCTCCGTGGAGGAGTCACCAAAAGGTCCCAATGCTGAAAGAGAGAAAGAGGCAGAGGAGAAGCGCTTGAGCCCAGAGCCTTTGTCCTCCCCCAGCCAGGCTGAGGGGACAGAGGGCACCTTCAGAGACGCAAGCGTGGGTGGAAGCAGCTGCCAGGAGTTCCTGAGGTTGTCCCCTGGCAAGGACGTGATGAAAGAAATGTCCAGAGTGAAAAGAGAGGTTTGTTTAACCTTGGTTGAATGTCTCTGCCCATGGAGGAATGTGGATTGTGTTTGATGTCCCTAGGTTTTACAATCTTACACAGTACTGCTCTTCTGCAGGCTATGAAATATGTCTGCCAGTTTTCTGTGTCTCTGTGTGTGTGTACACACGTGCCAATTGCTGCATTGGGTGCTGCCGAATTTATTTCCCACCACACTTTAGCTGTATGTGTACTAGAGAAAGGTAAAAAGCTCCTTTATTGCTGAAATAGAGTGCCTGAGATGGCTGAGGAAATGCGTTTTGCTTTTCAACAGCAAGAAGAAAAAATGTCTGAAATGGGAAGACGACAGCTGACCCTTTTTGCTGAGCACAACCGTAGTTCTGACCTTTCAGATATTTTGGAAGAGGAGGAAGAAGACGAACTGTCTTCAGAAGCTCTGGAAGAGAAGCAATGGGACCAGAGAGAGCCATGTTCCCGGGAGAATGGGGAAAAGGTAACTCGTAGCAGAGTAATGCTCATGGGGAGCGCCAGTGCAGCCATCCCATGTCATCAGCTCACAGGAGGAGGTGCTGGTCTGAGCCCAGCGCTCTCAACAGTGCTTGGCTAAGTTCACGCCTGCTCTGCTTTTACTCCCATTGTTGTCTTAAGCTAGGAAAAATGCAAGCTCTTTGTGAGAGGGAAGGGTGTTTATACGTAATGAATGTACCCAGGGTTTAATTAGTTGGAAAAACACACAATGTAATGTGAACTTTAGAACCCAGGGTTAAAAATCAATCTTATTGATGGAGTTCTTAATATAGATATAAACAGTGAACACACAGGAATCTGTAAAGTCCACCCATCTGTAGATGCTGTACCAACCCCCCTTCCCTCCTCAGGCAGAACAGGCATGTGGTATTTCGGCCTCAGTCCTGCCAACGCTCCTGAACGTGAATAACTTAGCGCAGATTATTTTGCGTAGAGCTTGGTGCTCTCTGTAGGAATGGATGGCTTGTAGGAGCGGAGCTGTGGCTTTGCAGTTCAAGTGTTGCAAGTGAGGAGATACTGGTGGAGCTGAACTGTGTTCAGACAGTTAAAGCTAGTTCGTGCGTTATAATGCATCTGTGACAGGTAACGTGCTTAAAACTGTGTGACTGGAAAGTGGTATGTAATCATAGAGATGACGGCAGTTGAGATGAATGGGCACGAGGGAAAGCATTGAGGTTGAATGATGGAGAAGTTAGGAAGATTGGTAGGAAATGGGATACGCCTGTATAGCAAGAAAGCACCCTCATTTTTTTTCATGTGACCAAAGAGCATCTGTAATTTGTTGATGCTGATCCGTGGCTGCTAGCCTGCAGCACAGATAGGATGGGTCTGGTGAGCATGAAATGATCGGTAGCAGACAGTGTAGTGATTCTGGAGTAAATTTGCTGTCGCTCCTTTTCTCCTTCTGAAGGGGGTTCTGCTTCCCGGGCGGGGAGGCTGGACCGGCAGAGCAGCGTGCCAGGAGCCCCGGGAGAGCCCGGTGGCTGGAGGTGCTGGGGCTGCCTGGGAAGGAGTTGTTGAAAGGGCTTCCAGTTGTTGGGATTGCACTGGAAAAAAATGGGAGAAAAACACTTTCCCTGGAAGGAGAAAAGAGGAAGTCAGAACAGTCAAGAACGCCGTTCTTTGTCTCTTTTTCCTGGGTGTTTTATTGGCCTGAATGTTTTTGGGTTTTTTTCTGAAAAAGAAACACCGAAACCCCACGCACATCCTGTTGAATGGAGCAAACTGGTGCTTCTTGACCTGATGAAGTGATTGTTTTCTGTTCTGGCAGCGACAAGTTGAGAGTGTGAGCATGACAAGATGCTGAATGGGGAGAGGACACCGGGGCAGGAAGCTTTAGGGCACGGAGCTCCCAAGACTGCCTGGTAGAGTGAAGGAAGATGGCGACTGAGGCAGGCCAGGTCTCAGCAGGGCTCTTTTCTAGGATTCTGCATATTTAGTAACATTTTGGGTTATCTCAAGACTCCTCAGCCAACTCTTTCAGGATTTGCGGGATGAAAGAATGGAAGGGTGCTGCTTTTAAAATGTTTAACCTCAAATAAGTTGTTTAATTTCTCAAACCATTTATTATATTAAATCTCAAAAGCCACAACTTTGTAAACAGCTAAAATAAGTCTTACTGGACTTACTTTATGGTTGCCTTTATAAATTCTGCATATTCTTAATTGGTGCTAACAAGGTAGGAGCCTAGAGTGCACGTCCTGTAAAGAGAGTTTGAGGAAGCTGAGCTTGTTTGGTCTGGCAAAGAGGAGGCGAGCAGGAGATCTTGTAGCTGCCTACAACTGTTGGAAGGATGGTTAAAAGGGTGAGAGAGCCGAAGTCATCTTGTTCGTGGCAGATGATATAAAAAGAGGCAGCAGTCTCTGAGGTGAGAGTTGCTGTTTGGGAGGTTCATGTTGGAGATGAGTACAAACTTCTTTCCCAGGAGGGTGGTGCAGCCTTGGGACAGGTCCGCAGAGAGGTGAGGGATCCCCGTTCTTTGTTTTCAAGCCTCAGCTAAGCAAAGACATTGATTTACTGTTGGCAACAGTCCTGCTGCAATCAGGAGACTGAACTGGAGACCTCTGGAGGCCCCTTCGACCAATGCTGTATATAATTCAAGACCAGCTTTTGCTTGGAAAAAGTTATGGAGGTTGGAATAATCAATAGGCAGCTTACAACTGCCTTTTTTTTCCCCACTGTGGTTCAGTTTTTAATTATCTCTGAACAGGCCTGCTCATGCCTGTAGCGTAACTCATCAATAGCTACATATGCTTTGTAAACTATTTGTAAGTGTTTTTACAACATGCCATGATATAAATTGTCAGGGAAGTTGAACAAGAGACCTCCAGAGGTATCGTCCAACCTAAATTACACTATGCACCTTGGGTTCTACCTTTCTATTTTAGTATAAATGTAGGAAGTGACAAACCATAAATTCTACAGTTGGTCCAAGACAAATTTTAAAATACAGCAGCATTTTCCCAAAAGTTTTATGTAACCTGGTAGGCTCTTACCCAGCTGCAAGTGAAATGCAAGTCTGTGCGCCCCCTTTGAGGTAAAGGGTTTTCATGTGTATTTTTGGCAACTCTGTTCACCTGGATTTGCAGACAGTACCTACTGTAGAGCTGGACCTTGACAGATGATGGGAAGGGCCTAGGGAAGGGCCTCCCATAGCAGCAACATCTCCAAGGGGTGTCTTGCTGCACAGGGTCACTTCTGTTCCAGTGCAAGGACGGAGAGGTAAGGGAGGGCTGTGGGGTCCTTGGGTGAGCGCGGGCTGTGAGACTCATCCCTGCGGAGGGAGGAACCCAGTCAGCTCTAACGTGCAGCGACCAGCCGTGGAGGAACTGTGCCTCTCCTACCCCGTCATCGCAGACTGGGGATGCTGAAGCTGTGGGGAATCAAGTGGGCAGGATGAAAGGTGCTGCAGATAGTTGTGTGTGTAGGGGCAGAGGCTGGGAGGGAGCTCTTCCATGCATTGGCCTTTCTCGCTTTCCGCTGCATCGCTAGTTCATCTGATTGTCTTTTGCCAGAAGACCCATTGCTCTCTTTTGCTTCCTACCCTTGCTTCGCTGCAGACCACAGTTGCCGCTCCATACTGCTGTGCTGGGAGGGAATCAGCTGTAACTTTGCCTCCTTTTTAATGTTTATTTCCTCTCTTTTTTCCTTTGCTTGTCCTGGCTGTGGCTTTTCTCGGGGGCTGGGTACAGATGGATCTTTGTGATACTGACAGCGATGAGGAGATTCTGGAGAGGATACTAGAGCTCCCGCTTCAGAAGAACCACAGCAAGAAATTGTTTAGCATCCCTGAAGTGACTGAGGATGAGGATGAAGATGAGGATGAGAAGTGTGTTATGGAGGAAAAGGCAGAGCCTCAAGACTCCTTGGAAAAGCTTACCTACCATTCAGGAAGGACAGAGAAGGCACTCGACATCAAGGAGCCGTTTCTGAAGGCAGATGGGAGCAATACCTCCACGGATCTGTCCTCTCGGACTCTGTGGGAGGAGCATCATGTTAAGGAGAGCAGAGCGGACGCTGACCATGTGAATCCTGCCTTTGTCCAGCCAGCCTGGAGTCAGAAGAAGGCAAACTGGAACTGGGGCTACCAGGAGAACGATCCGAAGTCTGGGACTGGGGCAAGTCCCACTTGGAGCAAGAAGAAGGGAAATAATTATCGAGAGAAGATCCGGAGTCGGCCTGAGATGGGTAGGAAGAGACAGAATGATTTAACAGAGCACTGCAGTCGCCTGCTGGGCAACTGCAGCCAGATGGGAAGCGGGTTATACAGAGCTCCTAGCCTCAGGGAAGAGCTGAACATTGTGAGCAGTGTTGGTGGTAAGGAGGGGTTTGATATGTACAGTCGTGCCAGACAAGGCACCTTACGAAAAAACCACACGAAAGCAGTGGTTTCAGGGTTTGCAGAACCTGCTGTGATGGCAACACACTGCTCCAGCCCCAGGAGCCTGGAAATAGACATTGAATACGACTCCGAAGATGATCAGGATTCGACCTGTGCATCCCCCCCTGAGAGCAGGCTGTGGCCAGAAAGGTCCCAGAGCTGTCAGGGGGACTGGAGTGATTGCTCCAGTCAGTCTGAGGTTGCCCACACGGATGGCAGAAGGGACCTGACCAGACTGGAGATGATGGAAGAACAGGGTATGGAGTGGGCTGGGTCTCCGAGCCGGCACCTGCGATTCTTCTGCCGGGAGAAGGAAGCACTGAGATGTGAGAGCAGTTCTGAGGAGCAGGGCTGGGAGCGGGACTGTAAGTCACCTGGCTGGAGAAGGAGGCTCGAACATCCTTCGAAGGGGATACATAGCACCTCCTTGCACAAAAGGGTTGGGTGACTTTTCCTATTCTGGCTTTGAAGCAGCTTGCAGTGGCGTTAGCTTCCCTCTGCTTCCTTGGCCTGCCTGTATCTTGCTTTGTTCAGTGTTGTCCAGAGAAAGGACCCTCCTCTAGGATTGTCTGGAAGAATATCTGAGAGATTCTGTAGTTCTGTGCTGCTCCGTGGCTTTTCTTGTATTAGCTGCTTCTGCTTTTCCTGCTAACTGACCGAGTGTCACCGATGCAGTATTCCTTTTCGCACTGGGTCTTCCTCCCCACGGCAGGAGGCTGTGGGACCCAAATGAAAATCCGTGGTGAAATAAGCCGATTTGTGAAAGCTTTGTGTAGATGATGACTGTAATGTCATTGCCTCCCCTCGAAATGCCCTTTCCTGCGTCCTCATGCTCACCAAGGGGATCGTCACTGGTGCCTGGCAGGGAGCCTGCCTGTACTTAGTTCTGTTTTCCGACTCCCTTGGTATTTTCAGCTCTAGAGTGTCCCTGAAGAGGAATGTTGCATTTGGATGCACTGCTCTTTGTGGAGTGCGTTTGGGCTGAGCGCTGTTCACGCGAGTCGGAAGGCGGAGGCTGCTACTAACTCTCTGGTGGTTCCTGTTGCAGGCGGCCGGTAGCAAAGATCCTAGGGGCCAGGAGCTGCCTGGCGCAGCCGCCTGGCAGGCTCCCAGCAGAAGAGGGAACAAGAGCGTAAGAAGAAGCCAAATGCAGAAACCTTTGCTCTCTAGTCCAGGTGAGCGGCCAAGGGGGAGAGAGGTGGGCAGCAGGCAAGAGGGAGGCTATTGGAAATGGCAGGGATGAGGCTAGTAGGCAGTATTTGAGCCATGCAGGGCTCCGGCAGGGGAATGATGCTGATGTTATCTCTCTGGTGTGTCCCCTGTCTGCACACAGGTCCTCCACGGAGCACCGCTTCAGAAACCTCTGTTAAAGATGATGGCATTAGAATATTTGTGGCTCTCTTTGACTACGATCCCGTTTCTATGTCTCCTAACCCTGACGCAGCAGAAGAGGAGCTCCCATTTAAGGAGGGACAGATCCTGAAAGTAAGAGCACACCTTAGCGAACATCTCCTACTCTGTATGGATCCATCTGATGTTCCAGGGACAGCATAAACCTTGGGAGGCAGACACTCCTTCATCTTGGGAGTTTCCTTAGCCTCCCTTTCTCCTTTCTCTGTGCATCTCAGTCCCTGTAGCATAAACAGTCTCTGGCCTGTCTTTTCCCTTGCAGGTATGGGGAGACAAGGATGCTGATGGCTTTTACAGGGGTGAATGTGCAGGAAGGGAGGGGTACATTCCCTGCAACATGGTATCAGAAGTCCAGGTGGAGAATAATGAAATCAAGAAGCAGCTCCTAAAGCAAGGGTTCCTGCCTGCCGACACACCGATGGAGAGCATAGGTACTGTATCTCCTCTATGTGCGTGCTGTGCTAGTGTCAGCGTGTTTCTTTGCTGAAATGTGCAAAGCTCAGTCATGCTGTCAAGCTGTGTGGCCAGCCTAGCCCACCAGCTGGTCCCCAGGATCGGAAGGCTTGTTTAGCGGCTGTTGGAGTAGCGAGCAGGGAGGTCTCGATGGATGAGGGAGGCAGGTGTGCTGAGATCTCCGTTCGTACCTGACTCTGCTGCCGCACAGCGCTGCGCAAGGCCGTGCTCGAGGCGTCGTGTCTGTGAACTCAGCACAGTGTGAGCGAGGCTGATCCTCGCCAGAGAAGGGGAAACAAAAAAGTTTGAAGAGCAGCTGAAGGATGTGAACAAGAGTTTTCAGTTCTGTGTTCTCTCCTTTGTTTTGCGAGTCTGTAATGGAACCCATAGGGGTGACCCTGCTCTTGGGTGAGAGAATCTGTGAATTGGGAATGGAGGAGGATGGGGAGAGACTCGTGGGGAAGGGGAAGGAAGGGCATGAGCAGACCTGGTCCTGGGGCTCCTCCATACTCACTCCCCGAAGTACGTGGTTCAGTGCTTTATGCACTGCAGAGACTTCCCTGTTTCTTCCCGCTCGTGTACTCAGAGAGAGGAGAGGAACCTTCCCTGGGTTGGGCAGCCATCACAGCTCGGGCTGAGCTAGGCTGCAGTTCCGTTGTTGTGAGCTGCCCCAAGACTGTCATCACCATATTGGTGTCCCAGTGCCAGTCCCTTATACTCTCCGTCTCTCATCCTGCTCCTCTCGGTGTGCTCTCTGCTAACAATGGCGATTGTTTGACCTGCTCCACTTGTTAAAACAAGAGCACATTCTTGTTTTGCCTGGCCGCTGTTTCCTCACCAGCTCAGCAGGGTAAAACAGCACAAGCGTGGGTCTGATGGCAAAGGTAAACCCTGAGCGGTTCCACTGCCTCTCACGGGCAGTGGAGGAAAAACAGAAAAAAAAAAAAAAAGGAAAAAGAAGGATCAAGCTTGTTTCCATTTCTCTGCAGTGAGACCAGGATCCAGCCCTAGAGGCCAAGGGGCTGACAGTGCCCAGCTCCGAAATGCGGGTCTCTGGAAGGCTGGTCCTGAGGAGCACAGGGGCTGAAGGAGGCTGTTGCTTTCACTGTGTGATTTTTTTTTTTTTTTGGTAGGTTTGTGTCCTTTGGCCTCTCTCATGTCTAGGGAGATGAGAGATTTGGGTAAGGCCTTTTTCACACTTGGGACAGTCATCATGTTTCTCCTGCATGGATTCTCCGGTGCCCAGAGATGGCTAGATGCCCGTGGTGGCCTTTGTCCCTATGTGGATATACAAAGCTCTCTGTCCCCTGCCCCGCGGCGTACTCTCAGAAGAATTAAGTTAGTAGCTCTGAGACTGCATGAAATGTAGTGGGTTTGAAAGTCTTCGGGAGGGCATTGGTAGTGAAAAGGACACGCATCACACGTGCGTGCAGAGACTAAACCCTGTTTCCTTGGGCAGCCAGGCCGTCTGTACTTCTGTTGTTTTCCTACTGCCATAAACCCATATTACAGCCTCGTAACTAAGAAAGTGCCTCGGAGGGGTTGGTCTGGGAGCTCCTTCTGCAGGCTCGTCTGGGGACTCATCTAGTAGTGACCCTGCTCGGTGCAGAAGCTTTAGCTAGAGTCCTCCCAAATCCCTTCCCACCTGAGTGAATTGATGGAGTTCACCTCACCTGGCATTTTTCAGGTGTTAATGGTTTTATTTTATCCTTATGACGCTGCTTCTGAAAGAGAAAATGCAGCAAAGTGGTTTGTCTGATATGTACTGTGGTATGGCTGATGGGCATAAATACGGTGTGGATTTCTGTGTGTATTCGGGATGTGGATCATGCCTCATCTGACTCCACATACGAGAAACGGAGATTTGGGCTTTGCCCCTACAAGTCACGGTGTCTGCTTCCCAGGGGAAGCATGTCATGCTGCGCTGTTGCTTGTTCACTCTTCAAGATGCTTTTCACTTTCCATTCACTGTCTGTTTCTCTTGTCTATTTATTTGCTTTTTTTTTGATTTTTATTAAGGAAATGGCACATTTTCTCCACCTCCACGCCGCCAAACCGTCCCTCCTCCAAAACCCAGACGCTCCAAGAAAGGTCTGTGTCACCCACTGCTTCCTCTTTGATTTTTGTGATAGGATTACGGACTGCATTGAATTTTTACTACTTGCTTCCAGGACCCTCAGATGTTTGTCTCTGTACGACTGCTAGGAAGTGGAAAGAGAGCCCATCCCTGTGCTGGTGTTAAGTTTTTAACCACAGTGATGTCTTTTATAGTTTTGGAGCTTGACCTCTGCTTCCTGTTACGTCCCTGAGTCACGGTTACTGGCGTAGACTTTGAGTTGCATGAACGGTTTGCTTCTGGTGTTTGCTGCCTTGGTCTCTGTTCTTCTTGTTGTTGTTTGTCAGTTGTGTCATGCGGTCACTGTTGGAAGATGAACTCTCGCTGATGAGACGTTTTCTTCCCTCAGCAGGGCTGGATAAACAGGAGAAGTACAAGTCTCATCCAGGTGAGAATTGCTCTTTCTTACTATGAGAAGAGGGTTGGTACATTTGCATGATCGTAATACAGGCACATTTTGCGGTCAAGGGCCAATGCAAGACCCTGTAGCGCTCCTTCAGAGCACTGTAGGAAAATGGTTATTCTCCGGAAAGAAGAGTTTTAGTTCTTTTATTTAGTAGTGGGTGCAGTGGTCTTTGGCTAAACAGGGGGTGTTTGAAGGTGGCGGGCATGCATGGTTGTGCTTTAGAGGAGCAGGGAAATCTCTTACTCATCTGATGCCGCAGTCCTTAAAATCCAAGGTGGTCCCTTGAGGGGGTGCTCGCTCTGCTTAGGTGCACAGTCATCTGTCGATGTCCAGAGAGGCCAAGCCTGCAAACCCCTTGCTAGCCCATCCAGTGTTGACCTGAAACAGCGATTAAATCCGTAAGATGAAGGACGTGTGTGGGTTTTGTGATGCCAGACTTTGCTTTTGTAGACTCGGAGCAGGTCTGTAAGTAATAGGGCTGAGCAGGCAGGTGGTTGTGAGAATGCAGTGTGTTCCCTGGACGATGAGGCCTGCCCTTCCCTTTGTGCTGAGCTCTGGGCTGCTGTGGCTGGGCTGCCCGTCGATGCTGTCCAGGGCCCTTGCTGTTCCCCTGGCACTTGGAGGATAAATTCTGTAGCTCGATAGCAGAGCATTGCGTGGAGGGAGGAGAAATGTCCGTTCGAGACACTGTGAAGAGACTGCTGTCCTCTGTGTGTGTGTGTATGTGTGTGTGTATAAATAGAAAATATAAAATAAAACATTCCTGTATATATAGACAGGACCCCAGGGTGCTGGAATGGGGAGATGTCCCCGGTTCTGTGCTTGTGAGGTGATAGAGAAGATCAGAAAGCTGCTTTACCTGGGGCCTCTAAGATCTCTCTCCCATTCAATTTCCTTTCCATTTCCCCCAGTATTCTTTTTGCTCAGTCCATTCCAAGAACAGTGAAGGAGTTGCTGTGATTTGGGATTCTGTCTTAGAACTTCCAGCTGAGGATATTTTGCTTTATTTTTGTCCTGCAGGCCAGAAGCATCAGGACTTTGAAGCTGAACTGCTGACTCCTCGAAGTATGGTGGCTGTCTTCGACTATAACCCTAAGGAGAGCTCTCCAAATGCAGACGCAGAGGTAACAACCACCTGCTCACTCCTCGTACAGGCTTCTTTTTCCTCTCTTTTTTCTTCTATCCCAAGACACTCAAGCTGCGCCAGGGCAAGTTTAGGTTAGATATTAGGAAAAACTTCTTCACCGAAAGGGTGGTCAAGCATTGGAACTGGCTGCCCAGGGAAGTGGTTGAGTCTCCATCCCTGGAGTTATTTAAAGGACGGGTAGATGTGGTGCTCGAGGACGTGGTTTAGTGGTGGACTTGGCAGTGACAGGTTAACGGTTGGACTCGATGATCTTAAGGGTCTTTTCCAACCTTGACGATTCTGTGATTCTATGATGACACTTAGCGCTTTGGTCAAAACCAAGACGATTATGGCTTGGCAATACAACTGCTAAAAGGGGTTGGCTGAAGTCATAAAATGTAGTTTGCTGATATGTTCTCTCATGCATTCTCTGATAACAGTGTTCAGTTACCTGTGAAGCATAGGAAGCAACGCAGCCCTAATGATTTTCAGGATGAATCTCAGTGAAACTATGTGAGCATCTCATGGCCTCGTAGCATCCTCTACTGCTTAGACAGGATTTAGCAGTTCTGGGGCAGGAGGAAGCAGCCCCTGCTGTTAGCAGCTGATCCAGGGCATCCACCTACTTAAGAGTTTGAATGGACTTCTGATGCTTTAGGTGAGCATGTCTTTTGTGGTAACTACCACAAAAGGTCTTTGTTCAAGCAAGGAAGACTTAGTTCCAATTTAATGGACTGGTCCTCTTTTCAAGCATATAATCCAAACAGTGTTGTTGTGGATAAGTCTGTTTCAGGTGGAAAGATTGCAATGCAGAATCCTTTCTGCCAAAAACCTTTCTAAATTAGAACATGCTCTGTTCCTCCATAGCAGTGTTAGGCTACTCTGAGCAAACATAAACATGGGTTTTGGATTCAGATTCTTTCCATGCATCCAGAAGGGAGTGGATGGCCAGGAGGTGGCACAGCTCAGGTCATGCTTCCCTGCCAGACTGAGTGTCTCATGAGCAAGACAGCTTGCTTCTGAGGACAGAGTGTTTTAGGGATGGTGGATTATCTTGGGAGATACAATGACAGTATGTATCAGCCAGCATCTGTATAGGTATTCATACATCTGGCCAAAGATCGCTTCTGAGCCCTTGTCAACAAGATGACTGTATTTTTTTGCAATGATTTGGTCTTCCTAGAACCTTCCCTGTGATCAGAGCTCAAATTATTGAAACAAGCTAGTGCAGTTCTGTTGCATTGTTGGAGATGCTCCCTGTTCGCACTCCCAGAAAATCTGGTCACCTGTTTTGTTAGAAGGCCACAGTGCTGTTTGTGAACGTGCACCAAGACACAGTAGAATCAGCTGTGCCGTTCTGTGTCTGTGAGTGAAGTTCCCTACAAGTGTCTTTCTGCTTGAACGAAGTAATTCACAGCCAACAGGAGGAACCTGCAGCCTCCAGAGATAAATTGAGTACTAGGGATATAATACGGTAAATATATCAGAGGTAGGCCCCTTCCAGCTAATACTTCTGTGGAGTGCAGAAGCCAGTGTGTCTTGAGTGGGACACGGCCTGTTTGGAGACTCCATGTTCTCCATCTTAGAGCAGCTTTTGTGCTGTAACTGGGCAGTTTCTTCCGTTAGAAGAGACTGCTTACACCTTTGTCTTCGGTCTTGCACTCCATGGAGCATGTGCTTGGGTGGCTGACAGGAGAGACGGATCTGATGGTGAAGGGTCGTGTGTTGTGCGGTAGTGTTCTGTTTCCAGGTCAAATCTTCTCGTTTGTATGCATTCCTGCTAGTGACTAATCCCTGAGCATTGCATACAGAACAGGCTCATCTAAGGGAGTGGGATTTAATACTTATATTTAAAGAAATTAAAGGTATTTCTGGTGCTTTTTCATCTTATTCTCAACATAACTTTCCAGAACAGGTGGTAGGTACTATTTTGAAGTCTTATTAAAATTGGTTTAAGAAATAGGCTTTGCTCTTGTCTTAATTTATGAAATGCTTCCTTAGCGCTGAATTCCACAGCTACCCACTTCGCCTGCTCTTCTGCATCCTGGTCCTGCAAGTCTTTAACACGGTGGCCTCCCTCCCCCCCGGTGAGATTGTGCATGAAGCCCAGGGTGACCTTGTGTTTCTGGTGAGAAATTCCAGGCAGTGCTTCTCCTGTGACTGTTGTTCTCTTGCTCTTCGCAGGCTGAACTGACTTTCAGTGCAGGGGACGTTATCACTGTGTTTGGGTCCATGGACGACGATGGATTCTATTATGTAAGTACAGGGGATAGGAAGGTCCTGTGGCTACATCTGAAATCGTTGGAGTCCCATCTAGTGGCAGGAGAGCGGAAATCACAGAACAAAATATTCTGCTTTTGGAAAAAAAAAAACCAAAACATATCTGCGTAGTGCAGGGCAGACTGTTTCTGGCAGTCCATGCTCCTCCCGTAAACCCAGTATCCAAATGGTTCTCAGTTTATGTCTCGGCATAACTTGACTACAGGTTTCCCAAAGCCTAGGGCGGCTTTTTCTGTACATACATCAGCTGAATCAGCATCTGCTGTAAGCTGATTTGTCACCAAGCACTTGGACACATGGTCTCATTCAGGGCAGGAGGCTAAAATGGTAACATAAGAATAAAAATGTACAATGACCCTCATCCGGCCACACTGCAACCTATCAACTTCAACAAGCACTGGTATCTGTTTAATTTACTGTGCATACCTGAGGACTGTGCCTGCCAACGAGCTGTGTGCTAGACACAATCCTTGGCCCTTGGATCATCCACCTTTTCCTGCACAGAAAGCAGTGTGTCTTCACACATCAAAGCTGAGGTTCAGCTCCAGGTGAAGTCTGGAGGGGACCATTGTGAATGTTTTGTTTGACTTCTTTTATAGCGTTGGCCAAACAACGTTGCTGGGATTGGTTTTGTCGCACCCAACCACCTGCTATTGAACTGGAGACTATTTTTTAGGAATTACAACCAAGCTTGGTTTGCAGCTCTGGACCTTAGTGAGCACAGAGACAATGCCTACAGCGTTGTACCAGTAGTACCTCATTCTTTAAAAAAAATAAATAAATACCAGAGCAAATCAAAGGCCTTTGGAAAGCCTGTGGCACAGTCATGCTCCAGTTGCATCTGGGATAGCGGTGGAAATTTTTCGAGTTTGTAGAAGTGGCCATGTTGCTGGAATACATTTGTCATGGCTTGCTGCCACCTTTTCTTCCTTTACTCTCCTCTGTGGTTTTGCACTCTGAATTGTTCCACAACTAAGCAAGAACGTGAGTCCTGAAATTTGCTGGGGATCCTTCCAACATGAGTGTGTTCCTGGGCTTCTCTCAGACCATACCCTAGCCATCTCTGCATGGGACTGCTCCTCTATTTATTATTTCTCCATCAGCCAGGCAACATGATGTGAGAAATGAATGTTGATCTTGCAGGGAGAGCTGAACCAACAGAGAGGGCTTGTCCCGTCTAACTTCTTGGAAGCTGTAACTTCAGATGAAGGCATGGTTGAGGAACTTCATTCAAAAAATAAAGAAGCTTTTCCCTTGAGTGCTGAGAGCCAGGTAAGATTGTGTGACTCTGCACAGTACAGACATCCAAACTGTGATGTGGCTGGAGACTGGGCGTTGCGCAGCATGCGGCAGCTGATGGAATCATTTAAATTATTGCATGCAGCTCAGTTCTTCCCATGGGAGGTGCTCAGAAGTTTAGAGGGGAGTGCTAGGAGCTCTTCTTGAAGACTTACCTATAGTGAAAAAGAGGCACAAAGCAACAAGATCCACTGGGGCCTCAGTCTCATTATGGTCAGGTGAGCAAAGAGCATCCCAGGTCCCACACGCAAATTCTTTAGATCCACAAAAGGGTCAGTGGTGAAATCCTGCTGCAAGCAAAGCCAGCTCCCCAAACACATGAAATTCCTCAGATATGCTCATATCCATGCCAGAGAGTTCTGGAGCTATCGACACCCAAACATCAATGCTCTTCCACCCATCCTGAGTTAGATGTATCTTAATCCAGTCCATGGTGCTTTCAGAGGAATTCAAAACACACTGGGGAGTTTCCCCAGCAGATCTGTGGGATGGATCCTAAGGCTCTGAGACCAACCCACAGGTGCAGGGAACTCAAAGGTTGAGCTATCCCCTTGCATAGGTTGCTGATACTCTTGAAACAAACGCTTAAGCGGAAGGTTTGGGTCATTTGCCAGATTCAGTCAGTCCTCGGTGGGTGAGGTCAAAAGTGTGGCACCTGCCTGGTCACTCCTGGGCCTCGTGTCCGGTGTCAGTCTAGAGAATGGGAGGCAGGGAGGGACACAGCTTGGTCCCAGCTCACATGTACTCAACCTTCAGTTCTTCTTGGGAGGTTATTGGCACTGTCAGGTGGTGCCAGACCCATGAAATTATCTAAGAGCAGGCCCAGATTGGCTTTGAGCCAGTCCTTACGGAAGTATGTGGCCCTGAATCCTCTGTTGAACTCTCCACTGGTGCCACCCTAGCTTTCCTGCTCTCTGCAGCATCCCTTGTCCTATTTCTCATGCTCAGCTCCTCCTTTTGTCTGTACCCACCTCCCATCTCTTATCTTCAAATGCTGCCTGATCTCCCTTAGGCTTCACCTGCAGCCCCATCTCTTGCTTCCAGGCGTTTCAAGCTTTGTGGGTGCAGCGTCTGTGCTACAGCCCCAATGCCTTCTTATGAAGAGCAGGTGGCAGGGCCAACTCAGAAATAAGGTTTGTGGGTAGCTTGCTGGATCATCTTCTAAACTCAGAAGTTGTCTGGGTCCCTTCTGCTTACCTGTTTAGGATACTCAGTCCCTTTTCTCCCAGCCCATAAGTGCTGGTCCATGTTGGGGAATCACACATTAATAAGCTGTTACTACCAGGATTTAAGAACCCTGAGGTTACACAGGTCTAACTTTCCCAGGGGAAACAAGCAGTCAAAGTGAGTTTCCTTCTTCAGTTTCCCTCTCAAAATGATTTACTCTTCCCAAATTACTCATCTGTTGCAATAGGGGGTGCCAAAGGAGACCTGAACCAGTAAAATTAAAACAGGTTGAGTTCATAGTGTAGCTTATTACAGATCTAACCCTTCTCTCCAGCATCAACTAGCAGCAACAAGGGCCTGTTTCAGATGTCAGGTGTCATTATCACAGAATCATAGAATAGTTTGGGTTGGAAGGGACCTTTAAAGGTCATCTAGTCTTACCCTCCTGCAATGAGCAGGGACATCTTCAACCAGATCAGGTTGCTCAGAACCCCATCCAACCTGCCCTTCAATGTTTCCAGGGATGGGGCATCTGCCACCTCTCTGGGCAGCCATTATTCCAGCCCCAGCCTGGGTCCTCACAGAAACCATGAGGAAATCATAGAATCATAGAATCATTAAGGTTGGAAAAGACCTCTGAGATCATCGAGTCCAACCGTTAAACTAACTGCCAGGTCCACCTGGATGCAACATGATGTCAACCAGCAGGCCCTCAAGAGCACCTAAAAAACTTGTCAAGAAAAGAAGAGAATTCAGGTAACCTTCAGGGCTCAGAGAGCTCATTTGCCACTTGCAGATGTGAAGGGTTTGGCTTAGCTAATGGTGTTTTATTAAAGGCAGGTAAGAGAGCAACTTGGCTAGTGAACAGGGTAACATGTACAACAGGTCTGCCCTTCAAGTATTCCTATTTGCATCCCTCTCTTCTGTTTTACTGGTGAGGAAACGGTGACAACAGTTTGACCTGCCCTGTCCCGGGCTTTGTCACGGACCTCACAGGGTAACGAGGCCCTGTCTGCTCCGCTGCTGAGCAGCGAGCACAGGCTGCTCCTGCTTGCTGCCCTGCAGCTTGCTGCTCCTCCACTTTCCTCTCCCCTTTCCACGGGTGCTGGGTTCAGCAGTGGGTGACTGTTCCCCTGGACACAGCAGTTTGGCCCAGATATCCCTGCATGCTCAAGGCTGTAAGCTTTTTTTCCCTAGGGTTCATGACACCTTTTTTTTAACAGAAATGCCTCTCAAATGGATAAAACCAGCCCATATAAAAGAGATGTGTTTCAGGCTCGCTCGCCTGCCCTTCAGATCTTTCCACTTGTCTCCGCTTCTCTCTGCCAGAGATCCAACAGAGCTTCCCCTGGCCTTGGCTCTGACTTTGGCTCTGCAGAGCAGAGTTGCCTTAGGTCAGGATCGATTTGGTAGTTTTGGCACTCGGCTGATCCATGAGCTGCTATTCTTTGTCATCTGTGAAGTCTGGGGACTTGGAAAATTCAGTTGTTGATGATTAAGCCACCTTTATTTCAGTGGGAATCCACATGAGCTATCTAGCCACGACTTTGTCACAGTGGCAGTCCTGCTGCCTCCCGGCTTCACCAGGATGCCTGACCTGGCTGATTCTGGCTTAGCACTCTCTAATTCCCTGCAGTCCTGCCTCCTGCTTGTGCTTTCAATCCAGATCTATCCTAACAGCTTCCAAATATGAAGGGCTTGTTTGCCCGCTTTTAAAAGCAGAACATTTACCCTGCTCAAAACCAAACTTGTATTAGTTAACTACATTTAAGTATGCTTATTGATTACCGAAGAGAGACAGAACCTGACCCCACTGAGTTTTTGGCTCTGTCACAACCATCACATCATCTATAGGCAGAACACTTGCTGGGTAAGGCAGAAGGAAGACCTCCTCCGGTAAATCATACATATGCTAAGGGCCATCACTGAGCTGGAATGAACTCTCACAGTGATACAGCCATGTCTGGGGCCTGCCAAACTCCAGCAACAGATTCACTCCATAGCATTAAGGAACTTGCTCGTTAAAGTGTGTTGTTGGCATATACAACACAAATAAGCACCTTTGCTGCTGCTGTTTGGGGGGGGGGAGTATGCAAAAAAATCACCGAAGGCAAAAGGTGCATGGCAGCTTCCAGAGAAGTATTGTTTGAATCTTCTGAAAGACAGCATGGCAAAACAGGCTCCCATCACATTTACCAGTCCCAGCCTGAGACCTAACACCTCGGGGAGCATGTGTATACGCCGTGGTATCACGGCAGAGCTTTGGACTTGTATTAAAGCTGGTTCCAATCTTAACAGAAGCTTCTCCGGCATGATCATGAGTGATTTTTAAATCACTTGTAACTTCTTGGATTTGATGTTTTCACCCTGCCTGTTCTTCAGACTTCCCTTCTCCCTGCTGCTCTGCCAAAGGCCTGAGAATAAGGACAGTTTACTTTCCAAATTGAACTGGGGAAGGTGGATCATTTTGAATGATTTCTGAGTAAATCTTAAAATGCTGGCAACTGAAAAAGGTGAAGGAGTTTAACTTTAAAACTGATAACATTTGGGGATTAGATTAAGCAATAAAAAATACAGCACAAAGAGGAGTATCCAAGAAGTTATGGTCACAAGCTAGGGCCCTGAGACACTCATGCTCACCAACTTAGAGCAGTTGCTTTAATTCTGCGGCTGTTGGATGAATATTTTTGCATCGGTAATATGCAGTTTCTGTCAACGACTGATTGTAAAGCACCTTCAGAAAGTGTTTGATTCTAATTGATTTCATGTATTTATTTCTGCCTGTATTATGCACCCGTGACGGTTCTTTTCTTCAGAGAATGAGGAAGAGAAGAGTCCAGTGATAGATATGAATGATACATAGAGAGAGAGCAACCATGTAAGTTTGTGTGAGAAGACCTCTTCCATCTCCCACCCAGCCTAGCATATTAAAGGGTCCTGCACCTGCAGTTTACTCCTTTTCTTGCTTGTAGTTGGACAGGCTGGTTTGGGGCTCTGCTAGCAAGTCCGTCTTCAAATCCTCTGGTGGCAGACCTTTACCTGCCAGATTGGTTCTATTAATATTAAAGACAAACCATGATCTGTTCAGCTCATGAAGTGCAATTTGGAACAATTATCTGGTGGTTTTGGGGACCGTGATGGGACTGTGCTGGATATTCAGGTTTAGAAAAGACCCGCTTTGTAATTCAGCCTGGCCCTTCTACCGCTATTCAAGCACGTCAACAGCCAAAGTTTCATTTACCCTTTGCAAGATCCTGCTCAGGCTGAGCACACCCCATGTTCAGCCTGTGGTTTTTTTCCTCTTGATTTTACTCCTTCCTGAGTATAGTCCTGAAAAAACTATGCACACCATCAACTTAAGAAAGTAGTAACATATAGTCCCTAAAACGAGCCTTGTGTGGATAATTGTTCTGTCTGATAACACTTAAAGAAGCCATTTTGGGGCTGGGGGGGGTGAGAGCCCTGGTTCGGGGGGGGCAGTGGGAGCAGATCTGTGTTTTTCTTAGTTTCAAACATTGTTTTCCTGAAATTGTGCAAATCAGTAATACCTGAGACAGCACTGAAAACGGCCCCCTGAGAACTAACACGACTCGTCTGTTTATCAACCCGAATAGCTTTTATCAGGATCTTGACAGAGCAATTTTTCCTTCATGTTTCTCTTAGAGAAGAAACCCTAATTTTAGTATCATTTGTCTCTTAGCAGATGAATCTGTGAACTGGTTCTGTTGCTTTTCTGCCATATAGAGACCTCTGAGAATATCTGCACACGCTTGTGTGTGAGTGTGCCTCTGTGTCTGGAAATCTGCCCGGGCATCGTATCCCACAGCTGGGAATCAGCAGGACTTTCAGCCCCAAAGACAGGAAACTGCTAGTCCCTTCCTTGTAACTGTTCGATATTTGATAATGGCATTGATACTGCAGTATCCTTATTACAGTAAATAATTGTGACATTTGTGAGTTGGTCCGGGTACCTGCCTCTCATTTTGCATGCAGTCTTTTCATGCATAGCGATACAGGAGAAATTGTATAAGGTTTGTTGGACACTTCAGATCTGCCCTAAAACTGTCCCACCTTTGCCAGAAAAATGGTTTCCAGCGGTGCATGGGCACCAAGCCTCCGCTGCCCTGGCTGCACAGGGGCCTCTCCATCGCTCCCGCGTCCCCTGGGGCTGCTGAGCCAGACAGCCCAAGGCTTGAGCTTCACAGGGGAGATCCCTCGCTGCATGTGGGTGAGACCCCTGCTGATGTTAGCCCAATGCTTTTGTGCTTTATATCCAAGGATTCTTCGTTGCACAATGCATAGTTTCTGGAGCAGAACCCAGGGATTCTTACTTTTGCACACAGCTAACCCAGTAGGCTACCAAGTTAGCCCTCCTCTGGCTTACTTTTTCTCTTTGTCTCCATAAATCTTGCATTTCTGGCTGAAAATGTTTCATCTAGATTCATTCAGATTTATTTCCAGACTTCCCAGACCCGACTAGCACTTGGGCCATCAACACCACGCGTTGCACCTTGCACGTGCGCGCTGCCAGGAGATACGAAGATTGCCGTTGATGCTGCAGCGGCAGTTGGAGGCGCGGACCTTGCAGGCAGAGTGCAGCTTTCACAAGGGCCAGGCTGTGCCATCAAGCCCTCTGCAGCGTGTCCTTGGCAGTAGCTGGCCTTTCAACACAGGGCTGCATATCTGGAGGGTCGCAGAAGTGCCTCTGAAAGTGTGCGGAACAAGATTTCCAGGTGAAAATAGAGTGTGAGTTCAGGAAAAATCAGCCCCTGTGTTGTTTACTGTAATGAAGAGAGGTGGAGAGGAGTTACATCTCTGTCCCTGTAGCCAGAGACCTTGGTTCAGGTAAGAGAGAGTCTGATGGCACTGTCGCTTGGGACAGTTTAAAGTGATTGCTGCAAGACAGGAGTTGACTCTCAACTTTCTGGAGTTGGGAGGGGTCGTATATTCGCAGCAAGACAGAGCTCTCTGAAAGTCCTGTGCTCCTGTCTGCTTAGGACTGACTTGGTAGCTATTGGACGTACTGAGTCTGACTCTAGAGAAGAGCTTTCTGCTCATCTTGTACCAGAAGAGCTTTCTTTCTGCAGCAGAGTGAAGCATCACTTCAGCCTGCGAGGGGAGGAGAGGTGCGGCCGTGCTATAGCTGTGGCAGTAGTGTTACGTCTGTGCAGCCGCTTGATTCAGCAGCTTTTCCCAGGCGCAGCGCGGGACCAAAGCACATCCACTCCTGCCAGTGAACTGCAAGCAGCTGCCGTGATTCTCACACGCGTCCTGTGCAGGGCCGATGTCTTTGCTCTTCAGTAATGCTTCCACCCCAGGCAGGGCATCCTGCTGCCGCTGTCCCTAACTCATCTTCCCTGTTGGAGCTGTGGCTGCTTACAGACCCTTAAGGGATGTGCGCTCGACTCTCCCTGACGTAGTGGGATGCAAGCAGGGAGATGATGAGGGCATGATGTTTCAATGTGCACAGCTCCAGCCACTGTCGTGTGTTGGGTAATGCCAAGGTGTGATGTAGAGCTTGGGAGCTTGGAGGATGCTGGTTTGTGAAAGCTGTGTGGAAGAGAAGGCAGTGGGACGAGTGCTCTCCTAGGCCTCAGAAACCCAGAGCCTCTTCCCTGGTGAGCTTTGCAGCTTCTTGGGAAGGCTTGCCCTGCCAGATCAGAAATGGTCACTGTCCAGACACCTGAACCCAGCGAGAGGAGATCATGGAAAGAAGGCTGCTGCTGGGAACTGACCTGCCATTCGTATTTTGTGAAGAGGAAACTGAGCCCAGGACGAGGGCACTTTCTGATTTCTAAAACCCTTTTCCAAAAGGAGCAGCATCCAGTGCACCATTTGGGACCGTGGATCCCAGTTCACATTCTCAAATGCTCAGGTGACTTAGGAACACATTAGTTGCTGTGTGCCACTTTCTCCAAGACTTCTCCATGTCCTGCTCCGTCATGAACTTTTTCTCCATTATTGGTGCCACTGCAGAGCACGGGACTCTGCTTTCTGCCCCCGCTGTGACTCTATCTGATGGATGCCGAGCAGCCTGGCAAGACCCCAAAGTTCTCTTCTTACCATGACGGGGCATGGCCACAGTTGCAGAAGCCTCCCAGCTTAGCCAGCCTCCTTGAACTTCTGAAGGTCTCGCACAGCCCTTGTTCTTAGTAGGTTGTTTTGTTTCTTAATGTCCTGCCTTCTGTCCCGGAGCGTGCTGGGAGCCCCCCAGGCTCGCCTGGCCCAGGCAGCCGGCAGGCATACGTGGATGTGTTGGTGTCTGTCCGTCTGTGCTCTCAGGGGGTGCTTCACTTACAGTGTCTTCAGCTGTGAAGCAGCGTCTTTCACCAAGTCCCCAGTGGGGCTTTTCTGCTGTCCTGTTCTTAGCCCCAAACGAAGGAATTCCAGAATGTCTGAGCTCAGGCAGGGTCTGGGGAGTGGGTACAAAAAAGTTTAAATCCACTGGAAGCTTCCTAACTGGATCTGCAGCTTGCATAGAGGAGCTGAGCCTTGCAGGGTGAGGGACGGACTGGTGGGGAGAAGGCAGGGTTCTCTGACTGAGCTTTATGTTGGCATGATGTCCTTCATCAGCTCTAACTTCTGCTTTTTTCTTTTGTTTTCTCTTTTTCCCGCTCAGTTAAATCCAGATGGGTCTGTTGATCAGAGCGACTCCTCACCAACTCCTCCTGCTCTACCGCCTTCCTGCCTTGGCAGGGGCGAGCAGTGTCCAGAGCAGGCATCGCTGGCCGTTCTCAAATGCAGTGATGGACCTGGTCAGAGTAAAAAGAAGAGAGGCTTCTTCTTCAAAGGAAAAAAGCTCTTCAAAAAACTTGGGTCCAGTAAGAAAAATTAACAAAAATTAACAAGGGATTTTTTTCTTCTGTAAGGACTGCCTGTGCAGTTCACACAGGGACTGAAAATTCAGGAGAAGCCCTCTGCAATAAGCTGATTAGAGTATTTTCATAGGGAAAAAAGTGTATGTTGAATAGAGAAAGCTCTTCGGTGGGTCTGTGAGCTGTGGTCTCTGCTGAGAGCCCAGCCGTGGGTGCCCACCCAGCGTGGGCAGCGGCTCTGAACACAGGGTCATGGCACTGCGGTGTGTGAGGCCTCAGCTCTAGGATACAGCTACCTCCACAGTAGCGTGTCCTGCTCCATGCAGCCCTCAATGCACCGGTTCCCTGTAAATATTTTAATTTAAAAATTATATTCTGGCTGTAAGTTAGCTAACTGGCTTTTCCCAGCAAAGCCCCGGCCCCTTAGGAAGAGATCCCTTGTACTACACGCCCTGGTATTTCTCTGGTCCAACGGAGGTTGTGTCAACTCCTTCGCTTCCTGCAAAGAAAATTTGCACTTTTCTGTTCCCCTGAATCCCCTTTGCTGTCTCTGGGCTGACACGTGAGTTCTTTGTACTGTAAACCTGTAAATACGCAGCTGTGCCTAGGAGCATCCCACACTGCCTCAGTCACGTTTCGGCACGAGGATTCCCGCGGAGGAAGGAGCGATACCCTGGAAGGGGTCGATACTTCTGCCTGTAGGGTGGGCTGCTGTAAGCTGCTCTTGGCTGGTTCACCTTGACCACGCGCTGGCTGGGGACTCCGCCTTATTTATTTATTTATCTATTTATTTATTTATTTTCCACCTGCCTCTTTCGCAGTTTTATTTGGCTGTTTCAGTGGGCTGCTCCTGAGTTGGAGCATTTGGAGAGCAGAGCTGGGGATGGAGAGTCTGCAGCTATTTTCATATGAGATGATGTGTTCCTTGAGTTAAGACACATCCCTTTCTAAGCCACGGAGAGTTTTGTACCACATGGTTTCTATCCTTTTCCGTGTTTCTTTCTTTGCATGTTTCAGTGGGTACTTGTTTTGAGAAGGACAGTTACGTGAGGTATGTGAATGATGCCAGCACAGTGTCCACGAGTGTTGGTGATCCGGTATGTTTTTATTTAATATCAAATTTTATTATAATAAAGTCTATTTTCACAAAAATACATTTTCCTTAAAAAAGCAAAAGATTCAGTGATGCTTCTTCGGGGCAGAGGGGAAAATGATACCCATCACTGGCACCGTGAGGATGCTCCGCAGCAATTCATACAGGAGCCCGCCTTTCCTGGGATGATGGGGCGAGCTGCCTTCTCTGGGAGTGACAAGTCTTTGCCTGTCCCGTTTCAGAGACCTAATCCTGGAGGAGAAAGCACCAAGGTGCCGTTACACGGTGTTATACTGTGCCTGAGCGCGGTTATACCACATCCAGACCTCAGCTGGACATGCACCTAGCCCTGCTGCGCTGCCTGGGTGGCTTCATGCAGCATTAGTCCCTGGCTCTGGGCACTGGACCCCTTCGCTGTGGGTGCCACCGAGCCCGGGGGGACCTGCACCGCCAGATTTCTTCCCGCAGCTCTGTCCTCCGCTCTTCAGTGTTACCTGTACGCAGGTGCTCCTGGATATGAAGTGAAGGGCCTGGGGCTGAAGCAGCTGTCCTGATGCTAACACCTTCCGCAGAGGGATCGCAGGTCAGCAGGGAGGGGTGCTGCGCCCGAGGCTGCCAGGAGCGCCCGGGCCACGCAGCTACGCTCCCGCTTCCCTGTCCCATCGACGTGGCAGAGCAGTGGAAGCAGCATCAGCTACGGCGGCTACATCCAGATGACAGCGTTTCGTTCCCTGATGATTTTATTTTCAGAATAGTGCAAAAATTAAGAGGTCGGTGATGGGTTTTGTTAGAAGTATAGCTTTTGCTTTTTAAGTTTCAGATGCTTTGGCGTTTTCCATTTTTTAATTGGCTCCTCCGCAGCGAGCCACCGTCAAGCCAGGCTGGGAGCACGTACATGGGGAGATGTGCGTATCCCTTGCGGATGTGGGCTTCTTTTCATGCTGTGCTGCCAGGGCAGGCTGGCTGGGATAGACCGGCTCTCTGCAGTCGCTGTCTTTTCTGACACAGCCGCTGCTGTGCTGGGGTGATAGACTGAGACGGTAAATCTGCTTCGTCAGAACAAACGGCCCCACTAGAGACCAGTCCCACCACAACAATCTTGTAGGTGGCATCCAGGACAGGTCCTGTCCAGCCAGCAGGACCTGTCCAGGCACCACCAGCAGCGGCTCAGAGCTTGTCGCAAGGGTTTTCTCCCGTGTTTCTTACCCAAGAGATTAACAACCTGCTGCCAGGGGCCCTGAATCAGCGTTGTCCCTAGAGAAGAGGCTTCGCTGCCTCTGTGTCTCCCAGTTTGGGGTTGTTCTGGGGACTGCTGCCCTATGGAAAAGTCTAAATGAGCAGCTCTGTGGAGAGGGACCTGGGGGTCCTGAGCAGGAAGCTCAAGATGAGTGGACGGCGTGCTGCTGCGGCCAAGGCGGCCAACAGGAGGCTGGGTTGCATCAAAAGGGGCATCACCAGCAGAGATAAAGAAGTCGTTAGCCCTCTCTGCTCGGCGCTTGTCAGGCCACGCCTGGAACAGTGTGCACAGTTCTGGTCCCCGTTATACAAAAGGATGTGGACAGGCTGGAGGGGTCCAGAGAAGGGCCACCAGGATGATCCAGGCTCTGGGCAGCCTGCTGTGTGAGGACAGGCTGAGAGAGCTGGGTTTGTTCAGCCTTGAGAAAAGGAGGCTTCGAGGTGATCTCATCCCCATGTCCCAGTACTTAAAGGGGAGCTACAAAGCAGATGGAGACTCCCTTTTTACAAGGAGTCCCATGGTGAGGACAAGGGGTAACGGGTACAAGTTACTCCCAGGGAGATTCCGATGGGACACGAGACGTGAATTTTTCACCATGCGAACAGTCAATCATTGCAATAATCTCCCCAGGGAAGTGGTTGACTCTGCTACACTGAACACGTTTAAGACTCAGCTGGACGTGGTGCTGGGCCATCTCATCTAGGTTGTGCTGGAAAGGTTGGACCAGATGATCCTTGAGGTCCCTTCCAGCCTGGGATTCTGTGATTCTATGATTCCATGAAATGCGTATTGTCAAAAATG